>NC_090922.1:410689075-411314075 GCF_040938575.1 Ambystoma mexicanum | reverse complement strand
TGCAGATCCTTGTTGTGGGATATGTGCATAGCAGGCAAACATGAGAAATTAATAATTGACCAAACCCACCATGTGTTAGTACTCTGTACATGTATTGCCAAGTAACAGAGACAACGGCCTTTTGGACATCCAGCATGGTCAAAACGAATTGTGTAGAGCGGTCGATATGAGCAATGACTGTAAACACCCTACGGAGATTCAAGCTGGTGGACTTGTCTGGTGTAAATTCTGATCGTTCTGGATGCATTATGTATTCCATCAGTGGCATAAGTCTGTTTGCCAAGACCATGGTGAAGATATTAACTTTAGAATGTATTTACGGTAGTGGCCTATAGGCTCCACATCCATCCGCAGGTTTCCTTGGCTTCAAAAGTACTGTAATATTGGCTTCTCTTATTGACCCCGGTAGCGCCTGCCTACCATGGCCTCTTCCCACACCTCTTGTAAGTTCTTGCTGAGAAGGTACCTGTGGTGTTTATAACATTCTGCAGTGAGACTATCAGACCAAGGGGCTTTGCCAAATGGGAGACCATACATGGTTTTGGGGATTTTTTTCAAATTTATTGGTAGTTCTAGCTTTATTTTGGTGTCTTCCGATAGCTGTGTGAGCAGGAGTCCAGCCAGAAACACATCAATCTGTCCGATGGTGCATGGGTCTTGCTATATATAAAGGGTGCGATAAAAATTCTTGAACATTGCATTTATTTCTACATTAGTGTAGTAATGTTGACCCCCCCCAGATCTTGAACGCAATGGATATTGGAACCCCCTTTGTCCTGCTGAATCAGTCATGACAAGGTCTTCCTAGGTGTCTCCTTTTCACTATACCACCTAGCCATCACCAGGGTTCGTAAGAGGACGCGTTCCCTGTCTGTATTTGCATGAAACATGTCTAATGCCTCGCTAATGAGTCAGAGCTGAGTCAGTGTATAGCTTTTCGAGTAGTCTTTCACAAGTCTCTAAAGCTCTTTCTAGCGATCTTGTAAGTCTTTGCGTATACATTTAAACAGTCCATATTCTGTTGACATAGCTACTCCCCTAATATACGCCTTGAAGGCTTCCAATAATGTCCCTGTCTACATAAAAGTGCCGTTATTAATATCGAAAAACATTTTGATTTTGTCACGAATGTTGGAAGTGAGCATCGTATCCTGTAATGCCATATATATGAACCTCAAAGAGCATGTCTTTGCATGTGTCCTAAGTGCAATATGATTGGTGAGTGGTCAGAGTGGTCAGAGCATGTCCTGGGCAGTATTATAGTGGAGGTGACTGTTCCCATTAACACCAAAGAAAGGAGCGTATAGATCAAGTCGAGATGAGGAGTTGTTCACTTTGGAATGCTTCATGTATCAGGCTTCCAGAAGTTGTCCCAGTGCGGTCAAATGTGACATCTAAGATCATATTGAAATGTACCCCCCATAGTTTTGGCACTAGCAGCAAGGAGTGGTGCATGTCTATGATCAGTATAGAACTGATGATTGTTAATATTATGTCAGTCTGTATTTACTAGCAATATTTCTCTAGTCTCTATTATACAGTGTAAAGCGACGTATCGACCACAGGGGTTCACTAAAGACCTAATGTGTGCAAACCGAAGTCTTCAGTGTACCAGAATCAGTATATCTCTCGCCTGAGTAGAGTATTATGTGTAGTATTTGCTCCCTGTATGAGCAAGCAAATTGAGAGGATGTAGGCATGGGCTGACCAATCACCAAGACAGCAGCCTCACAAAGGAGGTTCTTCCACCCCACGAGTTGGCGGTGACCTTTTTTAAGTATTTTCAAACATAATTAAATTCAATGGCCCAATTCAAACATGTAAGGAAACAACCTTATACAGATATCCCCAAAGTGTGTGCAGTAGGTGGCATGCTTCAGCAATGATTCATCCCAAAAATAGAGCATGTAGTAGCGCTTTCATCGCGCAATCGCAAAATTTTGCATTTTGTCAGAAAGAAGCTTTAAAAAGCCCATTTGAACTTACCCCTTCTTGTAGGGGTGGAACACTGCTCCTTTTTCACGTACCAAATGAAAAAACAAATTTCTCTCCAATATAATAAACAGTTGCACATGTTGAGGACCACTGCCTTTTCCATCACCTGCAATCTGGTTTTCGCCCCTTGCGCGGGACAGACAGAATTGCTGGCGGTTTGGGACGAGATATTACAGGCCGGGGATACAGATAAACTATCCCTGCTTGTGATGCTTGACCTGTCTGCCGCTTTTGATACGGTGGACCACGGTATTTTGTTGGACTGGATGAACAATCTTGAGAATGTGGACCCCTGTGCGCTACAGTGGTTCACCTCATTTCTTACCGGTCACCAACAGCGTGTTCAGGTCAGAGGCTTTCTTTCAGAAATTCTCCTCCATTGCTGTGGTGTGCCGCAGGCATCAGCACTTTCTCAATTCCTCTTTATTATCTATCTTGGTGCCCTTATGGATATCTTGGAGAAATATAATCTCAGATTCCATTCTTATGCTGACGAAACTCAGCTTTATATTAGGCTTGATGACGTGGAGGATGCTATAACCTTGGTTAGCAGGTATTTGGAAGAAATTGGAACCTGATTGAAATAAATTGGTTACAACTTAATCCAAAGAAGTCTGAGGTGATTCTGTTTGGTCCGAAGCATCTGCTTGAAGGAAATAGATGCCCCCCACCATCACAATTATAGGCAACTAGCCTTAAGTACACTACTAAGGTAAAGAACCTCAGCTGCATTTGGTAGAGTAATCTGGGATGCAATGCCCAGGTCTCAGCCAAAGTGCAATCGGTTTTCTATAATATTCGCCTTCTGCGTCAAGCAATACCTTATGTTCCCACCACTGATCATGCTGCCGTGATCGGGGCTCTAGTTAATTCCAATTTAGACTATTGTAATGGACTTTTAGCTGGAGCGCCGGGCAAACATATCCACCATCTTCAAAAAGTGCAAAATGCAGGTCTAAGACTGGTTTTTGATGTAGTTAAGAACACCCCCATTTCTGATCTCCATCGGTTGTTGCACTGGTTAGCGGTGGAAGACTAGATCAAATTAAAAATTGGGTGTCTGGTCTATAAATGTCTGACTGGGCTTGCACCAGTTTACCTGATAACTGAACTGAAGCGCTATCAGCCAACTCGGGCCCTTAGGTCTGAAGACCATTTCTTCTCACTATCCCTAGGACTAACTGTATTTTGAGAGGAGATCGCTGGTTCTCAGTTGCCAGACCAAGACTATGGAATAGCCTTCCACTGAGTCTAAGACAGGCAAACTATTTATTGAGTTTTAGAGCGGGTTTAAAGAGCTATCTATTCAAGTAAATCTGACGATTCTGGCTACTGTTGAATTTCTATGGCGTCAGTCTTTACCAGGTTGATGTTCCCTTCTATCATGTGGTATCACCTGCGCCAGGACTCGATTAAGTTCGTTGTGTGCATGTTATAAATTCTTCAAATTCTTCAATATTAATAGCAAGTATAGGTATCAAAGCATGCTTGTATAGAAACATGATATTAATATAAACATGTTTAATTAATTGACTCTAGATATGATGCTGTGGGTTTCTAGCCTACGGCTGGACGTTCAATGCAAGCTGTGGTATGTTGCATCAGATTCTTTAGGCATGTATTTAGGGACAATGCACTTTCAATTTGCAATGCACAGTACAGTGGTTCATCTACTCAACATTGAAATATAGTTTTATGATTTTCTAATAAAGAAATAAATAACCCTCCCACTTTACTTCACAGATCCAACCCCACTAGTACAGGGTCTTCCCCTCTACTGTGTGATTTTATGAGTGAGGCATTAAAGTAATTTACTCTGACCTAATTTTGTTATGGACATGGAAGTGACACAGCTAAGATCCCTTTCCTTCCCAATATGCATTTTTAAATGTCTATGGTTATCATGGGTCAGAAATTATCAATACATTCTGGAAATGTGAAAGTGTGCACCCTTCCATTAATCTGATGTCCAACCAACCCCTGTGGAATTCTGCACGGTTAAATTTTGTTGGCTTTTCATTTTTAAAGAACTCTGCTTTAACTGCACAAAAAAGCTTTCTTTGCCTATGAATAACAAAGTTCAGTTTCCACTTTACATGCTCGAACATTCTATTTTAAATGAGCTCCCCACATACTGGAAGTCCCTACGAGTCCACCCACTCATGGAACTTAACAGATAAATGGGTCTAGTGAGCCTATGTCTAATTACATTGGAGAATGGTCATAGTAACTTTTTGGCTAATTCTTTATGGTACAGTACCAGGAAGGATCCTCAAAAGTTTCCAGCAAATTCACAGTCAACGGAATCCTTATGGTCTTTTTCTCCCTCCTCTAGGAAAGCAGGTATGCCTCAGGTACACATTTCCTCATGGATAGGCCAAATCAACTCCAGATAATATCCAAGCTCAGCTGTTCCATTCCAGAGCTCTCCTTTCCCCTGTTTTTTTTCTACTTTTAGCATTGGAATTATTCCACTCTATTTTATTATGGCCTCACACTTTTTAAATGGTCAAGTCTTTCCATTGGCTTGCTAATAAGCAGACACCCCCAGACAATACACACCTTCATTGTTTTTTGCTCTGGGAACTTTTGAATTCAAAATACAATTGTATCTATATCTCACTGTAACATCATGACAAATATGGAATATATGGCATGAATTTGAGTGATAGAAATTATGTATTCATTCATATTGATAACTTTACTGATTTTTTATAAGCCAATGCCATTTTGTAGAGAAGAACCTTGTGATTGCACAACACCTTGGGCCTCATTACGACCCTGGCGGAAAGTGACTGACCGGACCGCAACAGCGTAAATAGTGTTTCCGCCATTGCACGAAGGAGCAAAGTGCGGCTAATTACGACCCATCGGGCACGAGCATTACGCCATGGCGGAATCCGAAAGGCTGCGATGGCGGAAATGACCCCAAAACGGCCCTTACCGCCGCCGTACGCTGCACTAGGTGCAATACCGCCACCCATCTTAGCGGTCACCGTAATGAGCGGTCACCGTAACGAGCGGGCACCGCAAATTACGGGCACCGTAAATATACGGAAACGGAAGTAAAAGCATGTGGCCGGAACGGGAAACAGCACGCCGCACAACTATAAAATCCGAATCCCAACACAACCATTAAAAATCCGACCCTGACACACATCCCAACCCGTTAGCAACCCCAGTTAAAAAAATAAATATGGGAAAGGTAGCCAAGAAAGCGTGTGATCGCAAGCGGCAGGTCCACTTCTCCCGAGAGGAACTGACCGTGCTCACCGAGACCCTCCAGGAAAATGCCGCCGTCGTCTTCTCCAGTCAAATGACCAGGACAGCCCTTGCCAACAAGAAGGCCATATGGGCCCTGGTGGCACAGCGCGTAAGTGCGGTGGGGACAACACCCCGCACGCCACAGCAATGTCGCAAGCGGTGGGACGACCTGCGGATCCGCGTACGCAGCATACTTTCTGCGAACAGGAACATCGCCACAGCTACCGGGGGGGGTTCAGAGTCGCCCATCAAGTTGACCCCCTGGGAGGATATCTGCGCCTCCACCATAGGAATGGAGAGCATAGAGGGAGTCGGAGGGATGGAGAAAGGAGTGCCGACATCCGGAGAATCAGGTAGGTTGGCCAAGAGAAACAATGCGAAATCCACAAAACACGAACATGTGCAGTACCCTGTGACCCCATAGTGCAATACATACTTTGCCCTGACAGCGCCCTCTAAAAGTCAGAATGAATAAACAAATCAATCAAGATGCCATAAACAACCCCTACATGTGCAGCATGCACCCCCTAACTGCAGGCAGCCAAATGAATGCATCCTCAATCCACACGAAAATGAGACCACCTCCAAGGCCCAGTCCCAAATCAGCCTCATGTACCACCCCAATGCATTTGATACGTTGCCATTCCAAATCCGACAGACCCATAACTAACGCTCGCCCCTCTTTACTCCACCACAGGGTCCGATACCAACGACGAGCTGCAGGACACCCCTACCAGCACGCCTGCAAAGAGGGCCAGGACCAACGTCCCAAGAGCCTCCACCTCAGGTGCAAGGATCAAGACACGGCAGCAGCAGGAATCAAGTGGCAGCACACTGGAGGGGACTGCAACAGGCACCCCAGCAGCCAGCAAGTCCACAACCCCAGCACCACAGGTCCCCCCAAAGAACGTATCTGATGGCACTGCCTCTGGTGGTAGCAGCACCATAGGTGACACAGCTGTCATGCCAGCATGCTCCGACACGGAAAACAGTGCTGGCGACGTAGGTACCATCCATGACCTTTCCCAATCCCCCTGCATGTTCCATCCCCTACACCATGACGAAACCACGCAGGGGCACCCTAAAGACGACGACTGGCCAACCCCCACAAGTCCTGTGCCAAGGCAACATGTGTTGAGCACCCCCCCTGTCACACCACCGCAAATGTCCATGGCCCAGCAGAGGCAACAGTCCCTCGACCTGCTGATCGAGCAACAGCAGGAAGTGTCCACGCTACTCAAGGACCATGCAAATGAATGCAGGGGTTCCAGGGCAGCCATGGAAACATCCACCGAGACACTCAGGGCACAAATAGAGAAAAGTAGTGAGAGCCTCAGGGGAGAAATGGAGAGAAGCACCGAGAGCCTGAGAGCACAAATGGAGAAAAGCACCGAGAGCCTGAGAGCACAAATGGAGAAAAGCACCGAGAGCCTGAGAGCACAAATGGAGAAAAGCACCGAGAGCCTGAGGGGGGAACTGCATGCGACGTCCAAAGACGTTTGTGCTGAACTTGCTGCTGTGCGCCGTGTGCTCTCGGAGCTCTCACAAACCCTCAGAGACATGCATGGACGCGAGCAGGCCGAGACATCATCCGTGGCAAGTTCCGTCCAGGGCAGCCCCCAACGCAGATCTGGCAGGAACCTGCGCTCCACGGGCAGGGGTGCCCCTGATACCCGTAGAGGGGGCTTGCAATAGCGTCTACCCACGGACAGCATGCATATTTGGACACTGGTGTTGGGGGGGGAGGTAGTAGGGTGGAGGGGGTGTGTTGGGCTTCACTGGGTGGCGGGTCCATAGGGTGTATAAATCAAATCACATTAACAATACAGCACCTCATTATCATCCAATGACATGTGTGGACATTGATATTTGCGTACGAGGCCTTCATAGGCGTACAGTCCACAATGTGCCTGTACTACACACACACAGTGCCACAGGTCCCCTTTCCGTGTAATAGGCACCATGCGTGGTTGCTAGAAGCATGCATCTATGATGCTCTGTCGGATTGCACGTGCATCCTGTGCCTCATGGACTCCTTGAGGTGCCTCCACATCCCCACCCTCATCATCATCATCATCTTCAGGTGCATGCAGTACAGCGTCAGGGGGCATGGGCACATTCCTACGTATGCACATGTTGTGCAGCATGACACATGCCATGACCATCTTAGAAACCTTCTCATGGCTGTACATGAGTGCCCCGCCAGACCTGCTGAGGCTGCGGAAACGAGCCTTCAGTAGGCCGAATGCCTGTTCAATGACCACACGGGTACGTGAGTGGGCATGGTTGTAGTCCTCCTCATGCTCGTTCTGTGGGTTCCGGATTGGTGTAAGGAGCCATCTCTTCAGTGGATACCCGGCATCACCTGTATGAGACGAATAAAGGGTGTCAGTGGAATGATAGTGCTAAGTAGCCCCCCCCCCTCCTGCAAGGTCATTGACGCATCAAATGGGCCACGATGTCATGCATGGAATGAGACTCACCGAGTAGCCAGGATCTGTGCCCTGCGTGTCGCTCCATGTAGCGTGGTATTCTTGTGTTCCTCAGGACCATAGAATCATGGGTAGATCCTGGAAACCTGGCACAACAATGCGTAAAGATCTTGTTGGAGTCACACACCATTTGCACATTGATTGAATGAAATTGTTTCCGGTTGCGGTACTGGACCTCCATGGCATGTGGGACAACCAATTCAACATGGGTGCAGTCGATGGCACCAATGCAACCCGGGATGCCGCCAAGTGCATGGAATCCCACTTTTGCGTTGGTAATCTCCTGGTACGTGCGTGGTAGTGTGATGTGGTCGTCGGCGTGCTTCAGGAGGGCATCGTGCACTTGGAAGAGTGTCCGTGAGAACAGTGGCTGTGAAATGCCATGCAACTGTCCCACTGTGTGCTGGTAGGTGCCTGTGGCCAGGAAGTGGAGTACAGACACCACCTTCAGTAGGGGTGGGATGGCGGTTGGGCTATCTATCATGCTCACGAGGTCAGCATGTGTCATGTCCACAATGGCGATTATGGTGTCCCGGTCCAAACGGTAGAGGGTGTGGATCTGCTCAGCAGTGAGGTTGAACGGATCAGCTCGGAGGCGTGGGATTGCGGGCCGCCTGCGTGGTGGTAGTGGCAGTGCTTGTGGGCCTTGCTGACCCTGCCTTGCCCTCCTCCTCCTCCTTCTCCTCCGTCTCCCCTGTGCGCCCGGTTGTTGTACCTGTTGTTGTTCGTCGTCTTCTTGTAGTTGTAGCACTTGCAGTGCTATCTGGTCCCCCAGGCCCAACATCGCTAGTCCTGCCGGTAGCATTTTGGAGTGGGAGTGGTTGTGGGAGGGGTTTGGGTCTGCTATATATGTGCTGTCGGCCTGTATGGCCTCCACCTGTGCTGATTGAATGAATCTGTGGCAGATGCAATCCCTTCTGGCCGAGCACGTCCCGCACGTAAGGCTGCATTTGGCCGCATGGCATCTTGGGATTGGAATCATGTATCAAATCCCGATGGCAGTGTGATGTACTTTGACTGATTTTCATGCTATGCTCCCATTGTTACACATGCTATAATTGCAGCCGCTTACATACCTGTGAAGAGTCAGTGGTATGTAGGGCTCGATCGATGGCCGACCCTCATGCAGCACAGTAACGTACTTCACCGACGGGCGTGGCGTCCCATTTGTGATTGCAGCCAGTTAGCATTATGACACACAGCCGCACTACATTGATGTAATTGTGAATGCAAGCGTTCACAGAAGCCTTTTCGACGTAATGTTGCAAGTGAGGAATTCGAAGGCCAGCATTTTTGGTTTTGAAGTAGCGGCGAGGATACGCCCACAGGTCTGGGTGGAAATGTAACGTTCTATTGTAGAATGTCCTTGGGACATGGCCCATAACGAGCAAGCAATGAATGATATGAATTGAATGGGATGCGCAATAGCGTAGTGGACGATAAGGCAGGACGTTCCCAAATCCATCTTGCTTCACAACACTACAGATCCGGCCAGGAGCACAGTGGTTTTTGCAGACTGCATTACGCACAGACGCGATGGAAGTTTCACATATTATGTGAGTGAATATTCATGCGTTTTCATTGCGGGATGAGGGAATGATGAATGGATGCATGGACAGATGATTCCATTTAGGGTCTGCCATGTACATGGGTTTTTTGAATCACTCCCCTTCCCCTGCGCTATGTGATGCAAGGCTGCCATAGTGGGATTTACGTCTATCTGCCCTTGTCGGATCCTCCCTGTCTCGACGCGCCTTCATACACTTGTGTCTAGGCACGTTACTAATCCCATGTCATGGGTTCTATCTTGACGGACGCATGCACAGTAACCGACGTTGCCAATGGTGTATTTACCTCGATTGATTTCGTTATGAATCGATACTGATTTAGGGGTGTGTATATTCCTTTGGAGTGGGCTAGCATGCATATGGGTGTGGATTTGGTGTGTTGAATGAAGATTGTAATGCATCATGAGTCCCGTAATGCAATCGGTTAATTTGTGTTTCATTTGGGTGACAGGTATCTCCTGCCCTATTGCAGATGCCATCTCTACGCCACTCCTCCAGATGGGTTTTACTCTCGACACCTGCAGCTTCGGGTGAATCAGTGGAGCACCATTACGATCTTATGGGACGATCGCCAATGGGCCACATGCCCTTACGCTGTACTGGTGGCTAGGTGCAACATTTCGGCCTTTCAGCTCGACTAGTGCCTGCCTCATGGGACGGACCTGCGGTTCTTGCCGCTTCCATGTTGCCTTTTGGAACGTTGATGTAGGCCCTGTGTGCCATGATGGTACAGGGCGTCACACAAGTGGAAGCTGGTCAATTATTGCAGATGCAGCCCTCGGTGATGATGGATGTTTTGGTGTTATTTTGCAAATTGCTGTGGGGCCTTTGTCATTTGGATGTGCATTTAAATTGTATTCCGATATTTGTCGTGTTGCGTTATTCTTTGCAGGTGATGTGGCGATTTTCGATTTGTGGCGGTATGTATTGCGAGATGATCTGCATTGTGTTCCGCCTTCTGAGTTGAGTTGTGTGGTACAGTACTGGCCGCGTTTGCCTACGTAGCACAGTATGGTCACGGATAGGGGCTGCCATTGTGACTGTTTACATGATGTGCTGTTCAGGGGCGGGGGATTGGCTTTTGGCCGACTGGTGCCTGTCAGCCAGGTCGATTGGTGGAATGATGGGATGTTCAGAATGTGGCTGGTCACAGGTGCCTGTGTTTGCGTGCGTTTGTTGGAGGGGGACTGGGGTCATGTCCATTGGAATAGCTTCTGTATTCATGCCATCTGTGCCCTGCAGCTCCCATCGGCCCCTCTTGGGATGAGCCTGGCTGCTCAGTCACTCTGCCAACTTGTGTGGTACATGCTTCTGCTGATGGTTGGTTTGTTTACTGGCAAGAGTACAGGGCTGGTGCAATCCCCCTCAGGATGCTGTTTTGGATGTTGCCTTGCGCTGGTGGCAAGCGATGGGGGACTACTGTTGTTTTGTGTCATGTGTTCTTGATTTTCATTTTGATGTATTGTACCTTCACATTCCTGTGCTGCATCAGTACGGCTATGGTGACATGCCGTACATGGATGCCCACTCACGGGGCGCTTTGAGCCCCTGCATGCATTTCTACGTTGGCATGCATGGGTGAATTGTAGATTTCACTGGTTGCATAGTGTGAGTACATTGCGCCTGCCAGGAGTTGTGCAATGTGGCCAGGGAGTGGAGTACAGGCACTCAGTGGGCCATTTACGGTTGGTTCACGATGCCGTATTTCTCGCCATGGCGGAATGGTACTTTACGACGTGCTTGATGGCGTTCAGTACATGTCCGCTAGGGTCAGAATTCGCGTACCGTTGCGCCATGGCGGTGATTCCGGTTTTGCAAGGCGCGCGTGCGCGTACTTGGTGCAGTTAGCGTTGCCGTTCACTGCGGTGTCGCTAATGGCATCGTACTTTACGGTGACGGGTCATAATCGCAACGAGCGGTGTTCGATGGCGGTATTGCATTTCCGCCATCATTTTTCCATTTCCGCCAGGGTCGTAATGAGGCCCCTTGTCTTTTGTTTCTACATCATAGATGGATCGGAAAAGTCATTTTGAAATATAAAGTGTGCATACTTGTTTTCAAATTAAAGTTTGTAAATCTTAGGGTTTCACCATATGTAACCAAGTGTAACCCAGATGTGGACCTGATGCTCACAGTGCCATAGAGAGGCAGAGCTTCACCTTGCCTCAACAAGGCCGAAACACTTGCTGATGGCACTCCTATTCAGGGGAGAATTGCCTAGCATTTCGGTGCTGGACTACCCTTGTTTATGGGACAAAGACAAGGACTGATATGCAAATGGATATTTCTCCTTTGTGAAGAGTGCAGTGAGCTAAACCCAGGTTGTAGACCTTCCTGAGAGGAAGACATTCCATAGAACAGGGTATCTGACTCATGCTTATTCGAAGTAGAGGTGCTCACACACTCCTTTGCAGAATTGTATTGGAAGGTATAGTTCAGAGTTCAAATCCTTAGTGCATTCTGGCCCTTTGAAGCTGGAGAGTTTACAAAACAGGACCTCATCCCATTTGTTTAGCCCAAAATGTATAAGCTCGGCGCCAGTGGTTTAGAAATTCATTTCCGGTATTTTTCTGTGTTTGGATGAGCCTTGAACAGACAGTGTTACTATATAGGCACCTTAATGGGTTTCTTTAATGGTTCTATTTATGTAGTTCTGTTTTCTTATGCTGGCCAAACTAATCTCTTGGGCCTTAATACCACACCCATTTACAATACTAGGTTGAACATGATTTCAGCTTATTGCCAAGTTACCTGCATATCAATTCAATTCCTTTTTTTTGACATGACTGCCATAAAGGTTAAACAATATAAAATAAAACAATTATAATCATACACATCATACATCTTAAAACAGTGAATAACAGAGTCCTTAGTCAGCAGCCTTCCCAAACACGCAGATAGGCTAAAAATGTATCTATACAATAACATTCTCTTATTAAAAGCAGATCTTAAAAAGGATGAAACTGCTAACACAGATGTAGGAGAGGTGCCACCTTTTAAAGCTTGAAGGGCAGCCAACATTGTGGGCAAGTCTAACTGACTCCAAACTGGGATGAGCCAATGCACCCTTGCTCGGCAATGTGCGCCTCATCTTCACACCTTCTGCCACAAAAAGGACATCAAATTGTAGAACAAAACCCATTCTTCCACTTGGCAGAAAATTAAGCCAATTGGAGAATGCCCAATCGCAACTTTGCAAACCAGCGTTTTAATTTCACAGACATGTGAACGTCCAAATATGTCTCCGGGCCCCAAACATCCTTGAGCTGTAGATAAGCCCTAGCTTTTTTCCATGACAGGCAATTATCAATCATCCTACTCCACGGTCATTCTCTATATTAATTCTTGACCACAGCTTTATAACCTAAGCTTTAGAGTTCACTCCATAACCCAATTTAAAAAAAGGGTAATTGTTACATGCCTAAACTAAGACAGCTTCTTTCCGCCTGGTAATGATAGCAGCCCCTCCAAACCTTCCCTAAACAGGGATAACACTTTATTATTCCAGACCCTCACCAGTGTAAAACTGGCCATATCATAATAGCATATCGGATCTCTATAAGACCAAATTCACATTCTACTGGTGTTGACGGGGCACTCAAGAGTAAACCAAGCAAAGATTTCAGAAATCTGTTTTCAGCTATCTGAATAGAGGTACAATAATTTTCTCCCCTCAACTCAGCCTCATAAGTTACCCCCGAGGTTGTCTGAGCCTGATAGATCTTAAGGGCTACAGTAAGAACCTCCCCATCTAGGCGTGTAACTAGATTCCTAATACGCAAATGCTCGAAAAGATCAACCCAAAGTGCGTGTGTAATAGCTGGTTGTTAAGATAGAAGTTTGCCAATACTTGGGCCTTTTTCCCAGCACAAGCACACTGTATGGTTTTAGTTTTAGAAAAGTTAATGCAGAGGCCTTTTGCAACACACAATTCATTAAAGACATCCAGCTGGTTCTTCAGGCCCGTCAGAGTTTTTGACAGTAAAACTTAATCATCCGGGAACAACAATAGGCTCCATTTCATGTCACCCAGATGTGGGGCATCCATAGCAGCTTCTACAATGTGGGCATTATGCTATTAATGTATAATAGAAATAACAATGGGCCTGCAATGCCCACAATGTATCCATGCCGAGTTGCCGAATTGTACAGATTTTATACCATTGCCCAGAGATGAGGGAATGCATAATCAACACTGAGAAAGCCACATTAGAAAACCAATGTTTTTCTATTCATCAAAAACTTGTTTACTTCTGTTTTAGTGGTGGTGTACAAACTATTCATTATAAATACTTTACAATGATGTATTTCCTTCGAGTTAAACGTATCCCGGATAAGCAGCACATTGCTATTTATACTATGTCATTTCCCATTTTTTCTGGCTGAAATACAAAATGGTGTTCCATTTGAAATTAATTATATATGTGCTTATAAAATGAAAAAAGGGTTTTCTTGACAAGTGCAATCAAATTCGCATAGTAAGCCTTCTGCTGCACTTAAGAACATTTGTTACAATGGGAATGTTAATGTTCTAATATGAACATTCTTTTCCTCATGTGCAGCACAAAGCAAAACGTTTTTAATTTGAAAAGGAGCTTTAATGTGTGTTTGCATTCTTGTTGTGTGGCAAAATCTGCATCATGTGTCATCGATATTCCTTAAATGAGCAGGTAACTACTTGCTTTCAACAGATGCTGATGTTCCAGGGTAGCCGTAGAAAAGCCCAACATGTGAATGAAGAAAGGAATTATCCCAGCACCACTTCACTTTAGTCTGACTGAGTTTTCATTTTCCCTTTTACTCTCTACTTCAGTTTGTAGACAAAGTGTATCTAATTACCACCAAGCTACATGAAGCATAGCAAGCAGTAAAAACATGGGGCAATCCAACCCTTTCAGCTCCAGCACAGTGGAAACCTCTACAGAGGGGAACATGTGAGGAGCTAGTAGAAGAAGACCTAAGAGAAGATGAGAATTTGGGGAGCCCCTACTGGTATGGAACCCACGTGGTGTAACAATGTTTCAGACACTGTGGCTAAAGTCTCCTTTATTGATAACACATTTTTTAACTCTTTTTACCAAGGAGAGTCAACCCAGATTCTTAGTGGGGTTCAGATGAGAGGCTGACATGACGTGTGGGAAGCCTACAGAAAGACATCCCAAGAGAATGTGCCTTGCAACGGAATCCCAAAACTTCATAACTTCAATGCAGATATTCTTTATAATATCTTCGCTCAAGTACCCAACTGTAAACTATCAAAGTTACTAAGTCGAACCCCGAGAAGATCTTTAGACAATACTTCAAAGCAAAGACAACACTTATGATGACCTAGTCAATAGTAGAACTTAAGCATGTATCTAAATTATATTCTGATCCCAGAGGAATAAATATCTTTTTCTACATCTATTCTTACAGTCTAATTGATTCTGGGTCACATCAGAATGTCATTTAAGGAGACTTGTTCCCTCTGTCTTTATGATGATCTAAAGGCAAATTAATCATTGATTGTGTGAATGTAACTACACAATCTGCACAGTCCTCTTGAATTTGGGGCTAACACTGATAAAAGGACTATCATTCTAATGTTGCCATCACAATCGGTTCCAAAGAGGCCAATCACTGGTCCAGACTTAATCTGTCATGATTTTCATCATACCGCACATCCTGAAACCTAACCTCCAGCGCAGATGCAGAATGAATGTTACACTGGGGGTGTGAGAGGATTTGCAACAAATAATACTACTATATCTGGTGTAAGACACCAGTGAGAGTTGCAGCATTATAGAGAGCGAAAAATCTCTTCTTAAGCAGTTGACAGGTTTACCAGTAGTCAGCAAAATTGAATTGGGACATTTAGAATTCTCTCACACATCTGTTTAGCATTTGTATGCATTTATTTTCTTTCAAAAATAATAAATGAACATAGTATAGCCAAACACTAAGCAAAATGTATTTTGTAAAATTCTACTTGAACACAGTGCTGCAATTCAGCCAATCAGCAATGTTTTAGCTATCTAAATATGGACCAGTACAACTAAAAGTATAGATATAGTAGTGGAAGACGATAGCCATGGATACAAAATAGAGTAGAAAAAACCCAATTTGCATGTTGAATTCCTGCATTTCTCTCTTCAATCCATCAGTGCATGCATGGGTCCACTCATCCTGCACAAAAGAAGCATAATGCGGAATAAACGTTTTGAAACATGCCAGCTCTCAGAATTCCTGCTTGGTGGTTCTGCATACAAGCTTATTGTTTGAAAGGCAATGGAAAAGAAAAACAAACGTTGTGAGCAATGCTTTTTGAAAGGCTAATCCCAAGATGCAGAAGCAAAACAATTGGCCAATTGCAAATAATTTACAATCAGAATGCAGATTGACTCTGTTCTATAAAATATCTTAAAATAGATGCTATCAACTTATCGAAGTCAGTCATTTATTTCTGTTCTATCCCGTGTTGAGCCTGCTCACCAGGAGTTCACGAAACTTTGTGCCTCCATGTCCCATTTTGGAGCCTACTATGTAGGGTGAAATCAGGCCTATATACTGTCTCTTGTCTTCTAAAAGCCTGAGGTGTGGAATCTTAATTTCTACCCATTTACCTGTTACTAACGCTGACATCTACACAATAATTTTTGACTGAAAAAGTATTGGTTTAATACAATTATATTTGTTGGTATTTGGAGCAGGATTTAAAATAATGCAATTAGTGTGCAGTTTTGTGTTTATTTATTAACACACTTCAGCCCACAGCCTTTGTTGCCAGAAATGATCATTTATGTAGATATGTTATACTAGAGTTGAGGGAGTTAACCATAATGATCTTAAGCTGCAAAGTTCTGTTTCTCAGTTCTATAATCCTCTGCAGGTTCCCTAAGAGACTACACTGCTCACAGACTACAATGATACAATAAGTGGATGAACTCAGTTCTAGAATGTAAACTCATGTATGTCTTTTTGATTCAACAGGTCTAATAACTGCATGGCCCCTTTTGTTTTCATCCATGCTTATGTTTTATTATGTAGACCATCCCAGGCCTCATAACCATTTGATTTAGGGACATTTCTTATCATTAATTGCTGCCATTTCTCCTTTCCATTTTAATGTCAAGCCTGATGTCATAACTGGTGTCAGACATGGGGCGTATTTTGCCATCAAAAGGACTGTCAGTCACTGGTCTACTGCTTTCAGTCGTTCTCAAATTTACTTTAAAAAAATGTAACCTCTGTGGTCCTTGATTATTATTGATTTATTATTGATTTATTTGTGTTGGTTATTGTTTAACCTTTACAAAATGTATATGAAAAAAGAGACCAAATTAGAATTCAAATTAAAATATCTGATGTAATACATAGGAGTAAAATATAATACATAGATATAATAACATAAAATAGTAATATACACAATTGATTGACCTTACCAAAGATCTCAGAATTCTAATTTAACACCAATCATGATGCATTACATCTTACTTGAATAATATACATGTATCTGCGAGGAAGCGTAATACAGAAATCTGTAGCAGGACCCATCTACTATGTAACATTTCCCACCACAAGGTGTCTAGATCAACTCTTTCCAAATTTATTACGAACTTTTTAAAACAACATGAACATTCATTTCTCTATACCATACAGTCTATGAGCAAATGCTGTAACGTTTCTTTACAGTCAATTGATTCACAAAATATGCAGATGGACGATCCGGGGCTTAACCCACCCCTTATGTCATTAATCTCCCCCGTCTTTAGGACATTGAATTGAAACCTCATGAAATAATACCAGCGGTTCTTATCTGGAAATTGCATGAGGTAAGGTTTAAGACATCCCCTTTTTTGTAATGTGATACCAGCTGATTATACAGCTTTGTATCTGACACAGCATCCACTGTTTTGACCCTGTCAGCCTATTGGAGAAGCTTTTTAACTCTTGTTGGATTTAGTATAAGAAATTCAATTGTTAGATTCAGTTTTCCCAGAGTCGCACAGCATTCCGCTTTTAACTTTGACAGAAAACCTAGCTTAGGAGACCCCTGATAAAAGCCTTTCCCCAATACTGCATATAAGGTATGTTTGGAACTCCTATAGAGTTTCCTGCAAAAGGACAACTTTATCCATTCAACAAGACTTTCCACTGACTGCAGATCCAGTTCATAACAAATAGCTGCAGAAGGAACTGATTTAAGCAAGCAATATAATATAGACTGCCAAATTCACGCCTCCAATCTACGTAGCTCCAACCTTGACCAAAGTGGAAATAATTCTAAGCCATAACACTATTGTGGAATGATCTTTGAATTATCAAACATAAGTAGTGGAGATAGAGAAAATTTCCCATATTTACTGTCAACCTTTATCATTTGCGTTATTTTCTTGCCCACTTTCTCCTCTAGATACTGACGATAAAAGAGTTTTTTGGAATTATCAAATATAGGAAACCCCAAATACCTCATAGAGGTCTTAATGACTAGTTTCTCATTATTCAGAAACCACGCAAAGCCCAATGCAGTTGTGTGTCTACGTAGCCTCATTATAATTTTTTTCTTGGCATTCATTTTGAAACCATTTGTTACAATATAATCACTGAAAGCCGCTATCAAGCATTGACGACCTCTCGGGGTATGATCTATAAGCAAGAAATAATCTGCATACACTGTCCATCAAAATTTGACCCCCTCTATTTTTTGCGGCGCAAATGCTGCCACCTCCAAGGTGTTCCAGCATCTGCCATAGACAGATTAAATAAAGCTGCCACGATGATACAACCTTGACGAAGGCCATTAGAGATACCTATGGGATGAGATAGAAGGCCTTCTTTATTTAGGCATACTTGAATTGATGATCCCTCTTGAAGATTAATCAGAATTGATAGACGACCAGCAGGCATCCCTAATTTAAATAATCTTAACCGCAGTATAGTTCTATCTACTAGATCTCTTTACCTTCCAGACATTGTCCTGCAGAATCATCAACAGGAAACCTCCAGCATCTGTACTAACTTCTTTCCTAAATCCTGTTACCAGAATGTTATTCCTATCAGACCAATCCTCAATACATTTTAAGACTAGACCTACAAACATTTTAGAGTTAGGGTCTAGAAACGCAATTGGGTGAGAGTTAGTGGGGCATGATCTATCCCCTTTTTTGTAAATTGGCATAACATAAGGGATGTGCCACGAACTGGGGATGGACCTAGTTGAGATAAAGTCTGCGAAGAGTAGATAAAAAGCCTTCGCCCATAGGTCCGAATTCCCTTTTAGGAAGAATTAGAGAGCTGGTTGGGTCTCTAGAAGGGGCTGCTTTCTCAATTCTAGATTTAATCTCAGCAATGGAAATTGTAATAATCCAATTGGTGATCTTTTAGGCAATGTAAGGCTGTCTTTACCTGCATATTTGATACATATAGAGAGCTAAAATATCCCTCCCACACATCCCCCAAAATTGAGGTGGTTCGGGCTGAAATTTGAGAGGATTCCATGGCGTTTGCCAAAATCCAGAATTGCCTGGAAGAACCGTCCTTCAGGACCTTGGACATCTGTTCACTATCTGCTTGATACATAAGGGCACAGTGGCCCTCTTAGCCAATATTTTAATGTTTGTTTTTCCCTCCATATATCCATTTATAAATGGGGCTCCTGGTGAGGAACCTATTCTGCCCAGGAGGGCTACCTAGGGGCAAGGATACAATTGAATAGGTCAAAGGGAAGGGGGGGGAATCACCTTTGCACTCTCCTTTGCATCCTGAGTTCAAAGAACAAATCGATACAAAGCAGTCAGTTTTTCGTACCTTATCTTGAAATTTTTATATTAGGTACAATGACATACATGAATTAGATTCTTCACCCAATTTTTCTTACAAAAACAAAAACATACAGGGCGCAATAACACAAGCAAAACCAGTATTGAGATCAAAAGCTAGTGCATTGAATCAAGGAATATATCTATTGTTGCCAATGTCTAGTAAACAGCATTCTGTTAAAAGTAACCGAACATATTACAAATAGTATACAAAACAACAAACAAAATTATTTTCAAAAGCAGTGACGTTGCATTGTGAATAAACAAGGTGCGTCTACACTGGGGTGTTTCTGCCATCTTGGTGTGCTAGATGAGCCTCGTGTCTATCCGGCATTCATCAGGACGAGGTCTGTATGTTAGGGAATCGTGGAGTGCTGTGAACAGGGAAAGGAGAACTGTTTAGAAGAGGGCTCAAGTGAGAGTGATGTAAAAACAACTAAATTGTCTGGCTGTATCATGTATGAAATATCATGGAGGGTGAACAGCTTACCTATGTGGAGGAAATTCCACCAGGCACTTAGGTGGGTGATCATCTCAGGTAAAAATCCTGACAATGTTCCTAAACTGAAATAGGCAGTGACAAACTTAATAAAGTCTCCTCTGGGTATAAACTAGACAGTGAGCACCAACGGGAATGAATAAACATGTATAGTGCTTCTAAAGATCGTAGAGAGCTTACCTCTCAATGGAGGCGTGGAACTGCGGTGGATACATAGAGTTCACAGTCCTATAAAAAGGACAATGTGTAAGTAATCTGATATTGCATCAAAAAGCTCATATGCCCGTGGCGCGGCTATGAATGCATACCTTATGGTTGCAAAAATCTGCGACGTGAGCGAGCTGTGTTCTGTGCAGGCAAGGTACTGCAGCGGTCTGCGAGGAGTGCTGAGTCACTCCGTGGCCGGAAAGGCATGAAGCTAAGCGTAACTATACGCCGTTGCTAAGAGATAGTTATTTATGAATCGGCGGCCATATTGGAGTGACACATTTCGCATTACACGCCGATGCCAATGGTCTAAAGTCTGTAGAATTGTCAAAGATTTCAACCTTTTGAAATCGAGTTAGAACTTCAGAGGTTCTATAGGAACATATGCCTGAAACACTTTTTTGAAGTCTACTTACCTGCTTCTAGAGAGACCAACCAGGAGGGTCCACGTTTAAAATCCGAAAACACCACTGGCTTCAAACAGAAATCTAATTTCTATCCACCACCAAACACGATCCGTTGCGAAATCGAAGCATTTGAAAGAATATTCACCAAAACAGTAATGGTGGGGTTCTCCAAGCAAAACTTCTACAGAGACAACCTGGACATGGAGGAACGAATAGCCATGAGGAATCTAAGAACAGATCAGTCCATTACCATCAAGCCTGCCGACAAATGTGGGGGCATAGTAGTATGGGATACTACTAACTACACCATCGAATGCCTGTGCCTTTTGAGTGATGAAACAGCATATAGACCACTCAATTACGTTCCCACAAAGACCCTGCAGGCAGAAATTAAGAGAAGACCAAGGGTGGATCTGGTCGATGAACAAACTTTTTTGAATCAAGCCAACCCCCGGATCCCAGCGTTCTACATCTTGCCTAAAGTGCATAAAAATGCCGAAAAAACACCGGGAAGACCAATAGTTTCTGCATGCGAATAACTACTGGAACCCTTATCCCTCTACACCGATTTTTTTTGTCCTCAAACCTTTTGTCGCAAGGATGCCTTCATACCTCAAGGATACCACCTGCACCATAAACCTATTAGATAACATTAGTCTTACTGTCAACAGCCTCCTTGCTACCATGGATGTAGAAGCATTATACAGGTCCATTCCTCAAATAGAAGGATTGCAGGCTATACATGATGTTCTGGACACCAGAGATGATACAAACTCGACCCCAACAGCGTTCATCCTGGAATGCACCAGACTTGCAATGTCAGAGAATTTCTTCTTGTTTCAAGATCAAATATACAAACAAACCAAGGGGGTTAGCATGGGGACAACCTTTGCCCCCGATATTGCTCACCTCTATATGGTAGAGTATGAGAAGAAGAATGTGTTCACCGAAGAAAACCCTTTCCAGGAAAACATTGTCCACTGGAAACGCTTTATAGATTATGTTATCATCATCTGGAATGGCACCCCCCCTGAACTACAGGCTTTCCATCTTTGGCTGAATTCAAGCAGCTCACATTTCAAGTTCACTATCCACTGGGACCATCACCAAATTGATTTTCTGGCTCTTCATATATACAAGACAGGAAACCGATTAAAAATGGAATTGTTTAGAAAACCGACAGATCGTAACAGCTTACTCCACTTTGAGAGTTACCACCCGATGAGTCTAAAATACAATTTACCATATGGACAGTTCTTATGCATCCGTAGGAACTGTACAGAGATGGAAAGGTACAAAAAACACGCGGAAGATTTACAAGCCCGGCTAACTGAAAGAGGTTACCCCCTCAAATCCATAAAACAAACCAAAAAGAGAGCCAGACACACTCACAGGGAAATCTACCTCGAAAAAAAGCCCAAAAAGGAACTAGGGCGGCTTGTGTGTGTTTCCACATTTGAACCATTGAGCCAATTGATACAGAAGACCATAAAGAAGAACTGGCATTTAGTAAAACAACCAGGCACTCTGAACAAAAAAACTTGCTTTTCCTAAGATAAAAATAAAAATCGAAGGGACTCTCTGGTCTATACGTACATTGAATCATCTAGGAGAGTAGAGAATACATTCCGGGACCTACCACCCATTACTGGACATTTCAAATGTGGCAACTGCGTTGCATGCCCTCTCACACTGCAGAAGATATCATTTGAATACAAGAAGATTAAATGGACCATGAGTGAACACACAAACTGTAATTCTAAGGGCGTGATCTACATAATACAGTGCCCTTGCAAACTCATATATGTAGGTAAGGCGATTCACCCTATCAAGAGGTGCATTTCCGAACATCGATCGTGCATAAGGAACATGGTAGCTGACAAGCCCCTGGTGGAGCACTTCAAGAAAGAACACCATACAGACACAGATCTCAGATGGTTCATTTTACAAAAGGTGACCCTGGCAATGCGGGGAGGTGACTTAAATAGAATCCTGACCCAGCTTGAAAAACGATGGGTGCACAAATTAGACACTATGCGCACTGGACTCAACATCTCTGTGGAATGGAAGTCATTCATGTAATCCATTTCCCTATACCTAGCCTTCCCACACTAATCATCGAACAATATGTCAGTGGGAAAAGGCCCCGTCTATGCACTATGTTTACCCTTGACTCACATTCAAGGTACCCATTTTGTGCATGCCATTCTAAGGATTACATTCACTTGAGCCCCCCTATGTTGTGTTTTTTGCAACCCTATCTCCCATGTTTGGGTCTAGGGCGCAAATATGCTATAACATCAGGATATGCGAAAGATACAGAAAATGTCCATTTATAAACACCTAACTATGACATACTAAGTGAACTATATACGTAATGTTTATATGCATGTTACTTTCATCTGGATATGAAAATGGGATATTCCTTATGTATATTGATCTTTATAATCAACCAGATTCTATGCGAGCCCCATGATGTATAGAGGCTCCAGCAGCGTGTATCCGCTATGGAACCTATGTCTGTTTTTTCCTATTTTTGTGCTCATTATGTTGTTTTCTGTAACACCTGCAGGGAATCATTCGCATTCGGACACATTCACGTATATACAGACACGACCACACTAGTGGAGGGTCCGTGTTTGGTTACCATGGCAACCATTACCAACATACTACCAAATTAGATCAATTTTACCCATAGATCCACTACATTCTTCGAAATTGTCTTATTTACATCTTTGACAATTCTACAGACTTTACACCACCGGCATCGGCGTGTACAGCGAAATGTGTCTCTCCAATATGGCCGCTGATGCATAAAGAACTATCTCTTAGCAACGGCGTCTAGTTACGCTTAGCTTCATGCCTTTCCAGCCACGGAGTGACTCAGCACTCCTCGCAGACCGCTGCAGTACCTTGCCTGCACAGAACACGGCTCGCTCACGTCGCAGATTTTTGCAACCACAAGGTATGCATTCATAGCCACGCCCGCGGGCATATGAGCTTTTTGATGCAATATCAGATTACTTACACATTGTCCTTTTTGTAGGACTGTGAACTCTACGTATCCACCGCAGTTCCACGCCTCCATTGAGAGGTAAGCTCTCTACCATCTTTAGAAGCACTATACATGTTTATTCATTCCCGTTGGTGCTCACTGTCTAGTTTATACCTAGAGAAGACTTTATTAAGTTTGTTACCTCCTATTTCACTTTAGGAACGTTGTCGGGATTTTTACCTGAGACGATCACCCAGCCAAGTGCCTGGTGGAATTTCCTCCACATAGGTAAGCTGTTTACCCTCCATGATATTTCATACATGATACAGCCAGACAATTTAGTTGTTTTTACATCACTCTCACTTGAGCCCTCTCCTAAAAAGTTCTCCTTTCCCTGTTCACAGCACTCCACGATTCCCTAACATACAGACCTCATCCTGATGAATGCCTTGATAGACACGAGGCTCATCTAGCCCACCAAGACGGCAGAAACACCCCGGTGTAGACGCACCTTGTTTACTCACAGTGCAACGTCACTGCTTTTGAAAAGAATTTTGTTTGTTGTTTTGTATACTGTTTGTAATATGTTAGGTCACTTTTACCAGAATGCTGATTACTAGACAATGGCAACAAGAGATCTATTCCTTGATTCAATGCACTAGCTTTTGATCTCAATACTGGTTTTGCTTGTGTTATATTACACTGTATGTTTTTGTAAGAAAAATTGGGTGAATAATCTAATTCATGTATGTCATTGTACCTAATATAAAAATGTCAAGATAAGGTACGAAAAATGGAGTGCTTTGTATCGATTTGTTTTTTGAACTCAGGATGCAAAGGAGAGTGCAAAGGTGATCCCCCCCTTCTCTGTGACCTATTCAATTGTATCCTTGTCCCTCCTTATCCTCCATTTTCATGTCTCAGGTTAGGGATGTTTTTAATATGAGCCTTACTTTTTTATGGCTCAGCTTTTCCTTCCATTGGACTTGACCATCAAAGGCATAATTAATCCGTTATCTTCTCGATATTATGGAGGTGATTTTGAATGACTCTTTTATAAGGGAATCCACATACGTACCAAATTGATCACGTGTATTCAAGAAGATTTTAGTTTCTATTTCTAATGCACACAAATCAGGCAAAAATACTTTATCTGGATTTGGCATTATTCATCATTATTCATTTTAAGAGGAACACCATAGATGGTATTATCTTCCTTACCAACCTTCAAGGATAGAATCACTTCCAACATCAAGTGATCACTACATGAGGAGTTATTTAGGTTAAAAGCCTGAATGTTGTCAATCAAGGTTTTAGACATAAAAATGTATTCAGTTGTAGAGGAACATGTACCATCCGTCCAGGTGGAAGGATTTACAGATAGACTCAAATGCTCATACGCCAAGAACAGTCCCCAACTGAGAAAGAAATTGTGTCACAAGTGACCTTGCAGCTTCTTCCTTGTGCATCCAGGCGGACTCCCTACAATTACATTTTTATTTTTTATCACAAAAGGATGTTAAAAGCCCTAAATCCTTTTCTGCCAGTGCTCCATCTGCCCCCACCGTTGCAATTTCAACATTTGAGTCCCCCAAGATAATAATCTGCATACCAGGAATATTAACCAATCTGTCCTAAGTCAAAGAATGTATTGTCTCTAATGTCTCTTGAAGATTCATTTCCGGGTTCCAATAGATGTTAAAATGTAAAAAGAATTGAGAAGGAAGGTTTGCTTTTAAGTCCAATAGAACGGCCAAACAGCACTTTGAGAAATTGGCACATTCTTTTATTATCACATTATCCTCTTTCCTAATGGCCACTAACAGGCCCCCCTCTCAAACCCATGGTGGCCAATTGCGAGCGAACCTCAAAACCATCCAAGAAGTGTGCAGAGGTCAACCATTTTTCCTGTATGCAAATTATGGAATATTTAATGAGGAAAGAACAAAGGGCTGCAGAATTGCTGAGGTGCCAAATACCTCTAGAATTCCATGAAAGCAATGCTACATTTTTAGACTGGTTAAACATTAGTCTTTAGTGCTTGCAGTTGAGCGATGGAATCTCACAAGCTTAGGGCCAGCCACCTCCAATTAAGATCATGCTCCTCACCTGATTGTGGGCTCATACTCCTCCTACTCAACTCACCTTTCTGTGTCCCCCTTCCAATGTTTCCAAATGTCTACCAAATTGAGGGTTCAAAAACCCTGGACCAAAATTTAGAATATCATACCCTTACTTGTTGTTGAATTTGTTGACCTCCAACAATACAGCTTCATGCACTGTATGGGATTAAAGAACCAGGCGAACGTCATCATAGCGGTCAGGGTGGATAAAATCCACCAATTATATGTCAGCCAAAGTAATAAGTCTCAGACTGGGAATTTCATTAAGTAGCGCCAGGCCCTTCCATCTGTTCAGTGAGTCATGACCACCATAACTGAACATATAATGGAGATTTACACAAGGGTCATCGGGGAGGCACGGTTGTCTCCATGCATACTATTTAATTCAGTATTAAATACTGATTTATGTGCCTTCGCTTCCCACCCAGAGGCACAGCTACCCTCTAGTTGCATGGCTTTACTCAATCCTTCCGAGGGCTTGAGTGCGTTTTCCTTTGAATATAGATCCCTCATCACACTAAGATGAGTTATTTCCTGAGACCCCTTCATCCCCTGGAGTTCCTATTTCTGCTACCAGCCTCTCCCGCTCCGTAGGCCGAAGCTCATTAAGAGCTAGTGTATTACTGGTGGTAATAGGGGCATTAAGTATATTCCTATTCCTCCCCCCATCCTCAGAATGAGGCATGGGTGCCCCACTGGACTCCCGTGAGACAGCTGACAAAAAGGTCTAAGGCTGTAGTCCCAACAGGTCTGTCAAAGTATTTCTCACCATTGTTTACTGCAGGTCATTATTAGGCGTTAGTGAATTAAGCAACACTGATCTAGCCGCACCAAGAGGATTCAACATTCCAGCCAACACCGTAGAATCACTTATTGTAGAACTTGATCCCCAGCCTTATAGACTCGATCACTGTTGTTAGATTCTAGTAGGACCCTAATTGTCTTGTCCTTATCTTGTTATTTGGTAAATAAAAGATACATGGTCCTTCCTGTTTTGGTATTTAGGGTTGCATCACCTAGATCAGTACTTTAGATTTATTTTTGTTGTCTCCCTTGTGTTTCATTGTTTCAGTTAAGGTGTTGGTAGCAATGACCCTCATCCTGGGGTGGAGTGTCGTTAATAACAAGACAATCCACGTACTCACCAACAGGTGCCAGCCTGACTCATAGTCTTGCAAAACCCCCAACTCCTCCCTAGCCATATTGCGCCAAGATTTGCGGGAAGGCCTGTTGCACCCTTTCCCAGAGATCAATTTTTGCATCTTATTTTTTTCTTGCCCTTTTTTGACAAAGCAGGAATATCTGGCTGGGCAGCCTGAACCTCTGGAAGGATCCTTGTCTCCTTCGGTCCTACTTCTTTTTTACAGAATCCTGCTCTCCCCTTTTTTTGTGGCTGAGGTATTTCTTTTAGGATCTCTGGGAACTTCCAAGATGCCATCCCGAAGTACTTCATCCTCGGCTACATCCTCTGTGTTTGTTTTATTAACGCCAAGGCACGGACAAGATCTTACACCCCACATGCTCTGAAAGTTAATTAGTAGTATAGTAAATGCTCTTAAGCAGTTGGTTTGCTCTCTTAATTAATTCCAAATAAGGTCCTGTGTCTCACCCCCCCTCATCCCTCATCTTCCACCCTTGCGCCAGCTGGTGCCTGGGGTGACGAAACAGCATCCTCCACCTACTCCCTCTGCCCCAGTGGGTACTGAGTAATGTGTAAGTAATCTGATATTGCATCAAAAAGCTCATATGCCCGTGGCGCGGCTATGAATGCATACCTTATGGTTGCAAAAATCTGCGACGTGAGCGAGCTGTGTTCTGTGCAGGCAAGGTACTGCAGCGGTCTGCGAGGAGTGCTGAGTCACTCCGTGGCCGGAAAGGCATGAAGCTAAGCGTAACTAGACGCCGTTGCTAAGAGATAGTTATTTATGAATCGGCGGCCATATTGGAGTGACACATTTCGCATTACACGCCGATGCCAATGGTCTAAAGTCTGTAGAATTGTCAAAGATTTCAACCTTTTGAAATCGAGTTAGAACTTCAGAGGTTCTATAGGAACATATGCCTGAAACACTTTTTTGAAGTCTACTTACCTGCTTCTAGAGAGACCAACCAGGAGGGTCCACGTTTAAAATCCGAAAACACCACTGGCTTCAAACAGAAATCTAATTTCTATCCACCACCAAACACGATCCGTTGCGAAATCGAAGCATTTGAAAGAATATTCACCAAAACAGTAATGGTGGGGTTCTCCAAGCAAAACTTCTACAGAGACAACCTGGACATGGAGGAACGAATAGCCATGAGGAATCTAAGAACAGATCAGTCCATTACCATCAAGCCTGCCGACAAATGTGGGGGCATAGTAGTATGGGATACTACTAACTACACCATCGAATGCCTGTGCCTTTTGAGTGATGAAACAGCATATAGACCACTCAATTACGTTCCCACAAAGACCCTGCAGGCAGAAATTAAGAAAAGACCAAGGGTGGATCTGGTCGATGAACAAACTTTTTTGAATCAAGCCAACCCCCGGATCCCAGCGTTCTACATCTTGCCTAAAGTGCATAAAAATGCCGAAAAAACACCGGGAAGACCAATAGTTTCTGCATGCGAATAACTACTGGAACCCTTATCCCTCTACACCGATTTTTTTTGTCCTCAAACCTTTTGTCGCAAGGATGCCTTCATACCTCAAGGATACCACCTGCACCATAAACCTATTAGATAACATTAGTCTTACTGTCAACAGCCTCCTTGCTACCATGGATGTAGAAGCATTATACAGGTCCATTCCTCAAATAGAAGGATTGCAGGCTATACATGATGTTCTGGACACCAGAGATGATACAAACTCGACCCCAACAGCGTTCATCCTGGAATGCACCAGACTTGCAATGTCAGAGAATTTCTTCTTGTTTCAAGATCAAATATACAAACAAACCAAGGGGGTTAGCATGGGGACAACCTTTGCCCCCGATATTGCTCACCTCTATATGGTAGAGTATGAGAAGAAGAATGTGTTCACCGAAGAAAACCCTTTCCAGGAAAACATTGTCCACTGGAATCGCTTTATAGATTATGTTATCATCATCTGGAATGGCACCCCCCCTGAACTACAGGCTTTCCATCTTTGGCTGAATTCAAGCAGCTCACATTTCAAGTTCACTATCCACTGGGACCATCACCAAATTGATTTTCTGGCTCTTCATATATACAAGACAGGAAACCGATTAAAAATGGAATTGTTTAGAAAACCGACAGATCGTAACAGCTTACTCCACTTTGAGAGTTACCACCCGATGAGTCTAAAATACAATTTACCATATGGACAGTTCTTATGCATCCGTAGGAACTGTACAGAGATGGAAAGGTACAAAAAACACGCGGAAGATTTACAAGCCCGGCTAACTGAAAGAGGTTACCCCCTCAAATCCATAAAACAAACCAAAAAGAGAGCCAGACACACTCACAGGGAAATCTACCTCGAAAAAAAGCCCAAAAAGGAACTAGGGCGGCTTGTGTGTGTTTCCACATTTGAACCATTGAGCCAATTGATACAGAAGACCATAAAGAAGAACTGGCATTTAGTAAAACAACCAGGCACTCTGAACAAAAAAACTTGCTTTTCCTAAGATAAAAATAAAAATCGAAGGGACTCTCTGGTCTATACGTACATTGAATCATCTAGGAGAGTAGAGAATACATTCCGGGACCTACCACCCATTACTGGACATTTCAAATGTGGCAACTGCGTTGCATGCCCTCTCACACTGCAGAAGATATCATTTGAATACAAGAAGATTAAATGGACCATGAGTGAACACACAAACTGTAATTCTAAGGGCGTGATCTACATAATACAGTGCCCTTGCAAACTCATATATGTAGGTAAGGCGATTCACCCTATCAAGAGGTGCATTTCCGAACATCGATCGTGCACAAGGAACATGGTAGCTGACAAGCCCCTGGTGGAGCACTTCAAGAAAGAACACCATACAGACACAGATCTCAGATGGTTCATTTTACAAAAGGTGACCCTGGCAATGCGGGGAGGTGACTTAAATAGAATCCTGACCCAGCTTGAAAAACGATGGGTGCACAAATTAGACACTATGCGCACTGGACTCAACATCTCTGTGGAATGGAAGTCATTCATGTAATCCATTTCCCTATACCTAGCCTTCCCACACTAATCATCGAACAATATGTCAGTGGGAAAAGGCCCCGTCTATGCACTATGTTTACCCTTGACTCACATTCAAGGTACCCATTTTGTGCATGCCATTCTAAGGATTACATTCACTTGAGCCCCCCTATGTTGTGTTTTTTGCAACCCTATCTCCCATGTTTGGGTCTAGGGCGCAAATATGCTATAACATCAGGATATGCGAAAGATACAGAAAATGTCCATTTATAAACACCTAACTATGACATACTAAGTGAACTATATACGTAATGTTTATATGCATGTTACTTTCATCTGGATATGAAAATGGGATATTCCTTATGTATATTGATCTTTATAATCAACCAGATTCTATGCGAGCCCCATGATGTATAGAGGCTCCAGCAGCGTGTATCCGCTATGGAACCTATGTCTGTTTTTTCCTATTTTTGTGCTCATTATGTTGTTTTCTGTAACACCTGCAGGGAATCATTCGCATTCGGACACATTCACGTATATACAGACACGACCACACTAGTGGAGGGTCCGTGTTTGGTTACCATGGCAACCATTACCAACATACTACCAAATTAGATCAATTTTACCCATAGATCCACTACATTCTTCGAAATTGTCTTATTTACATCTTTGACAATTCTACAGACTTTACACCACCGGCATCGGCGTGTACAGCGAAATGTGTCTCTCCAATATGGCCGCTGATGCATAAAGAACTATCTCTTAGCAACGGCGTCTAGTTACGCTTAGCTTCATGCCTTTCCAGCCACGGAGTGACTCAGCACTCCTCGCAGACCGCTGCAGTACCTTGCCTGCACAGAACACGGCTCGCTCACGTCGCAGATTTTTGCAACCACAAGGTATGCATTCATAGCCACGCCCGCGGGCATATGAGCTTTTTGATGCAATATCAGATTACTTACACATTGTCCTTTTTGTAGGACTGTGAACTCTACGTATCCACCGCAGTTCCACGCCTCCATTGAGAGGTAAGCTCTCTACGATCTTTAGAAGCACTATACATGTTTATTCATTCCCGTTGGTGCTCACTGTCTAGTTTATACCTAGAGAAGACTTTATTAAGTTTGTTACCTCCTATTTCACTTTAGGAACGTTGTCGGGATTTTTACCTGAGACGATCACCCAGCCAAGTGCCTGGTGGAATTTCCTCCACATAGGTAAGCTGTTTACCCTCCATGATATTTCATACATGATACAGCCAGACAATTTAGTTGTTTTTACATCACTCTCACTTGAGCCCTCTCCTAAAAAGTTCTCCTTTCCCTGTTCACAGCACTCCACGATTCCCTAACATACAGACCTCATCCTGATGAATGCCTTGATAGACACGAGGCTCATCTAGCCCACCAAGACGGCAGAAACACCCCGGTGTAGACGCACCTTGTTTACTCACAGTGCAACGTCACTGCTTTTGAAAAGAATTTTGTTTGTTGTTTTGTATACTGTTTGTAATATGTTAGGTCACTTTTACCAGAATGCTGATTACTAGACAATGGCAACAAGAGATCTATTCCTTGATTCAATGCACTAGCTTTTGATCTCAATACTGGTTTTGCTTGTGTTATATTACACTGTATGTTTTTGTAAGAAAAATTGGGTGAATAATCTAATTCATGTATGTCATTGTACCTAATATAAAAATGTCAAGATAAGGTACGAAAAATGGAGTGCTTTGTATCGATTTGTTTTTTGAACTCAGGATGCAAAGGAGAGTGCAAAGGTGATCCCCCCCTTCTCTGTGACCTATTCAATTGTATCCTTGTCCCTCCTTATCCTCCATTTTCATGTCTCAGGTTAGGGATGTTTTTAATATGAGCCTTACTTTTTTATGGCTCAGCTTTTCCTTCCATTGGACTTGACCATCAAAGGCATAATTAATCCGTTATCTTCTCGATATTATGGAGGTGATTTTGAATGACTCTTTTATAAGGGAATCCACATACGTACCAAATTGATCACGTGTATTCAAGAAGATTTTAGTTTCTATTTCTAATGCACACAAATCAGGCAAAAATACTTTATCTGGATTTGGCATTATTCATCATTATTCATTTTAAGAGGAACACCATAGATGGTATTATCTTCCTTACCAACCTTCAAGGATAGAATCACTTCCAACATCAAGTGATCACTACATGAGGAGTTATTTAGGTTAAAAGCCTGAATGTTGTCAATCAAGGTTTTAGACATAAAAATGTATTCAGTTGTAGAGGAACATGTACCATCCGTCCAGGTGGAAGGATTTACAGATAGACTCAAATGCTCATACGCCAAGAACAGTCCCCAACTGAGAAAGAAATTGTGTCACAAGTGACCTTGCAGCTTCTTCCTTGTGCATCCAGGCGGACTCCCTACAATTACATTTTTATTTTTTATCACAAAAGGATGTTAAAAGCCCTAAATCCTTTTCTGCCAGTGCTCCATCTGCCCCCACCGTTGCAATTTCAACATTTGAGTCCCCCAAGATAATAATCTGCATACCAGGAATATTAACCAATCTGTCCTAAGTCAAAGAATGTATTGTCTCTAATGTCTCTTGAAGATTCATTTCCGGGTTCCAATAGATGTTAAAATGTAAAAAGAATTGAGAAGGAAGGTTTGCTTTTAAGTCCAATAGAACGGCCAAACAGCACTTTGAGAAATTGGCACATTCTTTTATTATCACATTATCCTCTTTCCTAATGGCCACTAACAGGCCCCCCTCTCAAACCCATGGTGGCCAATTGCGAGCGAACCTCAAAACCATCCAAGAAGTGTGCAGAGGTCAACCATTTTTCCTGTATGCAAATTATGGAATATTTAATGAGGAAAGAACAAAGGGCTGCAGAATTGCTGAGGTGCCAAATACCTCTAGAATTCCATGAAAGCAATGCTACATTTTTAGACTGGTTAAACATTAGTCTTTAGTGCTTGCAGTTGAGCGATGGAATCTCACAAGCTTAGGGCCAGCCACCTCCAATTAAGATCATGCTCCTCACCTGATTGCGGGCTCATACTCCTCCTACTCAACTCACCTTTCTGTGTCCCCCTTCCAATGTTTCCAAATGTCTACCAAATTGAGGGTTCAAAAACCCTGGACCAAAATTTAGAATATCATACCCTTACTTGTTGTTGAATTTGTTGACCTCCAACAATACAGCTTCATGCACTGTATGGGATTAAAGAACCAGGCGAACGTCATCATAGCGGTCAGGGTGGATAAAATCCACCAATTATATGTCAGCCAAAGTAATAAGTCTCAGACTGGGAATTTCATTAAGTAGCGCCAGGCCCTTCCATCTGTTCAGTGAGTCATGACCACCATAACTGAACATATAATGGAGATTTACACAAGGGTCATCGGGGAGGCACGGTTGTCTCCATGCATACTATTTAATTCAGTATTAAATACTGATTTATGTGCCTTCGCTTCCCACCCAGAGGCACAGCTACCCTCTAGTTGCATGTCTTTACTCAATCCTTCCGAGGGCTTGAGTGCGTTTTCCTTTGAATATAGATCCCTCATCACACTAAGATGAGTTATTTCCTGAGACCCCTTCATCCCCTGGAGTAACGTTCCTATTTCTGCTACCAGCCTCTCCCGCTCCGTAGGCCGAAGCTCATTAAGAGCTAGTGTATTACTGGTGGTAATAGGGGCATTAAGTATATTCCTATTCCTCCCCCCATCCTCAGAATGAGGCATGGGTGCCCCACTGGACTCCCGTGAGACAGCTGACAAAAAGGTCTAAGGCTGTAGTCCCAACAGGTCTGTCAAAGTATTTCTCACCATTGTTTACTGCAGGTCATTATTAGGCGTTAGTGAATTAAGCAACACTGATCTAGCCGCACCAAGAGGATTCAACATTCCAGCCAACACCGTAGAATCACTTATTGTAGAACTTGATCCCCAGCCTTATAGACTCGATCACTGTTGTTAGATTCTAGTAGGACCCTAATTGTCTTGTCCTTATCTTGTTATTTGGTAAATAAAAGATACATGGTCCTTCCTGTTTTGGTATTTAGGGTTGCATCACCTAGATCAGTACTTTAGATTTATTTTTGTTGTCTCCCTTGTGTTTCATTGTTTCAGTTAAGGTGTTGGTAGCAATGACCCTCATCCTGGGGTGGAGTGTCGTTAATAACAAGACAATCCACGTACTCACCAACAGGTGCCAGCCTGACTCATAGTCTTGCAAAACCCCCAACTCCTCCCTAGCCATATTGCGCCAAGATTTGCGGGAAGGCCTGTTGCACCCTTTCCCAGAGATCAATTTTTGCATCTTATTTTTTTCTTGCCCTTTTTTGACAAAGCAGGAATATCTGGCTGGGCAGCCTGAACCTCTGGAAGGATCCTTGTCTCCTTCGGTCCTACTTCTTTTTTACAGAATCCTGCTCTCCCCTTTTTTTGTGGCTGAGGTATTTCTTTTAGGATCTCTGGGAACTTCCAAGATGCCATCCCGAAGTACTTCATCCTCGGCTACATCCTCTGTGTTTGTTTTATTAACGCCAAGGCACGGACAAGATCTTACACCCCACATGCTCTGAAAGTTAATTAGTAGTATAGTAAATGCTCTTAAGCAGTTGGTTTGCTCTCTTAATTAATTCCAAATAAGGTCCTGTGTCTCACCCCCCTCATCCCTCATCTTCCACCCTTGCGCCAGCTGGTGCCTGGGGTGACGAAACAGCATCCTCCACCTACTCCCTCTGCCCCAGTGGGTACTGAGACTGGACCAGAAATCACACGCTCTCCAGACACAGAGATAGGTGGTGTATCCAAGAAAGATAAATCCTCCCTAGTATCTCGCAGCTCAAGCTACTGTGCACTATCAATGTCATCACTACTCACTCGATTTGGCCCAGAAGGTGAACTGCCAGAACCTAAAAGTAGCAGTGACAACTCACCTCTCCCAAGCTCTAGCATAGTTTTATCCGTAACTTGGGGCAGAGATGGTGGAAGAGGGAGAGCGAATGCCATTCTCATGGTATTTTTCACTTTAGTAAACACAAGCGGAGCGGACATAATATCCTCATACATCCTAGCCCCCACTGATATCCCTTTCCTTGTGCAGGGATGAGGTTTCGTGCTCACTGAAGATGTATAAGCTAACACCATCAAACATAGGTCACACTCACAATCCAGGTAAATAAATATCTATTCTGATACCCAGATAATGGCCAGACTGAGAGCAGCTTGCTCTGTCTGCCCCGAGCCAGCGAATAGTCTAACAGGCACTCTGGGTTGCGTGCCTTGTGGTAATTGATTATACCATTCAGGGAGTTGATTTGGAGTTACAATTCTACATTCCATTCTTCAATCAACAACTTTTCCAGCGCCAGCATATACATTGGTTTACTCATGGGTTTTATGTGTAGGTGACATTGTCTGTGAGGAATGTCTTTCTCTGGCATTACCTGAAAGATGGTTTGTGCATTTTAACTGCCAATCTGGCGAATTTCCCTGTGAGCTTCTGGATTTCGCTAAACTGATTTTCTACTGGTACTAGTGTTTCTGGCATAGCAACACAGTTGGGTGGGAATCAAAGGAAGAAGCTGCAGTTATGCTTGTATCACTGGGTTCAACATACGTTAGTGACCAATCACGTGCATCACAGCTATAAGGTGGATCATCAGTTTTTTTCTGTACTCCGGTGGGTAGGTTTGTTTCCTTTGATCAGTATTCATATCAGAGGTAAGTGCTTTTGGCCTTTACAATCTCAAGATATCAGAGTGGCCTCTTAGCTATGATAGTCTCAGTTTTATAGTTGAAAGAGGGTTCCCTCAATATGGATAAATAATTGCACATTTGTATTTTCCCCATTTATTTTGTATTTTACATAGTTGTTTAAGAAGGGTATGAAATCTTGGTGTAAACCATTCTGTCTTAAAGATTTCAATGGAAATGTAACACTTTTCTAAGGCACACCTTCACTAGAAATCTTAACACGAGTCCTATTATCAAAGTTAACCTTCTTGGAAATGTCAAATGATGGACTCATAGATTTAAAGGCTGAAGTGATCAAAATTTAAAAAGGTTTCAACATTTGAATAGTCATGCTGGCCTGACTTTTTTTACAGTATGCCCCTGTTTTAGCCTTTCTGAGACCGAATAATGGGGTATTGAGAAATGAATAGACTTTTGGTCAGACATATTCGAATTTATAGTGACTAAAGCCATGATAGGCACATTTTGTATGAGTATGCAGTCTAAGGAATGGCCAGTAGCATGGGTAGGGACAAGGAAGAAAAGAGAGAACCCCATAGTTTCACTAGTGGATTTTAGTACCAAAGAATGTTGGTTCATAGGATCATCATCCCATGTTTAGTTGATTAATACAACTTTGGTTTGGAGGGTGCTAGATCAAGGGGAATAGTGTAGTCTCTGCGGATGAAATTGTAAGCTTGGTCTAGACTACTCCCCATATGTAATTGCCTTTATAAAAAGCTAAAACTGATTAACACTTGCATGAATTCTTGTAATAGTGTATTGGTAACTATCCAAGCAAATTCAGCATCTGGTGCAATCAAGGATATGTAATCTTGATGAATGGAAAATTGATTAGGGGTCCCGACCTCTGTTGTTTCTTTTAATGCACTGTTGATAATTAATTGCCGCATCCTTTTAGCTTCGATGGAGCACATATTCAAAGGTAAAATTAATAATTGTGTCTGTTAAATGGATATGCAAAAATAAAGCTTCACTTTTCCAGCATCTCATTGTCATGACATTTTAGAATTCAGATTTCAGAATATTTAAATAATGCAAATACTGGATGTTTTGCTTATTAAAACAAAAGGACCAACATTACATCTATCGCATTCATAGCAGTCTTTTCTGCTCGATGCGAAGCATATTTTTCAAAACAGACCCCTTGAATCTGTCTTCAAAAAATATGTGTCTTTGAAACATGTTTTCTTTGGATGCACCGTTCATATACTGTTTCAATGAGAATTTGATGGTATTTATGGCACACCCACTTTGACCTGTAGTTCAACCAAATTCAAAGACTGTACGGAGGGCAATTCGCATCTTCTCTGCCAATAAGAGGTTTTATTTCTGTAAAAGTACCCAACACATTTCCCCCGCATTTTGGGAAATAGTAATCCACAGAGACCAGGTTTGTGCCTGCAACAGGACAACTAGCAATACACTTTACATCACTACACCAGGGGCGGCTGCTATCATAGGGCGGCGCGCCCTACTTAGGCCCCCCACCAGGTGTCAGTGCTGTAAGAAATTAAGAATAAGTTCAGAAGTTCTTCTGAATTTCTTTGTGTTTTCCACCTTGTGTGGGGGTGCTGTGGCGAGACACTGGCGACAATTAGTATTGTTGCAGCCGGCCCATAAATAGGATTCCTTTTCATGGGCCGGCTGCAACAGTGGGGCACATCCCGTTTTGCTTTGCTTTTGCTTATAGTAAAGTTTTTGGAGCTCGTAGGTCCACGTACTTTACGTAACCCTTTCAAGTAGGATGCTGGTGGGACGCTTGAGGGGTGGCCCCCCCAGTATCACTATGTGCACAAACAGCGCAGCGAAGATCTGTAATCTGCAGGAGGGGGGAGTCTCCTTCCCTCCCTGCATAGATACAGTAATCTCATTAGCTGGTTGCCAATGGCTGGCGAACAGCCAATGAGATTACTTTATCTGAAGGAGGCAGCCAAAGACTTGAGTGTGGGGGTGGGGTGATGGCCCACTGGCATCAACCCACACTCCTCTGTCTTCCATTGTCCAGTTCCTCGTGATTTGAACATGTTGTTCGTGTTGAGCTGCCCTGCCCTGCTGCTGCCTACCAGAGAGAAAAGAAAGTCTGCACTGCAGGCCAAAGAAGTTTGCCTTCTCTAACGTTCACCGCCGAATAAGTACAATCTTTTTTGGCCACAGCAACTTTTACATGTCACTAGGTCTGTGATCGTCCCTGCGTCTGTTTGCAGGGACAGACGGCCTCTCCCTGGTCTCAGTTCCTTTCTTGCTTTTTCCTGATGAAATGAAAGGTGGCAACAGAAACAATTTGTGCAACCTCAGCCAGATTCTGCATCACCAAGGGTGCGGGGGTGCCCGCAGTGTACTCCTCTGTTTAGAGCCAGAGGGGCAAACTAACACTACGCCCAGGCAGGGCCCAACAAGTAAGCAGTAGCCACTGCACATTAACCATTGTCCCCCACGGCCCCAGTCAGTGAAGCCATTTCCAGTATACATATGACCATTGAATTGTTTTCAGGAATTGGTGAAAGATTAGTGGGGTGCCGGGGAGAATAACAACCTTGACACTGGGTTGTGTTAACCTATGTAAAACCAACAGATGCCACACGTTTGTGGAACTCTACCGTCCCCTGCACACCTGAATAATTGTAAAGACAATCAGTAATTTAAAAATAGTAACAATTAGTTTTTGAAAAATATTTGTGAAAAAAGCAATTTAAGTCACAGGTTATGTAAAAGATGATGACCATCAATTTAATGTTGCTGTGAATCATTAATTATACATACATTCATAGAATATTTGTCATCTGTATTGATGCGATTTCAACATTTCTTATATAGTGTGAAAATACACATTTTTTCAGGTCACACTCAATTTTGATGCAATTTCCTTGATTTCAACATGTCTTATATAGTGTGAAAATACACATTTTTTCAGGTCACACTCAATTTTGACGCAATTTCCTTCGTGGGCACACAATATGTTTATCACACTTTCCTCAATTCTGTGGAGAATTGTCTTGTACCATATATTATTCATAGAAAGTGTTGACATATATTACTCGACACATTTCGGGGTTGATTTTGTCCCCTTCTTCAAGAGTTGTTTGCCCTCTTTATATCATTTTGTTTATCTTCGCCTACAATGTATAATACAATATTTAGATCTCAATCTTCATTAGTTCTGTCATGTAATTTTTGATAACCGTATATATAATAATAATCACCTGGATGTCCAATGTTTAATCTCCTAACTTGATAAAGATTATGGTCTTTTCAAAAACAACCAATAGATTGTATGAATTCGCAATTAGTATGCAACCTACAAAAACAATAGAAAAACAGTGGGAAAAAGGTTAAAAATGGAGAAATATGTCCTGGATTCTATTATAAAATATAGGGACTGTGTGTATCAAAATGTACCTGTCGTATCTTCACATGCGGTGCCACTCTATAGATCGGTTATTGTAGCAGTTATACCGCTGTGAAAGAACCGTGTTGGGGAGGTATCCGGGTTGGATGAGTACACAAGGCGTATCTGTAAAACACATATACACGTTTTATGGAGGATGGTAAATATATGGTCACCTAAGGGCTATGATGAGCCCTTAGATTATATTTAGAGAATAATTTAGGCAAATTAGAGGCAGTAATTGCGAATATCAGCTTATATTGAAGCAGTGGATCCCTATTATCTAGTAGATTCTCACCCCATGCTTAACGAGTGTATAGAAATTGCTAAAAATATCCTAGTTATTTCATTTTGTCAATAAACTGACACTTGGAGAATTTCAGATTGCTTAATGCGTTTCTCTTACCTTGCTCGGGTGTTGGAAGCTCCAGGAGTGGGTGCTGCCTTCCGCGTTGCTCCTCGCGGATGACGCCTAAAATGGATGCTATTTATGTTGTGACGTCATCACGCTCAAAACATGATGATGTCATTATGTTTACAACGTCAACGTGTGACGTGGAGATCGTCATGTCTACATACGTAACTATATTCTATTAATGTGAGTATTTGTTGAATATGTACTATTGGTACGAGTATTTATTAAATATATGTATTCCTAGGTTGCACAATCATCATATCGCTGGTTATGCCCGCTGGGGTAACCACGATTTTTTCTCATTAGTATCTGGAAATGGGTGCCGGAAACACTTGGTGTTGCCTGTGTTTTGGCAGAACTATGGCGTTTGGTTTCACGTGTAAGCTAACCCTGTGTTATTGGCCATCCATGTGTTTATTAGTCCAAAAAGAACATGCTCACATTCTTGATACTGTTTACCTTAATACGTGGTAGATAAGTCTCACAAAAACAGATAACTCCATTCAAATCCTCGTAGTAAAATGCTTATTTGGGTTCTGATATACTGGATTGTGTGTAAGATTATTTATTGGATATAACCATTAAAGGCCCCTTGTTGATCTATAAGAATGAAGCTAGACTGTAGTCTTCGTTCATCCCATGGGGAGTTAGACTGTTGAACTTTTCAATCCAGAAAATTTCCCTCTGATTCATGTGTCTGGCATGATTACCACCTCTTTGAGCTTTTTTTACAATCTCCAAGATTACCACCTTTAGTTGGGCGATGTTATGTTTCTTTTGGGCAAAGTGTCTGGCCACTGGTGAATGTATGCTGTTTGTTCTTATGTAGCTTTTGTGCTCATTCCAGCGCTCCTTGGCTTTCCTTTGTGTCTGTCCGACATAGTAGATGCCACATGGGCAACTTAAACCGTATATAATCAATTTTGGATCACATGTTGTGAAATCCTGTAGAGGGATTTTGTGTCCATTTGATGGGTGTCTCACGTAGCTTCCATTCATTATGTTGTTACAGTTACAACAGTTCAGGCAGGCATAAGTGCCTGTTTTCTTCTTTGTGAGTGTGCGTTGACTATCAGTTATCAGCTCGGGGTCTTTCTGCTTTCACTAGACCGTCCCTGAAGTTCCTGCCCGTCTTGTAGGCAATAATTGATGGTTCTGGAAATAGTCTCTTCAATTGGGGATCCAAGTTGATTATTCTCCAGTTTTTTTTTTATCATCCTCGTTATGTGGTGACTCTGTGCTGAGTACCTCAGTGCATAAAGGAATGGGATTTCCTTTGAACTGTTCTTAGGTGTACGGAGATCTTTTCTTTCCAAATTGTGCGTTTTCTTCTCTGCCTTCTTGATAATTGATTCGGGGTAACCTCTTTCCTTGCACCTTTCTGTCATAAGTAAATCCTCATCCTTAAGAGTGTCTGGAGACGAGATAATTCTTTTCAATCGAAGAAATTGGCTATAGGGTAAGTTGTTCTTTAAGTGTTCTGGGTGGTGACTCATAAAATGTAGTGCATTGTTAACATCGGTGGGTTTGTGATAGATGCTTGTAATAATTCCTCCTTGACCAATCTCTAGTTCCACATCCAAAAAAATGTAGTTTTGGGGTTCCAACTTCCATCATGAATTTAATTTTACTTTGAATCTAGGTGCTGCCCCACTGCATTTTAGCCTAAAATGCAGTGGGGCAACATGTAGATTCAAAGTAATACACTAAGGCTAAAATGCAGTGGGGCAACACCTAGGTTCAAAGTAGTACACTTAGGCTAAAATGCAGTGGGTCAGCATCATGAGAAGACCTTAACATTTGTATCTTTTGTGGCATAGTGATGCAGATGGGACAGGATGAAGGGGATTGCCAGCGAGCAGTGTAAATATGGCACAGCTAAATGGTGTGCTATGGAGATGTATCCGGCAGGGTACTAGACAGGGGCCAGGCATGTGCAGTAGAGAGTGATAATAAAATGTAGGTAGCCTGCCGTTGTACTAGGGCCTGGGGGCAGGGTTGAGAAAGTATAGGTGCATGTATGCAATGATCAGTAATATATAGGTTTACAGTGCATGAATGGCGACAGAGTCTGATGAGGGTTCATTAAAATTCCATACCGAGTGCCGATTGTGGAGTCGCATGTCTAACGAGTAAAGCACATTTTTCCTATTACTCACAGTTCGTATTGGTGGGCGTCGTGTGATTCACTGGACGTCTGGGGGGCAGAGATAGCAGTGGCTGCCTAGAGCAGGAGGCACTTGAGCAGAGATGGTCAGGCTCAGGTCAGGAGCCTTAGTGTGTGCCTTGGGGGTGTGCCGGCTTTGCCTGCCGGCTCGCTTCCATAGGCTACAAATGACTGCTGTATTCATCGGGCATCAATTGAAAAGTCACTTTAGCATCGGGCCGAATGAAACTGATGAAAGACGTGAAACGAAACGGTTTCCATGGGCAGAGAGGTAAATAGCCAGCATGGCTTACCTCTGACCAGATGACCTACGGACTCATGGGAGGGCTGCAGTGGTGTCTGCGCTGAGGAGAGAGTGGAGCACCTGCTCCTGCTCTCGGATGTGGAAGCTGGGCTGCGATGCCTAAGACGGAGCCCAGTGTGTGCCTTGGGGGTGTGCTGGCTTCGCCTGCCGGCTCGCTTCCATAGGCTACAAATGACTGCTGTGGGCCAATGGGTTACTCCCGCACCACAACAAAGAAGCCAGGTGTGAATGTGACAGCGTCGGCCATCTTGGAATGGTCGTCGCGGATGTCTAAGAAGGCACCAGGTTGCACATTCGTTGTGAAGCAGCTACGAATACGTAGGATCAAAATTTGACTGCCCTGTGCCCACTGCTGAAGCTTGTGTTGGTGCTACATTTTCTTGCCAGTGGCACCTTCCAGCACACTGTGGACATGCTGCATGGCATTTCCCAGGCCACCTTTTCAGTTGTGCTCAGGCAGATGCTGGAGCCCTGCCTGTGCCATACATAGTGGCACATCTCCCTGCCCACCACCCTAGCAGAGATAAATGCCACAAAGGCAAGTTTCTAGGCATCAGCCCACATGCCAAATGTAATTGCCGTGCTGCACTGCATCAATTTGGTGGTTGTCCTAAGGGCATCTGAAGAGGCAAACCACCATGGAAGCAGTTACACCCTTGGTTACTTGTGAGATGACCTGTCAATAAAACACTGCTGCGCCCGCTTTCCTGGATCCACCCAGGTTGCCATGGTACTGCACATGCTGAAACAACAAACATGCACAAGTGCAACCAATAACCCAGCAGGGCATTACTGGACAGCACAACACAGCACAGGCCCAACACAGACAGCATGCACATTTGAAATTCTATCACAGGCCATTTCTGGCATTACTTGTGTGTAAGCTGTGTTCACAGTGTATCTCTAAGTGACATTGTACAGGTACCCGTAGTATATCACACTTCATTTAAGTACTGGGAATGTAAACCATGTTGTACAAATGTGCCATAACTGCATCAAGAGAGTGTCCATCAACAAGACACACAGCATGCCACGCATCGTCAATGCACTGTCACTGATATCTGTGTGTTACGCTCTTGCAGGTGACTCTGCTTATCCCCTGCTCCCGTGGCTGATGACAGCTGTGCACAATCCAAGTACACCAAAGGATGTACACATCAGGACCAGGCTCTGCATTGAGTGGACTTTTGGCCTGCTGAAAGGACATTTTCAGTGCCTCAACTGTACCGGAGGGACCCTCATGTACAGGCCAGAGAAGGATGGCCTCATATTTGTTGCCTATGCCATGCTGCACAACATCTGCCTCAGGTGAAATGTTGCCCTGCCCCCTGATGTGGACATGCCTCCCCCTGCAGACAATGTTGCACTGTCTGAAGATGCAGTGCTGCCTCCTATTGAGTATGAGGAAGCCAGGTTTGGATGTCTGGTGCGGCAACTTATTGAAAAAAATGTCTAGACACATTACTTTACACTTGCATGAAACTTTTGGATATAAGCGTGTTTTGAATATATCATCTACACACAAAAAACATTGTCCAATAATTTCTTGTATTTTATTAAGAACTGTGGTGAGCATTCAACCCAACAACGCTTCGCCCCTATCCCCAACACTGCATCATGCCCACCTCCCCATCCCCAACACCCCTTCTCACCCTCCTCCCTTGCACCTAGTGAAATATATAAATATATATGACACAGCCTGCGGTAGCGGCCGTGTAGTTATGGTATGGTTAAGCTGCTAAACCCATAGGAAGAGCACTTTTGGCCGGCTTATAACTTCGCTGCCAAAAGCGTGCTTTTGTATATTTGGTGAAAATCCATCCAGTAGTTTTTTTTAAAACAGGCAAAATGTAGGTATGTAGGTGACCCATTTCCCTGTTCGCTCCACGGACAGGACTCTGATTGGTCCGGCGGACTGTGTGATGTCCGCAGACAAATGATGTGTCTGCTGATTGGCTGGGCGGAAGTGTGATTGGCGTCATATTTTTCTGAACTGCCTGCCATGTTGTATCCGTGGATATTCATGGATAGCGCGCCGCTGAACAGGCCTGAAAAACATGTTTTGGGGCATCTGGTGTTGGGTAGAGGGGCTGGAAAGGGTGGGGGAGTGAAAGATGGTTCATCTGATGTATTTGTTTAGGTGGAAGAAGACTGTGTTGTGTCCACAACAGTTTGCAGACACCATGGCAGTTCGCGTGTAGGTTCTCGGGCGAACAGCTTGTGTGGTGACTGCAGGCAGGCTTTATTAGGGTAGGGTAGGGGAGTGGAATGTAGATGATATGAGGATGTTTGTATAGGCTGTATTATGCTGTGGTGGTTGTGGCCAGCTATTAGACTCTTGCACCCAAGAGTCTGCCCACTGGTTTAAGTACTGTAATAGTATATGTAGAGAGGTGCACAGCAGGCGGCTGGCTTATTGCACCCAAGAGTCTGCCGACTGCTTGCAAGTACTGTAATAGAATGTGTACAGAAGTTGACAGGGCCTCAGGCTTATGTGTGTGGGTTGTGGCCAGTGTGCACATTTTTGGGTGCATGGCTGAATTATGCTGTGGTGATTGTGGCCAGCTACTAGACTCTTGAAGGCATGTCTGGAGGCCTAGCACCCAAGAGTCTGCCCACTGGCTGGAGTAGTGTAATAGTATGTGTACAGAAGTGGACAGGTTGTGTTGCCGCTGGCTTATTGGACTGTCCTGAGGGTTATGGCCACTGGGCAGATTCTTGGGTGCATGGCTGTATTATGCTGTGGTAATTGTGGCCAGCTACTAGAGTCTTGGGTGCAGAGTCTACCCAGTGGCTGCAAGAGTCTGCCGGCTGGTTGCAAGTAGTGTAATAGTATATGAACTGAAATGGACAGGGCCTCAGTAGGCTTCCTTATGTGTGTGGTGGGCAGATTTTTGGGTGCATGGGCGTATTATGCAGCAGTGGTTGTGGCCCGACCCTAGACTCTTGGGTGCATGGCCAGAGGCCGTAGGCCATGCACCCAAGAGTCTAGGGCCTGGCCACAACCATGGCAGCATAATATGGCCATGCACTCAAGAATGTGACACTGGTATATGGATTGCACAAATATGTATAAAGAAATGCAATTTGCTGATTACAAAGAAGCATGACACCAATAATTATCTACTCACTGTGTATATTGTTGAGGCACTGTACACCTTTTTTGAACTCAGTGATAGAATATTGTTGAAGCGGCAATAGCAGATTTGAAAATTGTGGCCCTGTGGGCACATATTGTCTTTGTTGCATGTGGAAAAGCAGGAGAAATCTTTGTTTCATTGTCTGTGATAAAAAAAAAACATAGCATGATAGGTAAGGTACTTCATAATGTGGTATTGTATTCAATTTCAGACATTTATGTATTTGTATTTTTGTATTTATTTTATTTGTAAAGCACAGCCAGGCCCAGGGGCATACGGGTGCATAAATTAGATCTGGTTACAGTTACAATTGAAAGTAGTCAAAAAAGGTTACGTTACAATACAGTTACAGATAAGTACAAACTTGGTAATGGGAGTGCATACATACATGGTCCAGTATAAATACATTAATTACAAAATTGTGCTAGTGGCAGTCAATCATACTGAGGTCAGGCAGTTAGGCTGTCATGGAGTCCATATTGTGAAGCCAACACTTCGTGTTGTGTTTAAATAAGTTAAATGACGGTTCTGCTCGCAGAGGCGCAGGGATAGTGTTGCATAATTTAGAGGCTTGTACAGGGAAGCTAGCACCACCCGAGTTATGAAGTTTAAATCTCGGTATGGACATGGTGTTAGCTTGTGCTGATCTCAGTGGTCTTGAGGAGGTGTGAGGTGTAAGTTGGTTGGTGAGGTAGGCTGGTGCAAGGTTGGCCCTGGCTTTGTGTGTAAGGGCCAAAGTTTTAAGAGATATTCTATGCTTGACTGGGAGCCAGCGTAGTTTGCGTCTGGTCTCAGAAATGTGCACCCTTTTGGGGATGTTGAGGGCAGCCCTGATAGCATTATTTTGAATTACTTGCAGTTTGTTGATGTTTTTGTGGCTGGTGCCTAAATACAGGGTGTTACAATAGTCTATCTTGGATAGGACTAGTGCTCTGGCAAGAGTAATGCAATTAGGTGAGGAGATGAACGGCCTACATGCAGTGATCAGCTTACAGGTCTAAGCGGCTGATGATGCTACTGCATTAGTTTGTTTTGAAAAGAATAAGGTGGCATCGATGTATATACCAAGGGTTTTGGTGTTATTTGACACAGGGATAATGTTGCCATCTATGGTGAAGGAATTGAATGCGGGATTAAGATTTTTGAGTTTGGCATGAGTGCCAAGGATGATCAACTCAGTTTTTTCGTCATTGAGACAAAGTCCATGATGTGCCATCCATGCTTGGATTACTGAATAGATTTCATTAAGGGTTTTGCTGTCTGATTCATAGTTGCCCGAGATAGGAATGAGTATCTGGGTGTCATCCGCGTAATTGGTATACGTGACACCCAGATAGTCAAGGATATCAAAGAGGGGCTTTGTGAATACATTATAAAGTGTTGGGGACACGCAAGAGCCTTGCGGGACTCCACAGGGTACTGGTGAGGGTTCAGCAGAATCAGTGGGAGAGAAGACGCTCATGGTTCTGTTCGCCAGGAAGGAGCTAATCCAGGCCGTGGCTGCGTCTGAAAAGTGTGCCGCAGTTTTCAAGTGGTGACAGAGTGTTTGGTGGTTGACCAGGTCAAACGTTGCTGACGGGTCAAGCAATAATAGAAGTGCAAGTTTGCCGTTGTCTTTCAGGATTTGGATCTGGGTAGTGAGATCTATTAATGCAGTTTCTGTGCCGTGTCTCGGTCTAAAACCTGATTGTCTAAGTCCTAGAAGGCTGTTTGATTCTAAGTAAGCCTGAATTTGTAAATAGGCTGCTCTGTCCAATATTTTTAATAAGAAAGGTGCAGTTGTTATTGGCCTGTAGTTAGCCGGGTTGGCTGGATCGAGAGTAGGTTTTTTAAGAAGTGGGATGACCCATGAATCTTTTAGGTTATCAGGTACTACTCCAGTTTTAAAGGAGGCATTGATGAGGTTGGTTATGAATGGTGCCAAGTCATGCGCAGCAGCTTTGATGATCGGGGCAGGGCAGGTATCACCTTGGCAATTTGAAGGTTTTAGTTTCTTAATGATGTTTTCTACTTCCCAGTTTGAGAGGGAAGAGAAACTAAAAGGTTTACAGGTTGACTTAAAGGTAGGTGATTTGTTAGGTAATTGTTTGTATTCAGGGTCAGCTAGTAGTAGGGATTTTTTTGCATTGATTTTAGATTGTAGGCGAGCTATTTTATCTAGTAGAGCTGTCTGAATATTACTACACCATAGTGCATCTGTAATACATTTGTCTATGGGGGCAATTGAGGATTCTAGTTCTTTCAGAATCTTAAAGAGTTCCTTTGTGTTGGATTCCGCTTGTGTAATCCTTTTGTTATAGGTGTCTTTTTTAGCAAGAAAGATAGCTTCTTTGTAGCTAGCGGAGGCTAGGGTTAGCTCTGTTTTATTGGATAATGTGGGATATTTTTTCCAGTGTGCTTCTGCGGTTCTCTTAGTTTTGCGTAATTCTCGTTTTGCGTAATTCTCTTAACTGTGGCGTGAACCAGGTGTTAAGGTGACGCTGTGGTTTGGGTTTCCTCAATTTTAGTGGGGCAATGGTGTTCAGTGCTTTCAGTATAGCCTGGTTGTAGATATCCACTAAGACTGTGGGGTCAGTATCAGAGTTGATATTATTCAGGATGGGCAGTAGTATGGGTAAGAGTTTGTCAGATGTAATATCTTTCTTATTTCTCGTGCTGGTGGCTGGGGCGATGATAGGTGCCAGGTGAGGTGTGTTGGCTTTGATAGAAAAGGTTAATTTGTGATGATCTGACCAAATACATGGGTCATTGGATAGAAGGTCAATAGAACAATTGAAGTGAGTGAGCCAGTCCAGGGTTCTGCCTTTGACATGAGTGGGCTTGTGAATAATGTGCGTGTGACCCAAGTCAGATAAGGTGTTGCCTAGGTCATGGGCGTTAGTGTCCTTAGGGTCGTTAAAACCAAGATTAAAGTCCCCAAGTAAGATGATTTGCGAGTTGGGTTTGGTATCTGCGGTTATGAGTGATGCGATATCCGCAATGAAAGAGGAGATGGGTCCTGGTGGACGGTAAATGAGGTGCATAGTTGCCGTGTGGTTAGGTGATAAGGGTAGCTTGATAGACAAGGATTCAGCAGAAGGGATTTGAGAGTCCTGGATGACTTTAATATCGAATGTATTTCTGAATATGAGGGCAAGTCCTCCTCCCTTTGTTTGAGAGGTATTTCTGTCGCATCTGATAATAGCATAATCCTTAGGTATAGCAAGGGCCAGCGATGGACCTGAAGCAGCATTAAGCCAGGTTTCCGTGACTGCAAGGAGATCGAGCTTTTCGTGAGATATAAAGTCAGCGATGTCGAGAGTATGGGCAGGAAGAGACCTGGCATTCACCAAGGCTGCTTTGATAAGTTTGTCTTTTTGGGGATATTTTCCGGTGGTGTAGGCAGGTCATGTGAATGGGTATGGGCTAACTTGTCTGAGTCAGTGGTTAGTTTAGCAAGGTTGTGGTCAATATGTGTTTCATGCTGCGGGCTCTTAATCTAGTATTTCTGGTTAAGATGCTAGGGTGGAAAGAGCATGGAAAGGTAGGTAGGCTGGTTCTAGAGTTCAATCTAGTGTTTCTATTAGAAATGCTTGGATGGTGAGAGAGTGGAAAGGTGGGTGAGGTGGTTCTAGAATTCAATCTGGTATTTCTAATAGCAATAGTACAAGGTTGGTTCGGTATTGGTCTAATGGCGAAGTGGCGTATCCAGAGTGCTGGATCATCCAAATACGGGTTAGCAAGTGTCATGGTGCTAGGCCATGAGGTAAGGGTGGTAGTTATCATACGTGTGCAGGTGAAAGTGTCTTGATTAGGATCTGGGTTAGGTTGACAAGTCCAGCGTCTAGTGTAGATATACAATAGGTGTATAAGAGTAGATAAGCACCAATACATGATGAGGGTAGTGTTGCTAGAAGGCAGGGGTTGCAAGTGGGTCTAAAAGCGACCGCAAGGTAGAACACAAATCAGACAGATGTAGTCTGTAGGCGACCATATGGCAAGATACAATCAAATGTGGTCTAATAGCGACCGTAAAACAGAACACAAATTAGTCAGATGTGGTCAGTAGGCGACCAGGTGGCAATGTACCCAAATGTGGTCTGTAGTTGACCATAAGGCACGACACAAATCAATCAAATGTGGTCAGTAGGCGACCAGGTGGCATAATACCATCAAGTATGGTCTGTAGATGACCATGTGGCAAGATGCAATCATATGTGGTCTAATAGCGACCGTAGGCAGAACACAAAGCAATCAGATTTGGTCTGTAGGCGACCATAAGGCACATCATGGATCAATCAGAAGTGGTCTGTAGACCATGAGGCACAAGACAAGTCAATCAGATGTAAACTATAGGCGACCATGAGGCATAAACCATGAGGTGTTGTAAGTAGGCGACCATGTGGCACAACATAAATCAAACAAATGTGGTCTGAGGCGACCATAAGGCACAGCACAATAATCAAGTGTAGCCTGTATGACCAGAGGCCCAACATTAACATTAGGATCTGAGGTAACACCGTTAGGCTTCTAATGACAGTTCTGGGGCAATTAGTGGCAGTAGTATCAGCGTCTAAGATCGAATTTACCCAATTGGGCAAAGAGTGCGGATAGCGTGGGCTTGAAGAGTGGAGCCATGCCAGGGTGAGGGGGGCCACCCTCGTGTGTAGTGGTGAAAGATCTCTCGCACACCTGTGGACCGGGATGCGCGGCCATTGGCTGTGGATGGGTCCGGTTAGCCAGGAGAAAGCACCTGATCCTGTGGATGCTCGATCCCTCAGGCACAGAGAGGGATAGAGTGGGAATATATGGGTTATAGTGGAGAGCAATTGTTAGAAGTCTATTTCCATGAAGTGGTGGTGAGATTGAATCACTATCTGTAACGAGTACTTACATGTAATGTACTTACATGGACTTCAATCAGGCAGTGAGTCTGGCTGACGGCGCGTACGGTCGCGGACAGGCGCAGACAGACCCTTAAGCTTGCCCTTCGGCTGCCGCCTCTCAGTGAGCTGGAGGGCGGGAGATTGGTGTAAGCAGCCAATCACAGGCTGCGGGCGCTGCTGGGCTCCTGGCAACGCTGCTGGATGTCCTGGCCAGCGGCCATTGAACACGTTGTGGCCAATGGCAGCCAGTGAAGCCACTGTGCAAATCAGTGGTGTTCGGGCCCAAATAAGTTATTTAGGCATTTTCGGGGGGTCGGGGACCGCTTCCAGGAATAATGATGCAAGAAGCAGGCAAAATTTAAAATTAGCCCGCTTTGCTCGTTCTGAGCGTGGGGGGGCTGTGGGGGTCGCGACGACCTCTGGCGGTCTCCTGAGGTCCTGAGGATGAAGGGAGGGGGCTCCAGCCCACTCTCCCGGTGCAACAACGAGACTGTAGTGGGGTAAGGCGCAGACAGGCCCTTAAGCTTGCCCTTCGGCTGCCGCCTCTCGGTGAGCTGGAGGGCAGGAGATTGGTGTAAGCAGCCAATCACAGGCAGCGGGTGCTGCTCGGCTCCTGGCAATGCTGCTGGATTTCCTGGCCAGCGGCCATTGAACACGTTGTGGCTGATGGCGGCCAGTGAAGCCACTGTGCAAATCAGTGGTGTTCGAGCCCAAATAAGTTATTTAGGCATTTTCGGGGGGTCGGGGACCGCTTCCAGGAATAATGATGCAAGAAGCAGGCAAAACTTAAAATTAGCCCGCTTTGCTCGTTCCGAGCGTGGGGGGGCTGTGGGGGTCGCGACGACTTCTGGCGGTCTCCTGAGGGCCTGAGGATGAAGGGAGGGGGCTCCAGCCCACTCCTCCCAGCGCAACGACGAGACTGTAGTGGGGTAAGGCACAGACAGGCCCTTAAGCTTGCCCTTCGGCTGCCGCCTCTCGGTGAACTGGAGGGCGGGAGATTGGTGTAAGCAGCCAATCACAGGCTGCGGGCGCTGCTGGGCTCCTGGCAATGCTGCTGGATGTCCTGGCCAGCGGCCATTGAACACGTTGTGGCCAATGGCGGCCAGTGAAGCCACTGTGCAAATCAGTGCTGTTCGGGCCCAATTAAGTTATTTAGGCATTTTCGGGGGGTCAGGGACCGCTTCCAGGAATAATGATGCAAGAAGCAGGCAAAATTTAAAATTAGCCCGCTTTGCTCGTTCCAAGCGTGGGGGGGCTCTGGGGGTCGCAACGACTTCTGGCGGCCTCCTGAGGTCCTGAGGATGAAGGGAGGGGGCTCCAGTCCACTTCTCCCGGCGCAACGACTAGAATGTGTTTTGTGGACCCTCATAATTAGTACATTACAAGTACTGTGCTCAGTTCCTTTGTTTGTTTGCATAACCATTGGGTCTGTGGGAAAAATGTAAATGCAGGATAAAAAAAGTTCTACATTAATTTGGTGTTATGTGGCACACTCTGTTTCATTGATGTGTGCAGTACTTAAAGGAATGTTTAAGGTGCACATATATGTGGTCTCGCCGTTATAAGCCCTGTTGCAGTCGGAGGAATTCAAATGGTGTAAGTTTTTGTTTTTGGAAGTGGTGGTACTATGGTTGTAGTTACATACCAGTTGGTGTATTCTAACTGTTTATCTGTTTCCTCTTTTAAGCAGTACCCATTTATGCTGTTTGATTGCTGTCAGTGTTTTCTAAGTTCTGTACTATTGCAAACTAATAATGCAGAATTGTGGGGGCAGTTAGATACATGTTGGTGTATTCTGTTGGTAGTTTGAAAGTTGTTGAGGGCATGTTTGAAGCACTTTGATTGCTGAAGGTTGGTTTTGGCAGTTTGACCGCCGGAAGTAATATTGTAGTACTGCGGATGTAGTGAGATACCAGTTGGTGTATTCTGGTTGTTTATACTTACTTAATAAGTTTTGAAGGGTTTCCTCAGAAGAACTTTCATTTTTGCTGGTGGATTTTAAATTGTGTAGTAATGAGAAGTAATATTGCAGTATTATGTTTGCAGTTAGATACCAGTTAGCGTATTTTAACTGTTTAGAGTTTCACAGTTTTGCAGGGTATGTCTACAAGCACCTTCATTCTTGTTGGCGGATTTCCATTTTCCACTATTGTAAAGTACCTTTGCAGTATTATGGGTGTAGTAACATGCAGTTGCATATTTATTGCAGTGGTATGGGCATTGTTAAACAGCTGCTGACTTATTCTAACACTTGCTCATTTCACAGATCATGGAGGACAGTTTGTAGACCCTCATACTCAGTACTTTTTCTTTTTAAGTACTATGGGTGAAACAATATTAGTGTGTACTTTCCACAGTTGTACTTTCTGTGACTATAATCATTGGGTCATTGGGGAAAAAACTGTATAGCAGCACAACTGATGTTGTCATGGTCCAGTTGGTGTATGCTAAGTTTTTCCAGTTTCACAGGGCAGAAGTTTATTTTTCATTTGCAGTTACATTATCTGTTGGTGGGTATTGGGCAGTAGGCTATGCTACTTTTGTAGATCAGTGAGTGAATGTTAGTTTCAAAATATTAAGTAGGCATTTGCAATATTTGCTGGTAACATCTGCTTCAGAGTAATGGAAGTATCATTGCATTCAAACCACCCACATTTCTTTTTAATGTATGCAGTATAGTGACCTGCATTGGTTGTGGCACCCATGTTGTAGATTATGCCTACTGTTGTGAAGGTTTTCTTGCCAAGTGATACTTGCCCATGTGTGAAGCTAATAATCTGGAAGTTGTTTTTGATACCATCTGCATTATATTGTAAAAGCATTACAGTTACGTATTGGCTATGTGACTGTATCTGTAAGGTGGAATGATTGTCTGAATTGCAAGTAGTACATAATATGGCATGATTTGCATTTTTTACCAGCTGCTGAAATGGAATGGATTCGCAGTTAGGTATAGATACATACACAAAGTGCTTGTTATGGACTTGTTCCTGGGACACCTGGCTGCTGGGAGTGCATGTATGTTTCCACATGTATGAAATCTGGAACATTTCATTTATAGGTATGTTTTTGCTTTCCAGTACTTGCAGTAAGTACATTACAAATTCTTGTGGCTATTCTTGTGTGTTTATAGTGAATCTCACCATTCCCGCAAAGTAGTCCAGTTCCTGCCTTATTCCTGAGACACTGTAAGTGATGTCAGGATTGTTTGTTGCACTTCTATGGAAGAGTAGCATTTGCAAACACAACTGGTTTTAGCCGTTTAAGTAAATGTTTTCCACAATTGATGGCATTTGGAATAGAACATTGATTGCTACATTTGCATAGTAATTTAGACCAGTTGTATTGGAAAATTTGAATGGACCAGACAGTTCTGTGTCTGAGTCCTTTGATGGCAGTCCATGCGCTTTTTTTGAAGAGGTACTTCTCTTTGTTTGTGCAGTTGGGTATGCATTTGCCTTTTCAGTACATCCTTCTGTGGTTGTGGTAATTGATGCAGCAGCAGCTGCTTTTAATTTCTTTGGTGGTACTGTTGCAAGATCATGTAGAAGTTGTGTTTGCACTAGTTTTCTTTTACAAAGTTTGCCTTTTTGAGGGACAGGGTACATTTTGAGATAGGGTGTGTGGAGTATACGTAGTCTGTTGTACTCTACGATGCAAGGAAGGTCAACCTTGACTTTGCTTGCATCAAAATTGACTAGAAATAGTCCTCAAGTGTATGTAGGCGTGACCAGTGCTCCAGATAAGATTTTGAGGTGGGAGTATTTTACACCCTATTTTTAAACTTTGAGAGTAAATGTGATTTTAAGAGAGTAAAAATGATGTTTCTCCTTTGCAAGAGCGTAAAATGTATGCAACATCCTGCTGACGTGTGCAAAAACTGTATGGAATTCATTACTAGGCGGCAGCTTTCTGCATTGTGACAGAATACACCTTTCATTATTTCTCTACGGTCTGGTCATTTGACCTCTCCTGTATATATTTAAATGGTGAAAACACAAAAACCTAGCCAATTACACAGTAAAGCAAGCATGAATTGTATTGTGTGTTTTGAGATTCGATAGCAAAATTGTCTTTTGATGGTTAATGAAAGTCCTCATTTCCTCGAGCTATTACTAACTGATGGTATGCCAACGTTATGATACAACAGTGCAGAGAGGCAAGTACTCCATGTTAAATTCTATACCTAAGCTCATGGTCAAGTGGTTATATATGTAGCACTTTGGCAAAGTGCTGTACGTTAAACTAACATATTCAGTCAGTCAGTCAAACAAGTTTATTCGGTTGTATAAAACAACCATTAAACGACATATAGACACAATTATTACACTGGTTCAAATTACAAAATCTTAAAATTACACTTCCATAAAAAATAGAGTTTAAAGAACATTGCCTAAGGCAGCATACAAATACATTTGGCAATCGGACGGTAGCCTCGTCATGAACTATATTAAAAGATATTTTAGTAATGATTCATTTAAAAGACAATACAAAATGCTTTAACCCATTACGAGTGCTACAAAGTTTTCTTACGGGCCCTCACCACCTTGCAGTTTCAAAATACGATTTCTAAAATACATCGCTCTTTTCAGGAACGTCAAAAGAGCCCAAGCGGTGTAAACTGATTCGGCGCTCAGGAGAAACACAAGAGCAGCCCTGTGTGTGCGGATCATCGACTTCTTAAGGGCAGGAATCAGGGACACTTTACGTATACCTGCATACCCTATGCAGAAGAATAACATATGAGAGAGATCCTCTCTACCGTGTCCACAAACCGGGCAACCCGTTGAGTCGGGAAAACCCTTCCATTTATAGGTGTTGCCTTGCAACCGGAGGCAATCGACCCGTGCCCTCGTAATCAGCCACCTGTCCTTTTTTAACGTGCTCCAAAGCAAGTAAGGTTGGATTCCCGTTAGGCAGCTAATGCTTGAATGAAGTTCACCATTGCTATGGCCACACTCTAGCAAAGTTCTTTTACTTACTATGAATTCACCCAGCATGGCTTTATAAACAGACCCCTCACTTTTGGTCAAAATAATATCAGGCGGAAAGAGGGCGCCTAAATTGGCTTCATCCAGAATTGAAAAAACATACGCTAGCCATGGAATTTTTTTCCAGCCACATTTACCCAACACAGTACGAATAATAGTATGGCACAAGGAAGCATGCTCATTAGCCCACAGCCTGACCCAAAATAAAAGAGGGGCCAACGCCCACTGATCTTCCCAAAACTCCACACCCAACTCCCTATGGACGGCTATTCCAGATACACTGGATGGGAGCCCAAGCAGGTTTTTAAAAAATTTACTCTCCTTACTCTGTATTTCCACTGTATTCTGGAAACCCCAGATAGCTGCGCCATACAGAGTGGAGGCCACAGTTTGGGTACCATAGATCTTAAGGATCACATCCAAGGGCCGGCCCCTACACTTCGACATAAATCTGAAGATTCCACCTATCTGTTGGCTCATCTTAACAGATTGTTTGGCCACGTGGTCTTTACCATTTAAGGCCTCCGAAAAACTTATTCCAAGGTAATCAAAAGTCCTAACTCTGGGGATAATTTCATCAGCACATAACATGGGTTTCATGGGCACAGGACGTTTTCTACCAACGCACGCCATTACTGCAGATATCTTAGAATTAATTTTTAAACCCAGATTATCCATGAACCTTGAATAAGCATTGATCAATAACTGTAGGGCCCTAGGTGTTCTTGCGAGAAGGACAGTGTCATCAGCATAGGCCAATACTGGAAACCCCCTTCCTCCCAAAACTAGAAAATCGGCCAATACTCCAGTCAGGTCCTGTGAAAGGCCATTAATGTAGAGGCAGAAGCAGATGGGGGCCAGTACACAACCCTGCCTCACACCACACCCCACCTGAAAGCAGGCCGTGCAGTGCCCCCCGGAGCCACTGCGTACACAGGCCTCATTATTCGTATGGAGGTCAACCAAAGCCTGTAAGATTTCCCCTGGGCACCCTAAGGACCCAAGCACTGCCCAGAGCTTAGCTCTATCTACTTTATCGAAGGCGGTGCTTAGGTCCATAAAAGCTAGATAGACAGCCTCGCCCCTACAAAACACAGAATTAGCCACCAGCAAATACAAATTAAGACTCTGTTCTGTGGTGCCCACTCCAGGACGAAACCCAAATTGAATGTCAGAAAGAACTGACTGTGCCCCGAGCCAGGATTCTATACGGGCCAGCAATATTCTCCCAAAAATTTTAAACAATGAGTCTAGTAGGGAAATTGGCCTATAAGCACCGGAGCTAGACATGTCTCCCTTTTTAAAAATAGGAATATTATTGCCCTCTTCCACGAGAAAGGATATTTCCTCGATTTTAGACAAGCGTTAAAAGCCACAGTCAGAAGTGGGGCCCACAAATCAACTGGGTCCTGGAACAAATCAGAGGGTATCATATCCGGGCCAGGGGCACGGTTGTGTGCTTGAAGCCTGATTGCCTTAGCAATCTCCTCCACTTCAAACGTCAGGCAGGGGCCGCTAAAATCTGACTCGACCTCTGAATGTTCAGATCCAAATAGGCTACCAAAGTGCGCCAACCATGCCCCTTCTTCCACATGGGAGCCACTCCCCACATTGGACCAACATCCCTCCGGACCACTTTTTACAAATGCCCAAAAAGCCTTCTGGTCCCTCTTCATGGCAGCATTCAAAAAACCTTCCCAGGCTCCCTGTTCTATCTCCATTTTCCTTCTCTTTAACTCCTGTTGGCAGATTTTCCTGTCTTGTGCAAGCATCGATCTAGAACTAGTTGGGTCCTTAAGGGTTCTCAACAGCGATTTCTTTGCATTTTTGCAGGCCTCATCAAACCATCCTCTCTTTAATACTTTACCCTTGGACTTAGTAGTTTTAGAGAATTTTGAAGTTAAGGCAGCCAATAATTCTACAAATTTCTCTACAATTATATGTGCAGATTGATGATTACCCAATATATCCTGCACAAGCGAATTATTCTCCCTTAAGGAAAAAAGGTGTAGCCCCTCCTCTAAGATGGTACCCCATTTGATTCTTCTGGAACCTGAGAGTACCCCCAGCCGAGGGCTAGGGGCTATGGCCAGAGATTCCCGTTCCCCCAACAAACCCTTTAGCGTAAAACAGATGGGCAGATGGTCACTATGAGTATCCACCTGTACCTCAAAACTCACAACACATTCCCAGAGGTTTACTGAAATGCAGAAGTAATCAATCGTTGAACAGCCTTGGTGGTTCTTAAACGTTCCCTCCCCTGGGATGTCTGGGGCCTTTCGGCCATTAACAATACGGAACCCCCATTCCAGCAGCCAGGAGTTAAACTGAAGACCCTTCGGGCAAACTCTCGCATCTCTCATACACCTAGGCGGGATGTTCTCTACCAGATCCTCAAGGGGGTCAAGAGCACCCAGATCCAGCCCCCCCCCCCATTTTTAGATTGAAATCCCCACCCCAGATGTAGGAGGTGAACTTCCTGCCTTCTTTGGACAAGAGGTTCTCAATGAACCTTTTGACCTTGGACAGTCTCTCCAAATCAGAAAAGTGAGGGCTATTATAAAAATTGATGATGCAGATTACCTTCCCCATCCTAGTTGTTATAGATGCAGCCTGCAAAAAATCCAGCCCTGTTGGGATCAACTCAATCCCACATTCCAGAGCACCCTTAATCAGAATGCACAAACCACCAAAGAGTCTACCTCTCGGTTTTTTATTGGCTGGGATATCAAACGAAATAAAACCATCTAAGTGTGGGGGTTCTAGGGCCCAAGTTTCTTGAAGTAGGACTATTGAGTTAGCTTGAAGAAGTTCCATCACTGGGCCCAGCTTTAATTTCCTCGTTGCGCCTGCTATATTCCAAGAAAGCAGGCGCAATTGCATATTATCTATGGCCAGACTCCTATGGGAGACTAGAGGGGTTGACACCATAGCCCCAGCCTCGATTACAGCCTCTTGTCAATCCACATCCTCACAGGACGTCAGGATCTCGAAATGGTTTTCCAGAGGCAAGGGTGTCGGGACATTTTCTGCCGGGGCATTACGCTGACCCTTTTTGGATACGGTTGTACTCCAACCGACCAGGGGGCTATTGATCGGTAACATTCTATCCAGGTTAATATTAGGATTTCCAAAGCCTCCACCTTGCCTGCTTCCTGATATTAGGGTCGGCAACTTCCTTCCCCCGCCAGGGATATAGAAATAATCCAGAGGGAGTAATTTACTGGACAGTTTAGTACCATTGGGCTTAAGGCCCCGGGCTAGGTTGGTATTCAAGAGATAATCCGTGATCTGAGCATCAGAAAAGTTGATTACCACACAGTCTCCCCTTAGATTTTTAGGTCTGTTTCCCACCCATCCCACACGCCTGGCCATACGAATCATTTTGGGGTCGATCTTAGGTCCCATCAGATTCGAGTTGACCCAGTGCGAGGCCTTATTAATCAGGGAGAGGGTGGATTCAAAACTTCCAGTTGGCAGCCCGGGCAGACCAGTAATAATCCCCACAAAGGGGACCGCTTCCGGGGGTAGGTTCAGGATTGTATTGGTCCCTGACCCACTCCCCGACCCCTTTCCACTTTCTGTTATTCCATGTTCGTCACACTCCCTGTCCCTCACAGGCCCATTTAATTTCTTGTTGGCCCCTGGTGTATCGTCCTGATCTTCAATGATCACCACCTCCTGACTACACCCTTGCGGAGGTATATCTTTCTTACCATTAGAAGCGGTTTTCCTAGGTAAGGGGGTGGTTGGTGGACACTTACACCGCCAGTCCTCTGGACCCCTTTCCTCAACAATAACGGCCAGGTCAGACAGTTTAAGAGATATTGCCCTAATGGAATCATCCATGATAGCCAAGGTGGTCAAAACCCCCTCTTTAAGCCCCTTTAAAGAATTTAACATCAACTGTAATGGCTTAAGCTTCTCCTCCAGTAAGGCCTCCAACCATTCTTTGTCGCTCTCACTGGCGGCAGAACAGTCTAGAAACCCAGATTCCCTTTCAGCAAAAATCCTACCATCAATACTGGGTGCCAACCTCCACGGGGTGCGTCGGTTGCGACAATAAATGAGGAGGCGTCACCAAACCAAAGACTGACGCATCCCCCCTAGACACAACACCCCTATCTACAATCGCCTGTCCCTGCATATCTGCCAAACCCAATCCCTCACCCCGGGGAACAACCTCTCTAGAGGCAGGTTCAACCGGATTCATACAGTTAACTATTTTATTTGCCATGGCATCCATATAAAAGTCCAACGATCTCTGGGATGGTGTAACACCAACTTTCGGAAGGGTTTTAGCTTTAGATACTACTTTAGTGGGTTTGGAGGAAAGGGTAGAAGTGACATTTTTAAGTTTTTTCGCCCTTTTACTAACCACCCCGGCACCAGCCCCAACCCCTCCCTCTCCAGCTTTTCTCTTCCCCATAGATTAAATACTTAAATGGGTGATATTAAGCGGGAAACAAAGAAAAACGGACAAGCCTCTCTAAGCCGAAAATAGGGTAACGGTAGGAGAAGAGGGGGAGAGAAGAAAAAAAAAAACTTGCAGCCCCCTCACACTCTCTTCAAAATTAAGCACTAGATACTATATAATGTTAAAAGGAGATTACACTCTAATGAAAAGCCCCATATAAAATATGTATATAAGTATATATGACAATGTAAAATGGGTTAAATACAGCAAATAATAAACAGACATTAAAACCATGGAATAAAAATTAAAATTGTGCTAACTAGAGCACGGGGTTTCACAATTAAGAGGTATAAGGGCGGTGAGTGGTAAGAGAGTCATACACGGCTAGGGATAGCGGTATGTAAGGACCACCCTTACATAAATCAATGGCAGTCAATAGCAGGCGGTTAAGACCCAACTTTTACTTCCTCCTTCCTTCTCCTAGTCAGAAACAGAGTCAGAGATAAATAGAAATTACCAAAAAAAATATATGTAAATATATGTAAATGGAGCTTATAAATGCCAAGGTCCGGGAAGCTCACAGGTGCACTAGACAAAAGTCACAGAGGCTGGAGGGCGGGGAACGCCCGACAGCTCAAGGAGCTGCCGTAGTCCGTCTCTCCCCCCCCACCCCTCCAGCAAGCCTTGGATAAAGGACAAGTAAAGACACAAAATTAGCACAGACGCCTACAGCAGACACCGTACCTTGCGTGCTTACAGGTTTGGATAAAGTCGTGAGCTGAGGGCTGAAGTGGGCAAAACAGTCCAGGGCAGCGCCGGCAGCAAAAGTTGACTGCTTCCCCCCACAAATGCCACAAAGGACACCAAGGACTCTGCGGACTCCGCGCGCTCCGCGCTTCCGAGGGTTTTCGTGCCTGAAGGCCCGCCTCCCCCTTCGCCGGGCTGTAAAGTTAACCCTTTGCAGGGACACACGCAGGGGAGCTCGTAGGCAGAGCTTCCCAACATATTTATAACAACTATCACCATACCAAAGTCGGTACTGCTTTATCGACCTCGGAAGGAGGAAAGGCTGAGTTGGCCTTGCCGGGATGCGAACCTGTAAACTACAGATCATGCACAGATTGCAGTAACAAGTGCTCAACCGGCTGAGCTATCTTATTGGCTTACATCTTTCATAGGTCAGTAAACTGTATTGACTGAGGTACAATAATCACAATGTCTAGATGTTGGACGAACCACGTTTGAAGCGCTACATAAAGTTAAATACCTATCTGAATTATCACAGGGATAGGTTTTGCTGAGTTTCTATTTCAATTACAAATTTAACTTTCATTTGTTAGTTTTTGAACAGAACTTGCACTTCCTGGAGAGTCAGGTTTTGGATGTTTTTATTGTAGTCTTGAAGATTTGAGAGGCTAGAACACCTGTGATTGGTGTAATGACGCTCACCCTTGAGAAAAGACTCTGCTGCTACTGGCCATTTATAATAATGTACCCCATTGACTGCAAGGTTAAATGGATGTAAACTAGACTGTGCATAGTAATCATTTTACACACTGTTTTTTTAATTGGAGTGTAAATTAAATTATAAGCGTAAAAATGATCTGCCCCCGCATGATTATGCACACAGCACCAGAACACTGAAAAATACAATTGTGTAATACTGGTTTGCTTTCACTACAAAATATAAATTCTCAGTTGCATCTTAGTTTTCCATCTTATTAATTATACAATCCTAAAATGCTAGGAAAATAAATATGCACAGTGCTTCTGTTTGCGCCACACACACCAGAGCAGTAGATGAATGGAAAGAAACCATTCCTTTTATCACAGTGTGCAGTTTCTTTTTTTGAAAGGCTTCAGAGAAATGCATTCTGTTTCAGAGACTTTTCTCCATGCCTTGAATAAATCCATGTAGATAAAAATCAAAAGAAGCGTTCTGGTTTCTGTCAAGTAATCTGACTTTTGCACTGCCCTCTGCTCTAAACTTGTATGTGAATGTACACAGGAAAATAATAAAGCTGTTGTATTTCCAAGATTTTCATGCGTAAAAAGGCCAGGTACGCACCTTATCGGGAGCCTTGGCATGACAGTGCTACATAGCTCATGCCTTCTTTAAAGACAGTGCTGCCAATGTCAATCAATGCTTGATCTAGGGTTAGATCTTGCAATTTATGAATAGTAACTGCGTATGCAAGAGACAGAGAAAACATATGAGCAGTCAACATCAGAATTTCCGAACACAGGTAAAAAATCAGATGCAAAAACCTAACAGCGCCCCTAGTGGAACACTTTATAATGGCTAACCATACCCCGAACAACATCCTCTGGTGGGTAGTTGAGAAAATTAAGGGAGGCCCTGACATTCAACACAGCCTCCTCAGAAAAGAATCCAGATGGATCCACAGGCTTGACACTTATCACCATGGTCTGAATAAGACTTTCCAACCCGTAATATAAACCATCATCCTTGAGCAATTACTCAACACGCAAGACATAGGCCTCGTGTTTGAGTCATGCCATCGGACTTAGACTTCTAACCCGGGGGTGCAGAGCCTTCAACTATCCATCTATGGAACCCAGACTGGCCTGACTGCAGGTTACCCTTTCCCATCGAGTGTAGCTCCAAAGCTTTAGCCACACCTACGGACACGCCTCTGATCCAATATCACCAGGGCACACCTATTAACCAGGATCCAGAGCACTACTTATTACTGCAGCCTGCCTATGTGACCGGCTCGGCGAGCTCCCACTCAACTAGGATTTAATGCATTACTATGACTGTCTTTTGCATCATGCCTCTTATCTGCACCCAATGGGTTCCTCAGCCGCGTAATCTACCACCCACTAGACAGCGCTAGACCTATACCCCTGATAATCCTTGTGCCTTACACACATAAGGTGCACTCACCCTAAACAGACTGGCGCTCGTACACAGTAAACAACACCAAGATTGCCTGCATAGTAGGATATGCGGGGAATGCACTTTCACTTACAAATACTCAAACTGCCATCCATATATGTACACCATGGCCCCCAGAAATGGCGGTTCCTGTCACTGCTGTGGTTTTCCATGGCACTAACATGCTGCATGCTGTGCTCTCTATTCAATCTGAGATCATAGGAATGAGCATGCGCAATCTCCATGACAACGGTAGTAAACAAAAGAATGCGACCACTGCGCATGTGTGATCTCCATGGTAACGGGTTAGATGCCCTGAAGACGCCGCACGTGCACACCTTCTATCCTGGCTGCAAGGGTGAGACAGCACACTTCCCTCTTTCCCCTGAACGGTTTCAGCTGACTCATGCGACTACATCGCTCGTATACATATTGAAAATGCTGAGCAAGAGGTAAGCCCTGGCGTCTCTTGCCACGCGTGCACACTCTACAATTCCCCTCATTCTGGCTGCACAGGCCTGACATCGTGTGCCCCCCCTTGCCACTGCATGACTCTAGCTGATTCACGTGGCTGCTGCCCATTTTCTTAGTATAGTATATATATAAAAAAACGCTGAGCAAGAGGCAAGCCCTGGCGTTTCCTTGCAACAACAATAAACGCCCTGGCTGCCTATGCCTTTCATGCTGCAACCAATCACTGCATCATCCTGTTTGTTCAGTGAGAGCTTAATGCTTGCATTTTCCTTTCCCAACATTCTGTTTCTCTTTTTACTAAACTCGTAAATTACACTCAACAATCCCAAGACATGGATTTGTCTACCCCTTTTTCTTTTCAGTTTTTTCAAACAATCAATGCAGCATACATAGCTATTTAGCTGCGGTACAGTATAACCAAACTGACCTAAATGAGGTTCCGGGTCCTTGTGTTTGCCCCCTCTTTAGGAGTCAACTTCAAGGACTTAAACCAACATCGGCTAATAGCCAATACCTGATACCCATGGCCTGGAGCACACTAAAACGATGACACTGCATCCAGACCCATACAGGTACAAGATACCTTGTTAATTGTTTTTTTCTATTTATGTGCCTATGGTTGCACATTTTTGTACAAAGTTACGTTTACCTCTGCACAATACTATATGAGATATTGGTACTCATCTCATGTAGTTTCATCCTCTTGAATCTTTATAGAAACACCCTTATGTGAACCTGCCTGAGAATCATCACATTTTTCTGTTATCCACATGGCTGGTCCTGTTGTCTGACACCATTCCTGTTTGGGGTGAACCCGAGCACTTGGGATCTGAAGCATCGGCAGGTAAGTCTCCTGACCGGCGCTGAGAGCATAGATTCACATAAGCAGTGCCCCAGTACTATGGGCACCCGCAGCACAATTCCACTCACTAGATATCTATGTACCCCCTACAGGGTCCCCGATTAAGAGCCCTGATGAAGGCAGATTTACCACAGCATATCACCGCCGAAGCGTGAAGAACACAGGGAACACCTGAACACCTGTATCCCTGTCCTTTGATTCTTTTGTCCAGCAAACAACTGTCACATTGGAAAGGATAAGATATCTTGTATTTAATGACTCTGCATCATTTATTGCTTCTTAAAAATATCTTTCTTCTCTTAGGGATAACTAAAGTATCCATCCTGGGATCAATGATGCAATGGACTTATTCAACTTGTATCATGCATTTGAGTCCCTCCCCAAGAATACTGCTTTGATAGTAACTTAACTAACAAGCATTGCTCTTTTGTTTTTTTATATGAATTTTCCAAAAATTCTTTTGTATTTTTGAACATCATTGTAAATTGCACTTAATCATATGCACTATGTTGATTTTCTGCTATGCGAACTGTTGAAAATATATGACTGCACTCTTTCACAATTATTGGTTGATCTTCTGTTTTCCTGTTTAGACACTCACCTGTTATTTCCAGTAATAACAAAATAAATATATTTATTAGAAGCACCTAGTACATTCATTAAGTGGGTGGTAATCTGCACACAGCGCTTGATTCATTCATAGGATTTCTAGAATAAAGAAACCTAATCTCTTTGCAAATATACTAGTGGACATGTTTAGAGATTAAAGTAACTGTCCACCCAAAATCTCTGTGACCCCAAACAGAATTAGTAAGGGTACACTCCTTTGTTTATTTGAAAATAAGGTATCAGGCTTTTGAGCATCCTATCCTTTTGGCTTCTGAAAGTTTGTCAAAGTGGATGTTGACAAACTGATTGTTGTTGTCACGTGGGTCTGTCTGGAAGCCAACAACTGTGCCAAGTGCTCAATTAACTAAACCTTGCTCCACGTCATGGTTATGCTTTAGCATTACTCTATATTTTAAACACAATGTCAGGAATAAGGGCCTGTGGTGCAGGAGGAAGCAGGTACGGCATATCTAAAAACTACAATTCCCAGCAGGCATGGGGAAATGTGTAGTTCTTTGGGCCTGTCGGTACTCAGCTGCTGGCACTTTGCAATTAGGGATTGGGCTCTTAACGGCCGCTCGCCCGTGCTCATGTGCTGTTGATTAATGTTGGAGAGCATGGGCGGCGGCGGCGGCGATGGCGGCAGGAGCGAAGCAGGAACGCTGAAGGTGTAAGCGAGTGGCGGGAAGGAGTCACGCTGGTTATGTCACAAGGCATCTTTATATCTCGGGGAGCGGCTGCACACGCTCCTTAATCTGCTCCAGAGCTACGGGTCTGGGTCAGCCGCAGTAGGCTCCCGGACCATCAGTTAAGTGTTTCTATGTTTGTTTGCTTGGCCGGTTTACGGCATTAACATGGAGTAAATCAAAAGCTTCAAGTATTTATGTCCGGACGTCTGAGGAAAACATCCGGACCAAAAGTTAAGTGAAGGCACATAAATCCTTGGTTTTGGGCAAGATAAACGCCAGTCTGGTAGCCGGCACATTGTTTACCTCACGTCATAAGCACCAGGGAAAATTCAACTCTTCTAATCCGCATTTCCAGTTATTAAGTTTTTCTATGTGCACTGTATTATGTTAATCCATGTTTTGTGAGGCATGTGAACGTCTCAATGTTCTCTGTTCATTATCAGTGTATTATGGTTTTAAGTCATTTCCAGTTATTCGCTTTTCCAAATGGAGAAAAGCGCCTTTCTATGTGCATTATGTTGTGCTAATCCATGTTTGCTCACGATTTGTGGAGGGTGGCGTGTTATGTGTTAACTAATTACTGAAGATAGAGTCAGGTCAGGTTGCAGGAGTATTAAGTTATTTAGTCAGGAATTGTAGGGGTCTTTTGGTCGTTTTATGTCTTCTTGTCTTCCCTTCCTTCCCTTTATTTGTCCATCCCCTTTCCCTAACTCCTTCTTCCCATTGGCTGCCACGTGGTTACCTGTAATTCGAACATCCAGGTGCCCGTGACAACCACGGTGGGAGGGGTCGATCCATTCGGCTTCTGTGGTTCGGGAGAGGGGATTGAAATTCTCCTCCCTTAAGTTCAGTTGTGACAGAATCAACAGCCCCTGATTTCGGGATTTCTGAACCACCCAGGCCAAATGGATAACCCTCCCTCGTTAGCGGAAGTGCTAAAGGCACTTCAGGAGATTCAGGTGGAATTGATACATGTCAGACAGGAATCTAGTACTCTGAAGAATCAAGTACAAGGATTGGTAGCACAAGGGACTCCTTTGGAGGAAGCAGGGTCTTCTACCAGTAGAGCAGGAACAAGAACGCCCACTGTGGTAGTTCAAGCTCCCAGTAGTGTGCCATTGGCTGCGCCTGAAAGATTTTCTGGGGATCCAAAAAAATACATGACGTTCTTGACCCAGTGTAGGTTACATTTCCTGTGTAAACCATCAGCCTTTGAGACTATTCAAGCTAGAACTGCCTTTGTGATTTCATATCTAACAGGAGATGCGGCCGCTTGGGCAATGCCATTGGTACAGAAAGATGATCCATTATTGTATAATTGGGATAATTTTCGGGCAGAATTTGGTCGATTATTTGACCGAAGGGAAGTATCATTGGCACAAGACAAGGAGTTATTGGCACTAAAACAGGGTACCAGAGATTTGGTTTCTTATGTGACACACTTCAATAGACTGGTAATTGAAACAGATTGGCCAGAAAATAAACAGACAGTTTTATTTTATCAGGGATAGAAAGAAGAATTAAAAGACGCTATGGCACAGGTGGAGCCTCAGCCCAACACATGTACAGCTATGATTGATTTGGCATTAAGGTTGGACCATAGGATGAATGAACGAAAAGGAGATAGGAAAAAACCAGAGGTGGTACCTTTTGTACGATTAGATAGAGGAAGGGTGAACAGAAACGGTGAAGGGGAACCTATGCAGATTGGAGGGGTGAGTGGACCTTTATCGGCCATAGAAAAGGAGCAGAGGAAGGTTAATAATTTGTGTTTGTACTGTGGTCAACCTGGACATTATATTCATACTTGCCCAAATACCCCTAAGAAGAAAGGTGGGGGAGATAAGAGCAAAAGCGAGTCGGGAAAAGGATTGGGCCGGCCTTAGGGGGAACACAGGTGTCATGCTCAGTGGTTGAAAAGTTCCCCACTTGGGTAGCAAATACTTCACGAAAAGGTAATTCTCATTTGTATATCTTGGTAACTTTATTTTTTGCTTGTACAAAACAGATGGTGTCAGCCATGATAGATTCAGGGGCAAATGGAAACTTTATTGACATTGATTTGGCCAAAAGACTGGGGTTGCCATTGCGAGAAAAGACTCAGGTGGAAGGGGTGCAGTCGGTGGATGGGTCGCCTTTAATTTCAGGACCCATTTGTCAAACTCAACCCATAGAAATGAGGTGTCAGTCTGGACATGTGGAGGACATTGTACTGGATCTAATTGCAGCTCCCCAATTTGGTCTTATTTTAGGAATTCCTTGGTTGACTCAGCATAATCCAAGAATTGATTGGGTAGCTAGAGAGATTTTTTTTGAGAACCCAGAATGCAATGGTCACATTGAGGAGGAGGTGAGTCCTGCATTGTTTTTGGCAGATCAGCCACGGGCAGTGCAAGTGGTGGGGGCAGTGGGGTTACAGGTTCCGGCTCAATATCAAGAGTTTGCAAATGTGTTTGACAAAGGAGGAGCGGAACAATTGCCTCCCCAAAGACCATATGACTGTGTTATAGAGTTTGAACCCGGGGCTAAACTGCCATGTAGCAGAATCTATGCATTAACAGAAACCGAAAACCAACATCTGAGAGAGTATTTGGATGATATGTTAAAGAAAGGATTCATTCGACATTCCACATCACCAGTCTCATCTCCATTGTTTTTGTGCCTAAAAAAGAAGGTACGTTGAGGACATGTATTGATTATCGTGCCTTGAACAAAGTGACAGTAAAACACAGATATCCACTCCCTTTAATTTCTGGATTGCTGGATCAAGTGAAAACAGCAGTGGTATACACAAAACTTGATTTACGTGGAGCTTATCATTTGATTCGTGTCAAAAAAGGTGATGAGTGGAAAACTGCATTTAGAACTAAGTTTGGACTATTTGAATATTTGGTTATGCCTTTTGGTTTGTGTAATGCTCCTGCGGCATTTCAATTTTTTATGCAGGAGGTTTTGAGTGAGTTTTTAGACATTTTTGTTATTGTATATATTGATGACATTCTAATTTATTCTAATTCACAAGAACAGCATGTGAACCATGTAAGGGCAGTGTTAAAGAAATTGCAAGAACATCAGTTATATGTGAAATTGGAAAAATGTGCCTTTCATGTGAAAAGAGTGGAGTTTTTGGGTTTCATTTTGACCCCAGAAGGGATAATTATGGACAAAAGCAAGGTGCAAGCAGTCCTGGACTGGCCAGAACCCCAGTGTGTCAAAGATATTCAATCTTTTTTGGGGTTTGCCAATTCCTATAGACGATTCATTACTAATTTTTCTCAGATTGTGGCACCGATAACAAGGTTATTAAGAAAAGCAACAAGTTTTTGCTGGGATGTGGGGACGGAAAAGGCTTTTCAAGAACTAAAAATGGCATTTACCACAGCTCCAGTGTTACGAAATCCAGATTTGGATAGGATGTTTCAAGTAGAAACTGATGCGTCTAATGTAGCCATAGGAGCAGAATTGTCTCAGAAGGATCCAGAAGGGAGTTGGCATCCAGTAGCCTATTATTCACGAAAGCTCACTCAATGTGAACAAAATTATTCCATCACTGATAAAGAATTGTTAGCTATCAGGGCAGCTTTCTTGGAATGGAGACATTATTTACTGGGGGCTAAACATCAGGTGTTGGTAGTGACAGACCATAAAAACCTACAGTACTTTAAGACGGCTCACACATTGAGTCCTAGACAACTACGGTGGTCTCACTTTTTCAACGAATTTGATTTTGTGGACACCTTCCGCCCGGGAAAAAGAAATGGAAAAGCAGATGCCTTATCACGCCAACAAAACATGGACAACATGGTATCTGAAACTAAATCTATAATTCCGGCAGAGAAGGTGGTAGGGGCCGTAGTCTCTAAGTTGATGAAGCAGGTGAAACAGGCAATGAGGAATCAAAAGAATCAGAGTTGGGGAGTGAATAACCCTTTGGAAACATTTAAAGAGAATCTCCCTTATTATGATGGCAGATTATATTTGCCTACTTTGGAACTCCAAACGAAGGCCATGCATTGGTGCCATAATTCCCCTCTGGCTGGACATTCAGGAAGTAAAAAGACACAGACTTAAGTGGAAAGATACTTTTGGTGGCCCAATTTGAAACAAGAGGTAATCAAGTACGTACAGGAATGTGAAACATGTGTACGAAGTAAAGCTGATCACAACAAGAAGTCAGGGTTACTTAAACCCTTGCCCACTCCCACCAAAATATGGACACACATATAAATGGACTTTATTACAGACTTACCACCGGATGATCAGTATGATACGATTTGGGTGGTAGTAGATTACTTATCTAAACAGGCTCACTTTGTGCCTTGTAGAGGCATTCCAGGAGCAGGGGAATTGGCAGAATTGTTTTTGCAGCATGTGGTTCGCCTGCACGGACTACCACGTACTATTGTGTCTGATAGGGGACCGCAGTTTACATCAAGGTTTTGGCGTGCTTTCTGTCAGATGTTAGGAATCAATTGTGCCCTGTCTACTAGTTACCATCCCCAGACGGATGGACAAAATGAAAGAGTAAACCAGACGCTGGAGCAATATTTGCGCTGTTATTTACATGAAGGAATGGAGTCGTGGGTTCAAGCCTTATGGTTAGCGGAATTCACTTATAATAACGCGGAACATGCTTCCCTGGGAATGGCTCCCAATGAGTGCTTGTATGGGCAGGTACAGGAAATGTTACCAGAACAGCTACCAAATGTTGAGAATTTTCCAACACTCCAAAACAGAAAACAATTGCTTCTAACCATCAGACAGAAGGCGCAGAATAATTTGGAATATGCAAAAACTCAATATAAGTTGTATGCAGACAGAAAGAGAAGGGAGGCTCCGCAGTACAAGGTGGGGGATAAGGTATGGCTATCCACACGCAATTTGCCTCTAATTGGATCTCGAAAATCTGCTCCCAAATTTATTGGACCCTATGAAATAGTAAAAATTGTGTCAGAAGCTGCTGTGAAATTGTGTTTGCCTAAATCTCTGAGAATCCTCCTGGTATTCCATGTGTGTCTGCTTAAACCCGCAGCGCCTGGAACACGCGTGCAGAGACCTCCAGCTATCCACAAAGAGGGTCATGTGGAATATGAAGTAAAGCAGATCTTGGACTCCAAAAGGAGGAGACAAGTGTTATGGTATTTGATCCTGTGGGCTGGTTATGGACTGGAAGATTGCTCCTGGGAACCTGCTAGTGCAGTGCATGCACCTCGTCTGGTAAGAATGTTTCATGCAAAGTACCCGGAAAAGGCAGGTCCTGGGAAGAGCCCTGGAAGGGGAGGTAATGTCAGGAATAAGGGCCTGTGGTGCAGGAGGAAGCAGGTACGGCATATCTAAAAACTACAATTCCCAGCAGGCATGGGGAAATGTGTAGTTCCTTGGGCCTGTCGGTACTCAGCTGCCGGCACTTTGCAATTAGGGATTGGGCTCTTAACGGCCGCTCGCCCGTGCTCATGTGCTGTTGATTAATGTTGGAGAGCATGGGCGGCGGCGGCGATGGCGGCAGGAGCGAAGCAGGAACGCTGAAGGTGTAAGCGAGTGGCGGGAAGGAGTCACGCCGGTTATGTCGCAAGGCATCTTTATATCCCAGGGTGCGGCGGCACGCGCTCCTTAATCTGCTCCAGAGCTACGGGTCCGGGTCAGCCGCAGTAGGCTCCCGGACCATCAGTTAAGTGTTTCTATGTTTGTTTGCTTGGCCAGTTTACGGCATTAACATGGAGTAAATCAAAAGCTTCAAGTATTTATGTCCGGACGTCTGAGGAAAACGTCCGGACCAAAAGTTAAGTGAAGGCACATAAATCCTTGGTTTTGGGCAAGATAAACGCCAGTCTGGTAGCCGGCACATTGTTTACCTCACGTCATAAGCACCAGGGAAAATTCAACTCTTCTAATCCGCATTTCCAGTTATTAAGTTTTTCTATGTGCACTGTATTATGTTAATCCATGTTTTGTGAGGTATGTGAATGTCTCAACGTTCTCTGTTCATTATCAGTGTATTATGGTTTTAAGTCATTTCCAGTTATTCGCTTTTCCAAATGGAGAAAAGCGCCTTTCTATGTGCATTATGTTGTGCTAATCCATGTTTGCTCACGATTTGTATAGGGTGGCGTGTTATGTGTTAACTAATTACTGAAGATAGAGTCAGGTCAGGTTGCAGGAGTATTAAGTTATTTAGTCAGGAATTGTAGGGGTCTTTTGGTCGTTTTATGTCTTCTTGTCTTCCCTTCCTTCCCTTTATTTGTCCATCCCCTTTCCCTAACTCCTTCTTCCCCCCATTGGCTGCCACGTGGCTACCTGTAATTCGAACATCCAGGCGCCCGTGCCAACCACGGTGGGAGGGGTCGATCCATTCGGCTTCTGTGGTTCGGGAGAGGGGATTGAAATCCTCCTCCCTTAAGTTCAGTTGTGACACACAATGTTAATATTTTCTCCAAACCAGCTGTGCTGGAGATAGTTTTCCAAGCTATTTAGTTGTGCTGTGGCTTGTTGACACATAGGAACTGTAGATTTGCACTATTGTTTGCATTTCTTTTTTCAACATTGTTTCATTGAATTGTGCACAGCTTGCTAGGGTTGGATAAGATAAGATATCTTGTATTTAATGACCCTGCATCATTTATTGCTTCTTGAAAATAACTTTGTTCTCTTAGGGATAACTAAAGTATCCACCCTGGGATCAATGATGCAATGGAATTATTGAACTTGTATCATGCATTTTAGTCCCTCCCCAAGAATACTGCTTTGATAGTGACTTAACTAAACAAGCATTGCTCTTTTGTTTTTTTTATATGCATTTTCCAAAAATTCTTTTGTATTTTTGAACATCATTGTAAATTGCACTTAATCATGCGCACTATGTTGATTTTCTGCTATGCTAACTGTTGAAAATATATGATTGCACTCTTTCACAATTATTGGTTGATCTTCTGTTTTCCTGTTTAGACACTCACCTGTTATTTCCAGTAATAACAAAATAAATATATGTTTTAGAAGCACCTAGTACATTCATTAAGTGGGTGGTAATCTGCACACAGCGGCTGATTCATTCATAGGATTTCCAGAATAAAGAAACCTAATGTCTTTGCAAATACACCAGTGGACATCTTTAGAGATTAAAGTAACTGCCACCCAAAATCTCTGTGGCCCCAAACACTTCTTTGGTTATTTGAAAATAAGGTATCAGCCTTTTGAGCATCCTATCCTTTTGACTTCTGAAAGTTTGTCAAAGTGGATGTTGACAAACTGATTGTTGTTGTCACGTGGGTCTGTCTGGAAGCCAACAACTGTACCAAGTGCTCCATTAACTAAACCTTGCTCCACGTCATGGTTACGCTTTAGCATTACTCTACATTTTAAACACAATGTTAATATTTTCTCCAAACCAGCTGTGCTGTAGATAATTTTCCAAGCTATTTAGTCGTGCTGTGGCTTGTTGACACATAGGCACTGTCATACTGTGCACGTTCACTTTGTCTGTGGATTAAATTTGCACTGTTGTTTGAATTTCTTTTTTCAACATTGTTTCATTGAATTGTGCACAGCTTGCTAGGGTTGGCATAAAGGACACTTTAGATTTTTGTGTGCTAATTGTTCCATGACATCCGTAGCAGATGTGTTATACCCGTATAGCTCTTGGATGGATCTGATATTTAAGATAGACTGTGCTTCCTTAGAAAGCGCACCAATCAGAATGCTTTTCAAAATGTTAGCATAGCTGAGGTCTGCAGACTGAAGCATGTTTTCAGTTAGTTCTCTGTATTGGAAATGTTGCCAGAGATTTACATTTCCGATGCTGCCAAGTGTGTTATGGCACAGTTTGTGTCCTAAGGTTTAAAAAAATAGTTCACCTTTCACTGGTGTTAATTTGAAGATCTCCAAAAACAATAACGTGTTTCCTTCGTAGTCCGTTTTAAGGCTCTCTTGCAATCTGAGTTGAATCAAAGCCAACACTAGGTTGGAGACCATGCGCACCTCATCTATTAGGATCATTTTCATTTGTTTCAAAACTCTGCGTAGCTCCATAGGAGCTTCTGCTGAAAGTTTGTAGTAGTCTTATTTGTTTTGGTGTTCTATTGGAAGGAGTGGCAATTGGTGTAAAGTAACACCACCTATGTTTTAGGCAGCTAAACATGTGTGGGACTGTTAAAATAGCTGAAAGCTTGTTGTTTCTCAGTTGTTGGAGGAACTTGCTGATGATTTTTATTAAGAATGTTTTGCCTGAACCAGCTTCACCCCTTACATAAAGGAGTACAGGCATATCGTTTTGACAGGTACACGTTTTAGTTTTGTGCTGCACACCATGTTCAATTTCTTTAGTTACTTCTAGAAAAATGCTACGCTGTTCATCATTCAGTTGTGATTTCAGTAGAGCAAAGATTTCTTCAGATTCCTCATACTGACACATGGTGTTTTCTACTTCAGTCATGGCTAATTCTTCCTCATTTACTATGCGTGGATTCCCAAGTGCTTCTTGGCTTCCTGTAAGAGAAGGTTGACTGCTCTCAGAAGTGTCTACATTTAGTTGTGCTTGAAGTTCTTCCTCTTGTTGGCATTCATTGTTCAACATGTTTTAGTACTGTTTGAAGTTTATATCTGTTATGGTGCTTTCACTCATATTCAAAGCATCATCATAGGAGGCATCGGTGTTCAATAAATCTTCTTCTTTTCCCATGGTTTAATAAGTTGTAGTAGGGACATATAGGAAAGTTCTCTATATTGAAGACTTTTTAATGATAGCTTTATATGATTAATTAGGCTGCGTTTTTGTTAAGTTTAACCAGGCTCCCTTACAAGTTTCGACTATGTATTTACATTTTTTCTCATCTGGTTTAATATAATTCTTGTATGAGAAGTTTTGGCAATGTGGTATAGACACAAGGCAGTACTCCTGTTTGGGTAGTATGTGTCCAGTACATTATTTTTCAAAATGTACTGGCTGTTGGTATTGTTTTTGGCAATTATTTCTATGACTTGGTACGATTTGAGAACTCTTTTTCTGGATGCAGCAGGACCAAGGCTTAGCCAGACTATGTTTTCAGATTTCCCATAAAAGGCTCTGCTGGTTAAACGTTCTGTGGCTTCGTAGCAACCACACTCTCTATGGGAGAACATTTTTATGCCAAATCTGTACAATTTTTGTGACGGTGTCGGATGATATGTCATCGCAGAGGTCTTTCAGCTCTGTTTTCTCAGCTGTGGTTAAGTAGGATGTGACATATCGTGCAACTGCAGTGGAATTGTCTACAATGTACTGCACATCTATGTTTGTCATCCGCAGGAGGGCAATGATTGCATTGTAATCATTGATGTACTTTGATGCTTCGGTTCTTTTAATGCGGTATCTGATTTTAGGTGATTTGCCTTTCACACTGTGTCTAACGGAAGACATGAAGCTGTTTACTTGTCCTTTTGCTGAAACTGGTATAGGGAAACCAAAGCAGCATTTGGTGTAGTATTTTCCTTTGTTTTTATATCTGCCCCAACAATACTTGCCCCGTTTGTGTCTTTGAAACCGCAAATTGTGTGCATATAAATCATTGTGTGTACTTTCTGAAGGGATTTCACAAGTGACATTTGTGAATGAACTGAAAAACAGTGGCATCACTGTCCTGACCAAATTTAGGAGTATCTCTAATCCACCAAAGCATGTGGATGTGTGGTGCTCCTCTGGATTGATATTCTTTTCTCCAAAACAAGTGTTGTACTTCTCTGATGGGAGGACTATTTTTATAACAGATGAAGTGCAGCATGGCAATAAAGCAGTCATGGAAATACCTTGACACATTTACCGGGTCAAGAGAGCAGAGTTCTCCTGGTGTTTTCATGTGCATCCCTGCTTTGTTTCCATTTTCTATGCATTGGAAATTGTCTTTCCATGCATACACTGCACAACTTAAAGTGAAAAACCATGTGGTTGGGCCAAGGTTGCATAGCATACACTGTATATTTGTGTGATGTCTGAACCAGTATTCTTTCGTACCACACATGCTTGCCAAGATATTTGCAATACTTGACTGTAAAACTTCATCTTTCTCTTGCACCCTTTGAAGTAGCTGCGTAGCACACGTTAAAAAAATGTAGAACCTGTTTTCAATGTATGTGCAACTCTGTTACATAGAATTGCTAGTTCACTTTCAAAGAGGAGGTGGAGTATGTATTCAATGTTTTGCGTGAATCTGAGGTCTTCAGAATACATTCGTAAAGAGCGGTATTCTGATGCTGTTATTTGTGTGCATCTTTCATCACACCTTCCACCTTTTCCAGTAGGAAAGAGTAGAGTAAAGGCGTGTGCTTCTACACTGATTTGCAATATGCTGATTGTAGATCCTTTGGCTTGCCGCATTTAATATGTTTCTAGTGCATTGTTTATGGTGTCTTTAGAGTGCAATGGGTGAGTTGTATACTGGTGTAAAATATTGGAGGCTGTAGTAGGATCTAGAAGTTCAAATTGTCCAGCTGATGAGGAATCCTGAATTATTTTGGTGGTTTCTCACAGGTTTTCTTCAATGTTTATTTCTTTGTAGTATTCATTGGTGTCTTTAAGATATTGCAGGGTGTCTCTGTCTTTAAGTCTACTAGTTTCTGCCAAATTCTTTTGTCTTTTGTAGGTACACCATTCACTAGGATAATCAAAGATTGATCTATTAGTCGTTGCACTCCCAGAGTGTCTACATTTTCTTTAAGATCTAATGGCAAATAAACCACTTTGCCACAAATACGCCTTTCAGGAATTCAGAAGGAGGCAACTTGCCTGTTTTCGGTTGAAGGTGTATTATCACTTGAAATGGGTACACTGTTTGGATTACAATGCTCTCATATAAATTAAGCTCTTGGAGTGGTTTTGGAAATAGGAATATTTCCAAGTCATTAGTGATAGCCCATGAAGGCATTTGGTTATTATCAAGTTTTCAAGTGCAGTATGTGCTAAGTATTGAGGGGTTAGTAATTTCGTATCTTTTTTCTGCCATAAGGTAGATAGTTAATTGGAACCATTGGGATTCCTCAATGTCTTCTATTTTGTATGTTATATTCACAGTTTTGGTGCTCTTTGTATAAAGAAGTTATGTGACAACACAAACATACTTGGTTTGGTACTTCAGCAGATGTGCTTTTAAACTTTGCTATTTCTTTTTTGTACGTGTGTAATGGAAGGTTGGCTTCTGCAAGGTTGTCACTACTCTCTTCTAAGGTTACTGGATTTTATTAGCACTGTTCACTGCCAAAATATTTGCTTTGGATGTGGTCCATTTCTTCCAGGATTTGTTTGGCTGTGCCATGTAGGAGAATGTGATTTAAATGCTCCAGTACTGAAGAAGGTCTTTTTGCATAGTGCAGTTTCTAAATGAGATTTTGTATAGTAGAATGGTGTGTTGCTAACATGTGGTAAAAAGTGCTTTTGCAAGCATGCCCAGAAATACAGGCTAATGAATGTCCTCTTAGTCCTGTGTATTTGGGCACTGGACACAAGTCCATGGTTTGTAATATTTAAATTTTTAATTGGTCTTTGGCTTTCACATACTGATTGAGGAACTGCCGCAAAGATTTAAAAGATTGTTTTCGTACGTTATCCATTGAGGTGCACAGCCGTTTGTAGATGGGACGCATTGGTTCGGTGCAAGGGACAGTTGATTGTAAGTTTGTTGGGGATATTCTTGCGATCAGCATTTATTCTGCCATAATGGTACTCTCTATCTATTCGTACCCTCGGCCACTGATATGTATGGCAATTAGGTTTGTTTGCATTTTTTTGTATGCCTCTTCATTGAAATATTGCTCTGTGCTGGTTTGAATCCACTCACCTGCACAGACATTTGCAAAGGTATCTATGTTGATATTGTGTTTGTTGCTAAGTACTTTTTGTAGTTTACTTATTAATTATGTTAGTGGTTTTATTCTGTTTAAAATTAATAGTGCAATGCTCTTCAAAAGGAAATTCTGTGAGGGCTTCCAGGACCAGTTTTCTGCTGTAATTTTTAATGGTTGAGCATGATTTCACCCCTGTTTGTATAGGTCTCTGAAGGATTCTATGGTAGGACATTTTTGTAAAATACATTTTTTGTAATGCTTATTTGTGGCTATGTTAACGTTGGTAGATGTAGTGTTAGCACTACTGGTAGTTGCATTCTTCTTAATGCATTTACTTTTAGTGTTACATTTTGGAAGAGAAGTCACACTTTTTTTCCTGCTACCTGGTTCCGTTTTGCTCAGTGACTGTATTAGCTGTTTTGTTTGAACTATTCATACACAGTCTGCTAGAGATGGATGGCTATTTTGCATGGTTTGAGTTTTACCTGCGCTATTTTTGCTACAGAGTTGCTTTTTGGTAGGCATTCTCTTGTGTCTATTGGAGAAAAAAGGAAAGTGTGGGTTTGGAAGTTGTGCAATGTATTTGTGTGTACTGTGCATGAGTGTCTGAATATGAGGATATGCATACATAGAGGACTGTGATTGTGGAAAGGGCTCTAACTTTTGGTTGGGAAGGTTGTAACGGTATGTGTGTGTGTTCCTGTGGGAAAGGTATGCTTCAGTGTGTATGACAGTGTAATGTGCTTGAAGAAGTGAGTACATTACAATGTTTTTAGAACACTAGTGGGTATTACTATACTGTTGTTCTGGTGACAATACAAACAGTGGAGCTGGCAAGGTACAATGTGTAAGGGCGAAGCGAGTGCTGTGGGGTTGGATAGAATTGTCTAGGCTGCAATATAAAAACATTGCACTGTCTGAGTAACAGAACAGAACACCACCACAGTATTGCACTTACTTTGTTGCATGTGAAGAGTAGGTTTCTTCTGGGTTTTACCTTGCAGCAGAGATGCCACTGGCTTTCAGTGCAATTGCAAAAGAAGGAAGTTAGTGGGTATGTGTGTTAACGGTACAGTAATAGCAGTAGGAGAACACATTATTTTAGATTGTAGGATGATATGTTGGCAGGAACAGTGAGTGCGTGTGCAATTGTAAAGCACTGCATACGAGTGAGGACTTTGGAGTATCATCATTGTTGGTACGGTGGCCAGTGCTACAGTGATAACTGTGCCCTATGGGGCTGTACTTCTGAAGTGTGCAAGATGTTGTTGCACTACTTGCTTTGCAAATGGATTAGTGCAAGTCATAGTAGGGTAAGAAAAAGGCAGAAAGATGGATAGATTTGAAAGGAGAATGTTACTATATGTGGAATATTGTTAACTTTCTCACCCATAGATGCTTTCTATATGAGTGGAGAAATCCTTTGTTGTTTTTTCATGTATTTATCCATATTTACAGATAACACTGTATCCAATTTACACATGCATTTCTTTGCTTTCCTCCCAATGGTGCATTTTGTCAATTGTGCAATGTATGTACTTGCTATGCTTTTCTTACATACATGCGGTTTCCATTTTTTGTGTGCATTCTCTGCATTTAACATAGGATTTGAATGTGCTCTGCAAATGTTCCCAATGTGGTTTTATTATAAAGAATAAACCACAGACAGTGGTGCTGAAATTGAAATATGGGGTTTGCAGCTGTTATTCTAGTGGGCAGTACAAGAAAACTTTGAAAGCAAACACCATTGTAAGTAACTATCAGTTGATGTGAGGAGATGGGAAAAATGAGATTATTGAGTAGGTTATGCAGGGCAAGTGGCAGGCACTCTGTTCACATGAATGCAATCTATGTACTTGCTATGCTTTGGTAACATACATGCAATTTCCATTTTCTGTGTGCATTATAAAACATATGCATACCTGTAGTTTGTGTTGATGGATGTAGATGTGGATGAATCTGGAAGTAGTTTTACAGAACATTTGGATGCAGGTGCTTGGGAATCATAGGAGACCTGTGCTCTGATTGTTGAACAGTACATCTGCAGTGTTGTACTGAGTTGATAGAGTTAGATGTAGAGATCTTGGATGTAATTGGTGGATGGTTGTGGGACTACTTACCAGTAGCCAATTAGAGAGTCCTACAAAGAATGAAGTGGAAGGTGAAGAAGGGCCCACCCTGTGTTACAAGATCCGCGAACGCTACTGTAGTTCGCGGATCACACATGCTACATCCGGGGCTTCTCAGCATACCTGCCATGGGAATGGGACTGTGGGGATTAGCCAATCAGGTATTAAGGGTGTGCTTTACAGGAAGGGAGGGTGATACTCCTTTTCATTGCTGTGTTGGTTGTGTAATGAAGGTGGCTGGAGTTATTGTATCAATAGTGGGAGATTCCTTTGTATGTTATCTGGAGAGATATGCAAAGGCAAGGGGTGTTTCTGCTGATTTTAGTCTTCCAGGACTGGAGGCTTTATGGTGCAGTGTGCCTGGCCGCAATTTACAGGCACTGCTTGCTCTTTGCAGAAACTTGGCTACTTTTGGTAGTCCTGATATTTTGGTGGTGCACTGTGGAGGTGAGCATTTGGGCTACATAAGTGCTCCAAGTTTGGTTTCTGTATTGAAGTTGTTAGTGGAAGAACGAATGCTGCTTTTCCCTACAGCAAGGGTGTTTTTTTCTGGAATACTAGCAAGAGTGCAATGGAATAACCCCAATGTCTTTAATCCCCAGCAAAATGTTGGAAGGTGCCTTGTTAATATAGGCATGGGTATAGTTTTGTGATGTGCTGGGATGGCTGTATTCTCCAATGACAACATTGACTCCCGTTTCGTTGTCTAGGTATAGGGCATTACAATAATCCAATTTTGAGAGTATTAAGGCATTAGCAAGGATGATGCAGCTTGGTATGGATAAGCATGGCCTGCAGGCCCTGATTTGCTGACATGTGTAGGCTGTTGCTGATGCCATAGAGTTGACTTGTTTGCTTAGGGTTAGTGTGGAGTCGAGGTAGAAACCTACATTTTTTACTTCATTTCTACCTTAATTATATTTCCATCGATATTGAAGGCAGAATAGTTGGTATTCCATTTTTTTAGGTTGGCAGCTGATCCAAGAACCAGGAGCTCCATTTTGTTGTCATTCAGGCAGAGGTTATGGGCTGCCATCCATGCCCGAATGAGGAGGTACATTTTATTTACCAGAGCTGTGACCTTGAGGTAATCGCCTGAAAGGGGCATGAGGATCTGGGTCTCATCTGCATAGTTAGTGTAGGTGTACCAATAGTATCACTGTCTTCACTCATTTAATCCCGAGGAAAATGTTCTTCAAGCCACTCCAGGGTGCAAGACATTTCTGTGTAAAAAAAGAGAAACATTTTGTAGCATACTGAACAAACTGCATTGTTATAGGAATCAATGTGGTGCACTTACCAGTTTGTAGTTCATTTATGCTGTTAGTGTTTTGTTAGTGTTTTGCATGTTTTTGCATGTGTGCTGTTGACAGTTGGTTTGCAGTTTCTGTATAAAGCAGCAGTGAGGTAATTCTGCTGGAGGCACAGGTTATTTTTGTTCTTGGTGCATTCCATTATGTTGCATTCCCTATGGAATTGCACTGTTGCTTTCTTAAGTATAGAGTTTGTAGACCTACTTTATTTTTGTTTGTAATTCACCTTGCGTGCTGCTCTTTCAACATGTTGAGTGTCTTTGTTGCATGCTACAGCAATGTAAAATAACCCCTGAGCTTTTGGGCAGTGTGGATACTACCCAAGATCCGCGGACAGCCTCGTAGTCCGCAGACCCTGTTCATCAGCATGGGATCAAGGGGTTTGGTATGTTGCATGGTATAGCTATATAAATTAAGGGTATCTTGGTAAAAAGCTGTGAAATCCAGTGAAAAAAACTTTGTTAAAGGAACGTTAGGGTTAAGTTGCACTAATAAAAATCTATCATATTCAGTGCAAAATCTTTTTTAAAGGGACATTATAGTTACTTTGCACTAATAACAACCTATCCATATTATGGTTACAAGTAAAACTGGAAAACACCAGAAATTCGACAGTTATGGTAAGCTAAGCAAACATAACTCAATAACTCACGCCACCACTGTGCATTGTTACAACTAACACCCATGACATCAAAGATGACATCACAAATGTCATTGATGACATCACTGGAATTACTGCTGGAATACAAGTGGAGGTGGCAGAGTTAATTACAATGTTTTAAGAGTCCATTGCAATCTACACATTGATTCACTTGGATTTGTAACAACTCCTACAGATAGACAACATAAAATATATGATAGCCTCCATATTTTGTGATTATCAAGGAAATTATACCAGTCCAAATAATAGTAAGGGGCATCTTCTGAAGACAACTCCAGCCCAACCATCAGCTGGGCTGGAGCCCCTACGCACCAGCAGCCGTGCCTGCGCACCCCTTCACAGCTGGAGGCTGTATGTCATCGAGGCGCGCAACACGACGAAGCTGTCTCGCTGCACCATGAGCATCGACTGCCTGCAAAAGTAAGCCTCCTGCATATTCACATGGTGGCTTTACATTGTTGTTGCACTGCCTTGTGGCTGCTTCCCCAGGGTAGTTGCCCCACAGACCCACGAGCGACCGCCGCCGAAGCCGCAACATTCTGTGCACCTAAAATGGCCGCTGCATTCTAAGCGTGCCTTTTGTTTACTTTGGTTGCTAGGCAACCTGATTACACATCTGCCCATAGGCCCGGAGGCAAGCCGGAGGCGGATGCCGGCCCACCTCCTCTAAGGCACACCTACTCCAAGGCACCTTCCTGTCTGCCCCTGTCCGCACTGGTCCGCTACGGCGCTGGATACCGCTCCGCAGTACTTCCTCCTTAATACTCACATTCCCAGCTGCGCTTGCACACCTCTCCTCAGATCACGTATGATCCATACTCGAGCTACAACAAACTGGGTAAGACTTTTCGCGGCCCTAATCCAGCCGAGCCTAGCATGCGGGATGTTTCCACGCCTGATGTTCCCCCTCCCCGTACTGACTAACAAAACATTCCACTTTGGAAACGTTTCCTCCAATTGAATTGGCCATCACGTATATATTACTATTTAGGTCACGATTCATTGCCTTTCTCTCTCAATTTGTTCATATGCAAGACTCACTGCGCACTACATGCTCACTACCTGCATAGCCGCGATGTTTATCCTTCTACTCGCAACTTGCTGCACCCACCTAATCGGCCTAGCAGCTGATCCATTGCCTTTGAGTCATTGATTGCATTTTGCACATGTACTTACCTAGTCGGTCTAGCAGCTGATCCATTGCCTTTGAGTCATTGATTGCATTTTTGCACATGAACTTACCTAGTCATTGAGTCATTGATTGCATTTTTGCACATGTACTTACCTAGTCAGCCTAGCAGCTGAACCATTGCCTTTGAGTCATTGATTGCATTTTTGCACATGTACTTACCTAGTCGGCCTAGCAGCTGATCCATTGCTTTTGCGTCATTGATTGCATTTTTGCACATGTACTTACCTAGTCAGCCTAGCAGCTGAACCATTGCCTTGAGTCATTGATTGCATTTCTGCACATGTACTTACCTACTCGGTCTAGCAGCTGAACCATTGCCTTTGAGTCATTGATTGCATTTTTGCACATGTACCTATCTAGTCAGCCTAGCAGCTGAACAATTGCCTTTGAGTCATTGATTGCATTTTTGCACATGTTCCTATCTAGTCAGCCTAGCAGCTGAACCATTGCCTTTGAGTCATTGATTGCATTTTTGCACATGTACTTACCTAGTCGGCCTAGCAGCTGATCCATTGCCTTTGAGTCATTGATTGCATTTCTGCACATGTACTTACCCAGTCAGCCTAGCTGAACCTTTGCCTTGCATTTCTGCACATGTACTTACCTAGCAAGCCGCAACGGCTGGCCAACTCCACGTCTGCCCAGAGCGGAACCTTACCACGTACCCGTCAGTGCACTCACACCCCTTCCCACAGACGGCTAGGACACTGGGTTCACGACATGCGGCCACTGCCAATTGTCAGCTACCTTATTTGCGCTATCATAGTAGGACTCACCCTCACCACATCCTTTTGTTCCCCTACTTCCAGCATTGCTAAGACCTATCCACATCACTCCACCTCACACTTTCACACCATGTTCGTCAGCAACCCAAATCTCATTGACCCCGCCTTATGGCTCCAACACTTCGCCACTAAAACTACACCTAATCAACCTTGCTTGCTCAAAGTTAGGAATCTCCGACTTGGATCCAGACTGCCTCATGCCCCTCCTGCCCCTGGTACTCAGCGTTTCCACACCACCACTACCCTCCCCATTACGCAGAAGACACCACCCTTTCACAGCACCATCTCCACCAAAGAACTCAAGGGCGCCCTCATTAATACCAGATCTATCACGGCGCACGCGCTGGATATCTCTGACCTTATCACTGCTCAAAACCTCGATTTTGTGGCCATCACTGAAACTTGGTTACACGCAGACTCGGGCCCACTTCTTGCCCTCGCCATCCCCAGCAGATACTCGATTATTAGAGCGGACCGACAACCAACTTCCAAAGGAGGTGGAGTCGCATTTATACATAGAAATAACATTAGACTCAGAACTATCCCTAACACTGAGTTTAGCTCGGCAGAATCCCTCTCCGTGAAACCTTTCCCCGACCAACACTGCTACTCTCCACCTCATCTATAGACCACCAGGACCTCTTGGCTCCTTCACAGATGAGATCACGGCCATTCTGACTGTCAATACCAAACCCAACTCTCAGGTACTGCTTCTAGGTGACCTTAACCTTGGCCTATCCGACACTAAGGACCACCTGGCTTCTGAGGTTGCTACCACACTAGCTAACTTAGGCTTCCAGCAACGTATAGACAAACCCACCCACATCAAGGGCATAACGCTCGACTGGATCACCGATCTTAATTGTAAGACCACCATAAGTGCCAATTATGCCTGCGCCTGGTCTGACCATCACACCATCATCTTCCATATACCAGCGACCAACCCACACACCATTCCTACGATAGCACCTGCTGTCCCCACAAGGAACAAAAAAGACACAACCAGGGATAAACTACTCCCTCTCATCCTTCCCATCTTAAATGACTGTGTGTCCCATTACAACGACCCCACAGTCCTAGTTGATATCTTCAATCAAACACTGCTTAAAGCCATTGACAATATAGCACCACTCAAACTACGGAAAGCTAAACAACAAGCCCACCTGAACTCCTGGTTCACCCCGCAGTTACAAACCTTACGTAAAGAAAAGCGTAAAGCTGAATCACTCTGGAAGAGCCACCCATGTGACTCGAACAAAGATCGCCTCATTATCACCACCCAAAACTACAAGGCTGCAATCCTTCAAGCCAAAAAGGAGACTTACAATTTACGTATCTCCCAAGCGGAATCCAACACTAAGGAGCTATTTAAAATGCTTAAAGAATTGGAATCCCCCTCCGCTGCTCCTGATACTTGCATTAAAGACAGCAAGTGGTGCAACAACATCCAAAACGCCCTCCTCAACAAAATCACCACCTTGCAAGCAAAAATGAATGCCAAACAAACCACCTTACTCACTAACACCCCTACCAAAACTCCCATAACCCCCTTGACCTCCTTTTCTCACACTCCTTTTAGCTTTACCCCACTCACCATGCTCGAGGTCGGAAACATCATTCACAACTTAAAACCATCTAACTGCCAAGGTGACTCTTGCCCAGCACCTATTATTAAGGAAGCGGCACATGACCTTGCTCCTTTTATAACCACCTTCATTAACTCCTCATTCTTAACTGGAACGGTACCCAATAATTTAAAGGACGCATGGGTTATCCCGCTCCTAAAAAAACGGCTCTAGACCCTGAAACACCAACCAACCACAGACCTATCACTACTGTACCATTCTTAATCAAAATACTTGACAGAGCAGCATACCTGCAGATTCAGAACTACTTGGAAACTAACAACCTCCTCGGCTCAAGACAATCGGGCTTCAGACCTAAGCACGTGACTGAAACGGCTCTTTTAGACCTCAAAACCCAAATTGAGGACATTAAAGACAACGGTAAACTGGCCCTTCTACTTCTACTGGACCTATCCGCGGCCTTCGATTTGGTCAATCACCAAATATTATGTCGACATCTGAAGTCCGCCGCCCACTTTTCAGACAATGCATCCAACTGGATCAGGTCATTCCTTGACAATAGGCACATGATAGTTTTCTCTCCGTCCACATCGCCAGATCCCACAAGGGTCTTGTGTCTCCCCAACTCTCTACAGTCTCTTCACCAAACCACTATTTGATGTGCTTGACTATCTGGGTGTCACCTACATGAATTATGCTGATGACACCCAGATACTCATACCCATCACTGGTGACTACATTGCCGACTCCAAAGCCCTCAATGACATCTAGCTTGACATCCAAGCATGGATGGCCCAACACAAGTTGTGCCTCAATGATGACAAGACTGAGCTTCTCATCTTAGGTACGCAACAGAGACTCAACAAACTGAGTCCTCTATTCGGTTCCTTTAACATTGACGGTAACCTAATCAAAATATCCAAATATACTAAATCTTTGGGCATTTATCTGGACTCCTCCCTGACTCTCACTAGACAAACCAATGCAGTAGCTACCGCATCTGCTTACACCTGCAAATTGATCTCAGCCTGTCTCCCATTCCTTACCACCCAGAACTGCATCACCTTGGCCAGGACCTTGGTTATGTCCAAACTGGACTATTGCAATGTGCTGTACCAAGGCACTAACCAGGGTAACCTTAATAAACTTCAGATTACCCAAAATAATGCCATCAGAGTGGCCCTCAATATCCCTCGCTCTGCTCACATCTCAGAAACCAGGAAGAACCTCAATTGGCTGTCAGTCACCCAAAGAATCTCACTTAAAGCACTGGCCCTCACATACAAATGCGTAAACCATCAAGCCCCAACGTACCTTGCCTCACGATTTACACAGCATATTCCATCGCGAGCATTTAGATCGGCACAATCCCAAGGTCTTGCGATCCCTAGATTCAAGCTCCAATCTGCGGGGGGCACCAGCTTCCCAGTCCTGGCGGCCAAGCTTTGGCACACGTTCCTCTTTCTATCAGAACCCTACCTTCATTCAAGCTTTGGATAGCCAAATCTCACTAACAATTGTTCCTCTGATCGTGGCTGGCCCAGTGGGTCCCTGTCATGCTCTGCTCCTTCACTACTGCTTTGTGTGCTGTGTTGCTCTGAATTGTAACGCCATTTGTATATTTTGTTCACAATTTATTGTAACCACTGCAACTCTTATGTCATGCCTGTAACGTTCTTCTAAGATATACGCCTGGTTGCCCTTGGGCCTGGTCTGCGCTATATAAATAAAACAAATACAAATACAACTGAAGATATTTCTGTGTTCTTTAAATATTCAAACTCTCAAACTCTCAAGTATGCATCCTTAAGATCCAACTTGTGAAGCACCACATGTTTAAACTGTGCAATCATCTCCATCTTGAAGTGTTGGGAAAAGATAAACGTTTTTCCTTACTGTACCTAACGGCTGCATTTCATCCCTCTCGTTTGTAAATTTCAACAGCACTTTTTTTTTACATCCCACCTGGCCTCAGCAGAGGCCTGTGCTCACACATGCTTGGAGCTATAGCTCTCAACACATGGGAGAGCCTCCTGCCTCTCCTATTCCAATTCTACTCACTACCTGGAGCTGCCCTGCAGGGCATCCTGATTAGCTTTATCCTGGCTCCTCACTTGCCCGTTGAATACTACTAGCCCTCACAAACATTCACTCCCTCTACTCCTCGCCCAAACCCTGTATCATTCCTTAGATTTGCCTTTTCAAAACAGACATGGAGCACCACTTTATCCCTGTTAGTCTACTCACCTATACAAATGGCCTCCTCTCCGTTACTTCGGCTCTTGAATTGGCGATATCTTGTCCAATCCCATCATTACTCTTTGAACTCACCCCCACAAACTCTTCTCCATTCTTCAAGCCATTCTGGCAGCTTCTCACTCTTGTGTTATCTCCTCCTATTGGCAAATTACTTTAGCCATTACTTCTCTTCTAAAATAGAAAAGAAAAATGCATGTCACTCTTCCTTCCACCTATTCCTTTCTCCTCAAACTTCTTTCTCCCCTAATCTAGCTCTACTTCCTCCTACTTAGGCTTATTTTCCCCATCCAATTCCAGTGAATGTGTCCCTACTCTAAAGAATGCCAACCCCATCTGCACCTACACTGATATGTTTGCCCCTTTGACGGTCAAGGAGCTGTCAGCTGTAACCTGCTTGTATTTCTCATTCCTTTTCAGCTTCTCACTCTCTCTATGAATGTTTCCTGCCTGCTTCAAGTCAGCAACTGCCCAACCAACTTTAAAGAAGCCTCCGGGTGACCCTGACAAACCGGTCGACTATCGGCCTGTATCTCTCTTCACTCACTATTCCAAAGCCCTCTAAAATCTCGTCCTTAAATGGATCAATGTTCTATTGTTTTATCCAGCCCATGTAATGTGCTACACCCACATAGGTATATAAGCCCTATTCCTAATGCACACATATGTTTATAACAAAATAATAGAGAACAGTTTAGGATTAAAACAGAAATGTCTTTATCTTCTTTCTAAAGGCAAATAGGTTGTTAGTCCATTGAAGTTCCTCATGGAGTGCTCAAAATGAGATGTGGGATTGAACACATTGGGCCTCATTACACGGTATGCGGCAACCATGGCGCTATTAGCGTCATGGTTGCCGCTGGTATTTTACCGTGTCCGCCTTGGTGGATGGCGGAATAACCGCCATACTCCAAGGTGAGCGGGGGCGGTAATTCCCCATTCACCAAGGCACTTCCCCATTACCATTTCTGCCCCCATAGGGCTCAATGGGAATGGGGAAGGAGCTAATTACGGTACCGCAAATTGCGGTACCGTAATTAGCACCAAGGTCCCTTTGTGGGCCCGTTCCTTAACGGCTGGTAAAACCAGCCGTTGAGGTCGGGTCCTGCAAAGGGACCTCGTAGTTTACCGGTACTGGTGCCCTTACCGGTAACGGTAAACCCTTCCCGCATTCCGTGTAATGAGGCCCATTGTTTCTAATTAAAGACGAATGTTACCAGATAGAGTCCTAAATGCAAAAGTGAGTCATTTGAACGGAATCACATTACGCACAGGGATCCAAGGTAAACTCCAAAGTATTGGAGTAGCATGCGCTCTTCTAGAGGTTCATGTTATAATGCAGGCCTCATCTGTGGTGACTGAAGATGTCAACTGGATATTCCAGTGCCCTAATATAGAGCATTGTAATAATCAGCCTTTGAGCCAATAACAGCTGTAGCAATAGCTGTGGAATGTGCTTCCGACAGGAACAGATGCCATTGTCTCAGCAGCATAATTTAATAGTAAGCAGATTTAAGACTAGAGTTAGTCTGGGTGCCCATAGTTAATGATGCATCTAGAATAATGCCAAGATTTAACGTAGGGCCGAAGTTGTATTGTAGCCTGACAGGTACATGTCGGAATAAATGTAGCTATTTCTTGCAAGAGGTATGGAGAAAGTGTAGTTCTTATCTGGTTCTGGCCTTTTTTAAACTCAAGAGAGCACATGGTAGTTAAGGGCCAAGCATGTGCCAAATATTTTCCGTCAAGTCTTCATTTTATCTCCCATGCATTTTAAATTATATATTGAAACACTGTCCTTTTTTAATAGAAAGACGTATCCATGCATCAGCATGCCGGTCAGATAGCACAGTGAGTAGAGCACTTGCTTTGACATCGTGCAGAGCCTTCCAACGCAAGTACGAATCCTGGCAGGGCCAAACTCAGCCTTTCATTTTTCTGAGGTCGATAAATGAGCACCACACACAAAGTGGGTAATAACAAGCAGCGCTCAGATGCCTGAGGGTTCGTAGCACTATATTAATGCTAAATTATTATTATTAAACACAAAAGTATTTCAGGGCCTCTTCAGAAAACGACCTGGGGAAGATTTGTAATTGTCTTTTGGATATAGAAGCATGGATGGCTTCCACTTCTTGAAGTTGAATACAAACAGATCTGATTTTCTTTTATTTTCCAACTACAGCTTTCTACCTTCCTTTTTTAAATATTTTGCTGAGGCTAAAATCCCAGGGGCCTCTCATGTAATTTCGAATTTAGCTAAAACATTAAGTTGTATGCTAGATTCCAGTCTGTCTTTCATCCCACATGATAATATGAAAGTCAAATCGACCAATTTGCACCTGCTGGAGCTGAGCTCGGTGAAAGCGTTTGTGTATTATGTGCACTTAAAGCTACTAGTGAAGTATTTGGTTATGTCTCGTGTTGAGTGTGGAACTATATTCTGATTGGTCCCCCTCTATCCCCCCTGGTGCCACTTAGGGCTGTTTTCCACGCTGCTGCTTGACTGGTCTTTGGTGCCAGGAAATGTGATAATATTACTTTAATTTATATTTGGATTTTATTTAAGTTAATATGGATCACCCACACAGCAATTTATTTAAACACACCCACCTATCTGGCAAGTAAACCGAAGATATCCGGAGTTTCTTGAGGCCTTCAGAGCTAAGAATTATTTTTGCTTCGAAGTGACTACATTAAGATGTGTTTTCTCAATAGAAAGGTCCTTTTCTTATGCAGTTGTCTACTGCTGGAATGTTCTCCCGCCCAAATTGCACAAGATGGTAAACTATAAATTTAAGAATTCTTAGAAATCTTGGCTGTTTAATTATGTTTTAAGTCGTTTTTTAGGGAAGTACAAGATGAGGGATTTGCTGCTGTTTTAGTCTTTCTTTTCTGTTCTTTGTTTTTAAAATGTTACTTTATTTGCATGTGTTTAGAAAGTGCAATTATTCTTATGTCTATTTATTTAAGTTTACTGTGTATAGTGCTCAGATACACCTGGGCATTATTTCTGCTTTCATACAACTTAAATAATTATAACCAGCAATTCAGATTTTTTCGGATTCAAGCCCAGTCATGTGTCCTTCATGTTTCTCAACCTGCTGCAAAATATTTTATATACAGTAGACATTAGTTTGGAAGTCATCATCAATTCTGAAAACAATGGGCCTCATTCCGAGATTGGAGGCAGCCATGGCGCTAATAGCGCCATGGCTGCCTCCAATAACGGTACCGAGTCTGCCCTCATTCAGTGGGGACTTACCGGACTAGTCGGACCATTGCGGGACCGGTAAGTCCCCATTGAAAATACCATTCCCCATTCCCATTTGAGCCCCCATAGGGCTCAATGGGAATGGGGAAGGTGCAAATAACGGTACCGCAATATGGAGATGTGGTTACTCAGAAAAGATTTCATCCAGTCCGGAGCACTTTCTGGCACCCCTACCACATCCCTAATATAATGGTAAAGAATGGAGTGATTGAGGGTGTTGAAGGTGGCAGACAGATCCAGTTACGGAAACTTTAGTGTACATTGTGTTCTCTATCTGAAAACAAACTAATTATGAGTCCCTCACCAATCTGGATTGCACAGCCCACATTCTACTGAATCGGACCTCAACCCTGTCTCTAACTTTCTGACCTCTACTCACCAATTAAATTACCCGACCTGACTTTTTAGCCACCATTGACACACTGGATCACTCCTCTCTTCTTCATTACTTCACTGACCTTGGCATCTAGGACCCTACCCATGACTGGGTACAGCACCTAACTTTCGCATTGGTCAGTCTACATTTCTTGGAACTCTGTCACTTCTGACCCAACCTCCCTCCCTGTCCACATCTCTAAGACTCGGACATTGGCCCGTATTTCTTCACCTTTTACAGCTCCTGCCTCAACCAACTAATCCCCTCCTTTGGGTTCTTCTGTCACCTTTTTGCAATTATCATGCAAATCTTCCTTTCCTTGTCTACCTTCACTTCTGAACTCTCTTCCTGCTTATCTGCCTGTCTCTCTGTGATCCATCATGAAGAGCACTTCTTCGCCTTATGTTTAACTGTTCCAAGACCTAGGGGCCAGGAGAATAGACCAATTGCAATGCAATTGTCTCGGAAGCAGGACAAAGCAGAGCAAAGCAGGTTTAAATCTCAGTCCCGCGCTTAGACACTGGTCTCTGGTTTTAAGCAAGCTATTAAAGATTAATGAATTACATAATTTACCATTTTGCCCCAATGACCCCTCTCCTTCCTTTACTTATATCATTTCTACCTGACACACAACACCCTTCTACCAAGGCACACAGCTGTGTGGTCCTTTTTGATAGTGTATTTAACCTCCACCACTCCATTACATCTACTTCAATATTGGCCAGGATTAATCTGCACAATATTGGGAAAAACTGCTACCCCCTAACTTATAACTCTACCAAAACCCTCATACAGTCCCTTGTACTCAGCCAAGAAAACTATGTTCCAGCCTTCTATTTGCTCTACTTCTACTCCCCATTTTTGAAAGTAATCGACTTTTTCACCTGGACCCTTGACCATCTTACCTACTCTTCTCCCTCTTCAAGCACTGGTCTGCAGGCTGGATAGCTTTCCATAAAAACAGATATTCTTTAAAGTCTTCTGCTTATTATCGAATCCATGCACGAGCTTTCTCGCTCCACTTAGCTAACAATACATATTGCTACTCTGCTGCTTGCACAGTCCACTCTAGTTTACTGTTCATTCGCTTCATAACCCGACCATCAAGAACTTCATCTCCGTCCCTCTTAGAAATAGCTTAAAGCCCAGTAAATAGGAAGACATGTATTCTCCAACACAGTCCCCTAACTCGTGATCAAGACAAGAAGAACACTAGCTATTCATTGTAAGCCAAGTACAGATAAGACACTTTCTGAACTCCCTAGCATGCAAACGGACACAACATGATGCACAAAGATGGAATGATGGGGAGTACTTTTAAATGGAATTAGTGTAGACTGTGGACTTCTCTCTCCCTCTACCCTATGTGTCTCTCATACTTTGATGTGTTGTCAAAGTGTCCAAGATTGGTGAGTAAGGTACCAACTAATAGAAATCCCTCTTGCCACACCACCGATGATGAATAACGACAGTGAATTAGTGGACAGTATAATGATGTAGTGAAATGATAATCTATGATGTGATGGACTCAAGAAGAGCCATCAAATATGTAGAAACCAATGAGAAAAGTAACACTTATATAACCTATATATATATTTATATTTAAACAATGGGGACAACAGCCGGACCTCCGGCGCCCCAGAGAAGGATCTGTACTCCAATCAATTACCACATCTGTGTTGCACTGTAACTTCAAGAACCAGCCTGATTCAGTTTTTTTCCTCTCGTAGTAATCAAAATTTTATTTATTGTTAAACCATTAAAAATTGTTATGAAAGGAGAACGCTCGTATGATGCATTTCGCAGCGTGCTCGCTGCTTGTTCACATACAAATGTTTCAAACACCAGGGTGATATATATACTCTTTCACATTGTTAGTCTCTATGGTTTCCACTCTGCAATTGCCTATGTCTGTTTTCTCTTTTTACTCCACCTTCTACACACGAATATCATGGTGGCCATTTTGAGCTAGTTTTCAAACCAATAGTGGTATGCATGTATGAGTTTAAATATGCCTTTTTTTCTGCTCACTAGCGGAAATGATTGGCCATTTTCAATAGTATTTTCCCTGTGTAGAAAATACGGTTTTATAGAGAAGGATGATTGCTTGTCTAATGTTAAAATTCATCAAAGCCATGACTGCAATAATCATTATATATTCAATAAAAATATGTAGCACTTGAGAAATGCTTTACGCATGAATAAAACCAAAACAATAGTTTTTCCGATATTATGATCATAAAGTGCTTGTGGCATTTAGAAAAAAGGGGAAAGGGTAGGCAGTACTGTTCTTATTTTCCTTAAGGTTATAAGGTACTTAGTGCATCAGAACTATAGCAGCAACAGTTTCTAATTCCTTAATAAGGTGCATAGTGCATAAGAAGGTGCTAAATTTGTTGGTAAAAGCATGGCAACAACTCTATTCCGATTCCAATTTTAAAGTGCTAAGTGCACAAATATAAAAACATAGCTGCCAAAATGTGTTATTTTCTACATATAAAAGTGCTTAATGCCTGCTTTCAAATTCTATATCATAAATGCATCATGCATAATCATTGTCGCTGGATTAAAGATTTGTGTTAAGAACGGGTACTCTGTGTCATTGGTAACTATCTATAGCAAATATCATATAGAATAGACTATACTTGTCTTAAAATTGAGACAATGGTCTTATGTTTGTCCACAGGGTCCCAGCTATCACCAGTATTGCATTACTCAACCAAATGGGTATACGTCATGACGTTTTCTAAGCAACACAAAAGGATTTGAGATAAGGAAACCACACGAGACTGTGCTTTATCACCTAATCACCAATAAAAACAAAATATGGTGCCTGCCATTTTTGTAAATTCTGAAGTGAAACTACAACCAGAATGTGCAAAAATTCTGTGATTGCATTAGGATCAATTTGCTATTTGTTGGTGGAACACACTTTTTTGTTTACTTTTTTGATAATTCTGTTGTTGACGCAAATAGAGACCTGTTGGGAAAACAAGATGTTAGATGCAGCCACACTTGCTTCAAACTTGTATGTCAATTTTAAGTTCCTAAAAACGTGTACAATTCTTCATCCAAATTGTGTCCCTTTGGCTTTTTGGTTTCAAAATCTAGAATAAATCTAGTTTCCATTTGTCGAAGTTCCAGTTCTTGGTTACCCCCTCTGGGGTTTTCTTTCACATGATGTACACCAAAGAATCTGAAACTTTCAATGTTGCCTCCATGGGCTTCTTTAAAGTGTACTGGCATTGGATATGCACCATCAAAGTTCTTGATTGCTCTCATGTGCTGGAGAATTCTCAATTTTAGCTTGCCAATAGTGCTCCCAATGTACCATAACTTGCACAAGCACATGAGGGCATATACTAGAAATTCTGTGTTGCATGTGATTCTTGCCTTTAGTTCCACCATATGGCCCAATACTGGATGTGTGTATGTGGTCCTGTTCATGGCGTATTGGCAGGCTTTACACTTTGAGCACTTAAAGAAACCATTTCCATTTGCGGTTAGCCATGTGCCGGTGTTCGGTGTTTTGGTTACAGGTGGCATATAGCTGCTAACAAGTAAATCTTTAATGGAACAAGACTTTCTATATGTGATATTGATCCTTTCTCCTAGGTGTGAGGCCAGAACTTCATCCGAGCATAGCACATTCCAATGTCGCTGGAGTATTTTGCGTATGGCACCGGAATGTGTGCCATACGTTAGAATGAGCCGAATGGCGTTTTCTTGATCAGTTTCTTCGCAAGCTCGATTTGTTGAAAGTAATTCTGTACAAAAATGTTTTCGAGCCTTTAGATGTGCTCTTTCCAATACGGCTTTTGGATATCTTTGTTTCTTGAAGTTTGTTGCAGTTAGTCTACATTCTTTGTCGAAGCAGTCCATATTAGAACAGTTTCGTCGAATTCTAACAAACTCGCCATATGGAATACTCCACTTGAAAGCAGTAGGATGGTTGCTGCTTGCTAATAGCGGCATATTGGAGCTCGTCGGTTTCCGATGGAGTTCAGTAATTATTTCATGTTGATTTGCTTTTACTACCACATCAAGGAAGATGATTGACTCCCGACTGTGTTTCGGTGAAATGTAGGTTCAGTTTGTTGATGTTCAGAATTTTCACAAAGTTAGACCAGTCTTTATCATCTCCTTTCCGTAGGATAAAAAAATCATCAATAAATCTTAGCCAAAGAATAACCTGGTCGGTGCATATACTGTTGATTTCAGTCCATACTATTGTTTTTTCCCACCAACCCATTGTCAAGTTGGCGTAGGATGGAGCAAAGCTAGTTCCAATGCCGTACCCCTTAGCTGATTATAGAATTTATTATTGAATAGAAAGAATTTGTTGGTTAAACATAAGTCTATCATTTCCATAATCATCTGGCCATGTGAAAAGTAGTTCAATGATCTGCTGTCCAAGAAATGTTTGCACGCAGCTTTTCCATCGCAGTGTCTAATTGATGTGTATAATGACACTACATCAATCCCATGTTATTCATTGATTTTACTAAGGGAATTCTTTGTATCTCGTATATACGATGGTAGGGTGAATACCAAAGGCAGGAGGGTCTGATCAATATACTTGGACATGTTTTCCAAAGCTGTGCCATTTAATGTGACAATGGGTCTGCCAGGTGGATTTGAAGGAATTTTGTGCACTTTTGGCAGGAAAAAAATTGTTGGTATTGTGGGGTATTTTTTGGTTAGGAAATTGCAATCATCACCGGTAAGGATATCTTTGTCCAGCCATTTATCAAGTAAATCCTTTATTTTCATCATGATTTGTTTAGAAGGATTAATGGCCAATTCTTCGTAGCAACTGGAATCTTGTAGTTGTCGATAATCTTCCTTAATATAGTCGTCCTTGTTCTGAATTACTATATTGGTCCCTTTATCGAAGGCTTTGATTGCAATTTCCTTTATGTTCTGTAATTCCTGTAGGATCTGCTTTTCTTTCAATGATAGATTTGATGTTCCATGTTTCTTCGCCCTAGCTTTTTTAAGGTCATGAATTACCAAATCCTGAAATGCCTCTAGGTGCCCCCCCGGTTGGAACATTGGGTTAAATTTGGATTTCGATTTAAGATTGCTGCTAATTGACCAATCTGTATCGATGTCAAGCATTTCTAGTGTTACTTCGGTTTCATCTTTATTGGTATGTCCCATTAATTCCAATTGTGCCAAATCTAGTAACCCTTCCAGATCTTCAATGGGTACTGTTGTTTTACCTTGCAGTCGCTTACTGGATTTTTCTTTCGGTGGATTCAGGATGAAAAATGTCTTAAGTCTTATCTTCCGCATGTATTTATAAAAGTCTACTCTCGTTTCGGCATAATCATAGCTGGCCGTTGGACAAAAGTTAAATCCATGTTTAAGTACTTTAATCTGTTCCTCAGATAATTGGTATCTGGACAGATTGATGATGCTGTTATCTGTGTTTGTATCGCTCATTCTGTGTTCTTCTTGCCAGAGCGAGTTGTTTTCCCATCCGACTCTGAGCTGCTTACTCCTTTGCCCCCTCCGAGTTTTCCATTGCTTCCACGTCCTTGTGCTTTTCCCTTGCCTCTTCCTGAAGCCTTTTTGGTGTGGTTGCATCCATCTAGTCCCAATTAACATATTAACCAATCCTAACCATTCATACTGATATTGTATTGGGACATCATCATCTGCATATTTTCCAAATAAAATCTGCTCACACTGTTTGCAAAATAGAGAGAGCGGCTTGTATGCTATACTGGCCATTATTCTGTGTTTTGAATAAAACAGAGTTGTACCATGCATTGTTGAGTATTGTTGTTTATGCTAGTGCTGAAAATTGGGCCCATCTTTACACTAGCCGCTCCCCAAATATGCACTAAAACTCCACCTCCCTATCTAAGTGGGAGCACCCTCCATTTACTCCACCATGTCTCCCTCTGACTCACTGTCCTACAACTAACTTCACAGTATGTATTATCGTGTATATATTCCGTCCTTTCCTTCAGACCAGTATACAATTCCTGTCCCAGGTCACAGTTTCATGAATTCCCCACCATCTCCCGGTCAGCCAATCAATGCCTCTTTAACGAATCCACTGCCTCCCACTCAGGATTGCCCCATTGACTGGTCTTGCTATTTTCTAAGTGTTTCTTGCAGAAACACCCTGTCGCTTCAAAAAATAAACACGAACAGAAATACACATTCTTGACAGATTAGTGCACGATTCCCCTTCTGAAACATATCTTTTGCCTGTGAAAGTGTTGCTGTACAGTATGGGTGAATGGTAGCCTGAAACCTTTCCCTGACCCTAAGAACCTCAGGCCCTGAGGAACATCTCACCAATTTTGCAAATAATCTTAGAATCCTTCCCTCTAAAGGCAGACCTTTATATTAATCCATTGAAAACCTTACACTGCGAAAATAGACCTAATTGTCCTTTATCTTCTGCTGCACTTGTTCTGTGAATTTGTCTACCTCGGGGAAAGATGGTGGGTTTGGAGATCTGATTTTCTTGCTGCACCACCTTCTGCCTGTAACTTAGAGCTGGACACTGCAGGGGATCAGCAGGCTGAGCGACCTCCAGCGTGAATTGTCCTGGAAGACCCCTGAGGGTGAACAGTTTTTGCAAAGAGCCGTTGCCTTTTTAGATATCTGTGAAAGTGCTGATTTGCTTTCTTACGGCTCTTGCAAAGCTGCCTCCAAATAGGCTCATTCCAGCTGATAACATTTCTGCAGAAACCCCTAGATCTCATTTTAAGAAGGATGCCTTTCTCCTTCCTTGAGCAAAGGACTTATTTACACCCACTAAAAGCATAAGGTTTGCTTAGCACAGGTGCTCACTTTCAAAGGGTCTGAAGGCTGTCTTGTCTTGGCTTGTAGTATCTCCTTTACTTTGCCATTGGCCACTGACCCCCTTCCCCTCCCCCCCCCCGTGCACATGCTGGGGAGCCTTTGTTTGAAATGTTCAATTCTACCCACAGGAGCAATGTGGCATGAGGCACTGCTAAATTGAGTTTTGCAGTGAGGGAGCTTATGACCCTGAGGAGGTTTGTCCAGCTGTTGTCCATCGACCTGCCAAGCTGTTGCTGTGGAGGCTCTTCTTGAACTGTTAATTTCTGGCCACGAGCAATAGGTGCCACAATGTGCTACTAAGATCAGTTTTGCAGAGAGGCACCTTAGGATCCCGACGAAGGTTGGCGCGCCTGCAAGCTGGCACTGTGGAGCCTCTTTTTAACCGTTCTGTAAGGTGCTGCTAAATTAATTTTGTAGGTGTGAAGAATGTGAAGGTATACTAAAGACTGTAAAACACGAGATTGCCGGATACAATATCTCCCTGTTTTGATTTGCACTAATGCAGTCTGCAAACTCGGAGAGAAATTTGTTGCACAGTGGTGAAGTGGATAGTTGGTGGTCTGTTGACTCCATCCAAACATAGTCGGAAAGCAGCTTCCGTTAGTGCAATGACCCAAATTATGAAAGCGAAAATTCTGCTTTATGATGCAGAAACACTCCTTGAAGATTTTGAATATGAAGGCACATCTCAAATAATGGGATAGGCAGAAAAACAGGACAACCTCTTTGCCCCTACTTTAAATTCCTATTTCTAGCATGAATAATACCCAAGTGACACACCCAATAGGGGAAACAAATTGGTGAAAGACATTTGACAGCAATAAATAGTGTTGTTTAACAAGTTTGCAGAGAGTGAGGACTTCGAATCGGACCACTTGACCACCACATTGCAACAAGAGGGAATAGCACATTATCCCCAAGGGCTGTGAAAAAGATTTCAGTGGTGATTCATAGCATCCCTCTCAATGTGCTGGACCTTTCCTCACAAAGGGATCAACAAAATAAGGAGGCAGAGGAAAATGTGTGGATTGTTGTCTAATAATGAAGGCAATGCACCTTATGTGAGCGATCCTCATTTACAGATCTCTCACTGGGCTATGGCTACTCTGCACCGTGGAGCCACTGATGCCACTAAATATGACGTTTTATGTTACAGTTTATCTGTTCTGATCTTTTGATTCTCAAACAAGCATTGATTGAGAAAACCAATACATTAAATGCGCAATCTGAATGTTTTAGAAGTGGGAAACCGAATTTAAAAAAGCCAGTGCTAGCGGAAATGTTATTAAGTGCAACATTATCGGAATCTTTAGTTACAAATAAGCCCAACCAAAGAGCAGCGGCAGACATTGTTATCACTGCCACAAAATCTAATACTCCCACTCGAACTATAAGTTTCTCACCATTAAACCCCTTTTTTCAATTGTAGACTACCACCAACGATGCTGTGCCACACCCAAATATCGTCAATTCTCCCAACCACCTAACAGAGATCCGTTTTTTTTTCTCTCAAGGGAAACATTCAGGATAAGGGTGTAGTTTGACAAAAGATGATGCAGGTAACCGACTGGATAGAGAAAATGCTGCTTAGATAGTGGGAGTGTCCACGCTAAAAACAGGCTATTGAGAAAACAGTGGGAGTTAACAGAACCAAACCATTCACTTGATAATAGATGGAAGGGGTTCCTTTCAATCATCAGAAAAAATATAGTTTCAATAAAAAAGACTCCCAGATGCCGATGATGTATGCATGGGCAAACTTTCCCACAGCAAATTCAAATCACCCGTTAATCTAAGAAGAACCTTGGAAAAACGTTTGGGAAAGCGTGTCTGACATTTATCCACATGGCTTATGAAGGGGGATGCGTAGCAGTAGACCCGATTCAGTCTCAGGCAGCCTTTAGAGAGGCAGTAGTTTGTTGCTGGAGGTAGGATTAGGATATTTAGGGAAGTGCTAATAAAGTGCATTTATTATAGTTGTGAGAAGAAGGGTAGGGAGAAGAACCCAGATATTCTTTCTAGAGGAGGATGCACAAGTCAGTGTCCGTCTCTTTAAGTGAGTGGACGAGACATGTGCCATTGTGTGAAAGCTGGGAGGAGAAGCAGGAGGGGTTATGAATCCTGGAGCCAGCTTGTGGGAGAGTGGCACTCGTCTGAGTTTTCTAGGTGGGAGCAATATATATTTGTGAAGGTGGCCTGTAGGAGAGACAAGCTCACCTGCTGGGTGAAGAAGACTTCCTCTTCTATGACCCATCCCAAACACGGTCTCCAAGGCTGGAGCCATCACTCCTCCCACATGAGGCAACATGAGATCAAAACTTCCTGCTCCTACAATGCCTCTGTGTGGGGTTTTCACACAAGTCCCTACTTCCCTTGCCTTTATGCTGTTGTCACCACTGGGGCTTCCTCCAATGGACTTATCTACCCTCCCACTCCTGAGGCCTCTACCAGTGCCTCAGTCTCCCTCATCAACTCAGAGGACCAGCAGTGCTGTGTGGTCTGGGACTGCGACCCAGCATCCACAAAGTGCATAGAGCACCACACTTAGTACATGATAAACATGCAGAGGGGAAAGTGTAAACGTGTTCTGTGTTACGTGGTGTGCAGAGAGGGAACCATTGATTCAGAAACACACTACAAATAGGACCAACCATAAACATATACCATTCTTCAAAACACTTCTCAAAAGCTTCAAAATACAGATTAAATACCATTCAAGTATGAGCCTGCCCTTTCCAACTCCTTCCCTCACAGCCTAGCAAAATCCACTTAGGAGATGTGCGGGCTCTGGCTGGCTGAAAAACCTCAGGTAAACTTGACAAATCACCAGAGAGAGCCGTAAATTGCTAGATAAGATCACAAGATCTGCTGCTCCTGATTGGCAGAGTCACAGCGAGAATTGTCTAACAAGTGGGGCCAGAAGCTAACGTAATTGGGCCCACCACAGTGACATCGACATTAACATCTGTAATTGCCCACACAACACTGCTGAGTCGGCTTTTACAGATTCTGGGTGGACCTTGCCCACTCAGGCCCTACCCTGTCTATGCCTCTGCTGATTGGACAATGAATCATTGTGCAAGACCTTGAAGTCTGTCTTGAGTTCATCTGTCATTCATCAGCACCAAAAGACCATCCCATCCATTCTCGTGGTAAGGATGAATCTTCACTACAAAAGTTGTCAGCTAGTGGCTGCCCCGTTTTGAATAGTTTTTCCAGGCATACCATGATGACTGAACAGATGTCAACAAACTGGAGCTGATAAACACTACAATAGACGATTGCTCCCACCAAAGGGAACAGGACTACAAATGAAAGTCATGGTTATCATAGTAGTGTAAATAGAGGCGGATTGGGTGATGAACATTGACTCTGTCTGCACCAGTGGGACTGAGTTCGGGCTGAAGATATTGCAAGAAACAATCTGGCTCTATGCTCCATGCCAACCACTTGTTTATGACCTGGATGTGCTGAAAATATTGTTATGGAATACAGGCAGCCTACCTAGCAACATACAGGACCAACACTGACAATCCTATTCCAGTAACAAAGACATCATGTGTTTTCAAGAGACATGGGCAGTGGATTCTATTATTTTTCCTGATTCTTTAAAAGTCTCTAATTCTGCTAGGCTGCCAGAAAGGGCGAGCAAGGGCTACTCAGTGGGTGGCTGGCAATATGGGTTAATATTTTAAATCCACAAACTATTATATTGCATTTCTGTAACCCTGATAAGCAGGGCCTAAACATTGTACTATCCAAGAAAGTAACCTGTATTTGTATTTTATATTTTCACATGTACTCTGCAAGAAAGTAACCGTATTTTTATTTTATATTTTCAGAATACCATAAATGGTGTCAAGTCATAGTGCATTGCAGAGGTTCTGATGGATCCACTTGAAGATTTGGTAAGAAAATGCACCGAATCAGGCAACCATGTGACTATAGCAATCAATGTGATATTAGGTGATTTCAACATTCAGGTTGAGCCATTCATTGAAATGAAGAGTATTTTAAAAGACAAGGATATGATATGGATCATTCCTTAGCTAGAGTCTATACCTCCCAAACAAGTACATCCCAATGGTAAGAGAAGTTTTTCATATTAGCCAGTTTGGCCTTTGCCCGAGATTACCCAGTTAACCAACAATTCATTTGAAGCTTAACAGAAGCAATTTAGATTACATTTTGGTAAATTTACAAGGCTGCCATTATAACTCTAACTTTGCAGTCAAACATCGCATTCCGAGTAACCAGAATCTGTTTATTTTCCATGTTAAGATAGGTTGACTAACTCCTCTGTCATTTTGTCTTCACAATTCTAGCTGTGATGTAACAGATAGAATTACGCAAAGGAGGATCATCTGGTATACTGTTGATAACTTAACTCGGAGGCCTGTCATTTATACAGCCCTAGCACCAGAGATTTGCAAAATTCTCTTGGAAACCACTTTAGCAAACAAAGAAAGTAGGTCAATATAAAACCATAATCAAACCATGTGTAACCAAGTATATTTCTACAAGTAGAAGACGCAGAGTACAAAATGTAGACTCTTGGTATGACAAAGATTGTAAAGCAATGAAAAGTCTCTTATTGGAAGCGTTAAAATTGCACAACGGATTTATGGAACCATAGAACAGATAAGTGACTGAAAAGAATCAAAAGTCTTACTTTGTGAAACTCATGTTAAACACCATGAAGCACCCATCAACCATCCACAACCATCCACAACCATCATAGCAAATGCCCCAAATGAATTATCATCAAAGCTTGAGCCAAATAAGTATGCCTGAACCAAATATTTTAACATATTATGGTCGACACCATTTTGCTTCTTTTTTTAATTAAAAAATAATACTGTGGAACTTCCTGTGAGTGCTTTGGCTCACCGTATTTCTTGAAAACATATACAGTGTAATACTGATGAGCTGGCTTTCACCTGTGCTGGCGTTAGACAGCCTGCAGAGGCAGGTCAAACTGTCAAGGCTACATGCTTAGATAAATAATCAATCACATTTTTTAAAGTGGAGCTAGAGATCTCGTCTAACTTCCTAATGAAATTATATAATGCTTACAATCAACAAGCTAAAGTTCCAGTACCCTGGACACATGGCAATTTATAAAAATGATCATGGGGTCGATCCGACAAAAACAACCTAATATTTTTTGTAGATATGGTGGGGATAGTGTATGGACGATTATTAACTTATTAATCTTTTCATATAAAAGCTTGTAGTATTAAAAAAGTAACCCTATATTTACCCTTTGTTGATTTCTCTACTGTTTTGTGCAGTAGCACTGGAACGTATCAAGTACCAGATGGGATTACCACAATAACTGATTTCAGGCCCAAATAACCAGACACGCTCAAAGAATATGGCAAAGTACTACTTTATTATCAGTTCAGTGAAGCAAGAACATCTGGCAAGCATAACAAGTCACAGCTTGCTCACTCTCTAAATACATTTCCATTAAATAAAGGCTTTATACAAAGGCATCATCTAAGACGTCATACTACTTGGCAAATAGTAAAAACCTATTGGGTGAAGGGATTGGTTAAGGCAACATATATACCTATAGCTTATTTAGGTCTTAATAACATCATTGGCTGCCATTTATCTAACAGGCACACCTAAACAACCTCTAACTACATGTAATACAGAAAAAAATAGAATAATACCAGCAGATTGGCTTCTTCAACAAAGTATAGTCCATCATCGCATAGGCCAAACTGATTGGTTGGCATCCTCTTCCAATCTTGTACATTCTTCACGTTAGCAGCATGTAAGCAAAACGAAACCCAGGTGCAGGCACAACATCAGACAACTGCCCACTTGGCCAATTAACCTTACCATCTCTCGTGAGTTAGGCCCTAGGCCAAGGCCTCTTCTTTGTAGTTGCCATTGCCGACTGTTCTCTTCTCCAGGACTTGCTTTTAAGGGAGTTAGGGTACACAGCTTCTTCACCTGGAGCATTATGAATAGGCCTTGATTTCTGGTCTTGCACCACGTGGGAGAAGACCTTGATTTCTCCATTCTGTCCTTTTATTTAGTGATTTCTGATTAAATTATACTAGGTGCAATTACTCCCTTCTGCCTCTGGAGACTTGGTTGCTCCTTCTTCCATATGCATTCTCCACTTTTAATTGCCCAATACTTGGCCCTCACAGATGTTTACTCCTTTCCTTAATCTAAGAGAAATATGTCTTATGTACATTACATATCCTCTTTGATTCCCTTTGTGCTTTACAGTTGCTTCTCCCTCTGGCATCCTTGATTCTTAGCCAAACAAGTATTCTATGTTCTTGCATGAATCTGCATTCCAACGCCTGTCAGCTCTTCTGCATCGGCCTCTCTCCTCGGGGTTTTCAACTTAATATTACTCAAAACTGACATCCATCTTCTCAACATGGCTGCTTTACCCGCGTCATATTTTCTACTTTAGCGAGCTTCTATATTTCTCTTCTACCTTGCGTTGCGTTTCTGCATATATAAATCTACTGCATCTCTTCATACTTATCTTCTTAGTATATATGACGTCTTTGCTTTTGCATGTATATTCTCTTTGTAGCATCTTCATTCTTTAAGTATTCATATTTCATTTCAGTGCGTCATTGTGTCATTTCTTCATGACGTCGCTTTACACCTGTCAGACTTCACTTATAGTTCGTCCATGTCTGATGGTGTCTACAGACTTCCTTCTACCACTTCAGCTCAAGGGTACATTCGGTATGGTTGTCTGAGTGCATTACGTCTTCCATATTTTCGATGCAGTATTGCGACGATACTAGGTGTCATGCACAGTGCTTTCTTGCTGCTCTTCCAGTATGACAGAGGTGAGGGGGCGGGCTTCATGAGTGACGTGTACATCTTCTCTGCAGTTTTTATAAGCAATATTGTTCTGGAATGTCCTAGTATCAGTTAGAACCCCATGTTGTTTTACGGATTCCAATTAGAATTCTACATATAGATAATGTTGCCAAAATTAGATATGACAAGGAAGGAGATGTTGAATCTTTTAAAATTGAGTATGAAGTTCACCACAGATACATTTAGGCCCCATTATTGTTTTCATTTTACAGTGATGGGATGGCCAAGAAAATGTCAACGCTGGAGCTGTTATGCTAAATTGCAACCTAGTAGGAATTTTAATATTTGCAGAGAGAGCTGTATTAAATTCAAAAATCCTGAGTGGATTCAGTAAATACTGTATTGTGCTGCAGATGCTTGCAAACATCATTCCCTAAAGATAAATGCAAACACACCTACGTCTATGGTCTGCCAGCCAAGGAGGCAACTGAGATTAGTGCCACAGACCATGTTGACTCTTCCACGATTTGTTGTTGCTTAACATTTTCCCAGACAAACACATTACCAAGAATGAGTCAGTACATTCCCAAATAGCAGGTATTACTCATTCCTTCAGCAAAGAAAAAATCTGCATCTGGGGCACTACTCATGCCATAGAAATGTATTAAATGCGGGGTTAAAGTACAGCCCTTAATGGGGAAGAATGATGGGCTTTGCATAAAATGGAAATCCTTGTACGAGAGGGAAATATATTTTTATGTAAGCTTTTATTTCTCCCTCGTGCGTCACCATCAGTATCATTGTAATCTGATGCAGGTCTGAGTGGAGTTGAAAAAGTAGCATGTTGAAAACATATCCTATTTTGGGCTAGATTGTGGGGAACCCAGGATCTTGAACATTATAGAGTAGTTTTGCTGGACTTGATGAATACTCCAGAAGCCTGAATGAGCTTTGACGGAAACATATAAGAAGGATCTTCCTCAACCTTAACCTGCCAAATGTATGGATACGCACAGAATCAATCTGTAATAAAGGCTTCCGTATAATAATATAAATATATCCTGCTTGGCTTTTGCATGAAATTATAGACAAAGATCAAGCAAACTCGTTCACAAGAGACTATGGCTAGAGAAATATGTGTTAGGTATTTAATATTATCTTGATTGGGTGTGGGCATGCGATTATACACATTTATTTATATCTAAAATGTTGACTTGTTATTTTGCCTTTTGCATACATTAAAGCAATCTGTTTACAGGGGAAAGAGGAAGAAGCACACGTTTGTTCTTCTGTCATTCTTTTCTTTTATTGTTTAAAGCACAGACTTAGCTTGAGAGCAGCGGAGCGCTGTACAGAGTGATGGTAGCCGGCATTTGGGCTGGCATCTTTTAACAGTAGCGCAGTACTGTGAGCAGAGGTTTCAGCGTTGTTATATGCGTCCATTGGAATGAGTGATTGGCCAAGTGTTGTTGAAAAAGCCTTGTTTTGAGAGATTTGGAAAATTGGGAAATTGTCGGGGCAATTTGAGCCAATACCGGGACCAAGTTCCACAGGGTGGTTGGATGTGTGACAAGAGAAGGATTGTTTGTAGATCCTCACTTTGCGGATGAGCTGTTATTTAAGCCAGTTAGTTGGTTAGGTGTACGGAGAGCATGTGCCACCAGATATATGGAGCTTAGCCGCCAGGTACGCCTCTTGTGACTGCTTTGTAGAGGATACATGCAGTCTTGAACAATATCCTGGCCTGAAAAGGAAGTCAATCGAGTTTGTGTAGGATGGAAGGTGATTCATACAAATGCAAGCACACCCATGATAAGATGTGCTGCAGGGTTCTTATACTCCGATCAGTATCAGTCCAGTAAGTATACCTAACCTGCTACAAGTCAACAGATGTACCTACTATCGTTTTTACAGTATTTCACTACATGGGTAGAGCTTGGCAGAAAAGAAAGATGTGTCAAAAAAACGGACCGAAAGATATGAGCCACTCAGTCTGAGAAGGTTAACTCCACAGGGTGGAGGCATTTCAATGTCACCTAACATTTCCTTTATTGTGATTATGAATTTTATAACTTTGATGGTCCTTTTTTGTAATCGAGTGAGAAAGGCTTAACATACATTAGTACCCGGCACGTGCTGCACACCGGGAATACAACGTGTGGATTGGCTCTTTTGCGAGCCATACCACACAGTATTCCCGTGTACGATAGTGCGTGCCGTGTAATCTTGGATGCACACAGAATCCTATGGTGATGCTTGAAGGTTCTGAGCTGTTGTAATATGTATATACATTTCCAATGCCTAACCTAATAGAAACGTGTTTCTGAGCATTTTCTTTTCTTTCAGGAATTCCTATGAGCTTTCATATTAACTTTACGTTTTTTTTCTTTATCTGTATGCTTTGAGAAGGTTTATGGTGCTTTGCCCCCAATATACAGATATTTGCTTGTGTGATTGATTGATTAATTGACAGTGGTGACATTTAGTTTGGGGCTAAGAGGGATCTAAGCTTGAACATAGGTAGATTTTTGGAATCTTGTGAACCTTATGAATCCCCCTGTGACTGTCCATAACATCATAACATCATAAGCTTCTAGGGCAATAACCCTGTTATTCTTATCATTCCCACAGAATAAAGGAGAGGAACGTGTCCATATGTCCCTAGGTGATGGGCCCAAGCCACTCCAGAGGGTCTTGATAGTGCTAAAAGCATTTCTTCATGGATTGTCCCACATCACTCCTTGCCCAGGGATTGGTAGGCATGGAAAGGCACTGCACACTTCAATCACATGCAAGCTTTGATACCTCTTGGTGGGAGCTTTTTATGAGGAAGATTCAAACTTGATGGCCTGTCTGGGAATCTGTTGCCAAAAATGGTAGAGTAATTTAGTGACAAATCCATTAACAGACTTGGTCAAGGCCACTAAAAAATGTCAAATTCTCTGTCTACTGCATCTGTTACCATTACCTGGGTCGTGTTTGGGAGGGTAATGCCCAAAATCCCAAAAATAACAGTACTGTCTCTTCTGACATCATAAATCTACCCCCAACCTGAAATCACTGAAATATAACCATCGGGTCCACTCCCCCAGTGAGACTCTGGCTCTACCCCCAAGAGGGAGGGACTCCTCTTAGGATTCTGTTGCCTGCTATAAGGTTGTTTCTCTAAGTGTCGGAATGCATGTGTGACAGATTGACTTCTCCCCCAAAGGAGTACAAGATGAGTAGAGGCTAAAGTGTCTACTCAGCCCTCACACTTCTACAAACCATGAGTGAACCCAATCATAAAGGGACAACAGGCACTGTTGGCCCTTTAGAGACAGTTAAGAGTTATGCCTCCTTCCCCTTCAGTGGTAATGTGGGCAAAGGGAAGGCTATACCCTCAAGAGCGGTGTGAATGTGAAACAGTAGCAACCCAAACAGCAAAGTACAATAGTCCACAATATGGGACTGTCCAATCAAGGTTTTTTAAAAGTATATATACTTTTAAAACTAAAGAGAAAACACTACAAAAAAACAATCCCTGTAGAAAGAGCACAGAATATGAAGGATAGCGAGACACAGCCCTCTGGGTCTTGAGAAAGGGGGGTTAAAGGCAGATTTAAACCACAATGTTCTATGTTCTTACCCTGCAAAAGGAATTAATATGACCTAGACAGTCTCTAAAGCACACAATGGACCAGTGGGGCAGCTATCAGGCAATAATAATTTTTTAGCGTCTTAGAGGTTCACCAACAGTGAACCAGGCTTCTCTGTGGCATTCAATAGTTTGATTCATTGCTAAATGCAGCAGTCAGGGTAGAGTAGTGGCAAGCCATTGTTCAAGCAGTGTCAAACTGAAGGAAGCTGCAGTTCGAGTGTCATTGGAGCAATGAGGATCGTGGAAATCTCCAGGGTCAGTTTGATGGTCGAGGCTCAACAGTAAATGGGCTAATGTAAGGATGCACAAGGCAAGTTGGTTCAATGCTGTGCTTGAAGGTTGTGGTTTTTGAAAATCACCAGGGTGGGTTTGACTGTCGATTTTTGACTGGATCGGCAATAAAAAGGCTGGTGGTTCAAACGGCTGTTCAAGCTTTGCAGGTGCAGTGATGCTTCTTTGTTCAAGCTGAGGTAATCATGGTGTCCTGCTCTGTCAAACTGATTTCAATGTATGGGACAGTGGTTCTTGGTTTGCAGTGGCTTGACAATGAAACAGCAGGAATCATGACTGTCTTGGCTCTCAAGTGCTGTGAGTCCCATTCCAGGGGCTAATGGGAAAGAGTAGTCCTTTTTTCAGACTCCCCAACGCTGGCGAGGCTGGCACACACCTTAAGTTGTCCTTCAGCACAGTGAGGTCCTGGGTACCAGTGTGGTTGGCAGAGAGGCAGGTTCCCCACCATGTGCCATGGTGATGTTTAGAGGAGAAAGCTTGCCTCTGCTTTGCACTACCTGTCTTCACCTCTCAAGTGGAGTACTTTGGACAGGACTGCTCTCCCAACAGGGCCAAAATTAATCTTCTTCAAGGTTTGAAGTCCAGACACGTTTCAGAGAAGAAGTGGGAGACACCTTCTTTTATAGTTAAAAGTCCACAGGTGATTAGAAAAAAGTAAGACTATTCTAAGGGTCCCATCTTTGCTCTTGGAACATGTGGAGTTTGTTTTCTTACATCACACACAAAGTACTTTGTGTTAGAGGAAGAAGAGGGAAGAGGAAGGAACCTTCCTCCAGCTGGTCTGAGCTTCCTCTGTCTACACCAACTCCATCCCCTTCCTTGTAATTAGCGTAAAAGGCCCTTTGAGTAGGCAGGACCTTGGTGTGAGGTTAGTCCTTTAGTGAAGGGTGTGCTCCGATTCCTTTTTCCAGGGCAGCTTCCTGTGGAGTGGCTTTCTCACTGGAGAGGGTGCTAACTGTCCTCACAAAGCACCAAAGAGAAGTAACCCCCAGGGCTACAGTCTCGCTGGAAGCAGCAGAGACAGCCTGGCTGGGGTAATACACATAACCCTTCCACGGCAGAGCTTGGGTCACACGGCTGACACATTACATTACATTACATCTGTTATGCGCACTATTGACCCTTGGGCATAAAGGCACGGACAACAGAAAAAACAAACAACATCAAGGAGACATCCTTAAAGAAAGAGAGATCTTAAGGCTTTAAGGAAGATTTTCAGCGATCCCCAGTAATATAAGACAGCGCTATTGGAAACATCTGTATTTTTTTGTATATCAGGCAAACAGAAAGGTCTTCAATTCCTTCTTAAAAGATAGAAGGGAGGAGTGACTCAAACCTATGGGAAGATTGTTCCACAGAGAGGGGGCCTTCACTTTAAATGCTCCCTTTTCCGCCTTTGATGTCTTACATCTTGGCTGTGCGATCTGGTTTAAAGAATCAGATCTCAGAGATCTTAGATTACTCTGTGAAATTATGTGCTGTTGTAAGTACGCAGGCATTATTTGGAGCCGGCATTTAAAGACTATAACTAGCACTCTAAAGTTAATCCTGGCTTTGATAGGAAGCCAGTGTAATGAGCGTCTGCCCACAGTTACGTAACTGTGCCTAGGAAGTCTGAGTACTACTCTGATCACCCAATTCTGGGCAACCTGCAGTCTGTGCAGTTCTCTTTGGTTAATGCCAAGCAGGAGGCTGCAACAATAGTCCAACTTAGCGCCTATTATTGCCCTAGCTATTGTCTCAGCGCTTTCCTGTTAGATCATAGGCCTCAAGTGAGCCAATAATCTAATGTAATAGACTACCCCCGCCACCACTGATGAAACATGAGCTTTCATGCTTAATGCTGAGTCCAGTATTACTCCTAATATTTTAGTTTTTGGTAAGGGAGTGATAATATCATCTTCCAGTTTGAATGTGCTGTAGGCTTGATTTAAGTTGTTAATCGCCTTGGAACTGCTGACTATCGGCAGCTCTGTCTTACTGCGATTCAGAGCTAGGAAATTATTCAGCATCCATTTTTCAATTAGGGCGAATACTCTGTTAACCTCTGCCTCATCCCTTTTGTGTTGTCCCGTTAAGTTACTGACACATTGGGTGTTGTCTGCATAATTGGAGAACACAACCCCCTCGTCCTGTAGCATAAAGAAGAATAGGGCCATGAACAAATTTTACAGACATGGGCACAAGCTTGCCCCTTGTGGGACCCATAAAGAACGGAAAGTGGGCTAGCTTCAGCAGTAGCTGAGCAAACTCTACTTGTTCTGTGCTCTAAAAAAGAGGCGATCCACGAAGCTGCTGATTCTGAGAGGTTAGCCACCTCCTGCAGCCTTGGAATAAGGATTGAGTGCTCAACTAAATCAACTGCCGCTGATTGATCTAAGGAGATAATCAAGGACAGACTGCTTCTATCCATTCCCCCATTAATTTAGATTTCAACTCCAAAAGAGAAGTTTCCGCCCCATATTTCTTCCTAAAGCCCGACTGATTTGGATGGAGGATGGTATGCAGATCCAAGTGCTCTGCGAGTTGAGCATAAACCACTCTATCCAAAATCTTAAGTAAGAAGGGCGTGTTGGAGATGGGTCAGAAATTAAGTGGAATGTCCATTGCCAATCCCGTTTTTTTTAGGTTTAGGATGGGGGTGACCTTAGTTGCTTTTAGTTCATTTGGAACACTACCTACCTTCAGAGAGGCATTTATAAAAGTACAAACTGCTTTAATGAGCCACGGTGGACACATTTTTATGATCATAGAAGAACACTTGTCTCCTCTACACTGTGCTGGTTTCATTTGCTCTATAATTTTTAACAGTTCACTTTCTGTGATCGAATGAAAATTGAACTGGGGAACTAACGGAATTAATCCTTCAGTTACTTCCTTACCAACATCAATGGTTGACTCCCTTTTTTCAAGCATTGTTGTCCTGATTTTGTGAAGTTTATTGTGCAAACCTTTTTGTATAAATTGACACCATTCCACATCAGTTTTTACTAGAGAATCAGGTGGTGGAGGAGAGGTTTCCTGTTCCTTTAGTATCTTAAAGATTTCCCTTGTCTTAGATTGAGCTTTATTGATACGACCATTATGAAAATCTTTTTTTGCTTCCAAAACAGACTTTTTATACCCACGTACTGTATTCTTATACTTTACTAATAGCACTGGATGGTGTTCCTTTTTCCATGCAAAGTAGGCTTAGCTGACCTCAGATTTTTTGATTCTGAGATCACCCGTAAACCAGGCCTTACTTTTGTGCTCATTGACCTTGATCTTTTTCAATTTAAGTGGTGCTATCTTATCAGATATACATGCCAAATTATTTATCAGCGCTATAGCCATGTCTTGTGGAGACATCTCGGTCTGAAAGTTCGCAAGATTATCATTTAACAAAGGCTCAATGTTAGTCATCGTGGTCTTTTTTAGATTCCGTGTCTCCAATTGAAGTGGCTTAATCGGCAACTTCATAGGAAAGGGCATGTGAAGCGTAAAGTGCACGAAAGAGTGATCAGACCAGGGACACGGGCTTGCACAAATAATATTGCAGTTAACATTAAGAGCACCCAGCCAGTCCAGGGTGTGGCCAGATGCATGTGTGGGGGAATACATTAATTGAGAGAATCCCAGATTATCTAAGGATTGTTTGAAGTCCGTTGCTAGGCGATCAGTATCGGCGCCCAGCCAATAGTTAAAATCACCAAGAAGAATAAATCTAAAGGTAGGTTTAATTTAATTTTTAATTTAATTTTAATTTATTTAACATTTATAAAGCGCTCACACAGCCCACAGGCATCGAGGCGCTGTTACAGGAATTGTCTGTTTTTCTTAGTTGTGTAATTGTGTTGTTTTTTTGTCTTAGTTACGTATTTATAACGCGCTTAAACACCCAGAGGTTTCTAAGCGCGGACCCGGGGATCGAACCCGTTGTTGCTTCGTGTCGTCTTGCTTCCAAGACGCGCACGCTGCCGCTGAGCTATCCTCCCGGGATAAGTTGTGGTAAGATATATGAGCTAAGAGCCTCGGCCAACTGCTGATTGCAAAATGGTGGACGGTATAAGAGCAATAAATTTAAGGTACTCTCTGCATTTAGGCCTTTCTTAAGATGAATTGATTCAATACCATCTAAGTTAAAACCAGATGACTCCCAAACTAAGAGTGAATCCTTCACAATTATCACTACTCCACCCCCTCTTCCTTCTACTCTGTCCTTCCTCAACATTACATAGCCATCTGGAATGGCTAAATTAAGAGCTGGACAGGCTGCGCTGGAGCTCCAAGTCTCTGTCAGTGCACAAACATTGAGGTTATTTAATTCTATATAATTGGCGACCTCAACTGCATGTTTTACTAGGGATCTTGTGTTAAGGAGCAGGCAGCATAACTCTGATACTGGAATTGCTATCTGATGGGAAAGTGTAACAGTCTCAGCCACATTATCCACATTCAACAGCAGTCCGACTCCCATATCGCAGGTTAGCTGTTGTATCTTTGTAGTATTATCAAGATGGAGTATTGGACAGCTATTGAGATTGGTAGACACAGTCGGACTATCCTTTAGTGTTTGAAGTCCTCCCAGGTTCACCCTTTTCTCCTGTATCGTCTGCCCAACCAATGTAGGTTTATTACAAATTGGAAGAAGCAGACCACTTGTCTCCTGGGTCTGTGGTTGATTTAAGTTAATGCTACACTCTTGTATAGAACCTACCTTCTTCTCTAAGAGCATGGCCCTGATCGCTCAAAGGATTTGGTTTTCTCCACCATTATTGCTCTCAGAGCCTCCTCAACCCCCATAGTCGGCTTACTGAGCAACCAGCATCCTGAGAGCGTCCCCGTTGCGGAGTGGTGCAGACTGGCCCCAACTCGTCCGCGCCGGACATCACATCACATCACATCTCATGTGTGATATCAATTTGATGTGACTGCAATCATTATGGGAGATACTAGCCACCATACCTCCAACTCAGGTATGGCATATATGTACAGATTAATGTTCCACCAGGAAAGCAACTCTCATAGTTATGTAGTTTTGGAACAGAGGTGCATATCTTACATTCCAGGGGTGGCTTGTCTATTATGGAGGTGGCAAGCCATCCCAGTGAAAACACTGAGTACCCCACCCACTGCAGCAAGCCGCTGAGGAAGTGCTCCTGGGCTGGCATTAACTGAACTGTCAAAGGGAAACATAGTTTCCCTTTGACAGTTCAGTAGTACCCCAGTGTGCATGACCAATGAGCCATGCACGGCTGGGGTGTTTTGCTTACCCAGCCTTGTATAACCCATTGCGGATGCAGGCTGGGGTACTGGAGGTCTGAATGTGAAACATGCTGCTCCTTTGCCTCCTCTCACATGCAGGACTCAAGAGACATCATGATCAAATTGCTCTGACTTTACCCCACACATGCAGCAGGAGCCAGGAAGCACTCTCTTCTCCTAGTCCTACTCTTCCTGGTACTAGTAATTACTTGTGAGGTAATCTTACATCAGAAGTAAATACTGGGAAGAGAAATATGGACGTGGTAGTAATGCTGGGATTACTTAGTGGTAATCTTCATTACGCCTAGTCATAATCGTTCTCGTTCCAGTACTTACCTGTGAGGTAAGTTTTTCTCACAAGTACTGGGATGAGGAAAAAGAATGTGGAGGAAATTTGAGATTGAAAAAAGGATGATGCTGTACAAGTTCTGAAGCATTTGTTTGAATGGAGAATGAATGATGCTGATGTTTGTGTGTGAATATGAGAGTGAACAGATAATAAAATATGTATTGATGCTGATGTGTGTGTTAAATGTTAGAGTGAATGAAGAATGAATGCAATATGAATGCTGATGTGTGGACGAATGTTGGGTGAATGAAGAATTAATGATGCCATATGACTGCTGATGCATGTGTGTGAATGGAACGCAAATGAAGCTTGGATGATGGCATATGAATGATGATGTGTTTGTGTGAATGAAGAGTGGATTAGGAATGAACAATGCCATATGAATGCTGATGTGTTTGTGTGTGAATGGATAGGTAATGAAGAATGAAGGATGTATGAATGCTGATGCAGTGCAAGTATGAATGATGCCATAATAAAATGTTCATGCACGCATGTGAATGTGAGAAGGAATTAATTAAAAAAAGGTATCCATGATCATTAACAAATACGAACATGTGTATGCCGGCTGGGCAGCAGGCCTCTTATTGGAGTGATGAAGAGGAGGGTAGGACAGAAGCCAGTAGGACTTTTTTTATTGGTAAAGTAACAATGTGTCCAAATTGGACACACCCAATGGGTATGTACAGTTTGGACACATATTTGCTGTGACATAGCCTTTGATTATTGGGCAAGAAGGAGGAAGGCTGCATAATGTTCCTACTGGTACTGGCCCACATTGGTGGGTCCAGCCTGGACATGATGCTTTACTAGGGCATGACATTTTTTACTGGGCATCAGCGGCGAAGGCAGCATAATGAGTGTTCCTATATCATACTGGCCCACATTAGTGGATTCAGTCTGGACATATTTCCTTATTGTGGCATGGCATTTGGTATACTGCTAAAGCCAACTGTAGTGAACCCTATGAACATTCTACATTGAGAGAATGCAGTTTTGAGATTTGGGTGCAAGGAGATTTGTACTCCATTTGTACAGATTGGAAATCTGGTCCCTTTTTATCCTGAGATGTAGAGCTATACACTGGAAACCTATCCACATTTTTCGCTCAGACTGTTCGTGGATAGACATAACAGCACCATTTCTTGACCTTATATGTATCGACATATTAAAAGTGTGGAAAAAGATTTCCCTTTGCAACTTCTCCAGAATAGAAGAAGGCTCTTGGGTAGATACTCCTAACTTGAAGGAAATTACCTTGACAACCATTTGTGGTATTTACTAGACGCTGGAGATTAATTTCCCCCAGTTTAAAAGGGTATTGTGTTATTGAGTACGTTGGGAAGAGAAGAAGTCAAAATACAGAAGACTTATCACCAATATAAACACAAGAAACTTTTCACCCCTGATGAATGTCCGTCATTTATCTGTGGCTTATGGACAGAAACTTGTGCAAGTTGGGTTTTAGAGAATAGTTAAAAAGCTCTGAAAATAATAATAATAACCCCAGTGTGAAGAATCACACAGAGTATTGATATATACATTAGAAAAGTCAACCCACATTTTTGTATACCTTGTGTTGTTTTTGTACAGTTTTATGTGTTGTTTTTATCTAGTTTTATCTAATGTGATAATTTTATGAGTGCAACAAATGTGTAAGTGTCTAATTAAAATTGTTTTTGCTATGTATATAAATTGGATATTAAATATTTCACTAATTGTGTGTTAGCTTACCTGTGTTGGTGTAGACACCATCTAGTACATCTTTTTGTAGAAAATATATGGGCTACTGGCATTTATTGGCAAGACAAGACAAGGAGGGGAAACAAAGGGAGGACAAAATAATGATCTTACTGGGCCTTGTGTCATTCACATCAAGCAAGTTGGGGAAGATAGAAGGGGAGACGTGCCAGGGGGGAGGGGAAGGGAGAAGTGCAGTTAACTCACAAGTGCAGCCAGAGGGTGGCTCATAAGTGCAGAGAGAAGTGACTGTAGGGTTTCAGTTACAGACCCTTAAGTGCTGGGGAGCCCTTCGGATTTGCAAGGGCAACTGGACATGCAGGAGCCTGGGCCCGAGTTCAGAGGGTAACCAGGTGACCAGTGGAGCAGTCAGGTGCATCAACAGGGGTCACGAAGAGGGAAAGTGCAAGCAAAAGGGAAGGTCTTGAGTTGCTTCCAGAAATGCAGGTGGATCTGCTCAAGTTTGAGAGAGGCAGGGAGGCTGTTCCAGAAGGAATCCACAGCCGAGGAGATAGATCTGGTGCCAATTCTCTGCTTGTAGAAGCATCTGACCCTCTGAGAGTTGGTGGTGGATGAGAGGAAAGCTCGAGAAGGAAGATGTTTTGGAAGAGGAAGTTGGAGGTAGAATAGTCCCATGCCCCAGAAATCCTTGTGGACGATGAAGAGGGTCTTGAACTTGATCCTTGCAACCACAGGGAGCCAGTGAAGAGATTTCAGAGCTGGAGAGATACGATCACTGGACTTGAGAACAAGGAAAAGTCTCTTAGCCATGTTCTGGGTAAGTTGTCAAAGAGTAGAGGCAGTCAGATTTAGAAAGAGGCTGTTGCAATAGTCCAGCCAAGAGAGGGCCAGAGCTCTGGAAACAGTGGGCTTTTGTGGGAAAGTGAGAAAAGGAAATATATCTCTGAGGAGGTTCAGCTGATAGTTTGACTTCTTAGAGACATCAGAGATGTGAGGAGAGAAGGAGAGGCTGGAGTCAGAGATGACACCAAGGTTCTTAGCTTCACAGGAAGGAGCAGGAAGAGAACGCAGAGTGGGTGGCCTGAGAGAGAGAGACAAAAGGAGGGAGAGAGGGCATCCCAATGAGGAGGATCGCAGTCTTACTGGCATTAAGGCAGAGATCATTGGCAGCACACCATTCCTGAATTGCAGCCAGATAGCATGATATGAGAGAAGAAGCAGAGGTGGCTGAGTGGATCCTTAAATAGAGCTGAGTGTCATCCGCATAACATTGAAAATTGGTGCAGAAAGCAGCGATACAGTGGGCAAGAGGTGCCAGGTAGTGGTTGAAGAGCCAGAGTTAGAGGTTAGGCCCCTGTGGAACACCACAAGTAGAGAGAGATAGAAGAGAGGAAATACCCCAGATGAACATGAGAGGAAATACCCCAGTTGGACCTGAGAGGGTTGGGCAGTGAGAAAGGAGGTCAACCAGGTCAGGACCTGATCAGTAATACCAAGGTTGTCACAGAGGCGATTGAGCAGGCTGGCATGATTGACCATGTCAAAAGCAGAGGCTAGATTGAGGTGAGTGAGGACAGAAGGGATATTAGAGTCAAGAATGGAGAGCAAGTCTTCACGGGTGTTCAGCAGAGCAGTTTCTGTGCATCTGGTAGGTCATGGTGGCAACCAACAGATTCAGTATGTAAATTAAGCTGGGAGATGGCCAACCTTTCCAAGAATTTGCCCAGGAACAGTTTGATGGATTTCAGGCGATAGCCGGAGAGGAAGAATCGGCTGATGGCTTCTTTAGAAGGCGGTGCACAAGGCAGTTCTTAAGGGGGAGGGGAAGTTCCAGTGGCAAAGGAGTGATTGCAGAAATTGGCCAAAGCTGGAGCAAGGGTGTCGATGTGGTCCTTGATGGTTTTGGATGAGCAGGGGAGAACCTGCTTTGACAAGACTTGCATAGATTGGACTTGTCTAGAAACCTTGTCAGGGGTGAACAGGGGAAAGGATGAGAAAGGAGGAGGAGAGACGGCCTCATAGGGGCCAGGAGTGGTAGACGAGGAGGAAGAGGAGGTTGAGGAAGAGAGGGTGGACAAGATATCCCCAAGGTTCTTAGCCTTATGAAAATGAGCTGGCAACTGCTGCTGTGCAATGTTGAGGACTTGCATCCAATGGATATTTTCATGTGTTACCCTTCAAAACCCATTGCAAACTGTTGCTTTTTACACACTTTTTTTATGGAAAGTGTGCTGAAAAGGCATGATTTCAACCCAATATTTAAAAAATGTTTTGGGGGGAGCCACCCCAAATTCAATTAAATGGGTCAGAGACACTCACTACGCTCGGTCGCTCACGCATATCTGGGGGAAACATTTACTCCCTTCCAATTAAATTATTCACCAACTGTCACTGCACTGTTCGGACATGGCTGTCACTGCACCTGTCAATATGGCACGTGTGACCTGAACCTGCTCTGTGCCACCGGAGAACAGGCGCTGCAATCAGGCTACTGATTCAGAAGGGCACAGGTGTACACTATGCTTGGGACACAGAGCAGATGAAAGGGAGTTCAGATTAACAGATCACCCTTTCTGAGATGGAATTACCAGCATCATTTTATTAAAGAATAAAAATCAAAAAAGCCAGGTCCTTCACTCTCTTGCCAGATGGCAATCTCACAGCAGGACTGTGGCAGCTGCCCAGTAAAGTAACTTGAAGGTAGAGCCAAGCAAAATCTAACAGAGCAGGATCACCGAACCCTGTGCACACCATTAAGACCTCAGGTAAAATAATCCTTCTTTCATGTGAAAAAATAGAGTGAAGATAAAGATAAGTGAAAGAGCTTGCACTTATCGTATGTCATGAACCAACTGTAAGAAAAGAATATGTGTGTCCCGATGATGTTGATGAAATGCTGGAGGAGTTCCAGGGATTGGTTGTGAAGCCATGACTCACTGGGGAGCAAGGAAGTATTGTGGGATTGGTAATTTTATACACTGACTCATTATTGTACACACAAATATTATCAAATACTCTACCCAGCATTCTTCTCATTTAAATAGTGTGCTGAAGTATGCTTACACATCATTGACTATGTACGGGTTGCCTATCATTTATTGTGCATAGCTTACCTCCATTATCTTTTAGCCAAATGAAAACAGTAACGATTCCACACGTGCATACATTTACCAAAGAATGTAAAACGACAGAATTAAGTTTTATCCATTTTAACCTGGGGATATGGAAATTCTCACAGATGCTTTCTTGACCCATACCCCTGTACCTATCTGAAGACAGTCTAGAACAGTGGTATTCAAACATGTTCATATATAGCCAGCACCCCCAGTTTGAAGAGCGCTGTTCTAGAGAAATGCTTCTAAATCTGCCTCCTAAAATTCAACATCACAACAAAGTCTATATTTACTCCATTTTATTTATGCCATCACCATACCTCATACTTCAGAGAGTGTGTGCTACTCTGCAGCCTTCCTGATTCAGAAATACTACAAATAAATAATAATTGTCTTCATAGAATTCTTGTCCATTAGTTAACGCTCTAAGAATATGTTATCGACTTAAAGTCCTAATAGTGGAATAGATTATCTGGAAATTGACTGGCAGCCTCCACATTCAGCCAGGGCCCATTGCATTGTAGGAAGGGGAAGCAGGCACATTTGAACTTGCCTTTGCTGGCTGCACTAATCCTTGTGAGGAAGGAAGGGAAGGGCAAAGTTGGGGACAGTAGGCTAAGCATAGGGCGAGTGCATTCATGATTATTCAAATTCAACCGATTCACCACATCAGGCTGCGAGTCTGTGACGCCAAGTCATAATGTTGATTCTCTCTTATCTCTGACTTGACTAAAGCAGCACACGCATTATATCCTCCAGTTCAGTCCTTAAGATGAGCAGCTGTACTATCTCGAATTGTGACTGTATTAGTACTACACCCCAGTGTTGTTCCACCATCAACATTGGTTTCAAGATGCAGAATCACCTAAAATATAACAGTGATGCCCCCACACCACCTGCTCACGTTCTCAGCCTGCCTTTTGAAGTCCATGGAAGCTAGGTCTGCCTGAGACTGAGTTGAACCTTACTTTGAGGAACCCTCCATTTCAGGCTCCCAAGTAGTGGACCAGCCCAGCCCTAGGCAGGAGCAAAGCTTTCTTTAGGTGGCCTCACCTGTCAGTGACCACTGGTGGTGGTGGTGCCAGTCAGTCTCTGATAGTGACATGGCCATCCACACACACATCCAATGAAACATTGATGCTGGGCTGCTGGTAGCACAATAACCTCTAGAATGCAAGGCCACGCCACCATAGGCAGTGACCAAATGATAAGTGCTATCAGTCTGTGACTTGTGTGGTGCACCATGTCATCATTGTTGGGAGCAATGGGTGAGTGACTCACTGGATGTGCAATTGTGCAAACATATCCATTGTTTACAAGATGAAGACTCACACTCAGGAGTTCAACATGTTAAACTGTATTCATATAATACCTACTTGTTATGAATATTGGCCTAAGCCCATTCGCGTTGTACAGAAAACCGCATTCGAAATGCTCCGATTTCTGATCAACTTTGCTGCCATTTTAAGAACCATTTGCCATTTGTGATTTTTACTCTTGTTTATGTCCCAAAATGGTGGACTGTGTTTTGAACTACAGCTGAGCCGAACGACCTTTGAGTTGTGTCAACATTTAGGCTGACCGAGAGCAGACTGTTTGTTCTATGCAAAGAAACCTTGTGACTCGTATGAACTGCAATCCAAGTGTTGTCTGCACTCACAAGCCTCATCCTCATATAAACAATGGAACAATGTAGAGTAAACTCAAATCGTGTGCTTTGGTTGTAATACATTGTGTTCTTTCTTGAACCTAGGCTAACTATGAGGCAGAGATCCAATACTGTCAATGTATCTTCATGGACATGCAAACTTGTTAAATCCGTTGTACAATATTGTAAGATTTGTCATGTGAACTGGGCACGAACCCCAACATGTAAATGATTAGTTTGGAGCGGGGCTGGACAATGTTTTGAAAATTGTATAAGAATTTCTGTGTTAAGACGTCCAGCACTCTCACCCCTCACTGTGTCTGCTTGTACACACGGCGTGGTGTTGGGAGCCAGATAGCAATCTGTTTGCTTTGAATCTGTACAGAATAAAAGATACTTGTATTTTTTTGACCCGTGATTGGTGTATTTCATTTTGTGGTACTAAGCCTCAATATTTCTTTGGTCTTTCAAACACACGTTGGCATCAGATGGACAGATCCCTGATATCCGAAAATAACGTCTTAGATCACTATACAATATTTTAATCTCTTTAGTCCAGTCTCAAATACACCAGAGAGAAGGCAGGACAAATGATCCATGGTCAAATATTCCTGAACCCGTGTATAACAAAGATCATGCCTGGCCCTTTCCTTGCTCTGTGTGCTAATGTGCTTGCCTGGATAATTTTGGTGTAGAATGTTGATAAGTGCTTTGAGCAATTATTCTGAGAGTGTCAGTTGGGAAGAGAGCTGGCTGGTGTGTTGCTGGGCCAGTGGTTGTGTAACTACATCTGAACTTGCGTGTATACAGGAGCTGAACCAAATATAACCATACAACTTACCTGTGAAATCCAGCGTCAAACCTATTCATACTTACCAGGTTACTTCATTTGGCAACGAGGTGGTGTTCTGTCCAAGACTGGGCCGATGGAAGGTGCTAATCAGGAAGCTGGGGTGGGGGGGCAGCTGCGCTTTTTGGTTTGGCGGTTATCATATTCTGAGTGCCGAGTGAGTCATGGGAGTTAGTGGGGGCATTGCCATGTGTGGTGCATGGCAATGGTTCGTACTGTTTGTTACAGTTTGGTGAGTTTCAGGGCCATGATGAGGTACATGGCAGTGAGTCACTGTTGATTACAGTCTAGTGAGGATCAGGAACATTTGGATGTACATGGTAGTAGTTCGAATTGTTGGTTACAATTTGGAGATGTTCTGGGCCATGTGGAGGTACATAGTAGTGAAACTGTTGGTTACAGTCCTCATTTAGGGTGGTTGTTTGTAACAGTGTTGCATTTGCCTTTGGGTCGTAGTGTTGGTTTTGATTTCAGGTTCCATTTGATGCATTAAAGAATGGGTGCATGCTGCTAGTTCATATGATGTTAAATTTGGTTTACAGTGGTCAGGGGAAAGCCATGCTGTTGACTTTTGTCAACTAACCAGCCCTGTTGTGGGTTGAATGTTCATGCTAATGGTTAGTTTGCCATGTGTGCTTGGTGTTATAGAGGGTTTTGTTTTCAGTAGTGGGGGTACATCTGGTATTTCTACAAAGATTGGTGACATCTATCTGTGAGGATTTTCATGGAGTGGTGATATCTGGTTGCGGTATGGTAGCCGATTTAAGTTTATTTAAAGATTATATCTAAAGATCGTGTGCATTGCCGGTTGTGTTATTACCATGCGGATGGTTTAGGTTCACTTCCAAGGGGTTAAGTGCTGATTTGTTTTTGGACCGCACTGTTTTTCCAGTTTTGTGTGGGGGCGTTGGTTGAGGTCTCAATTTCATCTTCTTGGTGACTTTGCTTTGGTTATATTGATGGTTTGAGTGTGCCCTGAGGGGGAGGTGGTTGTATGATAAATGTGTGTGTGGGTGTGTGTGATAAATGTGTTGGTGACCGAAGGGAGAGATGCACTAATGTGCTTGTCAGGGTAATGCATGGGTGAGTGGAATGTTGGTCAGTGCTTTGAGTGAGTGTTCTTAGATTGTCAATTGGCTAGAGAGCTGGCTGGTGTGTGGATGGGTCAGAGGTTGTGTGAAATACATCTGAACTTGTATGTATACAGGAACTGTAATAAATGCACCTGTACAACTCACGTTTGGAATCCAGCGTTGAACTTATTCATACTCATCACGATACTTCACCCCGCACTTTACTCCTCAGGCCACTAGTCAATTACGTTGGACAGATGCCCTCCACACACAGAAATCACTGCTTTGTTGCTTCTCCAGCAAATGGGAGCGGGGTCGAAGGTGAGGGCGGGATAAGTATTAAAAGAGGTTTACACGAGTAGAAATGGAGGTCAAGTGCCTGATTTAATAATGTGTTTTTCAATGGGAAAATCTCATTTATAAAACACTTTGTGAATCAGGTTCGGAGAATGCAGACCAAGGAGGCAAAGGTGAGCTACCTACAAATGTCCGATTTTCATGTAATGTTGGAAGGGCACTACTGCAGGTATGCACATTTATTAAATATGCATCCAGCACACTGATACATTCCACACCAATGACTTGGTGAGTGGTGACAGCAAATGTGCTGTTTCTGAACAGCCAGCCGCTGAATGCGCCCCCCAAGATGTGTGCTGTCATGCATTCACTCTGAAGTTGGAGGGGTGAGTGTTGCCAAGTGCTGACCCAAGAACCATGGACATAAAATGCGCAACTGGCCTGCCACACCCTCCGTGGCATGATCTCTTTTCTTGTATGGCTCATGCATGCCAAGGCAAAGCTAGGATGGTTTGGGATGCTCAATAACAAGTCTTTTATTTCCTTTTTGGTCATGCCTCGGGACTATGAATATGCTCGTTTTTTACCATCTGCAGAAGAACTCAAATTATGCACAATTGGCAAAACATACCCATCCACCAGATGCGCAGAACCATACACATGTACTAATTGTTCATCCATGGCCAGAAACTGGTGTTGTTTCGGTTATTTTTTCCTGTGTTTCAACATTCCCTGAAAAGTGGCTATCCAACATCCAAAAATCATGAACCCATATGCACTTTAAGCAAGGTAACACGTTATTGGATGGATGGGGTTGAAGAATGTACTCTTACACCAATAATAAGACCGACTCAGGAAGCTGGCAAAACTTTTACTGTTTTAATAACAACTGTCTAAAACAGGGAGTACAACGGACATCAATGGACATCTCAAAGCATATCTCTCAAAGTTTTACATGAGAAAATACATTTTTATAGCAAAAACTCATCATCATTGATGTCATGGTACGTGGCAAACTAAGAAAACCTGTCTGGGTCTGTGGTAGGTCTACGGGAACATCTAGGTATACTTTCTATGGGGGATAGGATTATGATTGGGTCTCTATAGTCAGGTGGACAACTACTCCCACCTCTAGTGCCAATCCTCTTCATTGTCATCAAATACACAACGATTCATTGGTTCTTAAACTATAGTGCTCTTTGCTACGTGGCCCTTTATAATTGGTTGGACCGCTTGTATCCTTCTGGAATATTCGCTATCAGCACGCAAGCTTGTACCTCAGGTGCCGGTTGGTGGACTTGGAGTGCAAGCATGTTCTTATCTTCTGTCTCGATGTAGCTTGCCCAAAGTCTATTTCCATCTACCCCATGTGACAGAAGACTGTGTTTCAGCTCCTTCTTCACATGTAATACTATTAAATGAATAAAACATGGCACTCATAGTGTTTTTCCATTGCACCTCCACAGGAGCTCGCCTCACTTCTCACGTTCATTGTTTCTTCTCAAATAGATGATCAGTTTCTTGGCTGCCTCAACCCTTGACACTGGGCCAGACACACCTTCTCAATTCGTCCTCCAACTTCAGCTGTTTTTCTCTGCTGAGACATACTTTCAGCCCTTTTGCTACTGAGGTTCTGGCTTGCTACAATTCGACGTGGAACATCCAGATTCTATACACATATATATATATATTGACGGCACCACCTGCAGTCTACTCACTATGTATAGCCAACCTGCACGGTTACTTAGTCTACTTGCGTTGCACCATCTTTACAGTTATAAAGCGACTTATATTTTCTTCAGTGTTTTTCGAATGTGCAATCTTCATCCCGCACATGAACTGTTACTCAACTATTTATTTCATCATCAGATTCTATAATGTCCATTTCCCTTCTCTCTTGGCACCTCTTCTTGGTGTGTCTACTTTGCTTCATGTGACTTCACCAATCTCCTCTTTCAGTCATCTTTACACTTCTTCTGGGACTTCTCCTAAGAGGCATTCAGCCCTCTGATGATACATAAAGAACATTTTTCTCAATGGATACCTTGTTTCAAAGGCTGTTTGTGTTATAGGCATGATTTCTGGTGTTTTACTTGTCACAATTTCCGGTTCCCAACATATGGGCAAAACGGGGGCAGGACTTCTGTAAGTGGCATTTGGCTCCTCCTCTACACTCACACCATGGTACGCTAGTGCATGCTGCACAAACCTACAGATGATCAGTCAGTTTGACTTCTTAGATTGTTTCTGCATTTCAGTACCCACCAGCAGTGAACCCCTCACAACTTCTCTTAATAATTTAGCCAAAAGCCCACCAAAGCTTAAGGGGGGATCTATAGCTTTTCCTTTCGTAATTTCTACACACTTTATGTTCAATAATGATACAGTGATGATAGAACGCACCTTATGAAATGCAAACATAATTGTGAAAGATACAACATATAATACGCAAACTCCATCTGAGAAAAATGAGGTGACCAAGCATATCCATATTGCATTCTTCTTGGAGAAATGAGTGGAAAAGAATTGTTGTAAAGTGCGTAGTGTAGAGGCATGGTTTACAATGTAGTGCAGGAACACAGAGTTCCTATGTTTAGAGGAAGTGAAACAATTTGGCACCAAAACCTTTCTGACAAATCTAAACTAGAAACTCTCCCATTTGCATTCTTGTGTCTGTGTAACCTTTGTAAAGCAGCAGAGGAAACACCTTAGTATGTCTGCCAAGGTGATGGGAGGGCAGTTCAGATTGAGATTATATTTTGCAATATATCTCATTGCTTGATAGGTCAAGACGTTTTTGCAAGCCTATCTGAAATGCATACTAAAAAGTTCAGCTGCATAGGCGTTCCTGGGCGTGAGGGGGGCGGGGGGCTGAGGGGCCTATAGCACTGAGTCATTTGGTTGTAGCCCTGGATAGAATCCCAGGGGCCACTACCAAAATGCTACCTAGCCCTGAGTCCCGCCCGTCCCTACATAAGCGAAGCCCCAGATCTTTTTCAGACCTAGCAACACCCGGTGTCCGGTTAAAGGTGCGATTACAAAAGGTTCAAATGCAATAGGTTTGGGTCAATAGGACCGAAAACAAAAGGTTCGATTTTTTTTTTTTAATGATATATATTTTTGGGGTTCCCCTATGGGTAAAAAAAAAGTGTTTTTTACCACAAAAACAGGGTTGGAGGGGGACCTCAAAATATTTTTTTGAAAAAGAAAATGTCGAACCTTTTGTTTTCGGTCCTTTTGTTTCGACCCTATTCTATTTCGAACCTTTTGATTCGAACCTTTAACCTTTAACCTAGACACCCCTGTTTAGATGTCTTCCCATTCATTTGTGAGCCATGTTAGAAAACTTTGCACTGGTGCAGGTTAATTTGTACACCTTCGCAAAATAAGTTCTTGCGCAAATGTGTACCACTCTAATGTCTATGTAAAACATTCCCATCCTCTGCTCTGCAGTGGAGAATTAAGAATCAATAGTGCAACATTAAAGAAGATTAATGCAGCCCAAGGAAATGTAACTGCAAATATGGCAACATTAATATGTATGCTAACAGGTGTTCAATGATACCTTTTGGAAAGGTAATGAAGATGGCATCAGACATGCGGATAACTCTACCCTACCCCTCTTGGTTTCCCCTCATGATCTTTACTGGTTATGGATGTCCCATCCCACAACCCTATGGCTGGTTTACTCAGCGTTTTCTTTACGTGTTACTAATGTGGCTACACACTTTGTGATCATATTTGATTGTCCCCTGCCACTGTTCCTATTCCCTTCTTTCCCTACCCCCACACTTCAGCAGGGTTGTCCTGCAGTTAGGCACGCAACAAAACGTCTCATAAAATCATACAAATATTTGACAATGAAAAAAGGAATTTAAGAGAAGAAAGGTGCGCTTTTCGGTTCTTTCTTCATTGCATTAGCACCTCAAGGATGAATGTCCACCCCTGTGAAGGGCCTGCCCTATAATGGGAACTTTAACTCGGTCCCCAGACTCCTACCAGCACAGAAAGGCCAGCAAGAAGGTGTTTAACACCCACAAACTTGAGAATCTAGATTCAGAGCAGGATGCCACACATGGAGCAGGGTGTTTGAGTAAAGGGGGCCACAGGGCTAGTATGAAGGGAGTGGAAAGGGGGCATACAGCCTTGTCGGTATCCTGTTGGTAAACCCACCATGATACTGGCAAAGGCTGTTACCATTTCCGGCACAATGCCACCGAATAACGAGTGCCGGAGGGACCGAGTAAATCCCCATTCATGGAGTCCAATCGACTCCATTAGGGGATTTGCTGTGATTACCGGCACCTGCATTGCCGGTGCTGGTAGTGAGGGCTTTGTTTGCCGGTAGGCCACCTGCTTTGACTCCAGCTTTTAGCTGGAGGTAAGCCAAGTTGCCCCACCGGCAAACCCGTTGTCGGACGGTCGGGTAAAGTGCTGGGTTCTGCGAATACCAGCACTTTTTGACCATACCGCTCGACTTGGAATGAGGCCCATAGGCTTGATTTGCGTTAGTGAGGACTGACGGCCGCCAACAGGGATGCTTTGATGTGTGCGTTTGGCTAAGTTGTCCCCTCCATGAGCGCATTGGCATATCCACTCGCAGCAGGGGCTTTGCTAGGCTTACTTGCAATTGTTTGGACATTGTGTACAAGAGCTTTAAGGCTGAAACCAGTTTTGAATGTGTGGTCCATGTCATCAGAACAAAGTGTCACGCTAGACACAAACATACACATCATTGCAATGGGTTTCCATTTGGGGTTACATGGCAGAGCTCACTGAACCACACATCTCAATGTCCCGGGAAATAACCGAACATGCCTGTAGAGTATAAGTTCCATCTTGCAAAGACAGTTCCTGCTCTCAATAAGATTCCCCAAGGGGTCTGCTACAGATAATTGCTTATATCCCTCCGTTTTCAAGGTTCAAGCCAAAGGTGTTGGATTCACCTTTTCACTTTCTGATATTGGATTGCAGGAGCTCCATCGAGTTGGTGAATAGCACCATGGACAAAAGAAGCAACAGATAATTCCTTTTGAATATGCGTTATGCAAAGACAAAGGCAGACATGAAATCAAAATTCCTGTGGCTATGAATTTCAGTGAAAGTTCATGTTGAATTACGTTTGCATCCTTGCATTTTATCATTATCACTGGTATGTTTACATGTTTAAAATTGAATAAAAATGTACTCCATCGAGTTCTTTTTATGACGTGGGCTGCAGCTAGCGTTTCCCTCCATTCTTTCTCTTCAGTAAAACATCAGCAGAGCGTCAAGAGGTTGATTCTCAAGGCGCACATCTCTCTTCCCCACACTTCTTGACCTTGTTGACCTTGAGTTCTCATTTCCCCAGGAGTTTGTCCAATGATCGAAGAGACATTAATAATTAACACAACGCCAGTTTACCCCATGTACTGGGCGTTTTCCGGACGTTGATGTGTAGGGATTCCAGGAGGAGTGCATTTAGAACATGCTGGAAATGGACAGAGCTCTGAACTGCAGTGTAGAATTGAAATGTTCAAATGGCAATGGATTTTTACAGGAATGGTACCCACATAACTTGGCCAAATATCATTGTTTTTCTGATTGAGCATCTTGTACGCTGTATGATAATACGTAAACATAAAAAATGCACTTTTTCTGTGTAGGACATAAGCCACGATTATTGGATTATGGAAAATAGGCACAATTTAAATCTGCCAATAGTGACGTCCAAATGACTGCAATCTCCCTACCTTGCATGGTGACCTTTTGAAACTGTTACAATGAGGGCTAGCTGGTTGGTTTTATTTAAAAAAGACCCAAATATATGATGCTTACACACACGTGTTATAGATATGTCAGAGCATTTTATGTGATCAGTTGACATTCTCTGAGCGTATCATAGTCAAGATGACAGACTTTTCTTACGTTTTGAATAGGAAAGCAAACTGTTTACTGGATGCCTAATTTAAGGATTTACCAAACCTTATCCAGGCATGTAAACTGCACTAAACATTTTAATTAGATAATAGCTGTATCATGATTTATACATGTCAAGCAAATGCGTGTAGCTGCTTATCAACTGTTTTTAGCAAGTGACAAGTAAGAAAACATCAATTAGGACCATATCTTTTTAGAATGTATTAAACATGTCAGTTACTGTTGTTTAAATGCCAATGAACAGTCAGTGAACATTTTATAAGCAGTTTTCTCAATGCTTAAAGGATATATAAACTGCTTACAGGAGAGAAATTAACCATTGCACTGCCAATATTACAAATGTTTGTAATGTTGTTGTAATTACATTGTTCAGTTCTCCGGAGAATTAACTATATAAATGTCAATAAAGTACACATACAAATACAAATATTTGGAAAATTAGTCTGATTACTCAGTACAACATGCACACTGGGCTATTTTTTTAGCGAAGAATCAAATGATCTAATTCAGACACATTCAAGATTTGGATGTGAGAATAAACGCCTGTGTCATTGCTCCTTCCACCGAGGTCTGAGGTCCTTCCTTCTTCATCGCAGTATTTCTTATTCCTCCGTGGAATTTTAGAAGAGGAGGGTCTGAGAGCGGAAGCTGGGTCTCAGGATAAGCATGAATGTGTGCATGTTCAGTTGCCAATGCACAGACATGCTTAGAGAATATATATATATATATATATATATATATATATATATATATATATATATATATATATATATATATATATATATATATATATTCAGTGAAAAAACTTTGTTAAAGGGACGTTATGGTTACAAGTAAAACCGAAAAAACCCTGAAATTCCCCAGTTATGGTAAGCTAAGCGACCATAACTCGTGCCACCATCGTGCACTGCTAAGATTAACACCCATGACATCAAATATGACATCACAAATATGATTGATGACATCACTGACGACATCACATGTGCATTTAATTTTCATAGGAAGTCCCTACAAGGGGTTGTCAATGTAATGTTGGCAAACAAGTGTCAGGGGTCATCTGGAGATGTGTGATGAACTACATACTTGATTATGCAATGCATTGCTCCAAACAACATTCCATTGCAGTGTTGTTTCTAGAACAGGAACCTACTCATACAGAAACATAGGCATTGGCTGCCGCATACACCATAGAGATGTAGTATTTCTAATTTTCCCATGTTGGATAGTAAAACAGTGAATGATTCTGTATCACACTTTTGCATACTATGAAACATATACTAAGTAGGTAATAATGCATAACCTACTCCATGCTTGTACTACTATTCACAAAACAGTAAGAGACCACAATGTATACAAATCTGGGGCTTATAGAGGGAGAGTAAAGGAAGTAAACAAGAGGCAGTATCATGAGCCACTGTGTATAACCAACATGATTATCTTTACGCATAGAAATGATTGCTGCGTTTCCGGACTGCTTCTTCCCCTATGTATGTGCATAATAAGATGTGATTGAATAATAAGGAAAGTACTGTAAGAACATCTGAGAATAGCAACGTCTGCAAATGTAACACCATTTGAATTTTAAGTTTTTGACTGTCATTCAATAAACTCACCTGGCCTAGATATGTCAGTGAACAAAAAAAGAAGGGGCTAGACATGTGATGTCATCAATCATATTTGTGATTTCATCTTTGATGTCATGGGTGTTAATCTTAGCAGTGCACGGTGGTGGCACAAGTTATGGTTGCTTAGCTCACCATAACTGCCGAATTTCAGGGGTTTTTCGGTTTTACTTGTAACCATAACATCCCTTTAACAACGTTTTTTCATTGAATTTCATAGGTGTTTATTAGTGCAACTTAACCATAACGTTACCTTAACAAATTTTTTTATTGAATTCCATAGGTTTTTATGAGTCTAACTTAACCATAACGTCGATCTAACAAAGTTTTTTCATGGAATTTCATAGGTTTTATTAGTGCAACTTAACCATAACGTCTACGAACATCTACTTCATTGCGGACCTTCCCGACAGTGCCACATGACCATATGCTGGCGCGCGACATGATGACGTGTCCGAGAACGCGTCCGCACTTCACAATGAGATCCGTGCTTTGCAGACAGTTCGGAACTGCATTTTCTACTGATCTAGGAACTTTCAACTTCAAAATTTCCCTTGCACAGCTCCAACACCTATTCCTACTCATCCATTAACAATCTAGTACACAGTACATACTTTTTTCAAATGTGCTATTTATCTTAAAATGGAATCAGCATATGCCATCCCTCCTCCCCAAGAGACACCACCACTGCTGTTATCAAGGAGCATGAGAAACACTGCCCCCTACCTTGGAAATAACACACGCGCAACATTTTTCCCTGTCCACCTTGTTGGGTATTTTGTGTAGATTTGGGGCCTGGCGGTATTTTCTTACCGCCGAAAAATAATTTAGCAACAATCACTCCTTGTATTCAGATTGGGTTATGTATAATAATAATACAGTGGATATGCATTATTTCAGTACACAGACATGCGTGGTTGGTATGCGTGGTTGGTGGTATTTTTGGTGAGCATAATTCCTTTGTTTTATTTGTGGCCCCAATATCCGGAACCCCTTATTTTTGTTTAGATTTTTCGTGTAATCACTAGAGAGACCACAGGCTTGCATTTCAGGAACACCACATTTTCATTTTTAGTGTGCCACTACGGGCAATTTCTCGCCGTCTTATCTACGGCAGCGAGCTATCATGCGGTATCTATCACCAACTTATTTACGTCTTGTGAGCTATGTCCAGGGCCTCCCTTTCTGCCGACTCATAGACCTCCGGCAGACTACAACACACACAGTTAGTTATAATTGCTCATACTGAATGACATTGTGCACACAGCTGCAGCCAAAGCTTATTTTTAGCTACCTTAAAAATGACAGTTGCACTGTCTAAACATCTCCCCACATCATCAGCACTGTATTGGTAAATGCACAAAGGAAAGAGAAAATAAAATACACCACCCGTCTGCTTTCAGATATTTTTGTGTATTATAAAAGTTGCATTTAAACACGATCTCACTCTTTTACAGAAATAAATGAAATAGCACAGTAACAGCATTATTTGTGATACACTGAGAAGAGAGTGGCGGGGAACAAGAATTCAATTTGCAACATTAAACACGTCGGTAAAGCACAGGAATCTCCTTTCCTACACTGACTGAATATTTTCGCACACACTCAGCCCCCACACTTCAGCGAGATAATTACCAGGATTGTTCAGCATGTAACTTCTTTGGCTGGTCGCCTTCTGGAGGGGTTCCCCCAGCAAGGACAAGCATTTGCTGTCACTCAAACTGGGACTGGATGACTGGAAATCCCAGTCTCTCCAACCAAGTTGAATCTGCTTTAGGAATCAGGCATCCCCAGCTATCAACTCAGTCCTTCTCCGAGCTGTGTCAAGATGTCTCTCCCCAGCTTCTTCCTCGAGATTATACAAGAAAACTCTGGTTACCTCCTACCAAAGGATCCTAACCAATAAAATTCTATCATGCCCTAACCACCCTCTGCACACAATGGCTTGGCTTATACAGTTGCAACTGTAACCAAACTGATTTCCTGCTTATTCGAGGTCTTTGCTTCCTGCAAATACTGTGGACAGAGCGCAGATAGAAGCAAAAAAAAAAATCTGAATGTGCGTTTAAATGACTTTCAGAGCCTGTCATTTTCCATTCATTTTGCACTGGAGAACACATTATGTTATTAATGAGTTAGCGTGTTAGTTTTTTGTTAATGAGGTTAGTTCATTAATCCTCAAATGTGTCTCCTGCAACAGAGGAATTTCAGGTACAAATAGTGCGTATTTTGAATATACAAATGTGTGCTTTTAACTGTGGAAAAAAAATGATTTGCATTTTATATGTAAAAATTGTTTTTGACTGAATAACCTGCCCTCACTTATATGTCCATGTTACACTGGCAACACATAGCTTGAAACAGTTGCATCATAGCAATGCACCAAACCCATGCAGTGGCGCTGCACTTCAAAAAAACATGCTATACATTGATCCTGTGCAGTGGTGCTGCGCTCTGTGCTCCCAAAACACGCTAAACAATCCTACAACCTGCCCCTCCATATTAGTGTTTGGTGCTTCTTCCCTCATTTCCCTCCCCACCTTTCGTTCTAAGCTCTCCTGCCAAAAAAAAAATGCATCCAAAAACAAAGAAATTTTCCTTTAGGAACCACCCTTCACAGTTAAAAAATAGAACAAAAAAAACGTATAGACTCCATCTACTTTATATTTCTCAGTAAAGAACATAGACTCAATAAGATTTTCCAACATTTCCATTTGCAATTTGTGTTATGACAATGGCAATATTGTGGCGTTTATCCTCCGTTCCAGTGATGGAATGGTGAATACCGGCCTGGCATTCCAAGTTATCAGCCCAAGCGAAGAGAGGGTGGATAACAAGGTCTCTGGATCATTATCCCCCCATTCCAGTGCCTGGAATGGGGGATGAAGGCCATAAGCACCCTAGGTTCCCAAAGCAGGGACCCAAGGTGCTAAAAAAATGATTTTTCTTCCTACACCGGGATGCCTCGGCCATCCTGGTGTAGGAAGGAAAATCCTTTTGCAAGATGGCCAGCATGGAAAGGGAAGGCGGGGTTCCATACAGGGCCCCTCTTTGATTTCCATGGCAGCCTGCAGAAGTCAAAAAGAGAATTTATGACCATATTACCATAAGCACATTTTTCTTCCTTTTCAAATCTTTCCCAATTTTGAATAACCTTACCACAAAGCCAGTCCCAGGTGGACATGGCCACTTTTAACGCCATGTTTTGTCCCTCGTGTTCATTGCCAGTAGCTAGATTGTCCTGATCATTACCTTATTCCATGACCCAGACAATTTGGCTACTGCAGATGGCCACAGGATACACCTCAGTCACCAAAGGTATATCACTATTTTTTGTACCTACATTATGACACTTGTCAAAAAATAAAACACGGGCACATTTGCAAAGCCATGCTTCGCAATGCTCCTTACACAAGTTTGCTGGAAATCCACCCATGTTTTATTTTTTCAAAAGTGTCAAATGATGCACATACAATCGTCATATAACCTAGCCCCCACTTGACGAAATCCATTCAGACTTTACGAAAACATTTATATCTAGATCTATAATCTTTTTGCAAACCTTTGTGTAGATTTATCAATTGGCAACACATTTATAAGCCTTTACAATATTTTGGGACCCCCTCTAATTCTGCCCCCTCTTGACAAAATCCCACCAAACTTCGCACAAACATTTATATCTAGATCTATTATCAGTTTGCCAAATTAAGTGTAGATTCGTGAAATGGCACCTCATTTATAAGCCTTTACATTATGTTGGGACCTCCCCAATTCTGCCCCTTCTTGACAAAATCCCACCAAACCCTGCAAAAACATTCATATCTATATGTATTATCAGTTTGCCAATAAGTGTATATTCGTCAAATGGCACCTCATTTATAAGCCTTTACATTATTTTGGGACCCCCCCTCTAATTTTACCCCCTCTTGACAGAATCCCACCAAACTTTGCAAACTCATTCGGGATCAGGTCAGAAATATAATTGCAAAATTACATGCAGTTTCATTAAGTGGCGCCAAAATTATAAGCCATCCAAGAACTGCTTTTCACCAAACCAGTAATGCAGAGGTGTCCGCGAAATTCAAAGGACTGTTCGCAGACTTTCGCGGTGAAAAACACCTGTTTTTTTGCTTCTTGCAGCCATATTCCATCCCATCCTCATCACCCCTCACCTCCCCAGAGAATATTTCATAAGTTTGACAAGTGCAATTTTGTGTTTTTTAATATGTTTTTACCGCGATGTCCGCGGACACAGGACGATGTCCGCGAATCCAAGATGGCAGGAGTTTCCAAAAAGCTGACGCACCTCACGCTTCACGCCAACCAATCAGCAAACACGTTATGTGTCTGCGGACATAACGCAAGTCCATTAGCCAATCGGTGTCCTGTCCGCGGACCGAACAGTAAAGTGTGTCGCCTTACATTTTGGTTGTTTAAACGAACACTACTGGACGGATTTACACCAAATTAACAAAAGACCATTTTGAGCACCAAGCCGCCGCTCCTGCTGCAAAGTTGGTGAAAGTCCGTCCAGTGGTTTGGGCTGTAGGCGTGAGCAAAGTTTTTTCCCATTATGTCTATGGGAAAAAAAGACATTTTGGGACCGCCTTATAACTTTGCCCCCCCCACCTGGACCAAACCTCACCACACTTTGGAAAGATAATTCAGAGTAGGCCATATACTTTTTTTGCAAAGTTTGGTGAGGATTCGTCCAGGGGGAGCGAAGTTATAAGCCGCCCAAAAACTGTTCTTCCTTTGGAATTAGCAACTTAACCATAACTACACAGACACTAGTGTGGCTGTTTAATATATATATATATATATATATATATATATATATATATATATATGTTCACAGAAAAAAGGGCGTTATGGTTAAGTTGCAGTAATAAAAAACAATGAAGGTCAGTGAAAAAACTTTCTTAAAGGGATGTTATGATTACAGTAAAACCGAAAACCCCAGAAATTATCCAGTTATGGTAAGCTAAGCAACCATAACTGGCGCCACCACCATGCGCTGCTAAGACTAACACCCAAGACATCAAAGATGACATCACAAATTTCGGAAAGTAAAAAAGCCACCATTTTGGGTGGTTTTATCCTTTTGATTCGATAACTCTCACTTTGGAAGTGGCAGCAGTGTGACTGGTGTGAAAGTAAGTGTTAATACATTTTTTTTAATTTTTGAAGGTTTATTTGCAGTCGTGTGTGTGTTATTTATATTTACCACTGCTATCAGTTGGTCATTATGATTTTGTTTGTATCTGCTTTGGTTGTGTGGCATGTATTTAATGTATTTATCAAGTTTTAGAAATATGGATCTGTAACATTAGATTTGTCAATGAATAACATGTATATACAGGCATTTATGTTTTGATTTAAGTTAGTGAGGTTGAACGGTTTATTTGATTGCATTTTTTGTAATTGTAATGCACTTTTAGGTATGCAGTACGGTTTTGTGAGGTAGTTGAATGTATGGTGGTTTGCAAGTTTATTTTAGTCATTTTTTGGGTGTATTTTATTGTAGCTTTATCGATCTCATCATCCCAGTGGACTGTCACTATATGTTGTACAGTTAACTCCCATGAAAGATCAGCCTATATTCAGAACATAGTGGTACTGTTGAAGATGGAGCAGCTGGTAAAATTGGAAAAGTGCAGTTCGCACTGATGCAGAAGTTGAGGCTTCTTTCAGTGTTGGTGATGTTGTTCTGGTGGATGCAGGTGCTGATTTATTAGCATGTAATGCAGCGTCTCATGCTTTTTTATTTTGTGGTACTCGACTTTGCAGTGGATTAGCATTAGTTGGTTTCTCATTATTGATTTTCGTAGACTTCGTGTTAGGACATTGGAAGTAGGAAAAATGCTATAAAATAAAAAAAAATAAGGATGACAGGTAATGTGTTGTCGGGGATTAACCTCTCCCATTCCTTAAATGTGGCACCTCCCTTGGCTACCCATTCGAGGCATTACCTACACATGACTTGCATCATGTAAATATCGGGAGTGGGTAAAATAGGAGGCTGTGCAGTTGGCATTGCTGCTGATGTTGAGGCTTCATTTGCAGTTGGTGATGTTGTTACACTGGTGAATGGTGGTGCTGCAGGTGGTGCTGATCTCTGTCTATGCAAAGGAATGGGACCCATGGACTTTTCTTTTGTGATGTTCGTGCGATTTCTGATAGTCATCATCAACGTCATGCATTGGGTTCCCAAAAAACAACGTCATCACTACTAGTACTCTTGTGGTCAGACATGCTGGAATGTTGAACCGGGGAGGAATATCTAAAACAATAAAAAATGACATAACTAAAAAGACAATGGGCCTCATTACGAGTGTGGCATTCTGGAAGCAAGGGTGCCGGTAAGCTTACCGTAACCCTTGTTTCCGGACTGTCACACTACAAGCCTGTCTGCTGGGGCCGCAGCATCCAGCAGGTCTGACCCTGCCGTGAACAACACCCCCAGTAGGAAGTGTTGTCATGGAAGTACCGGCCCCATTAACAATGGTGCTGGTGCTCCCGAGTCTTCATTCCTGTGGAGTCCTATTTGACTCCACGGGAATGTGGTTTTACCAAATCCCGCACCTGACTTCCCACTCTGCCGGGACTTCTGATGTTCCAGTGGTACCATGAAGTCAGGCGGCAGATCCGGTGTTACGGGTATGGTGGCAACCCACCGGTAGCACCAGCGGGTTGCCGCTGTACTCGTAATGAGGCCCAATGCATCTATGTTGTCAACTATATGGGCCTCATTATGAGTATGGTGGTCCGGAAACAAGGGTGCAGGCAAGATTACTGGCACACTTGTTTCTGGACCTCCACACTACAAGTCTGCCTGCTGGTGCTGATATGCCCAGCAGGTCTGACCTTGCCGGGCATAACGGCCCCGGTAGGCAGAGTTGTCATGAAAGCAATGGCACCATTAGCAATGGTGCCAGTGCTTCTGAGTCTCCATTCCTGTGTAGTCCTAAGGGACTCCATGTGAATAGGGACTTACCAAATCTCCCGCCTGACTTCCCACTCCACCATGACTTATGATGTCCCGGTGGCACCGGGAAGTCATGCGGCGGATCCAGTGTTACGGGTATGGTGGCAACCCACTGGTAGCACATGCGGGTTACCGCTGTACTCGGAATGAGGCCTTATCTGAAGTGGTGTTTATTTTATTTTTTTAAATTACCTCACTAGTGTTTGTACTTGTTTGATTGTTTTCTATCCCTTCTTCTCCAATTTGTATTCTCCCACCCCATTCTCTCTTGTTCTCCAAGTTTACTTAACCTTCCCCATCCTTTGTCCTGCAACCACCCAGTATAATGTCCTTTGTTTATTCTCACCCAGTTTATATTTCCCTGTTTGTTTCTTTTAGTGGTATTTTCTTATACTTTTTTGTATTGTTGTATGGGTTTTTTAATCCAAGTTGCATTTTTGTCTCCCAATGACCCAATGATTAGTAAGTGCATATAGAAGTTGCATCCACAAATGTTGTATTGTATATAGTGCATGTGATGCACTGTATAAAATTATGAGGGTAAAAAAGCATGTTTATTAAATTGTGTTTATTAAAGTGTTGTGTTCTTGAACTGATTGTTTTCTTTTTTTTCAGACAGAAGGATATATATATTTTTTAAACATAGATCTTGACGAATGGACGTTTGGATTTTGGAGGCACGGCTAACCGCAGCAATGACTGGGGGGATCCTAGCTGCTTGTTAAATAAATTATACCCGCAGCTATAGCTGTAATGCACAAAAAGTACCCTCTTTTTACTTTCTGTTTTGTTGTTAATATGTTATACTCAGTTGATAAAAAGAAACACACAATCTCATAACCGAGACTACAAAATATGGGGCGACATTGCATTTGTTTTTGTAGCCGTGGCTTTACAAGATTTTTGGAAAATAAAATAAATATGGAAAAAATATTTAAGATGTATTGAGTGAAGTGTTTATAAACATGTATTGTAACATTTTAAATACTTTGTATACATTAATAATGCATATACATGTTGATATTTGAAAAAAGTATGTTCAAAACAGATTTATTTGGGGGGGATGTGTTTGTAGGTTTTCTTTCTCTTTTATTTGGAACACAATATATTTTGTATTCTTTAGCCCGTTATCTGGATTTTTACTGTCCATGATTTCTCTTAAATTGTTATTGTCCCCATCTTTTTGGCATGTATTTTTGAGCATACTGTAATCGATTGTAAAAGAAATTCCTATGCATCTTACCTTAGTTTTCCTTACTTTTACAAATGCAAAAACAACAGGTTTGGTGCGCCCATCTTGTGCTAATTGTATCCGTTGATGCATCGCCCTAAGTTCAAGTGCCCTCGCAGCACTAAATTATATCTCCCGCCATTGAAGCTGATATCACTAGTCCAAACGTTATGCTCCAACTATTTTCATGACATCGTTGCCAGCGTAGCCAAAGGTGCCCCATCATCAACCATGCCATAACATTACTTAATGCAGAATGAGGAACATAAACACACACATCCTCTCGCAGCACATACATTTTCTTTCTTGTCCCAAATATGATAGCAAAACATTATTTTAAGAAAACATTGATAGTCGCCAATGTATTAAGTCCATGAAATGAAAACATGTTTTGCCATACAAGTTATAGCTAGCGAACATCAGATGCTTTGAATGTTGTTTATAACTTCCTCATGGTACGCCGATTGCAATCAGCGTCTGATAAATCCCAGTACTACAATTCCTGTGTGCCCTTATATTACACAAGCAAAACGTTCTAATGACGCACTTGGTGTTGCGTCGGTGAGAAGATATGGATTCAAGATATGGACTTCAAGCGCAAGGCTTTCGCATCAGTGCGTTGTTACATCGTAAATGCTGACAGGTTGCTCCTTACTGCTGGTACAGCCAAATGGCAGATTTATTCCTGTCGGTTGTCCCAAATAAAGCTTATACAACAAGCACATTTTATGGTTATCTGCCAATGATGATTAAAGAATCAATCCGATGGATGCTGGAAACTATGGCATACGCAGAACGGTACAATATATCTGTGTAGATAACAGAAGAAAATAATGTATTTTAATAGCCGTTCTGTATATTTTGGAAACCAGATGAAACCTAATCCTAAATGCAAACCACACATAATGAACACACACATGACAACAAGGGGAAGTATTTGAGACCACAATGTGCATGAATGATTTGCACTGTGAAGTAGGTGTAGCTCCCAATGGGATGGGGAACCAGATGCACCTGCTTAACATATCGGCCTCACCAGAAAATAAGGACAGAGATAGTAATGTGTTATGTTGAACCACAGACAGATGGCGTTATAACGGAACTGGTAAGATTAGTGATCGAAAAAAGAAAACCAAGTGCCCACTGAAAAGGTTCAGCCCCCGCCCCTCCCTCCATCCCCCACTTTATGGTGCACAATGATTCAACGGTGACAGCACACCAGGATATTGCACGGGACAAAGCGGTTTAGATATCACTAGCCTGCATATAGGTTGTGGTTGCATGTTTTCAATGAATAATCGTCACATATGCTGCAGCTGACAACCCATAAAAAGGCCAGTAAGCCAAACAAATCAAAGCTCTATTCACTCCTCTTTAAAATGTACACAAATAACAATCATTACTAGACAGATAAACCGCAAGTTACGCACTCATTTTTTTATAGTGTGCAGTATAAATATCATTCAAAATAACATAAACTACTGTGTCAATTCTTTTGATCAAATCGCACATTCCCACGTGGCTGAATTAGTTATTATGCATACAGCACATATCCCATTTTTAACCGCTCAAATAATATGTATAGTTGAGCTTACATTATTTCAAGAAGTTCCATTCTCTCGTTGTCACGCAGAGTAACCGCTCCGAACAACAGATCACAGAAATGAAAACTAAATGTTCATATGTCCACTTTCAATATAGTAAATGTTATCATTTTTTGTGGGGATTCGACACATTGAGTCCTTCGAACAGTTGCTGACTTTAGAATCCCACACAAAAAAAAAAACTGGACAAGACGCTGCTTCACGCAAGCGGTTAAAAAAACCAAGGACAGTTACAAACAGCTATGTAAAATATGTTTCGCAACAGGAATGTAGGAACAATCCAGAACGGTATATTGTGTTTGAATAAAATTTTCCTCCGGTTCTCGCTGGACTTTTTTTCTGGTTTCCACCTTTTCTTGTTACTTATGTCTGTCTTTATGTGATTGTCCATGTCACCATGACACCGGGTCCATTGCTGCGCATTATAAATTCAATAAAGTAAAGCAAAGTAAAGTTGCCGCTACCTCTGGGGATATATCATCTCTGTAAGAAAATGTAATCGAAACCCCAGCTCTCCCTTGTCCAGCACTGTTTCATGGCAACAAGGACAGAATGTGTGGGTCGCTGTCATTGTACTTCTTCCTCCCTTCCCCTAGCACCAGTCCACAAGCCTCCCAGGTGCATTCCATAGTGATGTAGTAGGTTTAGCATAGTATTGTACTTTTCACAATTTAACTTATAAGAGACCTGACCTTCACTCCACGGACAGATGAGCCTTGTTCACCCACGTGGGAATTGACAGATGGCTGGGAAACAAAACAATTGTAGCCTGGCATCCCCTAAGCAGCAGGATCATGTATACTGTCTAACCAATCAACTTTGCTAGTTCAGACCCTATATGTGAGGCATTACTGATGCTGTGGCCTCTCAAAAGGCACCAACATTCATTCTGGAGTACCAATGTTCTCGAGCATTAGAGTCCTTTGGTGATATTTTTTGTTTTCTGTACAATTAAACCTAGTTATCCTTGCAAGCTATCTCTTGGCTTCTTTCCCTAGAGGGTTGTATTAATTTTGGTGTGAGCATAACAGGGGGCAGCCTTCAATTGCACTGCACTTACTATAATTCATGCAAGTCCGTTCATTCTCCCTTGTGCACCTGAGCCAACCCTCTCTACCTTCATGCGAGACAGGTGACATTGGGTGCCCATACTAAATAAGTTACATTCATGCTTCGACTAGGCCTTATGCCAATCAGTTGTGCTAGTGCATAGGGTAAAGAAGAAGGACCTATGGGTGTACAAATGCTGAAGGAGGGTGTTAATATGCATTTCTAAACCCTTACCTGATGTGCTGAAGATTAGGAGGCCACCCTCTGTTTAGTGAAACAAGGGAATTTTCTGGACAAGCCAGACCATTCTAAGTCTCCGGAGAGGTGATAGTGATCGGAAGCCCACAATGAGCGCACACAGCAACAAACTACAAATTGCTCTTGTATATGAAATATATTTATACATTTATTGTCGACAGGACCAATGGATACGAGTAAACTTTAGTTATGCAAAAACAGTTACCACACACAATACTCTACTATAGAGCATGTGTACAATACACTTCATAATGCGAAAAAATGTGGAAAACACAGCCACTACCTGTAAAGCGAAGTGTTGCTTAACACGCCAGGAGCATTAGACCTTGTGCCTGAAAGTGCACAATCGCGCCAATAAAGCAAAAAAGTGGTTCTGCTTGGGAAGGCTGTAGCAACCCAAGTCAGGAAGGGACCTGAGGCGATGAAGAATTGGTTCCCACTATTCCAGTAGGATGTGCCCTTGGCGGCAGATCAGTTTTCAAAAGGTGAATATAGCTTGGGAGCGCAGGCTAACCCAGCCAACTTCAAATACCTTTAGGGGATGGCCGTGCGTAAAAGGTATTGTTTGTGCTGGTTTCCGAAACCGTCAAGTGATTCAAGGGCTTCATCCATGTAGACAACTGGAGGCATGGGATATATTTTATGTCTGCCAAGACACGCTTTTCACCCCTTTCAATTACCCTTTCATCAAACTTATTGTCGACAGGACGTACCTCCAACTCATACATATATAAAACATATACCTTATTTTAACAACTTATGGCGTCTGCTACGGGGAGGCTGTTAGGACAGTTTTCCTGAAGTCAAAATAAAGGCTTAGTAAAAACATTCAACTGAGGCAGTCCAATACTCCAATTTATTTTAATGCTGTACCACCTCAGTTGAGAGTAGCATATACAGAGCAGCTTAGGAAGGAGGGAGGGCTGTAGAATAAGTAGAAACGGTCTCAAGAAACACAGAAGCACTACGTATTGTAAAAATAAATGGTTTATTTAAAAATGAGTAGGCCCGGATAAATCTTGGGGGAAACAAATACTATCACATTATATATAACCACATTTATAAAAACACAACACTATGCTTCAAGGCACACAGACCAAAGCATATCATCTTATTTGGAACACCTAACAGGAGTTCTTGGGAAGTCAAAAACAATAGTTAGTTTAAGATCACTTTCAGTAATACCAGGGTAGTAGACCCTACCAGTTGTACCATGACGCTCTGCAAGAAATTGTCGAAATAGAAAGTATATCATGCCTCCGATTGTAATAAATATATTAATATTGGCCTACGCCAAGCTGCTCGAAAGTCGCTTGCGAAAGAAATCTGTGTTGCAAGGTCCTGACCTTAAATCCATGTGAGCCGCCATTTTAGGTCAAACCGCCAAATTTCAGGATTTGTTGTGTAAAAGTCACCTTGTGAGCTAAAATGGTGGACGATGTCATTCCAGAATACAACATGGCTGTCTTGACCTCTGTACATAGCTAATATGTAATTTGCCTGCAGGCCACTTGTTGAGGTCAAGAACTGAGACCTTGTCCTTCATTGACATATGTGTAGAAGGATTACTCGTGCAATGAAACTAATCCACGAGCATATGTTGAGACAATGTATTCAAATACTGAACGAAGAACATCTGTTTAACTACATTGTATCAATGTTTAGGAAGGCCTGCATGGAAAACTTTAAAATACACAGTTATTACATACGCTTGTTGATACATGTATTAAAGGCAAACCAGTTATATGCGGTTATTTGAGACTTGGCACAAACCCTACATCAGTGATGTATTAAAAGGAATACTAACCCGAAGTGGGGCTGGACATCGCGCCCACTAAATGTATAAAAAGTGAATGCATTCTAATGTACAGCGTCTCTCACTGAACACACTGAACCACGCTGGAGTTCGTTGTGTTGTACTGAGGGCCGATAGCTATCTGATTTTGCTATGTTTCTGTAACTGGATCTAGTATAAAATAAAGTACTTTGTATGTTCCTTTGTAACCCGTGTTCGGTGTATTTCCTTTTGGGGTACTCAGCCTCGATATTCTTTTTCTGTTTTCACAAAATCACATAGCTTATAAACTGGACACATTTTATTTCTGATCTAGTCATTCTCATATACTAGGCACAGTATACACCTATAACTCTGATTCAGGATAACAGTTATTCTAGGGGAGTTCGACCCTGTGGTGTACAATTCAATTACAGTTGCTTTTCAGTTCACAGACTAAGGGAATCAATAATTCTAATTTTATTTTATTTATTTGCATTTTTAAAGCACTCACACAGCCCGCAGGCATCAAGGCTCTGTTACGGGAATTCTTTGTTTTTAGTTGCATAGTTGTTTGTCTTAGTTGCATATTTATAACGCGCTTAAATACCCAGAAGTTTCTAAGCGCAGACCCGGGGATCAAACCTGTGTTGCTTCGTGTTGTCTTGCTTCCAAGGCGAGCACGTTGCGCTGAGCTATCCTCCCGGGACAACACAGTTACACTCAAGGTAAGTAAAACCAATACTATGAGCAACTGAAAGGCAGGTGTAACCATAGACTCTTTTTGCGTTTGTCTAAAAGAGACCAGGGATAGCAAAACCCAGTGTTAAACTGTATGAATGATCCACAGTTAGTAGGTAACACCGAATGCAGATTTTTTCTGGACAGGCTAACAGCAAGCCAGGGTAAGAAAACCCCAGTTGGGGGACACGTATACAATTATCCTTACAGGAATAAGGCATTTAAACCAACAGCATTACTTTTGTGGAAGAGCCACAACCACTTCACAGGTGAGCAAAATAACCTTATATGTACTTTCCAAAATGGCATAACATTTCTAAGGTAAGTAAACTAACCTTGTGTATACTTTGCAGAAAGGTGAGAACATGATTTCTTATAATGTGAAGACAGTTTGAATCCTTTAATGAAGTCTAGGTAAGCCTTGCACATCTGTTAAAGTGTTAAACAAATTACTGCCACCAGCCAGTAATTTTAAGTTTGTCAGTGTAACATCAATGTTACATTTATTTACAATAAGATAGGGGATACTCATTATCACCCCAGCACGCCACTTAAGGTAGGGGTTGCTGGTCTCACTTAATAAAATGTAAAATGGATCCACAGATCCTTTCTACCCTTGGTAAATATAGTTCTCTCAAGGTTAGCCAGAGAAAGTTAAAAGTGGAGCTCCTAGGGCAACCTATATACAACAGGCACTTATTGCTAAAAGGTTGTCAAAGAGGATACATTTGAAATGGCACTATGGACACTAAGGAGAGCTATGGAGAGCCCAACAGCCATACAAAGAGTAAAATAGTCTGTGAGTGTTGAAAAAGGTTCCCACTCAAAGAGGTGTAAGAATACATAATCCACAAGTAAAGCTAAAAGTTCTGGGGTTGACACAGGTCAGGAAGAGTTATCATTACTATGAAAATCTTACCTAAAAGAAGCCATCAGAGCAAGTGCCATGGATTGCATGTGTGCATGGGGTTTGGATCTAGCAGAGGGTTTTACAGGCACAAAGCCTCAGTGTACCTTTTACAAATATTAAAATGCCATTAACATATCAGTCGTTCTGCCACCCTAATTATAATAGTAATTTAGCATTTATATAGTGCTACGAACTCTCAGGCATCTGATTGCTGCTTATTATTACCCACGGTGCGTGGTGCTTATTTATCGACCTCGGAAGGATGAAAGGCAGAGTTTGGGCTTGCCGGGATTCTAACCTGCGTCAGCAGGCTCTGCACAGATGTCAATGCAAGCGCTATACTCGCTGTGCTATCGGACTGGCTAACGGGCAGTGCAGCACCGATTTGTGCTAGGTCAATTCTCTTCTGAACAATAGTACCAATAGCAACCACAAGCACGTGTTTTCTAGATAGAGGATAAGTAATATGAATGGAGGAAAGGTAAAAGATATACATGAATGCATCATAAACCCGATTATATTGGTGTAAATTAATACTTTGTAATGCATTATCTAGCATTGAAATTGCAAGTGTAATAGCATTTGATTGTTTCTGTACAAGTCCAAACATCGGGGAACATATCTAACATTTTATTGTGAGCAGATTTTTAAGACAGCTACAAATCATTTAAATCTGGAAGTCAATATTTCAACAAGTTCCGATTTTGGAGGACAAGGCTTGTTTGCAATGTTTTGTGGCTTTGTACGTGTCCTGGGAACAAAATCAGGATCCATTCCATGAGTATGCTTGGCCAACAAAGTCAATGTCAGATATTTCACAAATTCAAAGTCCATATCCTGGTATATTGGCTTTGCCACCCATTGTTTGCCTTGTTTTTTAAAGGCCCTGAGGTTACGAAGCATCCCGAATGTTCCTTCAGTTTTCGCGTGTTCCCTCCCAATGTTCTTGTTGTGCGCAAGTACAGCTAGTTTTGTTCTGGTCTTCCTACCATCAATGCCAAAATGTAACCTTTTGGTACTTTACTTAAGGCACATATTATGGAACACCTGCAAATCTCCTGTATGACAGAATTGAATGAGTGCCTTCAGGTCTCCTGAAAGCGATTTATCGTACATGATCTTCTCAAGTGCTTTGTGTGGAGGGCAACATGGCACCAACCACTTCTTCTTGCGTTCTTGCTGCTTCAGTAATCTTAGTTTTCTGTCTGAGTGAATGTTGGAACAATGGTGATCAATGAATGCCATTTTTCAAATATCATTTCTAAAGATCCAGTTTTGGAGCCCCACCAAAAATGGTTGCTGATAGTCTGACACCACTTTAAAATGTTTTCTGACCCTTTTTATTTTACCTGCAGCTGTCATTTTTGTATTGATTGATTTGGCAATGTGCCACACATCAAATTGATGCTGAATGTGTGGAAACTGCTCTCGCCTGGCCTTGGCTATTGAAACATGCCTGTCAGTGGCTATCAGGTCTATTTGCATTCCCCTGGATTCCAGATGTTTGATGGATTTAAAGAACCATGTTTCTCCAGGGCCACAGACGATGTGCATTCAGGCACCTGCACAATGACCCAACTCACAATTGTGTTGCTTTCCATGTCTTGAAAGTCGTATGTGGAGTACTTAGCAAAAATTCCTGGACTGTGACGCTATATGTCACCCACTAGCCTCATATGTTTGCCAGAGAATGTACTGTCCATTGATATCTGTTCGAGTTTCTGGGCATGACTAATAGCGGGGAATAAGAATTCCCTCTGATATTTGTAGCACTGGGGTTTACCAAAGAACATCCCACAAATTGACATAAAATGGAAATCTTACTGAAAGTCGATCCGCTGAACAGTAAAGATGCTTAACAAAGTACATTTCCAGCAGGCACTTTGCCAAGGATCGGTTGAGCAGACCATGAAAATGTATTATGGAGGTGGACACCGTTGGCCTGGATTTTCAGGTTGGTACCTTGTAATGCACAAGACACATTCGCCAATGGCTCCCTGCATATGTTCTCTCTTAATTTATGATCAAATTTCAGCATTTGTGCATTCTCTAGCAGGCAGCTGTCAAATACAATATATTTGTGCTCCTTTAATAGCCGATCGTCCTGCAGTACTGTGTTTTGTGACTCAACAGTGGTGGATAATTCCCCCAAACTAGGCAAACTGAAGTCAAGATCTTGAGCAAATTCAGCAGTCAATTCTGTTGAAGCTTCAGCCTCTGTAAGTTATGGCTATGATCTTTCTGCATGAATTGGAGAAACAGGTAACATTGAATGATTGTTGGGTGGAACATTCTTAGAGGGTATAGATTGTGTCAAAGGGTCTACAAGCAATTGCAATGCATCTTCATTGTCTTCGTTTTCATCAGGGCGAGTTTGCACAAAGTAGCAATGGTCCATGGTAACTTTGTAAGGTTGGCAGGTGAGATTCCATTCATTTTCCGGCCACTAGACATATGCATAACGAGACTGAATAATGACTGGACCACGCTGCACCTCAAATAGTAGTTTCTCCATTGTGAAATCAGTTTGGCAAGCAACATTTTTGGTTTCAGTTGTTGTCTGAGTCTTTATACGCCTCTTCATTCTGGGCCTCTAACAGATTTATAGAAAAACATGCTCAATGTATAACACACATACAGAACATATGATTTTTCAAATAAAAACATAATATGACTAAAACATCATCTTAAAAACTTCTCCAAAACAAACTGGTTCGTTCTTTACTCTTGTTTTCTTAATTCACTTCAAAACCATGGCCTACTCTTTGACGACTGCAACATCAAGCTGAAACAAGAGCGTTTGTATATGGTTCAAATCAAGCAAATTTCATTTCCACTCAAACATATGTACATATATACAAACAGAACCAACTTGACAGACTGCAAAACATTACAACAATATAAAAATGTAATCCCAATCCAATGTGATGCCCAATTGGATTTAATATTAGGTTATGTATACCTCTGGTCCATGTGCCTCTTCTAATTCCACATCTTAAGTACATTGCTTGGAGAGAATAATCATTAAAACAATTAAATGTCAATTGTACTGAAATGTAAAATGTTTCATCGCACAGAGCACTTTCACACAAAATAGTTTAAAATGATTACGAACCATATACTATAAAGTTTGTTGTCGCAACACAAATAGAACATTTGTATGAACATACCCTCAAAAACAGTGTATGTGATTTGGTCCTAATATACATTTCAGATTTCACCTGATAACCTTCCAAGATGACACATGGACTTGATCTGAGATCACCATGCAAAACATAGTGATTATGATGTTGCCTTCAAAAGTAGTTTGCTTTGTAATGTTTTCATTGTAATCTATTCTGCAATAGGGAGGAAGTGTAATGTTAGAACTAAAATCACAAAAGTTTGAAATAGTGCAAGGTTACATGCATTTCAGTCTCAAAGTATGTCTTTTGTAAGATTTACTTTAATTTCAGACAGGAAACTGTAAGTATGCATACCTCATACTCTGGACCTGTTGCAAAGGAGGAAGTGATTGTCGTCGATGTTCCAGTATCCCCCTACAACATAGTGCTTGTTTTAATACTGATCAAAAAGTGAAACAAAACGAAAGAATGAGTTTCAGACGGTGGTACACACGGAGAGACACCCATACATGCCAGTTTGTGTAAATAACCACTACTATACAATCATTTTCAATATGTTGAAATAACATATGCACGTATTGTTCATTCGCATATAAAGGATAGTGTAATATAATTACTTGATCGACAAGTGAGGTTGATGTTAACTCTGGAAAAGTAATTGATGCAGAATTTTGCTCCTTCATTTTTAGTCAGAAAATAGTACAATGGAAAAGGTAATATTAGTATTAGAAATGTGGCCTCATCCAACGCTCTAAAATATCACTTTGTGCAAGTCGGTAGGGATCACCATTGGGATACTAGACATGTCAGTGGTTTCGTCACTGGTGAGGGTATGTGCTTCCAACAGTGTGCTCTATGTAAAGCAGGAAATGTCAACCAACACATTTCGAAAACATTGTGCGCCTTTTAAAGGGCACTATGGACGTTTTTACTGAGAGTCACATTTCACTGATTTATTAGAGGCTTCCCAAAGCGGGGATAAAGTATACTAAAGTGAAACATTTTAAAAGTCTGTTGAATATGGTAACTATGGAAACTTGAGTAATACAACTTTGATGGAAATAAACACCGAAAACTGTAAACTGTTCATGAAGTTAACTTTCAATACACTACTTTAAATAAATCGAGAGATCATTTAGAATAATTATTTATACAGACCATCGTCCTACATACCAACAAACATAACACATTTATCGTCCACTACTCACCTGAGCCAGTGTGTGCCGAAATTACGTCGTAATTGCATTTTAAAGTAATTTATGAAGAATTCTGGGTCGGCGCTTTTTTGTGTACTTTGTAGCCTGCACTTTACTGACAATATGTATGAACAGAGGCGAAATTGATTGCCCCTCACGTATCACAAGAAAGCCTGGGCTCTACTTTAAATCTCGTCCACTGGAAAACCGCAATTTGTAATCCATCTTCTTATTAAATCAATATCCTTCGGGAATGTATGCAGGACTGTGCCCTGAGTCTTGTCATGGCTAACAGACGGGCAACCGATAAATATACATGAATGCATCCTTGAAAAGTCTGCAAGATCTGTATAAAAATATAATTAATTATTACAAATAATACTGTATGAATGTGAATAAAGCAATTATTACATAGCTTTGTCTGAAAAGTTTCTTTTAAATAAATAAAGACAACATGTGTAACTTAGTCGAATGAACACAGCAATAACTTTCTTACAGAATCAATTGTTATACCACAAATCATAACGTGTTACTCGTGCATTGAACAAACTTTCAAGCATCGAAAGAAAACATGCTTGCAAACATGGACCATGAAACATTCCATTCTATTACAATGCACAGTGATGCAATGTGCTATTTGCCGAGATCAAAATACATCAAACATTCAATAATGGTGAAGTCTTTCACATAAATGAACATTAGAATAATGTGCACATTAGATGGAAATGTTCAGACATTGATCGATGAACATACAGAAGCAAATAGGTGACCTACCCTGACTTGGATGTACAAATGAGCCAATTCACCAAGCAGGGGAACAAGTAGCTGTACAACAGGTATCCAGGGAAGAGGTAGCTCGATGATGAGGTGTTTATAAATGCTTAGAAAAGTGGGTGTGTATGTGAATGTATGACATGTTCGTTGACACTCAGCCTCGATGCCAATGTTTCACATCTGCCATACCCACCCACCCATCCCCCTTCCGAGCGCACAGGCATAGGCCTGCTCATACTGCCTACAGGTCAATAGGGTCAGGGTTGAACCACAAATGCAAAATGCTTGTGTGGGTAATTTGTTTTTATTAAAGTGGCCATAGTCGCAGCCACATCAGCATACCGTGGAGACATGGGGACACAAGTAGTCAAAAAGATAGGAGGTTGGAAATCACATTGTTTCACAAGATGTGTAAAACCAGAGATAACATAGGGAGTATCCTCTAACAGATAAGAGAAACCCTACAAATCAGCATGGGCCATTCCTTTGTGTGTAGGACAAAAAAGTGGACCGAAGAGTCAGGAAGCAAACTACAACATTCTGGTTGAGAGCAGTCTATTCTGACCCAGAGTGTTTCCACAAAAATGGAACACACCTACCAGTGATGGGATGGAATTATTCCATGCAGGGGTTTTAAACATACTAGCAACAAGGGTGTGAATAGAGCTTTTGGAGAGCAATTGCTTTTGGATGAAACCCAGTGACCCTGTTTGCATGGGCCTGGAAGGAAGCTGCTAGCAAGTGCAAGAGTGCCCACCAGACAAGATGTAGGTCCCCAACACATGCACCTGAGAGCCCACAATGGGGCAGTTGGTTACTCAAGGAGGGCCAGTCCTGTATCATGGTACAAGTGCCCAAAAAGTTCAGAACTATGATAGCGCTGCACACCTGTTAATTTGTAACATAAACACAGTAATCATGTTTGGTTTATTATTTTTATTTTTAATAAAAGCCACAGTCTTTTATTGCCAACACAAAAACAAAGAGTCTCCATAATTTTGAATGAGGCGTAATGCATATTTTCAATGCTAAACAGAGGCTAGCGATTCCACAGGTTGTGGAACCTTGAGGGTCCACACCCACGCAGCTGCCTTGCGAGCGCATGGTCTTAGGTGTGAACTGCCATCGATACTGGGAAGGGAGCGGGATGGATGGACTTGAAGAGGGGAGTCTGGAGACACTGGGTCTGGGGAGGCCATGTGAACAATGGTCGCCATGCGGAAGGTCCCTTTGAGGTGTCCACTATGTTTGGCAACTTCAGTGTTCCCACCCACCCAGCCTCCTTGGGAGTGCACAGTCATAGGTGTGAACTGCCAATGGTACTGGAGGGGGATGGACGGGTATGAGGTGAACGCAAAAGGCCCTGAACACTGCTGACCAGACTCAAACATATGTTGATTGCAGGGGCGGGTTCTTGAAGAGGGGAGTCTGGAGACAATGGGTCCGGGGAGGCCATGTAACCAATGGTTAGCGTGCAGCAGATCCCTTTGAAGTGTACATGGTGTTTGGCAACTTGAGTGTTGCCACTCACCCAGCCCCCTTGGGAGCGCTTAGTCACAGGTGTGAGCTGCCATTGATACTGGAGGGGGATGAATGGGCATAAGGCGAGAGCAAAAGGCCCCAAACACTGCTGAAGGGACACACATTTATGTTGATTGCAGGGGCAGGGTCTTGAAGAGGGGAGTCTGAAGGATCCCTTTGAGTTTCACATGATGTTTGGCACATTGACTGTTCCCACCAACCCACTACTGGAAGTGGGATGGATGGGGACGAGGACAGTGCAAAAGGGCACCAACCAATCTTTCATGACCCTCATAGACGATTGAGCATGTTCTTGTTCTTGACAAATTCAAACAAATATTAGTATATGCTCATTTGTATTTTATTTAGTTTGGTGATGTTGATGGCACAAACAAACTACAAATTGTATACTTGTGGTTGCAGCACAATGTGTAAAAATCCCCTGTACTCTCTGCTGTCACTGGGGAATTCGGCTCGAATGGGTCGAATGACACAGGTGAGTATTACTTGTCGAACGCGGAATTTAACCCTCCCATACAGCCACCATGTAAATGAATGGTAGGCCACCAGCCTTTACCACCTGTGAAAGAGAAACATAAACATTTTAATTGAATACACCAGATAAGTGTACCACCTTAGTCGAAAATACATCCTAAATTCTATGGCATATTTGCCCTTATAAAAATAACTTTCTGGAAAAATGTACTTGGGCTTTGAAGTATAGACAGATTACAAAAGTGAATACCCATTCAAGCCAGAATGGTTTGGGCCATAGAGAAATATTGTTTTTTTACTTGAAAGTGAAAGACACGTAAGCGACGAACACTCTGATTTGCAATAAGCGAGAGAAATGTATTTAATTTACATACTAAATTCATTCATCAGTGATCAATTGAAGTTACGACAATGTAGGAGAAGAACATGCCATTTTTGTTGTCTCAGTGGTCAAATTTACATCACATCTAGAGTATACTTAATCGTTACTTGGATTGTGAGGACATACTGTTGTGTGAAGTTCGTCCATAAGCACCATCATATTCCTCAAATTGGACCTTGAGAGGCAGGCTGCACAGAAGTCATGCAGCTCTGTAACACATACTGGTGGTGTGTCTTCTTCGGATATGTAGGCCGAGCATCCAGAGCTTTCCTGGCAGCAGCAGTTCTCCACCTCGGTTGGTATGACCTCACACCGATATCAGGTACACCAGGTGGAAACTTCTTCCATGTAACTACGATCATGTTATGCTATATTATATTATTTGGCATTTATATAGCGCTATATATATCATTGGTATGACCTCAATGCGCTGGTAGGTTGAACGCCCTCGGGGACCGCAGTCCAGGTCAATCGAAAGAATAGGGTGTAATAGGGTGCATGGGTGCACTGATTATGTGCGCAGATGATGGAATTGCCTGATGGTAGCTGCATCGAAGCATTGGGTGTGGTGGTATATCAGTAGAATGTGTTCAGTATGCAGGGAGGTCATCAAGACTCGGTTTCAGCTGTGTTAAGCATGTGTAGGACGATTATGTGTGCAACTAGGCCCGAATTTCGTGGGTATAGCTGCATTTTGACCGAATGTTGAGGTGTTCATGGAGCATTGTTCGTATGTGAGCAGCTAGGCCGAATTGATTGAGGGTTGTAGCTGCGCTCTAATTGTGTGTTGGTCTAGAGTAGAGAGTGAGCATAGTGATAGGAGAGGTGAGTGCCTGGGTGGAGTTCTGATTGAACAAGCTCGGAAGTCCGGATTTCAAGTGCATGTTTGCGATTGCTGCATTCAGGGCTGATTTCAGAGTAACCTTGCTGCATTCAGAGTAAATTTATTGGTGACTTAATAGGCACTTTCAAGGGCGTCATTGCTCCTGATTTCATTGACCATGTGTCATCGGGTTGCAGGTCTCAGTTGCCTAAGATGGTGTTAGCTGGTGATGTAGTCTTGAGTGTGTCAAATAAGAGGGGGGAGTGAGTTCCATTGAGTTGTGGCGAAGGTTGAGAAGGCAAAACCTCTGATCCTTACAGAATTAGAGGATAGAATCACTATAAAGCGGGTAGTGCTTTATCTTAGGGTGTGAGATGGGAGGTAAGGTTTTAGCTTGTCTTGTATGTATGTTGGGCCGGTCTTGTGCACGGCTCGGTGGGTAATGCAAAAGGTCTTGAAGGTGGCCCTAGGTCCGACTGCGAGCCAGTGCAGGGATTGGAGAGCAGGTGAGACAAAGTCTCTGTGTCCGAGGCCGAGGTGGAGTTTGGCGGCTGCATTTTGGGCTCTTTGGAGTTTATTGAGTTGGTATGCCAGTGCTCCCAGGTAAAGGGAGTTGGCAGAGTCCAGTTGTGACATAACAATATACATAACAGCGGCAAGTCTGTTGGGGTAGGAGAGGTAAGGAAAGATGTGTCTTAGATTTTTGAGGTGGTAGTGACAGCATTTTGAAACATTATTGATCTGGCGGGAGAGGGTTAGGCCAGAGTCCATCTTGCAGCCTAGGTTTTTGACTATATCAGTGGGAGGGGTGGTGAGTGGAGGGTGGGGGGCCATTGCAGCGGAGGTGGGAGAAGGGAAGTATTGCTGCATACCATGATTTCAGTTTTGTCAGGGTACAGAAGGAGGCTGTTACTTGTCATCCATCGGTCAATATCACAGAGACAAGCTTTAAGGTCGGGAGGTGGGTCGGTGTTGGTCTGGGGAATTCTTAGGATAATTTGGGTATCGTCACCGTAGTTGTAACAGGAGAAGTTGTGTGTGAGGATGATTCCTGGTAGAGTGGTCAGATAGAAGTTGAAGAGGAGAGCAGAGAGGCATGCAACTTGGGGTACTCGAGTGTTCACTGGCCGAGCATTTGAGACAAAAGGGGAGAGGAGGGTGATGTGCTTACTGTTGCTGAGGAAAGAGGCAATGCATTTGAGTGCCAAGCTACGGATTTCTTGGGAGTGGAGGTGGTCAAAGAGGATTGAAGGTTAACAGTGTCAAAGGCAGCAGAGAGATCGAGGAGAATCAGTGCTGCGCAGCCCTGATAGTCTGCCGTGACTTTGAGATCATCCCAGATCGAGATCAGAGTGGTTTGTGTTTCATGTCGCGGTCTGAAGCCTGATTGTGCGGTGTCGAGGAGTGTATTGGATTCTACAGAGTGGTAATTCATCTTCCCAACTATTGTTCGATTCCCATTGTTTCCATTTTTTTCTCTTGCCATTAGTTCCTCTTCGAATACTCAGGCTTGCATTATTAGGGCTGTATTGTTGCCATTATACAACAAATATTTAAATAAAATGAAAGTACCTAAGTTCTGCTAGTGTAAGTACCTGTTCACAAGGCTTTGTACTAGGAAGATAGCTGAACAGAGCAGAAATGAGTCACGGGTGATCGACACTAAATACAGTGAAACGATTGAAAAAGCAATGTTGTCTGCTCAGAAAGGGTCTATGTATCCTTAAGGAAAGAAGCATCCTGGCATTTCCATGGAGACACGTAAATAGCTTGCACACAGAGAACAAATTGGCATTGTGAAAAGGGGCGTAAGCGTCTAGTGATGTCACTTTGAGGGGAGGGCGATCTGTATTATTGCAGCGAGGGCAATTGTACTTAGGGCGATGCATCAACGGATAAGATTAGCCCAAGATTGCTGCGCCCAACCCGTTGTTTTCACATGTGTAAAAATGAGGAAACCTAAGGTAAGATGCATAGGAAAACAGTTTAAGATCAATTACAGTATACTTAAAAATACATGTACGAATGATTGGAGCAGTAACATTTTTGAGCCAGCTTGCCCTTTAATGAATCCGTGATTAGTTTTGTGGGTATTGTTTGTGGTGCTTATTGGTTGATTCTTCTGATACTTTAAAGACTTCATCCGTTTGAAAATATGTAAAATATTTTTAAACAATTGAAGATATAACACGCTTTAAAAATATTTGTTTCGGTTGTATTGACGTTTGATAGTACATAGATAAAGTATATATGTATGGTGACTGGTATTTGTTCCTTAAAATTTTATTGTTAGTCTAATTTTACATGAATATAAGGAATGGAATCACAAAATCCTGAATGTGGTGTATTTTCTTCTGGTTCATTTTATTTAGTGTCTTCTGTAGGATAATTGTACTCCAGCCATTGCATGTAGTTTTCCATTTTAGTGTGGTAGAACGAAATACGGCTTGTCACTTTAGATATTAGAATTAGCAATGTGTCAACGATTATACTTTGTTGGACATAAAAGAGATTTGCTCCAGGTGAACAGAGAAGGAAAACAGAAAATCACCTACCTGAACTGAGTTAACGGAGAGCAATGTCCCGTGGACTGGTGATATCCAGTAATTAATCTCTTTGTGACCTTCCCTGCAGTAATTAGGAATTCCCCTGAAAACCCCTCCGGAGTCCGGCACAAAGGCTTGATCCCCGGGAGGTCCCCAGGGAAACCCTCACGGGGAACAAAACCTGCGGAGAGCTGCTGGGGAGTGTTGTCTCCCCGAGATGTACTTGCGCGGGATGTGATTTCCACCTTCTGATGTTGGAGGCTTCTTAGCGAACGAAACTAAGGACTGGATATGAAGGTAAAGATTAGAGTAGGATAAGATTCCTTTCAAGCTGTCAGACCTCCAGTAAGGAAGAAGGGGGAGGACACCTGGTGTTCCCATGAATACTGGATAGATGGGCTAAGGAGAACAGTATAAATATAAACAGGGTAGATGAGGAAAAGATGATAAAACAATAGCAACAATCCAAAGGAGCAACAAAGAACGAAATACAAACGCCTACCGGTTTGTGAACAAGGGAAGCCACCTGGAGACTGCTCACGGGGGAGTGGCTGTAAGCCTGGAGTGTCGTGGTAGAAAGAACGCGCTAGAAGGAAAGCATGAAAAAGGAAACAACAGATTACGGAGTACCCTAGAATGCAAATGGAAGGCGGATCAAGACGGGGCGTAATGTAATACCTTCTGAAGAGCGAGGATCCGAATACGGAACCAAAGTGAGACTGGGCTGAAACTGCCCTCCCAAAGGGCGTGGTTTTAATCGTCCGAGATCAGGTGAAGTTTTCTCTCGAACTGCCGTAGCGGTCTGCAGATCAAGAATAGAAGGAAGGGTTAGCGAGGTTATGAAGAGCGTCAGAAAGGGAGTCAAGAGTAAGGAAGTAAGGAGAGGTAAATCACAAACTAACTCACGTAGCGCTTGTATCCTCTATGAGAGTAGCAACACACTGGGCTCTTGGAGGATTCTATTGATAAGCTGTTTGGGAGGATGTGACATCAGTGAGTTGCAGTGTGTTCTGGGATAGAACATCTAGACTGTTGTGTTTGCAATGATCACCAGATAGGGCGGCCATGTTGGAATACTTCCCGGAATAAGAATCTGCCATACAGAGCATGACAGTATGCCCCCTCTTAGGACCGCTCCCTCCTGGTTTGTCCAGGTGCAATAGATAAAACTTTTTCACTAAACTGGGCTCGTGTACAGCAGATTCAGGTTCCCAGCTCCGATCCGCAGGTGGGTAGCCTTTCCAGTCTGAGATATTGTAGGCGACCCCGGTATATCTCTTTGACCTCGAATTCTGGTCTGGATGCGACCAACCCTGGTGGAGGGCGAGTAGAGGTTTTGGGGTGAAAAGAACTCTGGTTGTCCGGTTTTAGTTGAGATACGTGAAACACCGGATGGATACGAGCCCAGGTGCTCGGTAAACAGAGTCTGAAGGAAACTGATCCTATCCCTGCGATCACCTGAAATGGTCCAAAATACAGAGGAAAAAGCTTGGACGGCACCAGATGCCAGGAGAGAAAGTGCGATGACAGCCAAACCCAATCCCCTGGTTTGATTACCGGGGCTGGTGACCGGTGACGGTCTGCAAAATGTTTCATTCTTTCCTGAGACTGCCAAAGCGCTGTGATAGCTGTATGATGACCTTGTCGGATTTTGTCCATCAAGCAATCTACATCCGGGAATTTGGACTCTGACTTCTTCAATGTGGGAAAGGATGATGGATTGAACCCATAGGTGCAATGGAATGGAGATGTACAGATAGCCGAGTGATATGAGTTGTTATAAGTGTATTCGGCTAAAGGTAGAAGATCTTTCCAATCATCCTGTGCCGCGGAGACATAGCTCCTGAGGTATCCTTCCAATGTTTGGTTGAGTCTTTCTGTCTGGCCGTTAGATTGGGTGTGATAACCTGAGCTGAGGGCCCGTGAGATTCCAAGATAACGGTAGACAAGTTTCCAAAACTGTGAAGTATATTGTGAACCTCTGTCAGAAATGATTGACTCCGGTAGGCCATGTAAAGTGAATATGTGATTGATAAAGATGCGGGCCATCAAGGCAGCAGAAGGCACTCCGGCAAGTGGGATGAAATGCGCCATCTTAGTAAAAGTATCTATTGTTACCATTATGGCAGAGCATCCTCTTGATGGTGGTAGGTCCACTATGAAATCTGTGGATATTATTTGCCACGGTCGAGTGGGCAAAGGCATCTTGACTAGGAGTCCTAGAGGGAATTGCCGAGACGTTTTAGTTTGGAGACATACGGGACTTGATCTAACATATTCTTTTATGTCCTTCCTCAACGAAGGCCACCAGAAGAAAAGAGAAACCAATTCTTGGGTGGAGGCAAATCCCCTGTGTCCAGCTGATTTTGAACTATGGCACATATTGAGGACTTCTTCCTGAAGTGTTTGTGTCAGAATAAACGCCCTGTGTCCAGAGAAATAACAACTGTCTTCCAAAGTTAACGCCAGTTGTGTAGACCGTGGTAGTTCTTTTTTTGCTGCTGGATTGGATTGGGATTTCAAACGTGAGAAAATCGGGAACTGTGTATAGTCCCAGAGCCATTCGAGGAAAGATGGGTTCAGACCTGAAAGGGTTGTTCGGAAGCTGTTCCTTACGGGATAGAGCATTGGCCTTTACATTTTCCTTTCCTGGGATGAAAGTAAACATGATTCGGAATGGAGAAGAGAAATGAGCCCATCTGGCTAGACGCTGTTACAAGTTTGGGCATATTGCAGAATCCTGAGGTTGTGATGATCTGTCCGGACTTCTACTGGGAATTTAGCTCCCAGTAGTAGATGGCGCCATTCTTCGAATGCATGTTTGATTGCCAGTAACTCTTTCTCCAGTACTGTATAGTTTGGCTCTGCCAGAGCAAGGGTTTTGGATAGGTATGCTACTGGGCGTTCATGATCTGAGTTGTCTATTTGGAGCAGGACAGCCCCTAGGGCATACTGTGAGGCGTCGGTTTCCACAATAAACCGATGGTTTTGATCCAGAGTAACAACACTGGAGCTGAGGTAAAGAGCTCCTTAAGCCTTTTAAACGCTTGATCTGTGGTTTCTGTCCAAGAAAAGGGAACTCCTTTCTTAAGATTCGTCAAAGGCTGTGTTAGTCTGGAGAATTCAGGTGTAAATCGTTGGTAGAAGTTAGAAAACCCCACAAAACGTTGAATGTCTTTGCAAGAGACAGGCATTGGCCAGTCCTGAACAGCGGACACCTTGTCTGGGTCCATAGCTATTCCCTTTGCGGATAGAACGTACCCCAAATAAGTAACATGGGGCTGATGAAAAGAGCACTTTTACAGCTTGCAGTATAAATGATTCTGCTGGAGTCGCTGTAGAACCTCTTCCACATGTTTCTCGTGTTCCTAGGCCGTGTAGGAATGGACTAAAATGTCATCCAAATAGAAAACGATGTTATGGAGGAGTAGGTCGGCGAATAGATGATCCATAAATCGTTGGAAGATAGCGGGAGCGTTTGAGAGGCCAAAAGGCATTACACTATATTGGAAGTGGCCAAAACGTGTTTGAAATGTCGTTTTCCACTTGTCCCCTGATTTTATCGGATTAGGTGATAAGCTCCTTTCAAGTCCAATTTTGAATAGATGGTGGCCCCTTTGATGGCCTCCAAGATGTCAGGGATTAAGGGCATCGGATACTTGTCGGGAACTGTGATGTAATTCAGTCCCCAAAAGTCTATGCAGGGACGGAGCTCAGCAGTGTTCTTTTTTGATACAAAGAACAGGGAAGCGGCTGCTGGTGAGGTTGACTCAGTGATCAATCCATTCATCAAATTGACTCGAAAGTAGTCTCATAAAACCTCCTTTTCGTTGTTTGACAGAATGTACATCTGACCAAAAGGTAAAGGTTGATTTGGAATCAACTCAATTGTACAATCATCTCTTCTGTGAGGAGGTAATTGATTGTATTCAGTGGCAGCAAATACCTCTTGGTATTGTTGGTAGGCTTCTGGGAGACCTGCAATCTGATTTAGGGTTGTAACCCCTGGTGACCCCTGGAGAGTGGACATCGAGTCTACCGATACTTTCTGTTGGTCCCCTATGCAATGTGTCAGACAGTACTCTGACCCTAAGAAAAAAGATCCAGCGGTCCAGTTGATAAATGGATTGTGCTGTTTGAGCCAAGGTAGACCTAGGATGATAGGATGATGAGCCACTCGGATGATATCCAGAGTGATAATCTCCCGATGAGATGCAATGGACATCAACAGAGGGTCTGCCTGATCTTTTATGGGTCCTGAAACCAAGGGACTAACATCCACGCTTTTGTTACACTTCGACAGTCAAAAACTTCCCTGCGGTGTACGTCCCATTCACAGGCTCCTTTCTGGAACAGTTACAGGTTGCCATGGCATCTGTACAATCTCGTACGTGAAGGAAGTACAACAAGGCACGCCCCCTTATGGGTTTAAAAACAACGTCTTCCAGCGGGCTTGTTGCTGATAATTAGTATTTCCGACTATTTGCGGTTACGTCCGTTTTCCTTCGTGAAATCCTGTCATGAAATCCCGACTTGATCTCCTGGTTTCGACCCACGCCTGAACTTTTGGATTGCTATGTCTCCTATTCCATTGACACTTCATAGACCACTACAGTATTGACCCGGACTGCCCCTGGACTGCCTCCTCTACGCCCTTATCACTGTTGTGATCTTCTGGTATTTGACATGGAACGTTACTTGGATTATTCTTCCCTGCTCATGCTGTCTTCACAACATCTTTGTCAACAGTTAATCGGAACACTTCAGCTCCAACTCTCGTTTGGGAAGTCTGTGTTTCATGTAACCAACTATGTTTATTTTCTTCTATTTTTGCAAGCGCCATCTTTGACTACTACTGCTCTGTTGGTATTCTTCTCTATTGGATTTGGGACATTTATTGAACTCCAACTCAACAAACCTATTTCAAAGTGCACATTGACGCTCTCCCGATCCTGCCCCAACCCGGCTCTAGCGCGACCCTCGTGCTGCCCGGGTTTACTTCACTGTACTAACTTCCCCGTTTATTATTGTTTCCTGTCGTTTTCTCCAATCCTGGATTTCATTAACCCTTGAGAGTCCCACAATTCAGGTCTGTAGTTTTGACTAAAACTAAAACTCTCTACAGGAAGAATCCATAAGATTAGTTCACTCATTTGGGTTTACTTCTTTACTTGTAGGTCCATTCCGGGGAAAGTTCCACTCCAATCATTGCCTAGGTATTTCCTGTTCCATACTGTGCTTGATTGCTTACTTGGTTTCTCAGCACTGTCTAATCTCTCTGTATTCCTTCGCAGCTTGGGTATTGGCGATGTGTGTTCTCCCCGCTCTTTTATTTAACTGACACCTCTGCCTGTTCCTATTGAAACAGCAGAGAGGTACGTTGTAAAGAAGAGCCCCTTCCTTGAGGAAGCCTGAGTTTTGAAGTCAGGGGAGCTGGAGTTGGAGGCTGAATATCGATTCCTGTGTACATATTGTCTCCAAGGTCATCTATCTATCTTCCTGACCTATTTCCGGAGCGGTGAGTAACAGCTTTCCACTGGTATGGATTCTGCGGCCCAGTGATCGTCTATGAAGTTCCCTGCAGCTCTGCAGTCGATAACTGCTTGAATATCCTGCAATAATCTATCTCCAATGGAGAATGATACCCTCAACACTACCATGTTGGTATCAGTATGACTGGTACACATTGAAGAATGAAAAGACTATGAGGAACCCGGTTGAAGAGTGGGACCCCGGACCGTGGTTCCTCTTATGACCAGGCGCTGGCGTTTCCCGAGCGCCTAGGTGGTGTGATCGGGTACTCTTGTACGGTATGTGTATTGGCGCCACAGTACATACACAAGCCTAAGGTCTTTCTGAGGCTCCGTTCTTCTGGTGTTAAAGGACCTCTTGAAGTGGACCCCAACTGCATCGTTCGTCTGGAGCCTGAATCCTGGGTGAGGGAGGAAAGGTGGAGGAGAATCGAGGAGCCAGACCTCTTCTCCTTTCAGACAGTCTCTCCTTCATACGGTAATCTAACTGCAGAACTAGAGCAATGAATTTGGTTAGGTTGGTGGGATGTGGTACTCTGAACACTTTGTCCTTAAGATGTTCTGAAAGCCCTCTCCTAAAGATCATAACCTGTGCATCATCGGACCAGGTGGTCTCACTCGCCATCTGCTTAAATTTAGTAATATAGGACAGTATATCTAGATTTCCCTGTTTGAAATCAAGGAGATGTTCTTGGGAAGCTACCCGGATCTCTTGTCGGCTGAACATGGTACGAATGCTGTTACAAAAGGGTGTATGTGAGTCCAGAATGGGATTATTGCTAGTAATCAAAGGAGTTGCCCAGGCTAAAGCAGGCCCTGTCATTTGTGAAACCATGTAACCCACGCAGTCTCGATCGGTATGCAAAAATGCCCCCTTGAACGTGAACTGCACGGCACAAGAATCAACGAATTCTTTGAACTTATGTGGGTTACCATCAAACTGACCACCTGGTTGAGGACCAGGAGGGACCTCTGAACAATGGGGTATGTGAGAGGCTGCAGCCTGCTGGGCTGCCTGTTGTTGGTGCTGTTGCAGGGTGTTATTCTCCTGCTTAAGTTGTTGAACCCCTAATGATTGTACTGCAGCTATTAGCTGCTGGATCTGCTCTTGCTGTGGATCCATCTTTGGGGGTTCTCTGGAACCGACTCTAATCACCTGGAGCTAGTCAGCGACTGCTGACTACTTTTTTGGGCGTTGCTAACTGTCAACGATTATACTTTGTTGGACATAAATGAGATTTGCTCCAGGTGAACAGAGAAGGAAAACAGAAAATCACCTACCTGAACTGAGTTAACAGAGAGCAATGTCCCGTGGACTGGTGATATCCAGTAATTAATCTCTTTGTGACCTTCCCTGCAGTAATTAGGAATTCCCCTGAAAACCCCTCCGGTGTCCGGCACAAAGGCTTGATCCCCGGGCGGTCCCCAGGGAAACCCTCACCGGCAATAAAACCCTGCGGAGAGCTGCTAGGGAGCATTGTCTCCCTGAGATGTTCTTGCGCGGGATGTGATTCTGCCTTCTGGTGTTGGAGGCTTCTTAGCGAACGTAACTAAGGACTGGATATGAAGGTAAAGATTAGAGTAGGATAAGATTCCTTTCAAGCTGTCAGACCTCCAGTAATATTCTATTCTAATTCTTACCCCCAGTTTGTGGAAAGAAAGGCGTCTTGGGTAATAGATATGAAGGAAGGGGGAGGCCGCCTGGCATTCCCAAGAATACTGGATAGATGGGCTAAGGAGAACAGTATAAATATAAACAGGGTAGATGAGGAAAAGATGATAAAACAATAGCAACAATCCAAAGGAGCAACAAAGAACGAAATACAAATGCCTACCGGTTTGTGAACAAGGGAAGCCACCTGGAGACTGCTCACGGGGAGTGGCTGTAAGCCTAGGGTATCGTGGTAGAAAGACCGCGCTAGAAGGAAGCATGAAAACGGGAACAACAGATTACGGAGTACCCTAGAATGCAAATGGAGGGAGGATCAAGACGGGGCGTAATGTAATACCTCGTGAAGAGCGAGGATCCGAATACCGAACCAAAGTGAGACTGGGCTGAAACCGCGCTCCTAAAGTGTGTGGTTTTAATCGTCCGAGATAAGGTAACGATTTCTCTCGAACTGCCGTAGCGGTCTGCAGATCAAGAATAGAAGGAAGGGTTAGTGAGGTTATGAAGAGCGTCAGAAAGGGAGTCAAGAGCAAGGAAGTAAGGATAGGTAAATCACAAACTAACTCACGTAGCGCTTGTATACTCCTATGAGAGTAGCAACGCACTGGGTTCTTGGAGGATTCTGTTGATAAGCTGTTTGGGAGGATGTGACATCAGTGAGTTGCAGTGTGTTCTGGGATAGAACATCTAACTGTTGCGTTTGCAATGATTTCCAGATAGGGTGGCCATGTTGGAATACTTTCCGGAATAAGAATCTGCCATACAGAACATGACACAATGGAGGAAGAGTACATCAGGAGAGAAGGTGAAATGTTTGTAGTTACTTTCTGATTGGTTGTTCATTGTCTCTGTGGTGGGTAGCTGCCATAGTCTATGAAGTACCTCAGATGCATTTGAATAGTTGAACCTATTAAAGAATGCTTTTTTTGTGATATTTATTGGTTCCAATAAAAAGTGTAGATTATATTGTATTATTATATTAAACATTTTTCTATATAGCATATTTGTATTGCTTGGGAGTGAGGTGTAGTTTTCGGAGATTGTACTATTTTTGGGGTATAGTTATTGTTTCATTGGATATATGAAACATAAATAATTTTGAGGATGGGTTTCATAGTGATGTTGAGGAGGTAGGTGATGTGTTATCAAAGCATTATATTACAAAGTTTGTTTGGTTATATAATATTATTTTAGGCTAAGTGTTTGAAATGAGAAGTGTGTGCCGTAATTGTGGAGAAATATTTTTGACAGGTAGACCAGGTGTCTTCCTATTCGGGAAAAGAAAATGTATATGAAAGAGCACAGATAAATGTTCCTGGATTTTTTGAAGTGTGATAGACGTGAAGAGGATTTCTCTGATTGAAAATATCTTTTTTGGTTACCTAGTGATAAAAAGAACACAAAGGGTCTTTTAAGAGCCACTCCAAGAACGTTTTAAGTATATTGGAAAAGGAAAATACCTTTGGTGCCTTTTTTTATAGCCGTGGATACGGTTGCGGTTGCAGCCAATGGAATATTGTGTCCTGTCAAATGTATTATATGCACGGGCACCAACCGTAGGCACTCTCCCGCTACACCAGGTCTCTGGGACGGTCTGCTCTTTGGACTCACCATCTCATCAAGGAGTTCCTCAAAGGACTGTTTGGATCGTTCCCGCCAGTGAAGTCACCTGCCCTGGCGTGGGAACTGAACGTCGGGCCCCTACTCAAGTTCCTCTATTGGAAAAGAGCTTTCCTCGTGGCCATCACCTCTGCCAAGAGGGTGGGTGAGATCCATGCCCTTCACGACACAAGGGTGGTGCTGAGGATGCACCCCTCCTTCATGCCAAAGGTTCCATCAAAATTACACCTCAATGAGCCTTTGGTGTTGCCTGTGTTCTTTCTGAAACCTTCTTCACTGGCTGAAAGGACTTTGCACCACTGGATGTAGCTCATAGTTTGAAGTTCTATGTGGCACTCACAAAGAGTTTCCTGAAGACGTCTCAACTATTTGCGAACTTTGGTCCTGTGAACCATGGGAAGACCTTGTCCAAGGCTTTCATCTCTAGGTGACTCTATGGCAGTATCACACACTGATGCTCAGTGAGTAGTTGTTCATTGATTGTAATCCGCTTTTGGACTGTTTCATGTGCTACTGTGGGGGGGCTTGAGGGGTTTTTTCCAATCGTTTTTAGACCAGTGTGTGCTATTCTGATGTGTTTCTCTTGTGTTTCTGTGGCTTCCCACCCTGTTTGTTCTGAGCTGGCCTGCATCTAGAGTGTGCAGTCCCTGGGGTGTAGTCCTCTGTTTCTCTCTGGCTTTCAGAGGAAAAAATGTGTGATATTTGGGTCCGCTATGCGGACCCATTTCCCTATTGGCTCCGCGGAAAGGACTCTGATTGGTCTGGATGGCAGTGTGATGTCTGCGGACACCCAACATGCCTGCTGATTGGTTGGTGAAAATCGTGATGTGCATTCCATTTTTCAGAGACACCCGCCATGTTCTATCTGCAGACAGCTACAGCTGTTTCAAGGCTTTTGGTGTTGGGAAGAGGGTCTGGGAGCGGTGGATGAGTGACAATATGGTAGCCCGCAGATAGGGTTTTAGGAGGGCGGCTTATCTGGTGACTGCAGGCAGACTTTATTAGGGAAGGGGATTGGAATGTAGATGATATGAAGATGTTTGTATAGGTTAAAAATAGGCCATGCACCCGAGAATCCAGGCACTGGCACAACTACCACAGTCAAATACAGGCATGTAACCAAGAATCTGGCCACAACCATTCTAGTAGTAAGTGTTTGGTGGGCAGTTGGAGGTGGGGTTATTTGGTGACTACAAGAGGGCCTGTTAGAGTAGTGGAATGGAATCCCGACGATATGGCGATATTGCCATTGGTGAAAAATAGGGTTGGCAGTCTATTTTGATGTCTGCAGATGGTTGAATTGAGAAGTTATGGGCAAGTTGTGGTGTGTTGGTTATGGCCAGTGGGCAGATTCTTGGGTGCATGGCCATATTATACTGTGGTGGTTGTGACCAGTGCCTATATTCTTGGGTGCATGGCCGTAGGCCATAGCAGTAGGCCATGCACCTGAGAATCTAACTGTTGATAGTGTTACAGATGTGTGCGGTATGTACTGAGGCACGTTCATTGCTGTTGGTGGATTTTAACTCTTTCACTATTGAAAAGTGATATTGCAGTATTATCGGTGCAGTTAGATACAATTTGGCGTATTCTAACTGGTGATAGTTTTATATTTTTTAAGGTTATGTTTTGAAGCACTTTTTTCCTGTTGGTGGATTACAATTCTTTCACTATTGCAAACTAATATTGAAATATTATGGGTGCAGTTAGATACCAGATGGCATATTTTAACTGTTCATAGTTTTATACTTTTGAAGGATATGTTTTGAAGTACTTTCATTCCTGATGATGGTTTCTAACTATTTCACTATTGGAAAGTAACAATGCAATATTATGGGTGCTGTTAGATAGCAGTTGGCATATTCTAATGGTTGACAGTTTTACAGGTTAGTAGACTCTCATAATTAGTACGTTTTAAGTACTATAGGTGTTTTGCACAGTTGTTTCTGTTTGCATAATCATTGGGTCATTAGAGAAAAAATGTGTTTAGCATTATCGGAAATGTATGACATGTACATCTGTTGGCAAACAACAAACAACAATGTTGCACTATGGATGTAGTTAGATACCAGTGGTGTATTCTAACTGTGTATAGTTTTAGAGTTCAGAAGGGTATTTTTTGAAGCACTTAGATACCTGTTGGTGTCTATTGTGCACTAACGTATGATAGTTTTACAGGGCAGTGACTACATTTAGGTTTAAGGAATATTAAGTAGGCATTTGCTAGATTTGCTGGTAATCTATGTTTTAGAGTAATGGAATTGTCATTGGATTCAAACCAACCACATGCTTTTTTAATGTATGCTGTATTGTGACCTGCAGTGGTTGTGGCACCAGTGTGCTAGATTATGCCTACTGTTGTGAATGTTTTCTTGCCAAGAGATACTTGACCATGGATGAAACTAGTACGCTTGCAGTTGTTTTTGGTACCATCTTCATTGTACCTCAAAAGCATTACTATGACATATTGGCTATGTGAGTTTATGTGTAAGGTTTAACGATTGTCTGAATTGCAAACACTGCATAATATGCCATGATTTGTATTTTGCAGCAGCTGATGAAATGGAATAGATTCACAATTAGGTATAGATACATACACAAATCTTTCATTAGGGACTTGCTCCTGTGCAACCTGGTTGCAGAGACTGCATGTATGCTTCCACGTGTATGAAATCTGGAAGATTTCATTTATAGGTCTGTTTTTACTTTCTAGTACTTGCAGTAAGTACATTAGAAATTGTTGTGTATCTTCCTGTGTATTTATGGTGAATCTTACGATTCCTGCACAGTAGTCCAATTCTTGCCTTATTCCTGAGACACTGTAATTGTTGTCAGGATTATTTGCTGCATTTATATGAAGGATGAGCATTTGCAAACACAATTGGTCTGAGCCGTTCAAGACAACTGGTGGCAATTGGAACAGAAGATTGATTGCTACATTTGCATAACAATTTAGACCAGTTGTGTTGGAAAATGTAAATGGACTGGATAGTTCTGTCTCTGTGTCATTTGCTTGACCGCCACTTCTTTTTTAAGAAGACATGTTTTTCTCTGTGCTGTTGATGTGAACTTGTATTTGCACTAGACATTTCGGTGGTTGTGCTACTTGATGGAGTAGCAGTTGTTTTTAGTTTCTTTGGTACTACTGTTGGAGATCCCTTATAAGTTTTGTTTGTATTACTTTTCTTTTAACAAGTTTACCTTTTTGACGAACAGGGTACATATCGAGATTGGGCATGTAGAGTGCATGTAGTCTGTTGTACTCCACGATGCAAGGAATGTAAGCCTTGAATTTGTTTGCATCAAAATTGACTAGAAATAGTCATTTGACAGTGACAGTGCTAAATAACTCATACCTTCTTTACAAACTGTGCTGCCAATGTCTATCAATGCCTGGTCTAGGGTTAGACCTTGTGATTTGCGAATAGTGACTGCACATGCAAGAGACAGAGATAATTGTTCTCTCCGTACATACATGTCTTTGAAAAGAAGGAATCCTGCTGTTGAGCATCCTATCCTTTTAACTTCTGAAAGTTTGTCAAAGTGGATGTTGACAAACTGAATGTTGTTGTCATGTGGATGAGTCGGAAAGCTAACAACTGTTCCAGTTGTTCCATTAAATAAATATTGCTCCATGTCTAGTTTACGTTTCTGAATTATTCTGCAGTTTAAACATGTTTACATTTTCTTCAAACCAGCTGTGTTGGAGATACATTTTTCTAAGCCATACAGTTGTGCTGTTGTTTGTTGACACATAGGGAGTCTCATGCCGTGCACTTCCAGTGTGTCTGTGGAGTTAATATGCACTATTGATTGCATTTCTTTTTTTAACATTGTCTCATTGAATTGCATACAGCTTGCTAGGGTTGGCATTAAGGACACACATTTTACATGTGTGTGTGCTAATTGTTCCATGACATCAGGAGCAGATGTGTCATGCCCATATAGCTCATGGATGAGTCTACTATTTAAGATAGATTGTGCATCTTTAGAAAGAAGAGCATTCCTAATGCTTTTAAAAATGTTATCATAGGTGAGGTCTGCAGACTGGCGCATGTTTTGATTTATTTATTTAGTTATTTATATAGTGCACACAGCCCAAAGGCATCTGGGCACTTTTAGCTTAGGAGAATGGTTACATTGAGATTTTGTTGCATGAAGATACAGTCAGGTACAGCGGTGGTAGTTTACCTTTCACATAATATCAGAATATACACAGAGTTAGTTATCTGTATTGGAAATGTTGCCATAGATTTACATTTCCTATTCTGCCATGTGTGTTGCTTCATTGTTTATGTCCTAATGTTTTAAAAATAGGTTCACCTTTCACTGGTGTTAATTGTAGGAGATCTCCAAAAATAATAATGTGTTTTCCTCCAAAAAGTTCTTTGCAGTCTGTTTTAAGGACTTCTTGTAATCTGAGGTGAATTACAGTCAGCAGTATGTTGGAGGCCATGTTCTCCTCATCTATTAGGAACATTTTCATTTGTTTCAGAATTCTGCGTAGTCCAGTAGCAGCTTCTCTTGATAGTTTGAAGTAGTGTAATTTGTTTTGGTGTTCTACTGGAAGGAGCAGTAATCAGTGTAAAGTAACACCTCCTATGTTGTAGGCAGCTAAACCTGTGGTGGCTGGTACAACAACTGAAAGCTTGTTGTTTGTTAACTTTTGGAGGAATATGCTGATAATTATAATTACAAACGTTTTGACTGACCCAGCTTCACCACTTACATAGAAGAGTACAGGTTTATCATGTTGATATCTACAAGCTACCAGTTTTACTTTCATGCTGCACGCCATGTTCATTTTTTTAAGTCACGTCTAAGAAAATGCTTAGTTGCTCATCAATGATTTGTGACTTGAGCAGTGCCAAGTTTTCCTCTGATTGCTCACTCATATTGATACATGATGTTTTCTACTTCAGTAATGACTAATTCTGCTTCATTTACTATGAGTGCCTCTCCCAGTGGTTCTTGGCTTCCTGTAACAGAAGGTTGACTGCCCTCAGGAGTGTGTTCATTTAGTTGTGCTTGAACTTCTTCATCTTGTTGGCGTTCATTGTCCAACATGTTTTTGTACTAATTGAAATTTACATTTATTATACTGCTTTCATTTGCATTGAAAGCAGCTTCAAATGAGTCATGGGTGCCCAATAAATATTCTTCTTTTCTCCATGGTTTAAAAAGTTGGAGTAGGGACATGTAGTAAATTACACTATGTTGAGGAGTTTTAAATGATAACTTTATAGGATTAATTGGGCTGGGATTGGTAAGTTTAGCGAGGCTGCCTTCCCAAGTTTTGACTATGTATTTTCCATTTTTTTTTCATCTGGTTTAATATGATTCTTGTAGGAGAAATGTTGGGCTATGTGGTATAGGCACATGTTTTCCAAAGCAGGTCTCCTGTTTGAGTAGTATGTGTCTAATAAATTGTTTATCAAAATGTCCTGGCTGTTGGGATCATTTTTGGCGATTGTTTCTATCTCTTGGTATAATTTCAGCACTTGTTTCTGGATGCAGCAGGACCTAGGTTTAGCCAGACTATGTGTTCAGATTTGCCATATATGACTGTGCCTATCAAACAGTCTGCAGCTTCGTAGCATCAACTTTCTCCAAGGGAGAGCATTTTTATGCCAAATCTGTACAATTTTTGTGACATTTTTTTGTCAGATGATCTGTCATCCCAGAGGTCTTTTAGCTCTGTTTTCTCAGCTTTAGTTAGGTAGGCTCTGACATATCTTGCAACTGCAGTGGAATTGTCTGCAATGTATTGTATATCTATGTTTGCATTTCACAAGAGGGCAATGGTTGCATTGTGATCATCGATGTACTTTGATGCTTCATTTCTTTAAATGCAGTACGTGTTTCAAGCGATTTACCTTTCACACTGTGTCTAACAGAAGATATGAAGCTTTTTACTTGTCCTTTTTCTGAAACTGATAAAGTTTGTGTATGTAGCTTACTATGTGTGCTTCCTGAAGGGGTGTCGCAGGTTACATATTAGTGAATAAATTGCAAAACAGTGGCATCACTGTAATGACCAAATGTAGGTGCATCATTTATCCACAAAAGCATGTGGATGTGTGTTGCTCCTATGGGTTGATGTTCTTTTCTCCAAAAGAAGTGTTCCATCCACTTCTCCGAGTGGAGGAATTGTTTTATCGCAGATGAAGTGCAGCATGGCAATAAAGTGGTGGTGAAAGTATCTTGATACATTTACAGGGTCAAGAGAACAGAGTTCTCTTGGTGTTTTTATGTCTATTCCTTCTTTGTTTTGATTTGCTGTGCATAGGAAGTCATGTAACTCCTCGCATGCATATTCTGCACAACTCAAAGTGACAAACCATGTGGATGGGTGAAGGTTCGGTAGCATACACCGTACATCAGTGTGACATCGGAACCAGTATTCTTTTGTACCACGCATGTTTGCCAAGAGATTTGTGATACTTGAGTGCAAAACTTCATCTTTGTCTTTTATCTTTTGAAGTAGTTGGGTAGCAGACATGTTAAAAAATTGGAACCTGTTTTTAATATGTGTGCATCTCTGTATCATAGAGTTGTTAGTTCACATTCAAACAGGAGGAGGAATATTCAACATCTTGTCTGAATCTGGGGTCTTCAGAATACTTTTGTGAAGAGCGGTATTCTGATTCTGTTATTTGTGTACATCTTTCATCATATCTTCCCCCTGTTCCTGTAGGAAAGAGTAGAGGGAAGGCTTGTGCTTCTACACTTTTTCCCATATGCTGATTGGAGATCCTTTGGCTTGACGCATTTCATGTTTCTAGTGCATTGTCTGTGGTGTCTTTGGAGTGTAATGGGTGTATTGTATACTTGTCTAAAATATTGGATTTTATTCTAGTATCTACAAGTTCAAATTGGCCATTTGGTAAGGAATCCTGAATTATTTTGGTGGTTTCCCTGTAGGGCTTCTCTAACTTTGTTTAAGTCTACTAGTTGTTGCCACATTTCTTTGTCTTTGGTTGGTACACATTTACTAGGATAATCAAAGATTGATCTATTGGCCATAGCACTCCTAGAGTGTCTATGTTTTCTTTAAGATCTAATGGCAAATAAACTACATTGCTACAAATGCCTTTTACTGATTCAGAAGGAGGCAATTCTGCTGTTTTGGGTTGAAGGTGTATTATAGGTTGAAATGGCTGTAGTGTTTGGATTATAATGCTCTCATACTAATTAAGCTGTTGGAGAGGCTTATTAGTGATAGCCCGCGAAGACATGTGGTTATTACCTAGCTTTGTATTGCAGTATGTGGCAAGTAATTTTTTATTTGTTTTCTGCTATAAGAGAGCTAATTGGAACCTTTGGGATTCCTTATTGTCTTCTATTTTGTTAATTATATCTACAGTTTTGGTGCTCCCGACAACACACACATACTTGGTTTGGTACTTCGGCAGTTGTGCTTTTAACCTTTGCTATTTATTTTTTGTACGTGTTTTTTAGAAGATTGGCATTTGCAAGGTTTTCCCTACTCTTCTCTAAAGTTAGTGGATTTAGTAAGTGATCTTCACTTACAGAATATTTACTTTGGATGTGGTCTATTTGTTGAAGGAGTTCTTTGGCTGTGCCATGTAGGAGAATGTTATTAAAATGTTGCAGTTCTAAAGCAGGACTTTTTGCGTAGTACAGTCCCTGGACAAGGTGCTGTATAGTGGAATGGTGTGTTGCTAACATTTTTATGTGGTGGAAGGTGCGTCTGCAAGCACGTACTGAAATGCAGGCTAATGAATGTCCTTGCAGTCCAGTGTAATTCCTCACTGGACAGGAGTCCATGGTTTGCACAGTATTTATTCTAATTTTCTCTTTTACATTCAAATAGTGATTGAGGAATTTGCATAAAGATTTGAAGGATTGTTTCTGTATGTTACACATTGAGGTGCAGGGCCATTTGTAGACTGGACGGTTTGGTTCGGTGGAATGAAGAGTTGATTGTAAGGTTGTAGGGAGAACATTTTTAATGAGGGTTTCTTGTGCCATAATGACATTGTCCACCGCTACTATGTATGGCAATTGGGTTTTTCTGCTCTTGTTTATATGCCTCTTCATTGAAATATGCTTCTGTGCTGCTTGTGTGAATCCAGTCCCCTGCACAGAAGTTTGCAAAGGTATCTATGTTGACATTGCACATGATTAGAAGTACTTTTTGTAGTTTACTGATTCATTTTTTTTGTGGTTTCATTCTGTTTAAAATGAATATGAACATTTTTCTTTTGAGGAGCAATGCACTGTCAATGAGAGCTTCAGGATTAGTCTTCTACAGTAATTTAAAATGGGTGAGTGTGCCTTTTCTGCTGATTTTATAAGATTGTGACATACTCTACGGTGGAAAATTGTTTGTAAAATACATTTTTTGGAATGCTTAACTGTGGCTACGTTAACATTGGTAGATGTAGTGGTAGTGCTATTAGTAGTTTTATTCTTCTTAATACATTTATTTTTCTTTTTACTTTTTGGAAGAGGGGCCATCATTTGTTTTAATGCTACCTGGTTCAGCTTTGTTGACTGACTATATTAGCTGTTTTGTTTGAACATTTGGTATAAATTCTGCTAGAGGTGGATGAGTATTTTGCATGCTTTTAGTTTTATCTGCTCTATTTGTTTGTTGTTTTCTACGGAGTTGCTTTTTAGTAGGCATTCTGTTCTGGCTGTTGGAGAAAAAAGGAAAGTGTAGGTTTGAAAGTTTTGCAATGTATTTGCGTGCATTGTGAATGAGTGTGTGAATATCAGGGCAGGCATAAATAGAGGTATGTGTGATTGTGCAATGGGCTGTTAGTTCTGGTTGGGAAGGTTGTAAGAGTAGCTGTGTGTGTAGATGTGTGAGGCCTTGGTTCAGTGCGTAAGATAGTGTACTGTGCATGAATAAGTAAGGACATTACAATGTTTTTGTGATACTAGTGGGTGTTATGGTGCGATGACTAAGAGTGAATTAAATGCTGTTGTTTTGGAAAGAATTATGTAGGCTACTATACAGCTACACTGCACTGTATGAGTAACAGAAATAATAATACTACACTCGTGCACTTACTTTGTAGGATGTGAAGAGTAGTTTTCTTCTGGTTTTTATCTTCTAGGAGAGATGTTGCCGTCTTTCAAGAGGCTGTTCTTCACTGCAATTGGGAAAGAAGACAATTAATGGGTATGTGTGGTAATGGCAAAGTAATTGTACTACAAGAAGACATTTCACACTGTAGGAGGAGTTGTTGGTAAGTAGAGTTAGGAATATTGCAAGTGATTCTGAGTATGATTGTAACACTGCTGTTGCTGCAGACGGGTTGCCACCAGATTCCTAATAATATTTTGCCAGCTAGGTTCCCGGTGTCACTAGGACATTACAGGTCATGTTGGCCTGGAAATTCAGGTGGTGGAAAATGTTAGTCTGTGTTTCTGTGCAGTTGCCTAGGACTGTATGGGAATGGGGACATGCAAGCAGTGGCAACATTGGTAATGGGGCTGGTGGTGCTGTGATAAGTATGCCCTATGGGGCTGGGGTTTTGAAAGAGTGAGAGTTGTTGTTGCACTATTTGTATTACAAATGGAGCACTGCAAGTCCTACTATGCAGAGAAAAATGGAGAGGGCAAGAAGCATTCACAGATTAGAAAGGAGAATGTTAGTTAGTGTGTGCAATTTCATTAATGTTCCCACACATGCATGCTTGGTACGTGATTGTTCTTGAAATAAGTTGGAGAAATCGTTTCCATTTTGTTTAATTTATTTATTAACAATTACACACATCACTGCTGTAAATGTACACATGCCTTTATTTGGTTTCCTTCAAACGGTGCTGAAATGAATAGTTTTAAATGCATTGGATTTTGGCATTTTGCAATCTATGTACATGCCATGCTTTAGTAACATACAATCCGTTTTTGTTTAGAGTGTGCATTGTGGTGGTTTTAGTGCAGCTTTGTTAATGGGAGACGTGGTTTTAAAAGTGACATAATGAAAGAAGAAAATAACAGTTTGCCCATTACAATAGGTGATATGGGCAAGCATGCATGTCTTGGTAATGTATTGAAGTTTCACACAGGATGTGGCCCTTAAACATGTTGTGGAAATGTTTCAAATGTGGTTTACTTTTGTTGTACAAAAAATCACACAGAGAGTGCTGCTGAAATTTCACATATGTGTTTTAAAACTGTTATGAAAATGCTCATTAAAAGAAAACTTTCTGAGCACACAGCATTGTAAGTAATTGCCACTTGATGTCAGGAGATGGGACAAACAAGAGTATGATTTTTGAGTAGGTAATGCAGGATAGGTGACAGGAACCCTGTTTATATGCATTTATAAAAGAGCTGGAAATGTAATTTTAAAAATATATGCATACCTGTACTTTGTGTTGAAAGATGCAGATGTGGATGAATCTGGAAGTAGAAATCTTGGAGGGTTTTACGGTAGTTTTTGATGCAAATGTTTGGAAGAATAGGAGACCTGTACTCTGATTAGCCAATCAGTTGTTCAGGTTGTGCTTTATAGGAAGAGATGGTAACACTTGTGTTCATTGTTGTGTGTAGTGAAGATGGCTGCGGTTGCAGAGATGGAGAGAGTCAGTGTGTGGATGGTGGGAGATTGCTTTGGGAGTGATTTGCAGAGTTATGCAGAGATAAGTAGCATTTCTGTCAACCTTGGATTTGAGGGAATGGAGGCTTTGTGGTGTGGTGTGCCTGGCCACAATTTGCAAGGTGTGCTTGCACTTTGTCAAGATATGGCCACTTTTAATACTCCAGATGTTCTTGTGGTGCATTGTGGAGGACTGCATTTGCGGTGCATGAGTGCAGTAACTTTGCTGCATGTGCTGAAGGACTGGCACAAATGCTGCTTTTTCCATGTGCAAGGGTGCTATTTTCTCATATACCACCTAGAGCACTATGGAACTGCCCCAATCTCTTTTGTCCTCAGTAAGAGGCAGGAAGGTGTCTTGTGAAGAGAGGCATACCTTCTGTGTTGTGTAGTGTTGAGATGTACTCTTTTGAGAATGAGAACATTCATTCTCAGAGTGTGAATTTATTTTCTGCAGATGGCATTTATTTGTCAAATATTGGAAATTACATTTTCCTTTATAATGTAAGGAATGCTTTGAAGAGGTTCAGGTAAGCCTTTAAGGAAAAGAAAACAAGAGAAATGCCAACAAAATGATAAAAAGGTGTTTGTTTCCAAGCTCCTTAAGAAAAAAAGAATTCAGAGCCACCACTAAAGAGAAAATACCTTACTTTGTGTTTAATTTGTCTCCCCATCCCCTTGAATTGGATGATCTGTCCGTGGACACCGCAGTAGTCTGTGGACAGCACGTGCCACATCCAGGGCTTTTGAGGATGGCAGGCATGGAAATGGGACTATGGATCCCACGGGACTGGCCAATAAGGTTTCCTGTATGTGGTATGTAAGTAGAGAGTGTGGCAGAAGGTCTGTTTGCTGAGAGGAGTGCCAATGGCTATGGCTGTGTCTTTCAGGAGGAGGAGTGTGTGGATTTGGAGGGACTCATGGATCCATTGGTTGCAGGTGTATACAGAGCACTGTGGAGTGGTCGAACATCTTGGATTTGATCATGGTGATGTGAAGTGGTATGGAGTGTGCAGAATGAAGTGGCTGGACTTGCTCCCACTTTGTGTCACTTTGGTCATGCACCAACATCCAGCCATTATCATTGTTCATTGTGGAGGGAACAGTTTAGGACATGCAACTGGAATGTCACTGCAGTTTGCAATGAAGGAGACAATTGGGAAAATGATGGACATGTTCCCAAAGTCCAAACAAATTTGTTCTCGCATTGCCCAGAGACAGATGTGGTTACGCTCCATTTCATTTGGTCCACAAATGGAGAAAGCACATGACACAATGTCAAACAGGCTGTTTGTGCATTTTTGAGAGATGTTTCGATAATGAAAATATTACATTTCACAGCACCAATATTTTTCCCAGAGATGCAGTACATCCTACTGATGCTGGTAATCAGCTTCTTTTGCAAAAGATCCCAAATGCTTTGCAGCCCTTTTTGCAAATATAGCAAGCATTTTCAGAGCCACCACTTTCTCCCGCAAAAGAGTGGAATGGTTTAGATGCTGCCACCACCTACATTTTTTAGATGTCCATGGACTACAGTGCTGTCTTGCGTAGGGACCTTCACCACCATTTTTTGTTACTTCTATTTTTGAACTGTGAAAGGTGGCTCTGAAAAGAACCGTTTATTTTTTTATTTTTTGTGTTTTGTGATGTTTTGTGCTTTTTAAAACAGGTTACACAAGGGAGGGAAGGGAGGGAAGGGGCACCAACCACAGGGACAAAGGTACAGGTGGAAAGAGGAAGATGAAGATGTTGGGTGGGCCTTACTTAGGTAGGGGGCACTGTTTCTTGTGCTCCTGGACCGCAGCCTCAAAAGCACTTTGAAACTGCTCCCCCCTGCAAAGTGATGTGTCACAGTGTATGCAGAATATAGTCACCTCGAAAGGTAAGGGTCAACTGCATCATGTATGGCCTGGGAGGCATCCTCAGGGATCCTCTGCCCCACAGGAGTGTCTCTTGTGGTGGCAGGAGCAGATGATGAGGATGTGACAGTGGATGCCATCCTGCTTACCCCTTCAAAAGGTACGACCCTCGGAACTGATGCCTTGTGGTTCGACACTAGGTGTCGCTGGATGGAGGTGGTAATGTAGCGTATGCAGCCCAGGCTTTCCGCGACTGAGTACAACATTGCACTCAGTGCATCGAACCTTGGCCGCATGCACCTTTCGTACCCCCCAAACGGTGGTAAAAAGCCCTCACACCCAAGACTCACGCTGGCAGCTGGTGACAGAGACTTTCACTACCTCATCCTCTTGATCCCCCTCTCCAGGCCCTCCATAAAATGGTGGAGGCGGTGGTGAGGCAGCTGCAGCAGCCATGGATGCCATTCTGTACCAATAGTACAAAACCATAAACCGCAATCTGCAGCAGGTGCTGACTCCTGGACAGCCAGAAACACAATGATGGGCAGTAGTGGCCTTTTATAGGGGTGCTGCCTGCAGACCGCACGACTGTCCGTGGGCTCAAAAGTTACACAAAGTCACTAGATCGACCAGAACATGGTCTAAGGCCTCTGGAAACATCCTGGATTGGCCACAAATGCACATTGGGGTAAGGACAGTGTCCACAGTCACATGGTGATGTCCGTGGATAGGACGGCTGTCGGTAGGAAATCTATTGCGCGACAGTAGTGGGACCCCCAAACTAATTTAAAGTCCGACACGTGCAGCAGACAGTTCCTGAGAGGTGCACTGTTCGGAGGGCACAGGGGATCTGATGCGCATGTGTCCAGGTGTCCGTAGGATAGGGGTGCGACCTCTGAACTAATTAAAAGTGCATCACAACTTTGTGGACACCTCCGGACAGGCATGGTGTTCGGAGGGCAATGGGGATCAGTTGTTCATGCGCACAGCTATCTGTGGGACAGGGCTGGTACCCCCAAACTAATCAAAAGTGCATCACTACTTTATGGTCATCTCACGACAGACACGGTTTTCGGAGGGCACAGGGGATCATGTGCGCATGTGCCTAGGTGTCTGCAGGACAAGGGTTGGACCCCCATGTCATCCGCGGCCGGGCCGATTGGCGGTTGCTTCCGCATTGGAGGCTCCGGCGCAGACTGTAATCCCAGCACGTTGCTTTCGCTTACGTGCAGCCGCGGTCTAGTGCTGCGGCAACATGGCGGTTGCTTCCGCGTTGGAGGCTCCGGCGCAGCCTGTATTCCCAGCACGTTGCTTTCGCTTACGTGCAGCCGCGGTCTAGTGCTGCGGCAACATGGCGGTCGCTGGGAGGTATTTCAGCCTCTTTCTGCCAGCGATCGCGGCGTTGCAACCCCCTTCAGTGTGTTGTTTTCCTGCTTTGGGCGTAAACGCTAGTTTTCTCTTTCCGCGGCTTTGTCCGTACCTTTGTCTCGCCTCGGCTAGCTACGAGCGGGGCGTCTCTCAGTCTCCCTCTCTCTCCTTATTTTCGTGGGTACCTCTCTGCACCAGCGGCACTCTCTTTCTCTCTCTCGCCGCCGGTTCGTCTCTCTCTCTCTGTTTCCTTCGTGGAATGCAAATCCTGCCTTTTCCGCCACTTCAGCTGTAAGCCGCCATCTACCTCCCCCGTTCCTCGGCTCCTGGATTCCGGCTTCCCTGCTGCTACTGGATTCTACGTTCCATCAATCATCCTTAAGGACTCCGTACTGGCATCATCCCTTCCAAGGGTTTTTTTTCTGCCGTCAAGGCTTTTTTCCCTTGTCGCCTGCTACGGGAGAGGAGTCCCAGGACTGCTTGTTCCAAGCATTCACTGTGGCTTCCTCTCGTGGTAGACAAGCTTCGTCAACCACAAAAAGAGACTTCTGCTCCCGTCGGCATCTCAACACCAAAGAGTTGGAGGGTTACCAATCAGGTGAGGAGAGTGGGGAGGAGAGGGAGATAGAATTGGACAGTTTGCAACGCCTAAAGAACACTATGTCTGCCGATGAACAGATCCAGGAACTCTGGAAGGCTGTTCAGGGTCTGTCACAAGAATTACAGACTGTTAAAGCGGAGAATGTAGTTTTGCGACAACTTGCCACTGCACGGGAGGTTTTGCCTACAGAACTACCGAATATGTCGTTGCCTTCGGGGAAGTTTGATGGTTCACCTAAGAAGATCAAAGAATTTATGGAAGCTTGTGTAGTATACTTTACATTTCGGCCTCGTTCCTTTGCTACTGATCAATCCAAGGTAGGTTTTTTGATCTCGAACATGACTGGTAACGCCCTTTCTTGGGCCACGCCATTGGTGATCAGTGCCAACCCCATACTGCATGACTTTGCCGGGTTTCAGGCCTTGCTGCAACAGACCTTTGAAAGACCGGAACTAACCTTCACTGCATGTGAAGACTTGTTGGACATACGGCAAGATTCCTCAGATGTTCTAACATATATATCCCGATAGACTTTGGCAGCAGAAGCAGGTTGGCCGGAACAGGCCCAGTATGCTATCTTCAGAAGGGGCCTAAGAGAGGAGATTAAGGACGAGCTTGCCAGGTCCTCTCGTCCACCAACTTTCGCCGATCTACTGTCCTCCACATTACAAATTGAATACCGTCTTCAAGAACGTCGAGCAGAACGCCGCAAACATCGTGTAGCAACAAGTCCTCAGACTTCCAGTACTTCTACATCCTCTTCTCACGCCTCCTCCCACTCCCTCGAAGAACCAATGCAGATCGGAGCTACCAGGGGTCCGCTTACATTTTCTGAGCGAAGAAGAAGAAAGGAGAAGGGCCTGTGTGCCTATTGCGGGTCTGAGCAGCACCAGCTCCGAGATTGTCAGGTGGTTCCAACCAGGCCACAGGGAAACGAACATCCTCGGCGCCAGTAGGGACTTGGTTCCGAGGATTACCTTGCAACCCGTTTAGTCCCTATGTTTCTCTTTCTATTTCAGCTCCCAACTCTTTGGAGGATTCTAGATTGATGGTTATTCCTGTTCAAATTAAATCCCGGGGAAGTTCGATAGACACCCTAGCCCTCTTGGATTGTGGGGCGGCCGGAAACTTCGTGGACACTCTCTGGGCAGAGAAGGTGGGGCTTAATAGAGTAGCCCGCAAAGAGGATCAAAAGGTAGAGGGCGTTGACGGATCACCCCTCTCGTCGGGTCTGATAACCCATACCACGGAAGAACTAGGAGTTACCATTTTTCAACATAGAGAAGTGCTCAGGTTCGATATCATCCGAGCCGCACACTTTCCTATTATTCTCGGAGTTACCTGGCTTCGAAAACACAATCCTCAGGTGAACTGGACTAGCAACCAGTTAAGTTTCACATCTCAGTACTGCAGACAACACTGCCTCTCAGAAACCTACCATAGGGAGTCTCTTACTTCGACGGTGTTAACGAGTGATCATGTGGGGGTTCACGCATTACCCCATTATTGTTTACCCTATCAGGAAGTATTCAAGGAGACGATACCTGCGGTTTTACCTCCACACAGGCCTGAGGATTGCTCTTTAGAGCTGGTACCTAATGCTTTGGTGCCTTTCGGCAGGATGTTTTCCTTAACCCAAACTGAGAGACAGGTATTAAGGAAATACTTGGATACCAACTTGCATAACGGCCTGATTCAACCTTCTAAGTCTCCGGCAGGAGCTTCATTGTTTTTCATAAAAAAAAGGGACTCCACCGATTTGCGTCCTTGCATTGATTACAGAGGACTTAATAGGGTTACTATCAGAGACCGCTATCCCATGCCACTCATATCGGAGATCATAGAGGCTGTACAGGGGGCTCGCATTTTTACCAAACTGGACCTTCGAAACGCATACCATTTGCTTCGCATTGCTAAGGGAGAGGAATGGAAGACTGCTTTCCGCACCCCATTCGGATTATACGAATACAAGGTTATGCCGTTCGGACTAGTTAATGCCCCGGCCGTTTTTCAGCGATTCATGGATCGCTTATTTTCTGATCTGTTACTGGTTACGGTCATCATCTACTTGGATGATATTCTGATCTATTCATCCGATTTGGAATCCCATACCATTCACGTGACTCAAGTGCTGGAGCGTCTTCAACGCTATAAGCTTCTGGTCAAACCCGAAAAGTGTGTTTTTGCAGTCTCATCGGTACACTACTTGGGATACGTTCTCTCGGAAGAAGGGATTTCCATGGATTCAGGCAAGGTCTCTGCAATTCTCGAATGGTCTTCTCCGGACAGTGTTAAGGAGGTACAAAGGTTTCTGGGTCTCGCAAACTTCTACAGGAGGTTCATTCCTAACTTCTCCGAGATAGTCCTACCCATTACGAGACTCTTAAGGAAGGATTCTGGACCTTTCCTATGGTCCTCAGAAGCAGAACAAGGTTTTAAGGGCTTGAAAGGTTTGTTCTGTTCCGCTCCGATTCTACGACATCCGGATCAAAACCGACCGTTCATCGTAGAGACCGATGCATCTGCTTTGGCTATAGGGGCTGTTCTGTTACAGACCTATGATGGTGTGGAACATCCTGTAGCCTATCTCTCGAAAACTTTGTCTCCTAGCCAGCTCAACTATTCAGTTCTAGAGAAGGAACTACTCGCCATGAAGTTGGCCTGTGAGGACTGGCGACATTTACTAATGGGTGCGCGTCATCCTTTTCTCATTAGGACAGACCATAAGAATCTCAAGGCGCTACAAAACATGGAGTGTGTTAATTCAAGACAGGCTCGATGGGCTTACTTTTTTGCCCAATACGACTTTCATATCACCTATCTACCAGGTACATCGAATAAAGTCGCTGATGCCCTATCTAGGAAGGAAGTTCCTGGAGACTATAACTCCCATTCTCGAGAAGCTATGTTCAGAAGAAACAAGATCCTGGGACACGTCAATGTTTTCTTCCAAGAAGTAAAAACCGCATTAGCTGCCGAAAGGATGAAACTTTCGAAGCTAAAGGGAGGAAAATATACCGAGAAGGATGGTTTCGTATTTCATGAGGACCGACTGTACATTCCAGAAGGCCCTTGGCGTAAGAAGATCATTCATCTGGGCCATGACCCACTTACCGCAGGGCATAGAGGAATACAGAACACCACGGAATGCATTGCAAGAAGATTCTTCTGGCCGGACATGAAAGGAGAGATCAAAGAATACATCAAGACCTGTCCGATATGTGCCAGAGCCAAATATCCATCGGGCAAACCCTTAGGTTTGCTGACTCAACCCGAGATGCCTACACGCCCTTGGGGTCTCATCTCTACTGATTTCATCGTGGAGTTACCTGAGTCGGAATCCTGCACTTGCATCATGGTGACGATAGACACTTTCACGAAATTGGCACATTTCTCCCCCCTACCTGGCTTACCCACCGCCACTCAAACGGCAGAGGTCTTCACACGAGATGTATTTCGACTACATGGATTACCTGACAAGATCATTTCCGATCGAGGTAGTCAGTTTATCTCAAACTTCTGGAAGGCTTTGTGTACTAGAGTGGGCATGGAGAGAGCACTGTCATCTGGTTACCACCCGCAGTCGAATGGCCAGACTGAACGATTGAATGCCACCTTGGAGCAATATCTAAGATGTTATACCAACAAACACCAAGACAACTGGGTGTCGTTGTTGCCCACCGCGGAATTTACGTACAATAATTCAACACATTCCGCGATAGGTCTTTCTCCCTTTTTTTGCACGTATGGAGTGCATCCTCGGTCCATTTTTCCCGTTATACCAGTTCCTTCGAACTCCCCCACTGCGGAAGCAGTACTTCAGTCCCTAGCAGAAGCACATAGGAGTGCGGAATTCAGTCTAAAAAGCAGCAGAAGCTGGAACAAGGAACAGGCGGATAAACATCGGCAGGACTGTCCCAATTGGAAGGAGGGAGACAAGGTGTGGCTCTCTACTAAATTTCTGCCTCGATGGGTTCGCCCTTCCAAACTTTCTCCTCGCTTTTTGGGACCTTTTTCTATTCTATCTAAGATCAACCCTGTCGCTTTCAGATTGAAACTGCCTCCTTCCCTTAGGCGCATACATCCTGTATTTCACTCCTCCCTTCTCAAGCCTTTTTTTTCTGATCCTCTCCGGAGATCTCATCCCCGTCTGCAGGTGCTGGGTTCTGGAAGGACGGATGAGTACGAAGTATCGACCATCCGTGATTCTAGATTCTACAGGGGACGATTGGAATACCTGGTGTCGTGGAAAGGTTACCCTGAGTCGGAGGACTCTTGGGAACCACTCTCCCACATCCATGCCCCCCGGTTGCTGAGTGGTTTCCATCGCAATTATCCGGGGAAGCCGGGGGGGGTACGCTTTGTGAGGGGGCATACTGTCATCCGCGGCTGGGCCGATTGGCGGTTGCTTCCGCATTGGAGGCTCCGGCGCAGACTGTAATCCCAGCACGTTGCTTTCGCTTACGTGCAGCCGCGGTCTAGTGCTGCGGCAACATGGCGGTTGCTTCCGCGTTGGAGGCTCCGGCGCAGCCTGTATTCCCAGCACGTTGCTTTCGCTTACGTGCAGCCGCGGTCTAGTGCTGCGGCAACATGGCGGTCGCTGGGAGGTATTTCAGCCTCTTTCTGCCAGCGATCGCGGCGTTGCAACCCCCTTCAGTGTGTTGTTTTCCTGCTTTGGGCGTAAACGCTAGTTTTCTCTTTCCGCGGCTTTGTCCGTACCTTTGTCTCGCCTCGGCTAGCTACGAGCGGGGCGTCTCTCAGTCTCCCTCTCTCTCCTTATTTTCGTGGGTACCTCTCTGCACCAGCGGCACTCTCTTTCTCTCTCTCGCCGCCGGTTCGTCTCTCTCTCTCTGTTTCCTTCGTGGAATGCAAATCCTGCCTTTTCCGCCACTTCAGCTGTAAGCCGCCATCTACCTCCCCCGTTCCTCGGCTCCTGGATTCCGGCTTCCCTGCTGCTACTGGATTCTACGTTCCATCAATCATCCTTAAGGACTCCGTACTGGCATCATCCCTTCCAAGGGTTTTTTTTCTGCCGTCAAGGCTTTTTTCCCTTGTCGCCTGCTACGGGAGAGGAGTCCCAGGACTGCTTGTTCCAAGCATTCACTGTGGCTTCCTCTCGTGGTAGACAAGCTTCGTCAACCACAAAAAGAGACTTCTGCTCCCGTCGGCATCTCAACACCAAAGAGTTGGAGGGTTACCAATCAGCTGAGGAGAGTGGGGAGGAGAGGGAGATAGAATTGGACACCCCACCCCTCTACACAGGTGTTTTGCGCTATGAAACACCTGTGTACGAGCGCGATACAAATAAAATATCATATCATATCAAACTAATTAAAAGTGTGTCACGGCTTTACGACATCTTCGGACAGGTGCAGTGTTCGGAGGGCACAGGAGATCAGATGTGCATGCATGCAGCTGTCCACAGGACAGGGGTGGGACCAAGGACAATATAATGGTGCATCATGACTTTGCGGACATGTCCGGACAGGCGCGCTGTTCAGGGGCACCTCCATTTTGGTTGCGGACAGCCTCGGACAGGTGTGTTGTTCGGCGTGCACCTCCATTTTGTTTACGACAGCTCAAACAGTCAACTGGTGCTGTAAATGTGAAGGCAGTGGGACATGGCGTGCGGTACTGTGGGAGATGGCAGCATTGAATCCTCCATCTCAGGGCCTCAACTGTTGATCCTGTGAGAACCTCAAGCTTTTCTGGATGAATCTCCAGAAAGGTTCCAAACATTTGTGGGACCCTGAACCACTTGTCATGGTTCATTTTGTTTATCCATGAACTAGCTCACCCAGGCTTTGCTACAGGTATGCCAAAGCACTGTGGCAAGACTGATGTGTCGCCTGAAAAGAAGGGTCCACTTTTCAGCAGCATATTAATTTTGTCATTGGTTCATTGCAAAGTGTCAATTTCAAGGTTAAATGTGTTTAGCACCATTTGCAACCTTATACTCAGCATGTAAACTTACACTCAGCAAATGTTCTATGTTATATTTCTGGGATATATGTATATTCTAATCAAGAGCATCAATGTTAGTCTGCCGCACTAGATTACTCTATAAGGGCAAACACAACCAACATCAGTAGCACCTCTGGCTTCTGAGCTGTTACCGTAATAATAATCATTACATTCTTTTTGAATTAGCTGATAACTTTGTTTTATAAGTACAATAAATGATTTTCAAGGATAAACTTGCGTATCAAAGGGGAAAGGAGCTCATTTTAAATGTATGCTTACACACTGTACACATTTATCATTTTTTCTGTAAGTATTTATACTATGGGAACCTCAACCAAAGACGACAGAGCGCAGAACAACACAAAATCAATAAGTTGAAATCTTGAAAACAATTGAACCAGTTAAAGTACGCTCAATCAGAAAACAAGAAGGGAACTAGGCGCAACGTAAGGGGCAGCAAGTTCCAAAATCTTCACAGCACCACTGAGAGAGCCTGTTTAGATGGTTGATACGTTCACACTCGCAGAATGTTAAGAAATAATAATGCGCCTCATTCCGAGATTGGAGGTAGTCATGGCGCTATTTGTGCCATGACTGCCTTCAATAACGGTACCGGTCCCGTTCAATGGCGACTTACCGGTGTAGTCCGACCTTTGCGGGCACAATGGGAATGGGGAAGTAGCTAATAACGGTACCGTTATTGGCTATGATTTCCCTTAACGGGTCCCGTCCATAACGCCTGGTCAAACCAGGTGTTAAAGGTGGGACCCGCTAAGGGAACTCGTAGTAGGACAGTAAGGGATTACCGGCACCGGTGCCCTTACCCGTGCCCGGTATCCCTTACCGCCCTACTCATAATGAGGAATGTCTTTGCTATGGGTAAATCTAGAACCATCAGCGTTTTTGAAACGTTTCAGCTCAGTAATGTGGCTGTCATGAAATAAGAGCCCTGTGGCCTTTGAGGGATATCTTGATGTGGTAGAACCCTCATTTGCACGTTCCTTAACCCTCAAGATCATGCTAGGAACACTTACATGGTCTTCCTTCATGAAGAATTGAGCATGACCTCCTAAACATTTCTGCCTATATTGCGTAAGAACATATTGGGCTTTACAGTATTTATTTTTCTGTTGCCCCTACCCGATGACCGAAAGGTGTAGCCTGAAACGGGTTTCACAAGAGATTGGGAAGCGAAGCCGAAGGGAGGCTGAATGTATCTGTGAATTGACTAATTGTCCTCTTGTGACCTTTAGTGCTGCAAGTTTCCAATGTAAACCCTGGTAAAGCAGTACAAAATGTATTATTACATTGAATTTAGGGGAAGCCAGGCTATATTTCTTATGCACTCTCAATCTTGTTACATTAGAATGTGGTTTAATATTTGCTGACGATTTTAAGAATTAAAATATATCGTTTTTTGGATTGATAAATGAAATGTGTCTTGATTATGAGACAAAAACGTTGAATAAAAGAGAATTTGAATTCCAATGGCAGATAATGTAGAAATTACAAAATTGTTTTATTCTAGTCATGCTTCCATTTTCCAGTCAGGAGCCGGGCAGCTGCATGCAAAGCAAACATAAAGGGTCAAAGAGCAATACTAGAAGCTTCTGCTAGAACAGCATTCCCCTGTGAGACAGCTAGTGCTTGGGTGACTGAATGGAAAATCCCATTTGGAGTCTGAGACTTCATAACGAAAGTCCAAGATTTTACATCCGGAGCAAGGCTGTGTAATAACTGGCAAGAAGAGGTTGCCAGGACGAGGCTTCAGTTTTTTACCACGAGTTGCAAACAAAACAAGTTATGTTTTGCACTGTCACATTCCATATTGACATGCCATCCAACTCTTAATTTCGGACAAGCAAGCCTTTAAGTTATGATGGTCATCATCCGATAAAACTCGAACACAAAGTTTGATAACATTGGAGTTTAGGAAATGAAAATTGCAACAAAATGGAGCCTTGTGGGACACCACATGTCAGTGGGAGACTTCCTTTTGCTGGCACAGTACAACTCACACCTGCACATTTCTTTCTATGGCTGCATACCATGGAAGTCATTTTTAATAGTCATTTTTAATAGTATTAATTGCCATCCTATATCTTTTGCTGGTGTAGTAAAAATGCAAGGACTAATTCAGTTTAAGTTTAGGTAGCACAATATGTTTTTGAGATCAGTCTCAAAACCATGTCATAATTGTGTCTACATATATGTTTTCTGAATATGTCTCTAGTGTAACAGAGACTTGTTACTACAGTTTACTTTCATTCAAGAATATTCAGTGTATTGTATTATAGCAATAACATCCGAGTTGGCGGACTGGGACAAAAGCTTTCAGCACCCCATGCATTAAAAGAAATACTCACCTAAGATGGCTGCCATGGAAAATGTAGGTGCGGCTCCATGTAGAACCCCAATTCCATTTCCAGGACAACCCAGGATGTGGGAGAATTGGCGACGGGGGGGGCTCTGTTGCCAAAGGAATCATGTATGAGGGTTGGGGTTGTGGGGGGGAAGCGGCCGAGAATGTGGGAAGTGGGGTTTGGGGAGAAAATGGCAGGACAGATGCTAGCAGCTTCCACCTTTCTCGGAATGCGGGCTGGGATCAAGGGATTCAGCCCACAATCAGAAAAAGCTGATTGGCTGCAGTGCCCGTCTTGGGTGCTAACATAAGGTAGGTAGTAGCTACCATTTAATTATTCTAATGTTTACAATTCTTTTTTTCTTAACGTTTATTTTGTATTAGTTACATTGATTGAATTCTCTTAGCTGTTTCTTGCATCATCCAACATCTCCTGCATTGTCAACTCTTGAACTTGGACACAACATAGAATAATGTGATTATGTTGGAAATAGACCATTAAACCATTAATCTCTCTTCTACTTCTACCAGGCACATGACTTACCAACAATATGGTGTCTTACATGATCATGTTCAATTCATTATGTTGCCATTCCATCTTTTGTCTGTATTCAGTTACAAAATACAGCGAACATTAACTAAAATTACATTATAAACTGTTTAATGCAAGTATTTCTAAGGTTAGGATTTACACGTGCCGGCTAGTTTGAACGTTTTCTGGACAAGTGTTTGTCATTAGTGCATTCTGTACTAAATTAACAATGATGACTCCTTTATATGGTTCTAAAAATGAACAAAAAAATCAACAGTAAACATGGTTGGGGTGTGTGTGTGTGTGTTGTAATCTAGCGCATCTGCTAAAAATGCCTCTTGCTCCGGAGTCAGCATAATAATATAGCGTGATATATCGCCATTCTGTGGTATGTGGCATAACATACTAAATGAATAAGATATACGCATGTTTAAGATTGTTCTCGTTGTTGCTTTAGGCCCATATATGCCTTTAATGAACGGTGTTTTGTGCAATATGTCTTTCTTTTGTAATGGACCAAAACAGCATTACCTGCTCCGTTTCCTGGTTCTATGTAGTCGGATTTAAGCACATGCCAATTTGTCATGATTTTCAAAGTTTACCCATGCGCAAATCTCACAGTCAGAAAAATATGGTGTCATGGATCATTAGCCTTCATTCAGGAAGCAGAAAGCAATCATGTCCATAAGGATGAAACATCATTGTTTTCACTATCCTGGAAATGGATCGGTGACCCCGAAAAAGGTGATTTTCTCCTCATGTAAACCCGGCTCAAAAATGAATTCCGAAAATGGTGACAAATCACTTTGTTGTCGAAGGCATTAATCTTAGCCATGGCGATGGAGCCGCCGCATTTTGGACAGAATATGTGTGCCGCGCAACGAAGGCCAAAACACATTGGGTACATATCGTTTATGCGGTCCATCTCTGATGGAATAAAACGAAAAAAAAGACTGCGAAAGGAGGTTGGCCATTATTTGAGGCAAAATAAGTAATTTCTAAAAAGGACAGAGGTGGCAGAAAGCCAACATTTGCTCACAATCACATTGAACAAATAATTACGAACCACGACAGCAATATATTCATCAGTGCATAATCATTCTTATGTGTGATCCCCAACCAATAGGAGCAGGCCACCTGTGGAACACGTAATGGCAGCAAAAGTGGGTTACGGCCAGAACCTAGAAAAAAAGGCTATGGCACCAGCCTCAGTGTTTCCCTGCTGGAAGGTGTTCACTTCATTTATGCTTGAAAGAAAGGTAACAATTGCTAATTTTTGTGTGTTTGAAGCTCGGGAGAATTTGGACAGAAACAGATGGACAGGGAGGCATTCTATTACGTAAGCAGTATTCGGTGTCTTTACTTGTATCTAAAGTAAAGTGTTCATATCTTTTAGTTGAAGGGTGGGAGTTTTGTTTAAAGCAATACACCATTGCCAAATATTGAAAGACATTTACAATAGAGTGTAGAGAATTATTGGTTCTATTTAGTGAAAGTGTATTGTTAATAGAATCCATAAGTAAGAGGGTTCTGGGATTTTCTCTCTACCGCCCTATATACATGGTTTCGGTCTCAACCAGAGTCTTCAGCTCACCATCTTTTCACAGAAGATAAATGTCCACTACATTTAGGTCAGTCCAGCACCGAAATTCCAAGCAATTTTCTTCTGAACAAGAGTACCAACAGCAACGCCAGACACATGTTTCAACCTGGTTGGGCCTCGTTAGTGAGGTGGAGCTGTCCCTCTCTAAGAACAGTGAGCAAGGGCTCCACGTCTGGAATACCCTAGTAACTTAGGGTGAAAATCCAAAGCTACTTAACATGCATAAGTAAGGGGGTTCTGGGAGTGTCTCTCTACCGACCTCTATCCCGGGTTTGAGTCTCAACCAGAGTCTTCAGCTCACCATCCTTTCATAGAAGAGAAATGTCCACTACATATTAGTCTTTGTCCTGCCCAAGGGCAGTCCAGCACCAAAATGCCAGGCAATTCCCTTCTGAACAAGAGTAACAACAGAAACCCCAGACACGTGTTTCAGTCTGGATGGTACTGTTCTGTGAAAGGATGGTGAGCTGAAGACTCTGGTTGAGACTCAAACCCAGGATATAGGCTGATAGAGAGAAACTCCCAGAATCCCCCTTACTTATGTATTGTTAATATAATCCAGCATGGTCCCATTCCAAAGAACCAATGCCCGAACAGAATTAAGTAAAGCAATATGAACTGCATTTAAGTGTTCATGCCCAAATGAATAAACAGAGCAGTGGTCTACTGTAAACCTTCTCAGTTCTTTTAACGGTTTAACGTGGTTTAATCAAAAGAAATAAACATGGTTATATACTTCGTGGTAAAGTCATTTGATTTGTTTATTCTCGCATGGAGGGTGCACCTCCAACCCCCGCCCCCCCACTACCCACCCTCACCTCTCTATACCCCTACTCATCTACAAATATATATATGTGTACACACAAAGTAAATTACCACATACTAATTTATGTTGATGAAACCACAGTACACGTTTTTAAGCATCAGTTTCCAGCAAGTGCAGTCTGATGCTGAAGAACTTCAAAGATGGCTGTGTTGGGTCATATTCTTTCCTGAGCATTTTTAGCAGCGGCCACCCCCCCACACCCTCTAATTCCCCGCTCCTCGATTGAGACCGTCAAACAGTAACTGTTAAGTTGGCTCAACTATGCTACTGAGAGGCTGTTTCACCCATGCCAAAACTGTCATGGGCAGAATTAGAAGAGGACACATCTTCGTGCAAGAAATATGCACATGTATGCTTTACAAAATCATCCGATATATGTGTTTCACATTGATGTATTTTCTCAGAGAGGCAGACATGACTTTTTACAGGATGATACTGTATTTTTTAAAACAAATGCAATCTTTATTACCACAGCACAGAACAAGATGCCAAAAGTGCCCACTACAAATATCACATCATAATACAAGTCTTTTTTCCATTTATTGCACCCCTACCACTCACCACGTTAACAGTTTTAACATCACCTGAGACCTTCTGATTCATGAGAGCAAAGCATGCACATATATACATGCAGTTCAGAAGACAAACGATCAATCCCCACAGACGCACTCCTCTCACCCCCCATCCTGTTCATGCATGTCACAATCTATGAGCAGGGAATCAACCCTGGCCTTGCACCACCCCGCTGTGACTAAACACCCCAATTATACTCTTGCATGCTCCATATTTTCACAATAATGGTGGCCATTCCATCTCCCTAGAAGACCTCCGGTCGTGAAGATAACTCGTGATGATCTCTCTACAATGGTTCATCTTGCAACAAAGCATCATGTTCACTAGACAGTTCTCCATTAATAAATAGTCTATCCCCTCTAAATTTTTGTGCAGAGTAGAATACAAAGTACATCTCCTCCCCCAGGGGTGAGCATTCCTCCAAATATCGGACACGACCCTAGCTCTCAGGATGCATCCAAAGCCCCCTCCCTGTTCTGGCATGAGCTCCCCCCTAGGCTCATTTAGTGAACATCTATCCAGATCCCTATACACTAACAAGTTTAAGCCCCATCTACAATTATCACATCTCCACCCACTGCCAACACAGTGTCCAATGCCTGTTGACAGAAAGGCAGCGGCCTGTTGTTTGGACATTAGACTGAGGCTAACACTACCTGTATCCCTGCCAATTTTACCTGAATCACTAGGAGACGCCCATCCTGTCACCTTGTGACCTCCCAATTAAGTAAACAAAGCCTTTATTCGAGTACAATCCCAACACCACCCCTCTTAACCTGCCCGGATGCCCAGAACTACCACACCCACCTGTCCACCTTTCACTTGCCTCTCCTCCTCCACCCTCAGTCAGGTCTCTTGCAATATAAGATACCCAAGCCAGCTCTTGAAAGCTCTTGTGAAACCAGGGCTCTCTTTGTAGGAGAGTTAAATCCCTTGATGTTGAGGTTTCCCACTCTTAGCAGCCCATCAAACAGTGTGTGCCTTCCACTTGCCACATCAATTCCCTCAAGCACTATCTCCCCCGAAAAACATCTCTGTCTCTGAACTCCCATCAGTCCATGTAAACCTCCCACATCCCACTCCCTCAATTCAAACAATAACATCACTCTCAAACAAAACATGTCCAGCAAAATCCCTGAGACGGCCAACATCAAAAGTGTCCCCCAGGGCATTACTCCCTCCCTTGCCTTTATCCCATGGCCCCGTAATCAATGGCCACACACGTGAGCACCTTGGACTTCTCAAACCCCTCTCATTCTGTCCATCATATCACCATGGTCTCATGAATTTCCTGCCTCTCATGCCTTTTTTCCATTGTGCCAGTCCCTGCAATCTTTTGCGCCTGGAAAACTCCAATTGGGCCCCCTTGGTACATCAAGTCTTGCATAGACCCATCTTGAGCAAACACCTCCAACTTCTTCGTTCAGTGCTGAAATCAGACCACTGCTAAACAAGGGCCCTTGCGTAGGCCTTCCCTCCTCTGTGAACCCTCTTCAGTCGGACTTCCTTTCCTCCTTCCTTCTCAGACAGGTTCTTGATGATCTACCCTATCCACACCTCCACATCACTGGGAGATTCCCTGTCACTCTCCTTTAGACCAAGGACACATAGGTTGTTTCTTCATTCACGGTTCTTTAAGTCATCGATCTTCAAAAGAACTTGCTCCTCCCTCACTTCTTTCTCAGTCATCCTCCCATCCAAACTCCTTTCAACTAAATCCACGCTCAATTGGTTATTTTCCAGTTCTTCCATTTTAGCCTCAATCATCTCAACCTGCCCTTTGAGGTTGGCTATCGAGGCCTGTATATGCCCCTGCAATATTTTGATCTCCACCAGGATGTCCCCTATGTTGTCCTCCTTCTCTAGGTTGGAGGGCATCTCAGCAAACAAGTTTTCCCCCTTCACCATTTTTGATGGTGATCGTTTGAAACGCTGTAACACAACAATAGAGGCCTCCTGGTCTGCCACCTCGCAATGTTCCAGTGCCACTAGGTTCCCTAGAATGCCGGTCCCGTACCACTTCCAACACATTGGGCCTGAGGGCTCATCCAGATCCCAGGAAGATCAGGAGCCTCCAGAAACCTTATGCCTGGGCCCTCAAATCTCCTTTGTAGTCAATGTACAAGTGTGCTATACCACACTTGTTTCCACTCTGTCCTCAGCATGTCATACACGACCTGCCAGGACAAATGTCTCGGGTCTGACTCCCACAGGCAGCCAGCCTCTACACCATACCTCCAACCCGCTGGCCTCAAACACAGTTACCTATTTACACCTGATTTCTGTACTGTAATACCACCCCACGCACACTGTGCAATGCCCTCTATTCCTTACCGATCCTGCACCATGGGAAGCGATTCACACCAGGCCAGCTGCTGAATCCCTCTTCAGTCTTCAGCCAGTCCCCCACTGGTCCCTTCCTCCATGCCTGTTCTTTGTACTGCAACTCCCACTCTGTCTGGCCACACAAGGACCCTAAACCTCACTTGGGCTCTATCCTAGAGGCTATCCTCTATTCCAACAACACCGAAACATTTGATGTTTCAGGGAGGGGTATAAAGCACTGCAGGTGAGAGGTCATTCTTTTCTAACCCTTGTTGTAACACCAGGCCACTCTGGGCCTTCTCAATTCCTTCCTTGATACAGGGATGGACAGGAGCCACGCTTTACATGAACATCTTGGTCCGCGCCCCGTAATAGTCTTGATACTGTATCTTAATCCAAGATAAAATAATAATCTACACCTGAATTGTGTTTATAAATTATTAGCCGAAGAACATATAAAGACTTGAAAAAAAAATGTTCACCTAAATGTGAAAGTAGAATAATCTATTTGATCCAAGTCCCACATGGCACAACGTTACCTAGTATCATTCACTGGAAGTGCACCTCACTAAGGCATTGTGGTTAAGCAGATTTTCCCAAATGCAAGGCTTTTGCTCCATAAAACTGCTGACCCTACTGTCTATTGTTAAACTGTTCGCTTGACGAGGACCTAAAGGATGAAAACTCCTCTACCGCCCTCTGGGGAGACCTAATGGTTTTTCCCCCCAGATACTGATGGACAAGGTGTGCCTTTTTGCTCTCTCATTACTTATAGTCTAACACTATCCTATCCCTACTCTTCCCCCTCTCATCCTCACCTCCACTTCTACTTACCTCTTTTTTCTTTCCCCTACTCTCTCTCCTGCCTCCTACTCTCTACTATTTGTCTCTCTCTCTTTGTGCTTTCTGTCCCTCCACTCTTCCTCATGCTTCTATTGTCACACACCCTCTTACTCTCAACTACCACTCCCTAGGTATTCCTCACCTTCTCTCTTAATTTGCTCTCTCTGATGTTTCTCTCTCCATCTCTCTTCTATCTCACTCTCCTATTAGCCTTCTCTCCTCACTACCTCTCACTCTCTCTGTGGCTGACCGATGTTTCTGACTTTCCTCCTATTCTCCAACCTTCACCATCTACCCCTGTCCGCTGTCTCTTTCACACTCATGTCCACTCTCTTAGATTTACTTGCACTGTGTCTCTAGATCAATCTCTCCTTCTACTCCCACTATACTCACACTCTCTCCTACCATCCACTATTTCTCTCTCTCTCCAATTATAACACTCACTCTCACCATGGTCACTCCCCTCTCCAACTCTTGGTCCCACTCTCTCACAAACACAATTCCTCGCCTGCACTCTATTTAACAATCTTCAACAAGTCACCAGTACTCTGGTCCAATTTCCATTCTCTTCCCGGTCTCCCACTCTACCAATTTTCCTTATAGTCTCACCCAAATGCCCTTCTTTCTGCTCTGGCTGTGCAGGCTTTTGATACCCCAGCCTTCTGCCCTGGTCACTTCCTTATCCTTCAATTGGTCCTTGACCCCACCTGACCTCTCAGACCAACCTGTTTCTTCCTTTTCCCCAGGGGTCAGTTCCAAATGTCCACATTCATTAAGAACCCCTGTTAACCCCACCCCTTCTCCCAGTGTGAATGTTTGCAGGGTTTCAGTGGCTGTGTCATCTCTTTGTTAGCCAATTCCACCTGTTTTGTTGTCCCAGGAAGATATGTGGCTACTGGCTATCCACTGGAATTTTGCCTCACAGAGATTCTGGCTGGAGATGAATGGCACTTCGGCACTTTTGATTCTGAAAGAAAGCAAAGAGAGATTCATCCTCTTACGAGTCTGCAAGGCATGGTGCAATATTCAGTGGTACCAAGGTCACAGGTATTTTTGACAAAATCCATGGGTTCAGGGAGTGGATCCCTCCCAAATCCATTGCTGTCCGTCTGGGGTGGACAGTCCCTGGCATACGCCATTGTAGGCCACCAGCTCCAGGTTGGGACTACTCCCAGTTCACCCTGACAAGTCCCTGACCCTGTCACATAGCCCCATTGCTTCTTCTAAACACCCCCTTACACTTTCTGGCTAACTACATTCTACATTGGGCTATTCGAACATGTCAACATAAATGGAAATAAAAAAACGGATGTCAAAAAATGGCAAACTGTGCTGATCCTTTTATGTGGAAAGCAGATTACTTAGTGAAGGGAGAATAAGAGACCGATAGAGGCTGTTTCAAGCTTAAGTGAGAGAAGCGCTCTAAAAATCCATCATATTAGTTATGATTGCTGCCTCTTACTCATTGCCATGACAAGGGTGCACCTGCACACCTGAGAGATAACTCTTCACACATTGCGCCTTTGAATGAATTGCACCCAAAGACTGGGTTTTTACCAATGTCAAGGAAAACAAGGGTTGCTGAATGTACTGGTTTAAAATGGAACTTCTTTCATAAAATTGCAAAAAGTCCTGAATCTTTTGAAAATATAATACTGTTAATTGGACGACACAGACTATGATACATTTTTAAATAATAAAACTACGGTGGTATGATGTTATCAAGTGTTCTGAATGGCACTCTCATGTGTTTCATACTGCATATCAAATGAAGGAAATTAATCATCATCATTCATTCAGAGTTTTTAATGTATCGGTTTATTTCACCAACTGTCAGATTATTGTACAAAACGTGTTGTACTATAGTTGACATAGATAGTATACTACAGTGTAAATATTAAGAAAAGCAGTGATTATAGATGATCAAATAAATAAATTCAACCCACACAAAATAGTGTGCGCTAAACCCAGAGGCATCAAGGTGCTGTTGCAATACTAGTTACACATACAACAGATATAGATTCAGCAATCAGGGCATAAAATCAGCATAGTGCCATGTGCAATTGGTGTTTGGGTCAGCCGGATTGTGTGCTGACTTCAAGCTGACCTGGGTTTCAACTCGGGGCAATATATCCCTTGCACCTTTGGGAGTATTCTATGCAAGAGTATTAGAAAAATACTCTAGCATTCCAGGAAAATAAAATGTGCACTCTATAGAAATTCACATCTGCTGGTAAATATCTGTCTTTATTGCCTACATGCAACACTTTCATTGCGCCTAACATGACTTGTTGAAGCATCCATCACCATAAAATCCAACAAGTGCATTGGTCTAATGGGATCAGAAGAAAAGAGTCCTGTCAACTGACTCACATTAATCAATAATCAAGGCCTCACAAAGAGCTGTTTATTCAACTTGTGTGCTGACCTCAAGTATACAAGTGGAATTGCAAGCCTAGGTATTCATTTTTCATTCAGTGTAAATAGCGCTATTTATTTACCATTTACTCTTTATGCAAAGGTGAATATTAGTCAGGATTCTGGAACTACAGGACCTAGGTACATGAAACTGATTGTGTTTCAAAGATCAATCAGAAACTCCCTTTCATGTTAACACCAAATTCACATTGGCTATGATTTTCGAAAACATATTTCCATAAAAACAATTCAGAAATTCATGAAGCAATATACCAAATAGTTATGTTGCATATCTAACCATGCATGTAAAAGATTCAAATATTCTTTAGTTTGCATGCTGCAACCCAAAAATGTATTAGAACAATGATTTAGCATGTAAATTATGTAGGAGTAGTTTTGGGCGCCAGCATTTCTGATGACAAATATAGAAATCTGACTGTTGGGTAAACCAATGGAGGGAGAATGCCAATCAAATAGTATGACAGAATTATGTTATAAAATAGATTTTTTCATCTCTTTAAAAATAGTGTGAGCACAGAGTGGACCATTTTGACACTGGGAAGAGTGGCATTAAAGAATACGACCTGTTCCTGTTGGATGATAAAGAGACCAATTTAAGGGTTCCAGAGGGGAAGGTTTCTGTTCTAGGGGATGAGCCCTGTCCACAAGGGAACCTGTAGAAGGGAACCTGATGATGACTGAGACTCCCCAGAAACACATGAGGGTTTCACCTGGCTTCATGCCTCTAAGGACTAATCAAAAGTGAGTAGAAGAGTTGCCCAAAATAAGTGATTTATGACCTGTATAACTGTTTTTTGGCTAAGTTCTCGAAAAGGGCGGTGTTTTGTAAAAGTTTTTAGCCATCTATCATTGGTTCCCTGTCTGCATACCTCTGAACAAATGTGTAACCTATGGTTACTACTGATGACCAACAGACAAAGGTTCCCAATGTAAACATGGTGTAAGCATCTGCTTTGGACAACTATGGCAAGTTAATAATCTCAGTGCATGTGTCCCCTTTTGGAATCATGATTGAACATTAGGAATGCAATTCATCAGGGTGTTCGTAAAGTGGATTGTGTCACTTTGCTGCAGACATTTCTCCACTGGAAAACATTTTCGGCATCTGCAAAGCATTCTAAAAAGGTATGACAACGGGGATCCCCTGTTCAATAAACGAGCACAGAGATCCACACATCAGCCCAAAAAGGAAGGGCAAAGAGGGGGAGGAGAAGTGGTAGCCATGTAATGTGGAACCGCCAAATTGGTTTATTTGCAAAAAATTAAGCTAGATCCTTGCAAAAATCTCAGGATATGTCTTCAATGGGTACAACATACCCTTGACTGTATTTTACTTAAAATGCCTAAATTGACTTCTACTACTTCATCTCAAGAGCAACATTGGCCCTTCCAGAATATCAATATCTAACATGCAGAAAAAATCTCCTTTACAAATCAAGCCTTGCCCCCGAGCAATTCTATTTCAGTTTCCACCAGGAAAATGGACAAACATCTTCAATTTTGAAAGTCTTTGAGAACTTCTGTTTTTGATGGTTAAGCCAGCATCTTCTATCTCTATCACATATCTCATATTTCTCGCTGAAATGCTGAGCGCCGTTGTGCCTTGTGAAAGAATAAAACTAAACAAAATTAAATGGTACCTTGGTGTTATTTTAAGAATTATGGTGGTATCATTTGTGAAAGGCATGTGTTTGAATCAACGGTCAACAGTGTCTCCATAATTATCATGTTTAATTCCCACCTTAGAGAACGCCCACATCTTGTCACACAAACTGCAGTGGAGGACCTGCTAGTAGCCTTCACCGTCACACATTACCTCCACAACAAAACACCAAACAATGCCAGGCACACCTACTCTACTGATAGAGGGGCGTTTGGAAGTATTCATTTCTCTGTACTTTGGGAAGTCAGTTACCATCCTTTGTCATTACACTGTATCAATTTGCATTAAAACTCACTGTATCAAACTTCCTACTGCACCTCCTCAGCGTTACTCTGCCTTTCCTCTCCTTCCCCCAGAAGCTCATGGTCTCCTAAGCTCTGGTTCTCTCTAGGTTGGACTATTTAACAGCCTCTTTCTAAATCTACCTGCCTCTACTCTCTGTCCTCTGCAACTAACTCAGAACAGGACTGCAAGACTTGTCCTTGGCCTCAAACCCTGGGATCTTATTTTACAGCTCTGAAATCTCTCCATTGGCTCCCAGTGGATGCAAGGATTAAATTTAAAACCCCATGCATTGTCCACAAGGCTTTCTGGGGCCTGGGTCCAAAATACCTTCAGCTATCCCTCCGCAAATACCTCCCCTCTCAAGCTCTTCACTCCTCTACCTCTAACTCCCTCAGGGTCATTCGTTTTTCAAAGAAAAAAGCTGGTAGTAGATCTCTGTATTTGGCTGGGGCCTCCCTATGGAACAGCCTCTCTGCAACTCTAAAACTTGACGAGATCCATCTCCGGTTCCAGAAGCACCTCAAAACCTTCCTCTTTTCTTCTGCCTTTGCTCCCCCTCTCCCCTGCTGATCTGTTTTCTCTTGGCACCGTGCACCTGGCCACCCTCTGTCCTCCGGGCACAGGTACCTGCTCACCCTGCCACCCTCCCGCACTGCCTCCGGTCCACTCCTTGCACTGGGGTCTGTATCTGTACCCATACAGCCCTCCCTTTTTCTTCCTGCACTTATCAGACCTACCCTGTCTTGTGCCTAAACCTAGCACTTGCAAAATACTGGCTGCACTACCACAGTTTGTTGCCTTTATTATTTATTTATTTATTATTATTTATCTGTTTCTCCTTTGCTTCGCACTTTCCACTTCTCGCCCCTTCCATGTACTTGTGCATTCTCAATGTCACTGGGCCTAGTAAGATCATTGTTTTGTTCTCCCCTGTTCCCCTCCCCTCCCTTGTCGTGCTCTGAAACACTTGTGTATGAGCGCGATAGAAATAAAATATCAATATCAAAAGAAACTTTGAGGATACATATACATACAAATAGGGCCTCATTGCGAGTCTGCCGGTCTAGAAATAAGAGTGTCGGTAGCAACGTTGTGGCACCCTTTCCGGACCGGCAGACTACAACTCTGCTTTCTGGGGCCTCTGCACCCAGCAGGTCTGACCTGCCGGGCACAGCGGCCCCAGAAAGCAGAGTTGTTACGGAAGCACTGGCACAGTCAGCAATGGTGCCAGTGCTTCTGAGTCCCCATTCCTGTGGAGTCTCATGGGACTCCACAGGAATGCAGACTAACATTTTCCGGCACCTAACTTCCTGATCTGCGGGGATCTGTAATATTCGGATGGCAACAGGAAGTCATGTCCCGGAAACAGTGTTACGGGGTTGGCAGCAACCTGCCGGTGGCACCGGTGGGTTAACACCAACCTCATTATGAGATCCATAAACTCTGTGCTTAGGCAAAGTATGCTGCTTTTCTACACAGAGTGATTTACCAGAAAATACTGTGAACGTTGGCTGATATTCAGAACAGCGTTGACCACAGATGTTCCCGATACTTAAGAAACAGGCATTACATGCAGGCAAAGATTGGTAATTCATGCCCTGTGGAAGTTGTCAGGGTCTTCTCTGCATGTGTAATCAACCAGGGTTCCAGTGAACCATGTTTTGGTGTTTTATCAGGACCATTATTTTACATAACAACTGTTTTTGATCAATTTGAAAGATTGCCATTTTCAGACCAGTATGATTATCTGTTGTTTAGGGAAGTTGTATTTGCACTGATTTCCTTATTCTCTGGCAAGTGTGTCCTTTGTTATTGGTGCTTGGTAGTCAGGAAGGAGACTTCCACCTATGGTATCCCTCTGGATACACACATCCCAGGTGTCCCCATTAGGCACCACATAGAAGCATACCAGCACACAGAAAACAGGTTCCTTTGATCTGTACTCAGCAAAACATCAGGATTCTCGCCTTAATCTCCTCCCCTCCCTAATCTTTGTCTCCCATCACCCTTTCTACTTGAGCCACATGCCAAAAAGGCTGCCAAACTGGCAGATATCACACAACATGAGAGAAATTATACATTGCAAAAAAAATATGCAAAGCAACTGGACAAAATCCCCTCCATAGAGGCACGTGATTGGTCAATGTGCTTAAAGATGTATCATATCAATCACTTCACTTGGTCCTGTGACAATAGTGTGTAACAAACTTTTTTTTAAATGATGGCTCTTCAATAATGTTGACTCATACCGGAGAGTTAGTGCACCCATTAGTTTTACTCATAGATGGCGGCAACTAATTTTGGCTACATATTTATGGCCTATTGTTGGCGGTTTAGAGCACCCATTACTTAATGGCTTTTTAGGCCACCCCACTTTAGATTCGATGAATTGTAGCTTCATGTTAGGGAGAATTCGCAGAAATCTTCTACTTCCTCTCTACTTTAGAGACCCCCAGCACCTTTGCTGGATTTTGAGGACTTTATATTTTTACCTGGAGAGAGTGAGACCTATTTTTTCCACTCTCCCATTTATTTTTGCTATGACTTGAGCACTGTGTTTCTTTTGGTTGTGGAGCCTGACAAACTCCATAGGCATCATCTTTTACATTGTACCACACAGCACCTTCTGTGCGGTGGCACAGGGAAGTCTTTCAGATTTCCCAAAAGGTTTAAATACTTTCTCTTGGATGAATTACTGTTTCTAAGAGCAGTGAAGTGAAATTGACTTTACTTACATTGTAACTTTCTAGACCCAGCACACTATCTTACAATAGGGTGCTGGTGGGGTTACTTAGTATCCCCTTTGTCGAGCTTCTCATGTAACATTTTTATGTTACCCTTTCCTTGATGAATGGCTGGTGGCAGTGGTTTACTTTTAACTACCGTCATGTGCTTTTACCGCGGGCTGTGTTCACAGCTGTATTAGAGCACCCAAGGGTGCCTTTTTTCTCAAAATGCCCCCAGTCTTCTTTTTTCACCATGTCTTTGTGGAAAGGTCCTTCTTGAGATTTACTCTGCGCGGCACACCAGGTTTGGTCCCTTTTTTTATTTTGACTTTGGTGGGATTCACAAGTGAAGCCCGCCTCTGGCTCCAGGGTGTCTGGTGTGGGCAGGAAGTGAGGGAGGTGCCTGAAACTCCCTGTGCTTAGTCTCCTAGGAGACAGAAATACACTCTTAGGTGATTGGCTGGCCGTCTGTCTGTCCGGCAATGACAGCCACCCTGCTGGGTGACTGACAGCTAGGCTGGAATGAATGGGAGAAACCTGCATAAAAGGCGAGGCTTTTTGACTTGGAAGGCAGATTCGACCACTGGACAAAGAAATCCAAAGAAGAACTTGGAAGAGACACCTACTGCAACTCCTGGACCCTTGGCTTTCCCGGCGAAGCCCTGCTGCTCTGCTGAAGCTCCAAATTCTCCTCAACTAGAGAAGACTTGCAAGGACGATTTCTCCCCTTGAGTTGGTGGGACCAATCAACTCCAAAGTAAGCAACCTGGACATCCTCTCAAAGCTGGTTGTATTTCCACTGCAGTTGCTGCTGGAAACTGAAGAGCCAGGGAGAGGAACACAAGATCATGTGCATTGCTTTTAAATTGGCCAAGAGCTCCGAGAAGTTCCTCCGGACTCCCAGGAAGCAGAACTGACCGAGCCTGAGCCACCTCAACGGAGTGCTGGACCCCAGATGCAAGGAAAGTCCATCTCAACAGCCAAGAGTCTGCAGTGGTGCCACTGAATAGAAGTTGGTCATTTTCTGTCGCAGACCATCTTGTTGCAGTGCAGAAGTCCTCCAGACGTCCTCCCTCTTATCCCCACGACTGAGGCCCAGGAACACGGGATCTGCAGAGCTGCACAGGAACAGAAGCCAGCTGGAACCATTTTTTCTAACCAAAGGTACTGTACAGTCTAAAAGAACTTACCTCTTGTTGTGTAACATCACTTGTTCTCAGTGGAGACTTGTCTTGGTTGCTTTTGTAGAGTTGCTAACGGCTTCTTTACCTCACAAGTCTAATAAGCTTGTGGCTATACTTCGATTTCTTCTTTTCTACAAAGACTTCAAAACATTGTGCAAGACTTTTACCTACCTGCAAGAATTGCTTCAGCTCACCTAGACTTTTGTCCACTGGACTTTAGCCTGGCCTGGCTCCCTGAATGACTCATCTTCCATCTGACATTGTGTTTTTTCTTCCTTCCAGGAATGGGTTAACTTACTTTGCATTGGGGGTTACAAAAAGTACTTACCTGCTTCAGAGTATTTGTGTGATCTCTTGTTGTATATTACAGAACTTTCTTCTTTGACATACTCCTAAATATTGCTCTAAATGCAACAGTGATATATTAATGTCCAAAGTGTCCTAGTTATTTAAGTCACCTGACGGTGTAGGAATTGTCTGTGTGCCATCCCAAATGGGTATTTGCTCATTTAGAGAAACTAAGAGTGTGTATTTTGGACTGTATTTGTGTGCTACTATTATATTGCCCCCTTCTGGAGAAGGTTTACTCAAACTGTTAAATACATTAATAATTGTTTAGTCAAGAAACCTTGTGTGTAAGAGTTTATTTGAATATTTGCCACTGTGAATCTCTGTGTAACTCCCCTACAGCTCACATTGACCCCTCTTGAGATAAGCCTGGCTGCTCAACACGCTACCAACCTGTGTAGCACAGACTTATACCAAAGGTTGGGTTCCTATTGCCAGGAGGTCATGGTTGCTGTAGTGCACCCAAAGGGTACTGCATACAATCTTGCCTAACATTTCAGTTTTCCTATTTTAGGTATGGGCCTACAAGTGCCATCAGGCAGAGTACTCTGATTATAGGTTTGCAAGATGACTCATTGAAACATCGATAATTGCTTATTTTTGGGCACAGCTTTGTTTAGAAATGTATAAAATACAAGATTTACTTAGAGTCATGCTGTCAGATGCGGCTTTATTAGACACTTACACACTATTAAAAAAGATAAAGGGTTACCAATCTGCGATCAGACTAACATCAGTAAATTGCGCACACGAGATAACGAATACAACCACATTTGCATGTTAATGGAACATTTAAAGGGAAAAAAGGGCCCCGTGTCAATTGATTGTATAAATATTTTATCTAGTGCAATATCAGAGGACGGTGACTGTGGAGGCGTTCAGCCTGAACACCGTTCGAAGAGGAAATTGGGACATTATTGTTGAAGAAATAATATAAAATCGGGCGTTACAAGCACTTGATCTAAACTGTAAAAACCTTTCATGCACTCTGGCAGAGAGAGCAGATTAAATCCATAACGAAATGGGTAAGTTTAGGCCTGCATAAATTCCCCCGCAGCCACGCTTTCTCAGGAATCTCTCTCGGCTAGATTAATGGCCGGCAGCCTTCCACATAATGAAGTAGTTTGCCTTGGCAATGTGCTCATGAATTTATTATGGTGTCCACAAGTGTGCTATATGGCCCAGACATCTTTATAAATCCTGGATTTAGAGCTGCAGCGATGAGCCATTGCGGAGCTAATGGGAGCCTTGATTTATTACTGTGGGTGCACACCCCGCCCCCCTGCACCCTCGCAAAAAGAAAACACAGTTCATACAAATGATGGAAATGAAATGTGAAGGTAATTAGATAATGCCGAGTGGAAGTGGGAAAGGGTGCCCGGCTGAAATTTTAAATATGTTGGTAATATTTTCCCTTGGAGCAACTATATGGGGCTGATTTATTTTTACAGTTTATAATCACTTAACTACCTGTGGCTGATTTTTACCAGAGCCTGTGCTTTTAGAGAGCAGCAGTCGGCTTTGCACTGCCTGATTGTTTATTGTAAGTTCATTCATCGTAAGCTACCTAATTTATTATGCAATTTACACACGTCACAGCTCATTGCTGATGGGGAATAGTGATTACCCATTTGGTTGCCTGTAAACTCCTTTCCCTGCTGGCTCAGTGCAAGTTTCCCCGCTGCTGCAAAATTCCGATCGTGTGTGTGTGTGTGTGTTCTGGTATCAACAGATACTGTAAGGAACACTTGTACTTCCTGAAGCTGTGAGAGAAAGGCAGTACATCATCAGAAAGAAATGCTTCCTATTCGTTTTTTGTAAAAAAAATATCAAACGTCAAAGTTTAAAGACCACCTCCTACTTGGAGCAATGTCTGCTTGCCTTTTTCACTCTCTAATCGTATGCCAGGTGTATGGGCCAGTGTGACGTCACAGCAGGGAATACAGAAATTGCTTTGCCTCACTTAGGTGTTCTCAGACCAGAGAGAGGTGAAGGAGGTCACGTGCACTGCCCCTGGGCTCGTGTGGTTCTCGTCTGTAGTCCTTTCATAGTAAACAGACAACCACCGAGAGCGTGCATGTGGCAGACAGAGCGGGAGCTGCAACTAGGTAATTGCAACGGAGCAAAGCCCGCCCCCAGTGCTATCCTGAAGCAGTGCCACACTCACGGCTCAAGGCGTGCCCCTATGCCAGGGTACTGTTGTGTACGGCGTACACTGTTGTACGCATGCGCGAACCTCAGCGAGGTTCGCGCATGCGCGTTAGAAATAAAGGCGGGGCCCACGGCAGTTCGCGCCGGGGACCGGAGCATCAACACGTCTCCATCATGTGTTCTTGCGTGAATGCCTGCGCATGCATGAGAGCGAGTGCGAGGGGCCCCAGGCCGTGTGCTACCCCACACCAGCACACAACACTGGCGACGAAGTGGGATCGGGGTCGTTCTCTGCTCCGACAGCTTCGGAGAGATGGAACGTCGCTCCGTGATTACGGACCCGCTTGAAAGGCCGGCGGCCATCTTGGATTTTTTTTCTTTCTCATTCTCATACGCAGCTGCAGTGGTTGCGGCCCGCGAGGGTGCTCGTGCGCCATCTGCCAGCTGCAAATTTTTCCTGCCAATTTTTGGACCCTCCACAGCCAGCTGGTGCAAGGCTGTGGCACTATTTGAAGAAAGAAGAAGAATTGTGAACTCTCTGGCCATATTACACGTCGAAGCCACACCACCTCATCACTTGGTGGCAGCAAGTGTGAGTACCGGTTGCCGTAATGGGGGAGGAGACAGATGAAGAGGGTGCTGTTGCCCCGATACCACGCAGAACGCACAGCACTCTAGCCCCCATGCCTGAATTTGATACCACAGGGCCCCCATCCAAACTGTGCCCCAAGTGGCTTTTGTGGGTCAGGAAACTGGAAATGTTTTTCAGAGCCTCGGGGGAAAGAGATGATGAGGCGAAGATTGCCATTATGATATACTCGGCAGGGATTGAGGTCCACAAGATATATTACTCTCTCAACATCCCCAGAGTAACGTATGATGCAGTCAAGCAAGCACTTCGGGACCATTTTCTTCCCATGGCAAATGTGGATTTCGACAGATTTGTCATGGGTGCCGAAAAACAACTGGATGATGAGTCGTTGGACAAGTTTTGTGCCCGCCTGAGACACCTAGCGAGCTCCTGCAGATGGGCGAATTAGGAGGAAATGGTTCGCAACCAGCTACTGCAAGGGTGTAGCTCAGGCAAGCTGAGAAGACAGGTTCTGAGAGAGCCTGGACTGACTCTACAGCAGATTTTGGACATGGGGAGAGCGTATGGACTGGCGGAAGCCAGAGGGGCCAGGATGGATGCTGCCACACATTCCAGGAAAGATGAAGAGGCTTTCCCGCTAGGACGATCCGCCCCTGGGAGAGCGAGATGGACTCCAAAGAGAGCAGATGGCCCTTCAACGTCAGGTACCACTTCATCGTGCTCTTACTGTGGGTATGACCTTCCGCACGGTGGCGAATGCCCGGCGAAGTCGAGGGTGTGTGGCCGGTGTGGCACGCCAGGACACTATGCGAGAGTGTGCAGAGCCTCCGCACCTGTAGCAGCGTTGAGAGGGCCAGAGAGAGTTGGAAGGGGTGGTACTCACAGAGTAAGAGGCATATCGTCTATTGATCAGGACATGCAAGACCTAAATATCGCTGAAGAGGAAGAGGAGGAGGAAGAGATTTTCTTAATTTCCAGCATTGTGAAAGGTCCTGGGACAAGACGCCAACCCACATGTACCGTCAACATTGATGAAATTCCCACTCCTGTCCTCATAGGCACGGGTGCGTCGGTCTGTGTCTTAGCAACCAAGCACTACAAGGCACTCCCAGGCCCACCAGACCTGTCACCATCCAAAGCACAAATATATGCATTTGGGGGAGATGCGCCCCAGCTCATCCAAGGCGTGTTTGTGACTCCGGTGACCCATGGACAAAACACCATTAAAGCGAGGTTCTTTGTCACCAGCGTAAGCCCGCACTCCCTTCTAAGCTGTGCCGAGTCAGAAGCGCTGAACATTGTACCTTTCACTCTTGCGGTGTACCACACTGATCTGGACTGTCTGTTACAACGATTTGAGACACTCTTCGAGGGCATTGGAAAACTGAAAGCCGAAACCATACGGCTACACATTGATGGGTCTGTGAGACCGACTGCGCTCAAACATCGCTGCATTCCCTTTCACTTGAGGGCACAAGTGGAGGAAGAGCTACAGCTACTGGTGGATCATGACATTATCGAGAGGGTAGAAGGGTCTCTCCCATTGTGGTGGCCCCGAAGCCCAAACAGCCCGGGGCAGTACGTATCTGTGTAGATATGAGGTTTACCCAATGTCGCAATCAAAAGAGAACGTCATCTCACACCCACCCTAGATGACATTGTTGGGGAACTCCAGGGAGCAAAAGTTTTTTCAAAACTGGATTTAAGATCAGGGTACCACCAGTTGGAGCTCCACCCCGAGTCGAGATACATTACGACATTCACAACTCATGAGGGGCTATACCAGTATAAAAGATTAAGCTTTGGGATCTCATCTGCAGCAGAGGTTTTACAAAATGCCATCAGAGGAGCCCTGTCCGGACTAAAAGGGGTCATCATTATGTCGGATGACATCTTAGTCTTTGCGAGGTCTGAAGCTGAACACCTCAAGCGATTGGAGAGCACTTTTGAAAGGTTACGCAGCGTGGGTCTGACTTTGCACAAAGAAAAGTGCGAGTTCTTGAAGGACAAATTGGAATTCTTTGGGTTCGTATTTCATGCCGGTGGCATCTCCCCGGATCCTGAGAAGGTGAAAGATATCAAGGAAGCCTCCCCGCCAACATCACCGGCAGAAATCCGAAGTTTCCTCGGGATGGTTAATTATTGTGGCCGTTTTATTAGAGACTTGGCTTCGTTGTCAGAACCCCTCAGAGCGCTCACAAGAAATGAGATAGCGTGGTCATGGACGGAAAAGGAGAAAAGGCCTTCACGGCCATCAAGGAGACCTTGTCTGAACAAGAAACCATGGCCTATTTCAACCCTGGCCGTGAATCTGAAATTGTGGTTGATGCCAGCCCGGTAGGACTGGGGGCAGTCCTCATGCAAGCGGACGGACAAGGGGCCATGCGACCCATTGCATATGCCAGCAAGGCCCTCACCGACACAGAAAGGAGATACTCCCAGATTGAGCGGGAGGCCCTGGCCATTCTGTGGGGGTGCAAGCATTTCAGAATATACATCCTGGGTAAACCTGTTGTAGTCGTCACCGACCACAAGCCTCTAATACCTATTTTGTCAGGCACCTCATCCAAGCTACCCCCTCTAATAGAAAGGTGGATGCTGTCGCTAATGGAATACGGCGTCAGGTTGCTGTATCGCCCAGGGACCCATAACCCAGCAGACTATCTCTCCCGCCACCCAGGCTCAGGACGCTCCAGGGACTTGGCAGAAGTAGCGGACTGTGTGGATGTCATTCGCATGGTCATCGAATCCGCAATGCCCCTCGCTCTGTCAAGACAGGATATTGCTGACGAATCCAACTCCGACGAAGCATTTCTAAGAGTGAAGAGTGCAGTGGCCACGGGAGAGTGGCGGGAGATCCTTTTGGACAATGCTCGAAGGAACGTGGAGGTACAAAGAGATCTACAAATTCTCTGGAAGGCTCGAAACGAGTTATCAGTGACAACAGACGGGCTGTTGTTGAGAGGACACCAGATCGTAGTACCCAGAACATTGGTGGCGAAAGTCCTTCAACTGGCCCACAAAGGACATCAGGGGATGGCCAAGATGAAAGCGCGCCTCAGGCTGAAAGTTTGGTTTCCCGATCTGGAGCATAGAGTGGCGGAGTTTGTGAGGACTTGCATTCCCTGCCAAGCCACATGCCCGGTGGAGAGAGGGCGCCCATTCAGACCATGGAAAGGAGCAATGTACCATGGGGGACGGTACACGCGGATTTCGGTTCCACAGGCAGAGGACTATACTTCCTAGTGGTTACCGACCAGTGGTCACGATATCCGAGGTGGAGCTGGTCGAATCCACAGCTAGCGACCACACCACCCTGGCGATGGACAAAATATTCGCCACACATGGTTTCCCCTTTGAGATATGCTCGGACAATGGTGCACCCTTCCGAGGACAGCAATTCGCTAGATATTGTGAAGAAAGGAGAATAAGGCATCGAAGAGTCATGCCGATCTGGCCGAGAGCAAATGGTGAAGTAGAGCGCTTCATGCGGACGCTGAATAAAGTGTTTCGCATATCGGCAAACGGAGGGGAAGACCTACGGCATAACCTATTTGAGTTTCTCCGTGAGTACCGCACCACTCCGCATCGATCCACTGGGATTGCCCCCGCCGAGGCGCTTTTCAAGGGAATACCAAGAGGACTGATTCCTGAAGCCGAAGGGAGAAGCCCGGGAGTGATCGACAATACCCAGGTGGAAGCAGAGAGAGCGGATCAGAATGAGCATGAGACAGCACGGTGAAGACTACCTGAGAGAGAGATCGCAGTGGGAGACACTGTGCTCGTCCGCAATAGGAGACCCGAAGGAAAGCTGTCGATGACATACGAGACACAACCACTGGGGGTGACGCACGTAAAAGGGTCAATGATCACCGCTGCCAATGCCCGGGGCACCGTAACGAGAAATGTCTCATTCTTCAAGCGCATAGGGACAACGACATGTGAGGAAGCACCCCGTCAAGGCCCGGATCAAACTACTGAAGCACCGCTGGAAAATGACGCACCGCCAGAGAGGCCAGGGACACCCAAAATCCCCGATGGCGAGGCACGCAGGTACCCGAGCCGAGTAGGGCGAAGGCCCCCGAAGAGGTTCCAAGACTTTATCATGGACCCGGCACCGTGAACGGTGACCCCTGACAGTGAAAGTTTTGAATAGAACCACGTTGGTTCGCCAGTTGTCCATTATTTGTTGTTTGGGGGGAAAAGGAGGGATGTTGTGTACGGCGTACACTGTTGTACGCATGCGCGAGCCTCAGCGAGGTTCGCGCATGCGCGTTAGAAATAAAGGCGGGGCCCACGGCAGTTCGCGCCGGGGACCGGAGCATCAACACGTCTCCGGTGTGTGTTCTTGCGTGAATGCCTGCGCATGCATGAGAGCGAGTGCGAGGGGCCCCAGGCCGTGTGCTGCCCCACACCAGCACACAACAGGTACTATTGCCCAAAAAGTGTTCCGCATGAGATAGTGCCAGAGCCTGCGGACATGTCACCGTGAAAGACATGTCTTCCGTGCTGTCTCGGAAAAAAAGCCACCTAGTAACAGTGAGGTGGGTGAAGTAAGAGAGGGGTGGGTGAAGCAGGCGCAGATGGTGGCTCATCAGATATTTGCTGATTTTATTGGGGTGGCGTGGGAGACATACGAGGGTGATTCCTGCCAACTTTAGAATGCTAGCAATGTTAGACTCAACTTTCAAAGTTTTTACTAAAGTGTTACTCCACGAACTAAACGCATGGATCGACAAACATAAGATCCTACCCAACACTCTTGGGCGTGGCGGAATTTGGATGTTTATTGTTCCTTCATAGATTTTTCCGCAGCATTTGACACGGTATGTAGAAATCATCTATGGCGCAAACTGGATGAATGGGGTATTCCAAGCGGATTGCTTTGCATGTTAATGCTTCTTCATGCAGACACTTCAGTCTGTATTCGTTAAAATGCTATAGGCAAACTATCTAAATCATTCCCCACTAATCGTGGTGTAAAACAGGGCTGTATGGTAGCTGCAACACTCTTCAATTTCTATTTGGCCGATATCATTGCCTCTTTCAACATTCATGCTGCTAATCCAATCAAAATAAAAAATGTAGCCCTAGGATGGCTTGCATATGCCGACGACCTTTTACTCCTTGATTATACACCATCTGGTTTGCAACATATGCTGAATGCACTTGCCACATATGCATCTAACAATGGCCTCATCATAAATATTTCTAAAAGTAAAATGATGGTATTTACTAGGAAATTGAGGCCAAAGCATATGCACTGGTGCCTAACTGACGTCCGGTTGGAGCAAGTCTCCTCCTACAAATATTTAGGCATCATAGTCGATGACAAGCCCAATTGGAAATCTCACTGGGCCCAAGCTAAAGTAAAGTGCGTGGCCTCAGTTAATCTGTTAAGTGCTTTCATAGGTCGTAACAATGGCTTCAGTGCATCGGCCATCATAACTATCTACAATTCGAAAATAACATCAATGCTTTCTTATGCCATATCCATATGGGGACATACATTTAAAAAGCACTTGTTATTTGAAGCTAAACTGTTGAGGCGCTTGTTCCATTTACCTAAATGCACAAGTGTTGAATACCTATACTTGGAGTTCGATATAAAAGGCATTTGGAATTCTTACCTCTCACAATGTGTTATGTTCTTCCAACAAGTGACGACCGTGCATACCAATACGATTGTTACCCCATATATGCTGGCTTTCCTCAGTTTAGATGCCTCCATATCGTTATTGGTCTATTGAAACGCACTCATCATCAGCGGTTATATGAAGGCAGCAGCATATATGTGTCAGGATTAGTCAGGCGAGTACAAAGGCAGCGAATATGGCAAGGGAAATGTGCACCCAGGAACTACGACTCAGATATGCTAGAACCCAGGAGTGCAAATAGAGTGTGACATCAAAACCAATATATGAAAAGGGATGTGGGGTAAGCACCTGACCGCGAGGAAAGTCGGCAAGCGCCTTACCCCCAATTGCTGTTACAGGTACTGACAGCGCTAAACCCACGTGGAGGGCAAGCAATGACAGGATCTGTGTACTAACACTCTTGATGGTATTACAGAAGGGAACTTAAGAACTGTACTCACGAGGACGAGATAAACCTCTTGAATGTCAGCTAGCCCACGAATCCTGTTGAAGAAACTGGGACCCCGAAAGGCTAGAACAGCAATGGAAGGAAAACTAAATACCTAAGTGGGAATAGTGTCTACAAAATAGTGAGGAAAACAATAGCATTCACACAGGAGCTAGCTACTACCGCACACCACACCTAATAATCAAAGGGAAAATAAATGCAGAAGTGCAGTGGAAAACATGGAATGGATCCTCTAGAAAGTAAGGATCAGGAGCAGGGAAAAACGAAATAACCTATGCAAACTTCTCCCTACCCCTCCAAGGAAAAGACAGGAAACTAAACTAAGAGGAAGGCTAAGGCAAATGGGTAACAGCAGCAAAGGACAGAGTCAAAGAAATATAGAACACAGACAAACTGGGCTGCATCTAAAAGGGGAAAGCACTGAGAATTGCTGCCTGCAAACAGAGGAAGACAAAAAGGGAAATCAAGGGAGCAGAAATCAATTAGCTCATGAATCAGAAATTCAGGGCGGAGGAAACAAGAAAAACGGGAACAAGGAAGTAGGTACAAAGGCAAGGAACCAGGAACCAGGGACTAGTCAAAAACAGGAACACTGCAAACGATGACCAGCGCTGGACTGAAGTGAGACTGAGGCTTTTAAAGCTGTTTAACGAGCACACGCCTCAGGTGTGCTGACTGCTGCACCTGCAGCCACAGGTGTTGCCTATCCTCCACCCAACCTTGTCCTGCAAGGGTGGAGGTGGAGCAGTGGGCCAGGCATTCTGGGAAGCACAGTCATTTGGTTAAAGAAGCATGCTGGCTGCCAAAAACCTGGAATGGATCCGGAAGGGAAGTAGTTTGGAAAATAGGGATTTAGCGCTCCCAATTCATTACAGCACTGTGGCATTAGGTTCGGAGGAAATGTCCAGCAAGGAATAAGCCCCAAAACATGCCCCCAAGTGGCGGGAACGGGAGCGAAGGGAGCGAGTCGTGACAGTATACCCCCTCCTACGGCCCTCTTCGGGTGCCCGCCACCCGTACGAGACTTCTTCTTTCCATGATGGGAGTGCTTTTTCTTTGGAGGTGGCACTGATGGAAATGGTGGCTTGTGGGCAAAGGCAGATGGGCTTCCATGATAGGAGTGTGTTGTCTTTGGAGGTGATACTGATGGAAACGGTGACTTCTGGTGAGGAAGAGACTCATGGTTCGAAGAAAGGCATGAAGAACTTGCAGGACCTGGAGCAGGGTTGGAAGGTCCAGGAAGCTCAGTCACTGGGTGTGGACCCTTGTAAGTCTTTGAGGAGGGAGGCAGGCTGGTGCAACTTGCCTTAGACGATGGTAGAAGTTCTGTTAGCCTTTCTGCCGAGAGCGGACCTGCGGGAGGTGAGGAAGTTGCTGGCTTCAGGAAATGTTCATGTTCAGCCATTAGAGAAGGTGGCGGCTGAGGTAGAGGTTCAGATCTTTTTCTGTCATCCATCTGGAAAAAGGCTTGTGGTTGAAAATGATTAAGGTTTGACTGCACATATTCTACGCCTTGGATGCCTGGAAGTCCCATGGGTTGTACGAGGCTGGTACTCTTGGTGACAGTCGTGTAGCCACTTTGTTGCACGTTGGATACAACAGCAGGGACGTTTGGCATACCGATAGGAGTGATAGACACAGTACTTGGTATTTCAGGCACACTCGCAGAAGGAGCAATAACAGACACATCTTGAACTGCAGCAGTCATTCCCTTCCTTTGGCTACTAGCACCCAACTGGTGCTTCTTGGCGGAATTCTGTTGCACAAGTTCTGTAGGTAATACGCCGGTCTGCACCACCCCCTGTGCACACCCAGGTGAGTGGTTCTGACTCACCACTTGGTCCAGCTTGATGACTCTGAAGCGGGAGCTGGCAAAAGTCTCAAACTCTGATGCTGCATTTTTAGGAGGCTCTGATGCTAAAGTGAAGCAGTTGGGAGAATCGTCTTGTGGAAAAGGCAGGCATTCTGGTGCTCCTCCTGAAGCAAAAGAAAGGCAATCTAAACGTTCATCGACAGTAAATGTTTGGGATTCAGGAGGACTGTCTGGAGCAGTAGAAAATATAGCAGGATCTGATGGTGTAGACAGGTATACCTCTGATGTTGGAAGCGAAGCTAAGCAGGATACCGGTGTATCATGAACTGAAGGCAAACAAGCAATAAACTCTGGAACTGAAGACATGCACATATGATGGACTACCGGAGGCTCTCTGGCTGAAGGATGATCTTCTGGATGAGTCACTGTAGCTGAAGACAGGCAGGCTAGAGGAAACTTTGAAGCTGAAGGCATGCGAGTTGGAGCCATCTCGGTAGCTGAATCCAAACATGTCAGGGTCTTTGGGACTAACCCCGTGCATGGTGGAGGCTCTTGATTAAATGGCAGACATGGCAGCGGTTCATTGATTGAAGACACGTGTACCAAAGATGACTGCAGGGCTGTGGATTGGATCATAGAAGAGTCAATGGTTGTAGGAGGACACACAGAAGTCTCAGAAGTTGATAGACACATTAGTGGCTCAGGAATGGAGGGCACCTTTAGGGCATTAGACTCCTTGGCTCCAGTAACCAAGGACTGAACTGTACCCTTGCAGTCCTTTTCTTTAGTGGGTGCCACAGAGTCTCTTTCTTTGTGGAAGTCAAAATCAACCAGTGGAATCACCATAGTAAAGTCTCTGTTAATCAGGATTTCGTCAATTGTCCATTCCTCTGTCTTAGCTTCTGAAAGAGGCAGATTAACAATCAACAGTTCAGGAATCGCCTGCTGGTCTTTTGGTTCTGTATACTGTGGAATGAGTTCATCAGAACATGAAATCTGTACTGTCTCTGACTGTTCGTATTGATCAGAATTGGCAGAAGGAAGAGTGAACCCAGAGGTAAGATCGTCTTCCACATCAGCTTTAACATCTACTTCAGTCTCAGCAGCTGTATCAAGAGCAGGACCTAAGCCTACTGTAGTGACTGAATCTGTGTATGCCACCTTTGTGTATTGTGTTTGGAGATCAGAAGCTTGTATGTGTGCTAGCTCAGAATTATGACAGACTGCTACACAGGAAACTTTAGGTAAAGGAGTGGCTTGTAAATCTTCAGCTAACTGCAATCCCTGACAATCAGCAGAACAATTGTTAGAAACTGTGCCCAGATTGAGCGCTGTGCTAGAAGAAAGACTTTCACTTCCAATAGATCTAACATATTGGCAATTATCATGGTTTACCAAAGTCTCTGCACTCAGGGGCTGAACTGTGTTCACTTCATCAACATCAATGGATAAAGTCTGAGGTGTATTCAGGAATGCGTGCAAGATCTTATTCTCCTCTTGTAAAGAAATGAATTCTTGTGTTAACTCCTCAAGCTTAGCTCTTAGCATGCCCTGCATTAACTGTACATCACTATCAGTAGGCACAGGGGGAGGCATAGTGGCATCAGGGCTGGATCCTGCACTAGCAATCTGGATGTGCACCGATTGTGCATTGTCCTCAACTGCTTTCAGGTTCTGAGATTTATACTTTCTCATACTAACTTGGTCTGTATTACCCTTAAGCAATCTATTGACCTTAGACCTCTTGACATTAGGGACTACCGTATGTACTTGTGCAAAGAAGTATTTGGACTGAGGGTAGAAAACTGAAGTTATGCAAGGAACCCCTCCATTCGTTATGTTTGTACCATGAAACTGTTCTATCTGAGGTGAAGCACAACTGGAATCATGGGGTTCAACAACAGAGGTACTCTTGTATAATAAGTCTAACAGTGTGTTGTTTTCTGCGGCTAAGGCTTGCGCTGACATAGAATCGGGATCAGAACAAAAGATCGAACTAGGATCAGGCAATGTAGGATGTGCCATCCTATGGGAAAAATACTTTGCTCGTAAATGCCCATTCGTGACAAGGAGTTCATTTAAGCCAAGACTAGTGATTTGATTGTCACAGGTAAATGTAGGGGAAGCTTTCTGTACTAACTTGTTAGAGGCCTTGCTGCCTTTCTTTCTTAAACTTGCCATATTCAATGGGAATTTTGGGCTGGTCATACTGTCAGGATTAGTCAGGCGAGTACAAAGGCAGCGAATATGGCAAGGGAAATGTGCACCCAGGAACTACGACTCAGATATGCTAGAACCCAGGAGTGCAAATAGAGTGTGACATCAAAACCAATATATGAAAAGGGATGTGGGGTAAGCACCTGACCGCGAGGAAAGTCGGCAAGCGCCTTACCCCCAATTGCTGTTACAGGTACTGACAGCGCTAAACCCACGTGGAGGGCAAGCAATGACAGGATCTGTGTACTAACACTCTTGATGGTATTACAGAAGGGAACTTAAGAACTGTACTCACGAGGACGAGATAAACCTCTTGAATGTCAGCTAGCCCACGAATCCTGTTGAAGAAACTGGGACCCCGAAAGGCTAGAACAGCAATGGAAGGAAAACTAAATACCTAAGTGGGAATAGTGTCTACAAAATAGTGAGGAAAACAATAGCATTCACACAGGAGCTAGCTACTACCGCACACCACACCTAATAATCAAAGGGAAAATAAATGCAGAAGTGCAGTGGAAAACATGGAATGGATCCTCTAGAAAGTAAGGATCAGGAGCAGGGAAAAACGAAATAACCTATGCAAACTTCTCCCTACCCCTCCAAGGAAAAGACAGGAAACTAAACTAAGAGGAAGGCTAAGGCAAATGGGTAACAGCAGCAAAGGACAGAGTCAAAGAAATATAGAACACAGACAAACTGGGCTGCATCTAAAAGGGGAAAGCACTGAGAATTGCTGCCTGCAAACAGAGGAAGACAAAAAGGGAAATCAAGGGAGCAGAAATCAATTAGCTCATGAATCAGAAATTCAGGGCGGAGGAAACAAGAAAAACGGGAACAAGGAAGTAGGTACAAAGGCAAGGAACCAGGAACCAGGGACTAGTCAAAAACAGGAACACTGCAAACGATGACCAGCGCTGGACTGAAGTGAGACTGAGGCTTTTAAAGCTGTTTAACGAGCACACGCCTCAGGTGTGCTGACTGCTGCACCTGCAGCCACAGGTGTTGCCTATCCTCCACCCAACCTTGTCCTGCAAGGGTGGAGGTGGAGCAGTGGGCCAGGCATTCTGGGAAGCACAGTCATTTGGTTAAAGAAGCATGCTGGCTGCCAAAAACCTGGAATGGATCCGGAAGGGAAGTAGTTTGGAAAATAGGGATTTAGCGCTCCCAATTCATTACAGCACTGTGGCATTAGGTTCGGAGGAAATGTCCAGCAAGGAATAAGCCCCAAAACATGCCCCCAAGTGGCGGGAACGGGAGCGAAGGGAGCGAGTCGTGACAATATGGAACGGGCAATATTAAATATTGGCTGTAACGTAAATTAAATGAATGTACATTCTCGCTTAATATTCTTCACTTAGAAAAATTGCCTTCCGCTACCGAATACTGTAATTATAGAAGGGATCGTAAACATATTCCACAATATATTCTGGCCTATCCTAATCCCAATATTTTTAGAGATTATCTACTTCTCAAATTTAATATATCGGTAGGAAGAACAAAAATGCCTATAATCACAAATATTGTAGAGTATGTGGTAACCTGTTGGAAGAAACTTTGTACCACCTGATCGTCACATGTGAAAGTATGAGCTATCTTCGAATGAAATACTTCAAATCATATAATAATGCTGTTACGATGCTTGAGATCCCTGGACTATGGTTGAAATTCATACCAGGCAACGACATGAATTTAATCTATTTTATTCTTCGATTTTACATGCACCGATCTGAGATTTTTAACTGTTTAACATAACGTTTTTTGTGCAAAGTGTGGATACGTTTCTAAATTGTTTATAACAATGTTTTATCATTTGTAGCTTGTATCTTGAATTATTTTATTTTTTTAAAATGTTTTATATGAAATGTTTTACAAAGCATTTGCTGTAAGTATATCAAATAAACTTATCAACTTATCAAAAGTGCAGAGGGCAGGAGGAAAGGGGCTATGAGGTGCTCAATGGTTATCAATATTGAGATGATGTCGGGGGAATTAGAAAGAGGTGGCAAGCTGCAAGGTGTTTTATTACCCGATCTATGTTGTGTTGATTAATCAGCTTTCCCCTCTACATCCCCTGCTTTGTTGGTTCATGTGACCAGTTCAAGGGGTGGGAAAGTGACACAGAGGAGCAATACACAACATACAATCACAACTATCTACTGCAGGAAAGTTAACTGAGACCTGTGGATTGTCCATTCATCATACCCGAACAACACACCCACAACAGCAACTGGTCTTTACCTGCAGCTTGGCACAGTGTCCACTATCTGCCCTAAATGTCCTTATGACTATATAACATCCTGAGGTAAACTTTTAAAATACTGCATTTTATCACCTGACAGGTATTGTGGTGCAAATTTATTTCCAGCAGAAAGATATCTTGTGTACATTCCAATAAGTGTTTAATATACCAAACATTATATTATCATTTCTTTATGATTATGATTGCAAGCCTAATTAATTAAAACATTTAAAAAACAACTTGTTTAAAAAACAGAGATAAATGTATGTAACATGTAACATGTTCTGTTTTCAAAACATTTTCTGAATCACTGCATGATATTATAGAAAATAACATACTGCATACTGCATAGTCTGACGAATTCCAGGGTATTGTTACTGCTCCCATGGGGAGGCCCCTTTCCACGAGGCCAGGGAGATGAGGCAGCTACACGATATTCCCCCTGTGGGTGCTACTCAGCCGGTGGATCTCGTGGGGAGGTAAACTCTTCATGGAACCAGTGATGAGGAGAACGCAGAATGCCTGCCAATCACCTGACCATATATCCCCTTTCTATGACCTCAATAACACACTTCCCTTGCAGAGTCCAGATATATTGTCAGCCTAGCATTCCCCTAGTAAGTACGAGGACAAGGAAGATTAGGAGATACTCAAGTGAAGATTCCCTTCCTAGTACTGTGACAAGGGGGCAATCCATTGACCCAAAAGGAAGCCAAAATATCAGTACTGTGATGAGGGAGAAGCGCAGACCCATAAGAATCACCTTTGAAAACCACAAGAAACAGTCTAGTTGTTGCTGGTTTCCAATTAAAGTATACATAGAGGGGGAAAGCAGGAAGGGTTGTCAAGCCTTCCCTGGAGGTGTCAAGGGTTTTGACCCATGTTGAATTATTAGACGGGGTAGATGTGGGGATGAGCTGTCGCTGCCCATCATTCCATCCCAGAACAAAACTAAATCAATAGACTGGGTGGATGTGGGGATGAGCTGTCGCCGCCCATCATTCCATCCCAGAACCAGGAAAACCACGCGGTTGTGCGCACACCAAAATGGTTGTCTAACCTGCCACCCACCAGTGCCAGCATGATGGACCGGAAGTGCCAGGGGTGAAAGGTTGTGTCAAAGGAAAAATAACAGTGTTGTTAGCTTAAAAGCGCTTTAAAATCACCTTTGTTTCCCTGAATGCATCCTGCTGCCCCCACCAAAAGGAGACCACACCTCTCTGATTGAATTAAGGGAGGGGTACCTGCAGATTGCAGGAAGTTGAACAAAGCCCTGTCCTGGGCTCAGGGAAATGTTATATTGGGGGGGTCGTAAAATGGCTTCCTCTTGGGAGAAACTGGGAGGGGCCGTGCCTGTGAGAGCCAGCTGAGCTTGGGGGAAGTGGATAAACCAGTTATTCCACCATGTGATGTGGGAAGCCACACCCCTTTTTGACCAGGGAATAATTTTAAAAAGATAGATAACTATTAGTGCGGACTGGTCAAAATTATATAAATAATATCATTATTCTTGGGATTTTTCCGTGCACATTTTAAAAGGCATTAGGATTCTGTACCATGTTCGGAGGCAGAACCCCGCTATTTATTGATATTGCAGACACTGTGTTTAAGCTAGACAAATGAAAATTTACTGGAATATGTGTAGAAGGGGGGTGTACAGTTGTGTCAAATCTGGAAAGGTTTAAAGGTCGTTATCTGGATGAAAAGGGGCAGAATTCTGTCAAAAGTGGACACAACATTGTACAAAGACAGGGATCGGATGGTTTGGTACTACAGAAAATATGTTAACTGGACCTATAATATTAGAAAAATGGTACATAGATAAATGTGTGTTTGGATCAAATATAGATTTGTGTGCAATTTGACAGGGGAAGGATCCTCGGACCATAAAACCTACAGCATCACTCTGACTCACATTTCCTTCCCCCAATCAAGGGAGAGAGGAGGAATTGGCCAATGATAAGTGAGAGGGGCAGGTTTAGTTATGATCAACGCACACACCCACTTTCTAAAGACATAAAAAGGACCACTGAAAGACAGGCAGGACATTCACGTTCCACTTTCTTGCGGGACGCTTTGCCGGGAGACTCCAGACTTCAAATCCATCAACCTCCAGAGATCCAGAGAGACCAGAGATCCAGAGAGACCAGAGATCCAGAGAGACCAGAACTGTGCAGTGCTGAGAGCAGAACCAGAGACCAGACCGTTGTGAAGAACCGCTAGCAGAAGTCCAGCCAATCCTGACCCGATCGGTGACAAAGCCATTCCTGTCCAAAAGATAGTGTGAGTACTCTAGGACTGTGCCAGACTAATCTCTCAGTTTAAAAAAATCTAATTAAAACTATTTTAACCTATTTAGAACTACCTCATAGGAATCGTGTGTGTCATTCTGTCCTTTTTAAAACTGAAAACTGTCACCGGTCATTTTGAACTTTTAAATTTCAAATCCGAAAAACTACCTTCACAAAATCGTCCGTATCTCCGGAACCGTTTGTGCTAGGAATTTAACTTTTATCTTAAAGCTAAGATTATAGGCTTTTCAACAAACCTAGAACCGACTTGCTACTCCTATAGTGCTTCCGTAATTATGCTCGACGTGTGCGATTACATTTGCCGCGATTTGACATTTTGCACAATTTCAGCCACGTGTAAAAATCAGAAGCTCCTTGCTTTCCTTTGCTAAAATTCGTTTTAACCTGCTAGTTACTCATAGAGCATTGCTAAAGTGAGCCTGAACTAATACCAACTAGCTATCACTCACCCTGAACCTCTACAGGGAATTAAAATCAATTTTAGCATCATTTCACTTCATTGCTACCACATTCAAAGCATTTTGGGCCTGTGTTTTAAAATCATCCCTTTTCCTCTAAGCTTGCTAGGGGGGAACTGAATTATATTTGATTGCATTCCTGAGAACTGTGTGTTTTCCTTCCATCTCTTTACCTTGCATAAAGGGGGGGGGGTGAATTGTCAAAGAAAAGTGATTATATTATCTTTTGCTAAAATCATATCAAGTTATTTCTGTACTACATTTCATTCCTCATTGCTTTGCCCTTGAAACCATAAAAGTATTTTTGCTGCCTTATCCATCCTATACCAACTCCTCATTGATTGTAAAGAAGTGTGCTAGTGTCAGATTACCCATTGTTGATCAACATTATATTCATAAGTGTGATATCAATTATTAATTTATTATAAAAGTGTGATATATATATATATATATCTATATTGTTCAATTTTTCAAACAAACCTTTTAAATTTGCAAAACAAGCCTACTTCTTGGCTTAGTGGGGTCAAGGGGGATTCTAAGAGAGGGGTGTTATACAAGGGTTCATCATCCGGATTATAACTTGCCATAAAAATATATAAATAAGGGCTTCCCAGACAAGGCACTGACTTAGTGGGATTGCTTGATTGGAGTCACTTACAGAGGAGAAGGGAGCAGTAATCCTGTGCTGAATAAGAAGGAGCTGTGAGCCACTGCACAACCTAGAGAGGGGCTGCAGGGGGCCCTTAAACCCAGCAGCCTGTGGGTAAATGAGGGGATCAGGAGTCTCCCTCACAGGTGGAACCAAGAAGACCAGTGTGCCCTCCAGAAAGGGAGGGAACCTTGAGTGCCAGTAGTGTGCAAGGGACTAAGGGAAACAGAAGACTGGAAGAGATTAGCTGAGGAGCTGCCGAGAGAAGACCTCGAGAGCCAAGGGTAAGAAACAAAAGTTTACGGGTGTTGCTGAGTACTGGAACCCTTGCAGACCAAGTGCAAAAGGACAAGGATGGGGACTGGGAAGGCATTTGATTGGGTCCGAGCCGCTACACCTACAATGGTACAGGCGTTGTGACCTCCTGGTGCACACTGTTGCATTTTTGGTCATGCCACCACTCCCTTTGACTCAGGACACCATGCATTCTCCTTGCTCTCTCACTTATCTAGTCTTTCTTTACAACAAGAGTGCCTCTCCAGCATCAGGGTTTTGCATCCAGTCTTTCCTCAGCAACTCTCAAGCAGCTGATATTCCCAGAGGTGGAGTCTGTCCTGGTGAGGTCCTGCTTGTCTCTGCTCCTAGGGAGGGTGTTGCGTAGTGGGCTCACCTATGTAACATTACATGGAAAGGCTCCACCCCTGGGGAGAAGTGTCAGAATTCCGCAATTAGTCAGAGAGTCCAAAGTGAATTAACAAGGGCAAAGTCCAGTGTCCCCCTGCTTTTATAGGCAAAATACAATAGATGGTCGGTCCAAAGCAAAACTGTTGTCAGGGCTGTAATCCAGTCTTCTGTAGCAATAATCCTTTGTTCTCTGATGTCATATCTGATGTCTCTCCTCCTCCTTTCTCCTGTTCACCCTAATGATGTTTCTAGACAAGTCCATTCTATGAAAGTTTCTTCAAAGCAGGTTCTCCCCTGCTCATCCAGAACCACCAAGGAGAACATCAACACGCCTGCATTCACACCTGTGCCACTGGAACCTTGCCCTCCCCCTCAAGAACTCCCTTGTGCACTCCCTTCTTAAGAAGCCCTCTGCCGATTCTTCCTCTCCGGCTATCACCTGATCTTCATCACTCCTTTCCTGGGCAAACTCCTGGAAAAGCTGCCCATCTCCCAGCTTACCCTGCATACTGAAACGGTTGGTTGTCTCCATGAGCACCAATCTGGCTTCAGAGCTGCTAGAAGCATGGAAACTGCTCTTCTGAACACTCATGAAGTCCTGCTCTCTAATCATGACAAATTCTCCTCTATCCTCATTCTCCTCGATCTATCCTTTGCTTTTGATACGGTCAACCATGCCATCCTGCTCAATCAACTCCATGATAACCTGGCTATTACTGATCAGGCTCCAGCCTGGTTGACCTACTTTCTCACTGACTGACCCTCTCAGGTCCAACTGGGATTGTTCCTCTCTTCTATCTCTCTCTCTCTAACTGTGGTGTTCTCCAGGGGTCTAACCTTTCTCCCTGGCCTTTCGAGCACTACCTGGCACCTTTTGCCCAAGGCATCGCTACTTTCTGCTCTAATTTTCAGTGTTAAGTGGATGATACTGAGCTCTCTTTCAGGCTCCCCTCAGCCACCTCTGCTCCTTCTCTCATACCAGACTGTCTGGCAGCAATTCAGGAATGCTGTACCAACAATGATCTCTTCCTTAATTCCAGTAAGACGGAGATCCTCCTCATCAGTACACCTACTCCCTCCTTTCCTCTCTCTCTCTGGCCGCCTACTCTGGGCCCTCTTTTTGCTCCCTATGATGAGGCTAAGAACCTCCACCCTCTCCTTCTCTCCTCACATCTCTGACGTCTCTAATAAGTCAAACTTTCAGGGATCGAACTGTTCCAGCCATAATTAAAACAGTGACCGTAACGCCCTTGCCAAAGAAACCAGAACTTGATCAACAGGACCCCGCCAACCTAAGGCCAATAAGAAACTGTAATTTTTTACTAAAAATTCTAAATAAGATCGCCACTGAACAGCTCCAAAAATATGTGGACAATAACAATCTCCTCCATCCTCAACAATTGGGTTTCAGGACAGGTCACAGCACGGAATCTGCGTTATTAGATCTACAGACATAAATGTTGGGTATCCCCGACAAAGGAAAAACAGGTCTACTGATCTTATTAGACCTCTCGGCAGCCTTCGATCTGCTTGATCATCGGAGGCTCTGAGAGGCTCTGGAATTATCAGGAAACTGCTCACAAGAGGCCTCCGACTGGGTGTCTTCGTTCCTACAGAATAAACACTCCAGGATTATCTGGGGCAATCACGCCTCACAAACCAAACCAAAGGATTGTGGAGTTCCACAGGGGGCCAGTTTCTCCCCTCTGCTATTCAACCTATATATGCGCTGCGTGTGCACAATGCTGACCCTGCTCAGCATATTCCTCATTTAACATCAAAAAGGCACAAATTGCAATATCAGAAAAGGTAAAGATGCTAGGAGTCTACCTAAAGGCATCACAGGGAGCAGAGACCCACATAGCCTATCTGAAAAGAAACTTCCAATACCATCAAAAATGTATTAAAAAAATCAGATCTTTACTAAAACAGAAGAATAGTACCACCATAGCTAGAGCAACAATTCTCTCCCGATTGGACTATGGTAACTCCCTACTTCTAGGCGCAAATAACAAATGTTTGAAACAATGCCAAGTGATACAGAACAACGCCATAAGAGCCATCACAGGCAAATTAAGAAGGGAGCACATTGCAAGCGACAGAAGAGATCTGCACTGGTTGGCCATTGAGGAGAGAATTATCTTTAAATCTCTTACACTGGTCCATCGCTGCTTGTATGGTAATTCCCCACATACCTCAAAAAGCACTTCAAATGGCACAAGCCCAGCGTAATCTGAGATCAACTAATAAAGGCCTCCTTCAAATAATACCAGCAAAAAAGGTAAAGGGTCTAGGCAGGGCCTTCACAAGCAGAAGCGTCCTAAAATGTAATGAACTGCCTGTGACTTTGAGGCTTCAGAAAACAACTTAAGACCCTTTTGTTCGATTTAACACCCTGCTAAGCACCAATATACCTATGCACTAAGCCCGACTTGACCTACTTGTGTGGTTTTACCACTGTCCCGTCCTGAATTCCCATGTCACATCTCTATGGAATGCGCTCTGATGCCCGTGGGCTGCAGCGCTATACATAAATAAATATGCATAAATAAATAAAATAAAAATAAATAAACTGTCAGATGCACCTCCTCAGAGGTATTCTTCCTTTTTTCACTTTCCCCCAGAAGCTCACTGTCTCCAGAGCTCTGGTCCTCTCTAGGCTGGACTACTGCAACTGCCTCTTTCTAAATATGCTTGCCTCTACTCTTCAACTTTTACAACTTATCCAGAACAGGACTGCAAGACTTGTCCTTGGCCTCAAGCCAGGGATTGTATCTCTCCAGCTCTGAAATCTATTCACTGGCTCCCTGTGGCTGCAAGGATCAAGTTCAAGACCCTTTGCATCACCCACAAATCTTTCTGGGGCCTGGGACCGCACTACCTCCAACTTTCTCTTCCTAAACATCTTCCTTCTCTATCTCTCCGCTCATCCACCTCTCTCCTTTGCCGGAGCATCCCTCTGGAACAGACTCCCTGACTCTCTCAAACTTGAGCAGAATCATCTCTGGTTCTGGAAGCAACTCAAGATCTTCCTTTTTGCTTCTGCTTACTCTCTTCTTCTTCCCTGCTGATGCCTCTGACTGCTCCATGCACTGGTCACCAGGCTACACTCTGAACTCGGGCCCAGGATCCTGCATGTCCAGTTGCCCTTGCACTGATTCTGGGCTCTGCCTGCACTTAAGGGTCTGTACCTGAAACCCTAAAGTCCCTTCTCTCTGCACTTATGAGCCACGAGCTGGCTACCCTGTGAACTCGGGCCCAGGCTCCTGCATGTCCAGTTGCCCTTGCACTGACTCTGGGCTCCTCCTTCACTTAAGGGTCTGTACCTGCAACCCTAAAGTCCCTTCTCTCTGCACTTATGAGCCATGGGCTGGCTGCACTGATTGATTTACCTGCACTTCTCTCCTCTCCTCCCCCCTGACACTTCTCCCCTCCCTCTTTCCTGCATGTGTACAATCTAAATGACACAAGGTGTAGTATGATCATTGTTTTGTACTCCCTTTGTCTCCCCCTCCTTGTGTTGTCACACCTAGAAACACTCGTGTACAGGTGCGTTATAAATGTCATATATCATATGCAGACTGCTCTGTCTTCACGACGTGAGAGAAGGGCAGTTAATTCTAGGGGCCTTAACAGAATCAAAGAGGATGGAACCCTTCTGTGGAGGACTGTAGCTCTGTCTAAGGGTACTCTAACTCTGTCTGCTAAACTTTAAAGTTTTGTCTGGTGATCTTCATCCTATTTCGGGCTTATCAATTGTCTCCTAGCAGCTATGTCTTTGAAGTGAGCTCTGAGCCCAACCCTAGGGGTATTTCCTGTCCTGAGAGAGATGGTGATATTCCTTATCAGGAACATCAAAAGGGAAACTTCCTAAACTCCAGCAAGAGGATTCATGGGTGGGCTCCAGGTGTCAAATGGCTGAGGGAATACACAACTACTGACACCAGAATAAACTTAAAAGAAATTATTAAGGAAATATGAAACACAAGACTTTTGCAAGGAAATGGTTTCATGATGGCTATAACACAAAGTGTCTTCAAATAATACCCTGAAAGCAGGATTATATTTGGAGCACGACAAATAAAAGGCATCCAGAAAGAAATTATTAAGGAAATATGAAACACAAGACTTTTGCAAGGAAATGGTTTCATGATAGCTATAACATAAAGTGTCTTCAAAGAATACTCTGAAAGCAGGATTATACTTGAAGCATGACAAATAAAAGACATCCATAAATTTCCAAACAGGAAGCTCTCGCGCTTAGTGATTTCTAGAGCTCAGTTCCTATCCTTTCTTCTACTGGGCCATATGACTTTTCTGGCTCTTTGGGGATTTAAAGGTTTCATACCTTTGCCAAGCGTCCCAAAAATACTCTTTACTGTTACGTAGTGCCCTGTTCTAGTACCCATGGTTCTTCCTCTGTTTTATACGTCTCAACTTCAGGACACATAAGTCGCTCTCTATATCATCTCTCTCTCTTCATTCAAGAACACCCCTCACCTTGGCCACCAGGATCTCCTCCCCGTCACTGGAGCACACACCTCTTCTGAGGTCAAGGAGCTCTCATTTTCTGGTATTCATCCTCTCTTCCAAGGATCAATGTCACTATCTCTCTTAGTAGTTTTCACCCCCATTCTCATGGGGCAGGCTTTTAACTATTTTGGTCTCAATTGCCTCTTCTTCTTCTCAATAGAGTTCACCCCTCTTCAGGGGCTCAATGGGCTCTCATCCATGTACTGGACCTAACTCCTCTTCTGGGCACAAGGGGTTCCCCTTCTCTGGTGCTCTTCAGCTTTCTCATAAGATTCTTCTCCCCAGCTCTCAGCTAAGAGACTGTGGGCCTGATTCATGGAAGTGTTTTATAATGGCACAACTATAGGAGTTGAATTCATGGAAGTGTTCTATAATGGCACAACCCATAGGCGTTAACCCATAGAGTTAAATGTTCACCGTCCTCCCATTAGCGAGACAAACTTTTGAACTGATTGGTTATTTAGCTTCCTATTTTAAACCAGAGGGAAGTCATTAAAACGTTTGCCACCATTTTGGATTTCAAATCATTTCCAGTGCAGGAGCTGGTGTTTGCCTGCTCCTACCTTGCCACCTACCTGTCCCCCTCCAAATAAGTTCTTTTTTGGGGCTTCTGGTGTTGCTAGTTCATGACAAGGGATAGGCGAACCCATAGTAAGTTCCCACCTTTGCAAAATTGTGTTTCCTTTAAGGAGGGAGGAGGAAGTAATGTTCTCCTTAAATGCTGCTGTGGGGGAGGGAAAAAACTGTTCCTCTTCACAAGCACTGTTGCTCAGATAAGCAACTGTGTTTCCTCTTAGAGGATCTACATCTGATAAATAAAAGGGTTTTCTGGACATGCTAGTGTATCCCTCCTCTATATTTATAAAAGTGAAAATGTGCAGGTTTGTGGCTAGGCTTGCAGCAAAGCGTTGTTCCTTATACAATACCACACAGTTTCACCAATCTGCACTACATTTTGCATAGTTACCTGTTATGACCCTCCGGATAATACTGGCTAATTGACATTTGGACACCCCACCCCCTTCCTGAATTTCGGCATTAGTCAAAATGTGTTTGGTGGTTTGTGGCTTGGTGAAGCGTTGTTCCTTATACAATTCAACAACATTTCACTGATATGGACCAAACTTTGCCTAGTTGGACCCTCTGGACATTACTGGCCACATGACATTTGGACACACCACCCCTTTTGCCAGATTCCATCAAAACTCAAAATTGGGTTTGTGGCTTGGCTTGGCACTGTTTGTTCAATCTGCACCATATTTTGCATAGTTATCTGCTAGAACCCTCCAGACATGAGTAGCTACAAAACATTTGGACATCCCACCCTTTGCTCGCATTTCAGCACCTTCACAGATGTGATGATAGCCTGAAATCAGCGAAACATCAATGTGGCCGTAAAAGACACCAGGGTGAGGCAACAGGTGGGGAGAGAGCACAGTAGGTCCCAGTGTGCAGCAGAATACCACCTCTTGCCTCCCCCAACGTGTGCTCCATGGTATGTCTGCCAGCCACACATGCCCATTCTCAGTACAGTTTACTTCAGTGTGCAAGGCACATCAAGAGATATGTGAATCAGAACAGCGACTTACATGATCATTGATTTTCAGACATTGATGAGAATGTTGTCATGTCTATCCACAGAACCCGTTCAGAGAACGGGCACTTTTTGATAGTAGCATATCATTTCCTGAATCTCTGAAAGATCTTCCAGAATCTGCTCAAGGTTTTTCATTTCTAAATTGGATACACCTTCGAAGATGCAGTCCTGAATACCCTGATTCTTTGAGAGCTTGTAGTTCCTTAGCTATTGCGCTCTCAAATGATTCAACAACATTTCAGGGCTGGTCCTGTTAGTCCTTCTATCAGGCGAAAGAGGGACTGGATGTGATATTGGCACTGTGATTCAACCCAACAGAGTAACCTGAATCAGCACAGTCCTGCCAGGGATGAGTCACTGTTTCCTATTGACAACTATATGGCAACACATTGTTATTTCTCTGCGCCCACAATTCCTCAGCTCCATTCAACCTCTGATCCTCATCCATATGTTCTTCCTAACACCCAATCCAAACCCTCTTTTTCTCTGTGCATTTTGCAATATCAATGTGAGATGAATGGACTGTGGTGAAGGGCACACCTCTACATGGTACCATGAAGAACATATCAAATCACATCCAGCCACTCTTTTGTATAATATATATATCAGTGAACAAACTTTGTTAAAGGGACATTATGGTTAATTTGCACTAATAAAAACCTGTGAAATTCAGTGACAAAACTTTAACAAGTCGTTATGGTTACAAGTAAAACAGAAAAAACCCAGATATTCACCAGTTATGGTAAGCTAAGCAACCATAACTCACACAATCACTGTGCACTGCTAAGACTAACATCCAGGACATCCAAGATGACATCTCAAATGCCATGTATGGCATCACTGATGACATCACATATCTGGGCCACTTATTTTTGTTCACTGACATATCTAGACTAGTTGTTTTTGTCAACAAACAGTGAGAATTTCAATAAATTAAAATGTGCTGTATATCTAGACATTTCCCTTCTCATATGGTCTTAAAGTACTTTCCTTAGAGTTTGATCTCAGTTTATGGTGCACATTCATGGGCCAATAACCAGGGCTCAAACACACAATTTGTGTGCATGATGATCAACTCTAATGATATTGTAATTTTCCGGTGATGTTGTTTGTTTCCTCCTTACAGTAGTTTCCCTGAATGTGCCTCAGATTTTTATGCATTGTGGTTGTTGATATGTAGTGTTTGTACTAACAAAAGTGTGAAGTGAGTCTTGTATTGCTAACTATCAATTTAAAGTTTAATGTTAGTTAAAATTCTGATAGGTTTGCATTTATTATTTTACTGGCAATATTACCAGATTAAAAATGATTTACTTTTATGGTGCATGCTGCACCCATTGCCTACATGTATGTATTGTCATGTTTCTCTATTAACAACAACACTCCAATATGATGTTTGGTTTAGATGAGCAAAACCAAGCCAAATGCAGGTCTCCAATCAACCTTTTAAAACATATGTACTGTATGGGAGTGAGGGGCCCCCAGGCTCCCTTGCGCCGTACACTCCTCAGTACAAAGCTTGGACCACGTGCCTCTGGTAGTGGGATTGCCCCTTGCCCTTATGTAAAGTTAACCACGGTTGACCGCTACATAGATGGGACTACTGAGTAGGACATGGGGCATCCATCTTTTGTGCCCCCTTTCGACTCCATCTTGGGAAAACAGGCCTCACTGCGATAGTACAGCAATGCTCAGCTCCCCTTCCACCGCAGCAGCCAAGGACAGAGACACACACAAGTCGCGCAGGCAGCTGGCTGGCCCCCACCCTTGCACTCCCCCTGCGAAGGAAAGCTCTGCGCTCCCATTCTCACGCTGAAGCCGGAGAAAGTTGCAACAACCAATATGATCCAGTTTTCTTCCTTTCTACTTGTTCGTCCCCATAAACGTGCAAGCCACCCACCCCCATTTAGAGCAATTTATTGCCACCCTGACCCTGCGCTCCCTGTAAGGTATTTCTTTCAAGTGCCAGACCCTCGCTTGTGCTGCGAAACCCACCCAACACACCCGCTACTAACCTTAAGCATCCTACCACAATATATGTTTTTTCTTATACTAATAGGTCTAAAGCTTAGGAGATATGTGAAACACAGCTTGATTCTTTTTACATGCACAATAAAGGTCAAGGCCTCGAATTAAAACCACGAATGACCCAATTGTACTGACAATAATTACTATGTGTGACTTGTGTAGAAATATGAATAGTAGCATAAAATGTTTAGATAATTTGTTATTTAGTGTTTTTCAAATGCAACATATTATCTTAGGTAGTGACCACAGTGACCGGACCCTGACCTGCGTGGAGCACAAGATATTTGACGTCCGTCATCTCGTCAGCCACTCAGCCAACCAGAAGGAAGAGATGCCACCCACACCTACAGCACCACACCGCCTGGCCAATCGGGTCCATTTAGTATTTTTTGTTAAGAGTTACTTTAATTGATATATATATGAGTAATGATGTAAATGGAGGGTGGGGTTTTTTGGATTATTTCCTAGCTGGAGAAATAAACCATCCTTTGAACTCTTGCAGCCAGGTCTCAGTGCCTCCTTCCATGACAGGGGTTGTGTTGGTTATTTGATTTTCTCTCACGCGTAGTAAGCCGGGGAAAGGCACCTACAGTACCCCTACTTAAACCTAAAGATTCACTGTATCAACCTTAAGAGAAATGAAGTGGGAGAATGGGAGAAAAAGCTCCCCCCAATCTCCTCGCGACCATGGCCCAGAGGATCGCGGCCCAGACACCCACCATGAGATGAATTTGTCTATCTACCAGACGACCAAATACCCTGGTTCAAGAACATGAGGATATGCCCACCAGCCTGCCCTACTCAAGCCGACACCTGCGGCATGGATGAACTCGACTAAGACCTCAACCACAAGCACCCACATCATTAGAGATGCCATGACGAACTAGCCAACTGCCAAGAACAACCGTGCCACCATGCACACTGGACACTCACGCACCAACCCACACGAAGAATACATTCAGTGCTATGACGTAGGTGACGGATACACCCACTGACGCGCATCTTTATTATTTTTCACATAGGTTTTCCGTAATGCAGAAACGAAGACGGATATAGCACTCGCGTATATCTTGCTGACGCTTCTCCCACCCCTTGCATCGTGATGAGAATATAACGAAGACGTAATACTGCCTATGAAGCCATGTCACACCGCAACACAGGTGCCGTGCATTACACATCCCCACCTATGAACCAGGCCCAGGTAGGCCGCAAGCAAGAGCCGCCATGAACACTGAATGAGCGAGAGTACAAGTGCTGATCCCGCAGAACGAGCCCAGCGAGAGCTCACAGCCAAGGGGGCGATGTTGCAACTCGTATGCTACCAGCCGGCGCCAAGGTCGCACCTGTAAGCAAAGCCAAGCACACAGAAGCAAAATACAACTTTAAATGTGCAGAATTCTGCCCCAGCCACGGTCTCTCCACACGTGACCAAGCCAACCTGACAGGGTGCCAGACCCATGAGGGAGAAGTCGCCTGGGTCCCACGTCTGGGACACAGGTTGCAACAATGAAATGACCCGATGGACACCTGCAGCGATGGGAATGGTCTGCTCTCAAGCCTATGAGCAAATCCGTGCATTGTCTGCACGAACACATAGTTACATATTGTTGCTAGTGACAGGTACACCGTGAGCTGGGAACAACGATGGTCCCAGACTGGGGGGCTCGCGGGTGGACCAATCAGAACGTGGGGGCACTCATCACTGACGCCACTAACATTAGCCAATCATTAGGGGTCTTCGTGTAACAATTTTCAAGTATCTAATAGAAGGGACAACCCAAGTACCCCACCTGACTCATCCTCAACCACTAATACTGTTCTCTATATGTATGCTATACTAACCCTACCACTCGAGGAACGAATCCGGAGTGGCGATAGGTTTTTCGCTAACTTTCCCAGGTGACGCAAGTAGCGCGTCATACTGAGGTAAAAAGGGCCTGCATGCCCCACAAATTTTGAGAGTCTGGATGGACGCGTACAATCCTAGACCCATCCCTGCCGTTGTTTTAATAAACAGCAGAACCACCTTGCTTCTTGTGTGTGTCTCATACTCATTTTTGGGAACACGGGAGGAGTTGGGGCCTCCCCGCCCGGAGGTCCGCGGATGGCCCAGCCGACCCCGGGAGAATCACCCCGACAGAAATATTGGAAGAGAGTAATGGATCAGGGTGATGTTGATGTTTATACAAAAGCCAATGTCAATTGTATTAATACATCAATACACAAGTGTAACCACCTGCTTCATCATAAAAAATACATGTTATGAAACATATACAAACATCAACCTACCATTTCTAATACACCAATGACCATACATTCACACATCAAAAAATTCAAGTCTCCATGACTTGACTATACATAGTGATAGTTATCTCAATTTAAAACACAATTAAAAACATATAATCTACCATCAGACGATAATTCAAACAAAAGTTTGCTCAATGTTGCTCTCACAATACCCTGTTCACCCATGTATCGTGGGAGCAACATTAAGCAACACTTTTGGTTGCTTCATCGTCTGATGGTACAAAGAGACAGACAACTTCCAGGTAGATTATTAATAGTTTCCTTGCATATCCTTGTGGTGTTGAGGATTTAAGCTAGGTTAAGTAAAAGACCTATGAAGCGCATATGTTTATATATGCTTTTAATTGTGTACTCATCTCTACAGGGATCCTCTGGAATGATACAATGGAGAAAATTGTGGGATTTATTCCCTGTCACCTATAAGAAACACATTTCCAACCCCTGAGGAATGTCCGGCAACATTTAGCCACAAAGCACAGAAAATTATATAAGTCGGGCAAAGATTGTCATAGTTACATCCCAATTTACTGTCCCGCCTGGCTCAGATTGGTATCTCGGGTCAGGTGTTAGCCTGGTTTTCGTTATTCCTGGCCGATCGCACTCAGCTGATTTTCTCTTTCCTATTTTCTCTCAGACGCCTTCAGCTGCACCTGTGGGGTTTTGCAGGGCTCTGCCTTATCGCCCATTCTCTTCAACATTTACATCTGGCCATTAATTTGTCTCCTCCGCTCCCTCAGCGTCAGGTGCTATTCTTATGCTGTCAACACTGAAATCTTGATCCGTTTAGATTTTGATCGTACTGAGGTGTCGTCGTGCCTCTATCAGTGCCTGACGGCCTATGTGAGTGGATGGGTTGTAATTGCCTGAAGCTGAATGGAGACACGACAGAGGTGATGGTGGTAGGCATCCCCACAATCCTGCACTATGGGTGTCTTCTTTCTGCCCTTCTTCTCTTGGCTCTCTCCCTGTTCCAGTGTACAAGATGAAGAAATTGGGAGTGAACGTTTTGGCCTCTCTCTCTATGAATGATCAAGTTCCATCTGCAATGCAGGCCACTTCCATCTTAAAGGGTATGGGGTTACTGCACCTTCAAAATCCGGCCGCCAGTGCTATGTACCCTTCATTGGCTTCCAATGGCACAGCGGATCAAATTGAAGGCACTCTGCTTTGTCCATCGGGTTCTGCATGAACAAGGGGCTGAATACCTCCAGACGAAATGTACCTGATACTTTCCTACCCGCTCTTTGCGCTTGACAACAGCCGGTTTGCTGTGTGTGCCTACTTTCTGCCGTGCGCGCATTGGTGAGCAGGCTTTTTCAGTTGCTGCTACTCTAATCTGGTACGATCTGCCATCTGCCAAATAATTTGTCTTTCAGGAAGGCTCTAAGAACATCTCTGTTTTAGTTGATTGTTGTTGATGGATGATGGTTCCTGGTACCTCCCACTCTAGTGCCATGATACCTTCGGGTGACCGTGCACTATATACATTTCAATAACATAACATAGGTGGAAATTAGGTTGCGATAACCATCATTATGTATATCAAGCCATGGAGACTTGACTTTTTTCATGTGTGCATGTATGATTATTGGTGTTTTGGAAATGGTACATTGATGCTCATATGTGTTTTTAACATAAAATGGATTTGTTATGATTAAGCAGTTGGTGCACTGGTATTAATAGAATTAACATTTGCTTTTGTGTATAACATCATCCTGATCCATTGTTATCTTCTGATATTTGTCTAAAGGTTGTTACAGGGAGTCTTTATGTTTAAGAGGGCTACATATGTTTTAAAAGGTTGATTGTAGACCTTCATTTGGCTTAGTTTTGTTTACTATATTCCTACTTAGTCGCAAGGTCTAACACTAGATAGTGGGTTATGCCCATGTGAGAATAGTGACTTGGTTTAGATGAGTAAATGTATTAAATCCATGAAGTAGTTCATGAGAGGTCTCCCAATCACCCCTGACATATTGCCACCAACATTGTTAACGTAACCCTTTCTAGGGACTTTTCATCAAAATTAATTTCATATGTGATGTCATTAGTGTTGCCATGAATGACATTGTGATGTCATCTTTGTCCTCAGTGTTATCCTTAGCAGTGCAAGGTGCTGGTGCGAGTTATGGTTGCTTAGCTTACCATAACTGGAACTTTTCTGCAGTTTTTCGGTTTTAATGTTTTCCACAAAGATCTGATTACCGACATCATTTAGATGGACTCCATCTATATATCTATTACAGAGCCTGCGGTAGCTGCCCTTTAGTTATGGTTAATTTGCACAACCCATTCGAATAACACTTTTTGGGTGGCTTATAACTTTGACCCACTGACGAATCCTCACAAACCTTTGCACAAAAAGTATATGGCCCTGTCAGATTGATTCTCCAAAGTTTGTTGAGGTTTTGTGCCGGGGGTGGGGAGCAAAGTTATAGGGGTTTCAAAAATGTGTGTTTTATCGCATAGACACCAGTGGTCGAAGTGTACGAAAAGAAGTAGTGGAACTATGTTCCCTGCTGGCCTGCACCCACTCCCCACAAACCTCATCACCACGTCCCCTCCGACACACAATACACACACTTGCACCTGCTATTTAGGGAACGTTCATTGCAGTGCACTGAGAGTGCAAGTTTTAACTTCTTCCTACACTTTTATTTTAAAAAGAAACCGTTCCGGAATGGTTTTGTTTTAAAATAAAGTATAGGAGCTGTATAAGGTCATTTAAAAAAGTAGAGGAGCACCGCTCCTGACCGCTCCCGCTCACTTCGACCACTGATAGACAGAGTGGAAAAGAAAATGTGCTCACGCCTACAGCCCAAACCACTGGACTGATTTTCACCAAATTTGCGGCCGGAGCGACAGCTTGCTCACAAAAGCATGGTTTTGTAAATTTAGTGTAAATCCATACAGTAGGTCTTTTTTTAAATCCCAAAAAGTAGGTAAAATAAATTGGTGATATTGGGGTTTGGCCCGTGGACTCACTTCCCTGTCTGGTCTGTGGAGGGGTATCCGATTGGTCCAGAGGGCGGCGTGATGTCTTGGATGGCAAAAAGCTTGAGGTGCGTCATATATATATATATTTTTTTATAAACTCTGTTTATTGATGGTTTTAGCAGATACTACTCATTACAAAGTTACAGTCATAGTACATTCATGTCATCTGACATACCACAATCATATGATGATACATTTGCATTTATATAGCAGTATCGTCGTCTGAGGCCATTTTACATAAATACATTCTAAACGGGGCCCATATGTATTTGGGACGATTGCTTGTAGGTACGGTCAATGTGTACTGATCCTCGCATTCGTTAGCATATGACAGTTCTCAGAGAAAATTCTCAATGTTTGGCGGAGAGGGGTTCCTCCAGCATTTTAATATACATATTTTTGCTATCACGCAGGAGACATTAAACAGTCTCCTAGTGGTTTCAGCATTCTTACCGATGTCCCCGAACAAGTATTTTTGGGGAGTCAGAGAGGCCGGGATCTGAGTTATTTCTTCTATGATTTCTGACAATTTTCCCCAAAACCAAGCCACTGCCGGACATTCCCAATACATGTGAAACGACCCCACTTGAGGTGTTTTGCATTTAGGGCATTCCCCAGTCCCACCAGCTGTGAATTTGGCCATTTTAGCTGGAGTTTAATGGAGTCTGTTCAGGACCTTGAATTGAAACAGACATAAGCCTGCGTTCAGCTATACCATTTTCGTGAGCGTACAGTATTTGGACCATTTCTCGTCTGTGATGGTTGTATTCAAATCGTTTTTCCATTTGGCTTTAACATCATTAACTGTGGGGGAGTGTGTCTGCATCAGTGCATACAATTTAGAGATTCCCAGCCCAGTGCCGGATGTTGCTGCTTGCAAGCGAGGGTGTATGGGAGGTTCATATGGAAAAAAGTGTCCATCGTGTATTAAATGCTGACTTCCTTCTGTAGTATTGGAGTGCTCAGAGTGGACCCCTCGCCCACAGCATTGCCTAAGTCGTCACTGCTCACAAACCTCCCATTCAGGAACATGTCCCGCATTTTAATTTCTTTGTTTGGATCACAGATTCGCTGTAAAGATTTGTCTAACGTTGGAGGGATTCCAGGGTAATTCCAGAGGGCAACGTCCGGGTCATATGGAGTATCTATTTTTAATTTCTTATACAATGTGCCCCATGCTCAAACCGTACTTCTTACAGGGTCATAGAGACATGAATCTTTGTAGTGCAAATTAAAAATAATGGAATGGAGATCGATAGGGTATGCAGCAAATTTCTCTAACCATATATGGGGTGAACGATCTGATAGGTCATACCAGTGTTTGGCGAATTACGCTTGCGCACCCTGGTAATATAATTCAAAATCTGGTGCTGCAATACCCCTGGAGCAGTACGGTTCAATCATTTTGTCCCATTTCATTCTAGCAGTTTTCCCATCCCAGAGGAATGTTATCACCATTGAACGTAACGTCCTAAAAAAGGTTCTTCCCGGCCATATGAGTATGTTCACGAAGAGATAAAGTAGTTTAGGGAGAACAACCATTTTTAAAATGGCAACTCAGCCATACATGGATATGGGCAGTTTGGCCCACGTCTGGAATTTAGCGCTAAGAAGCTGTAGCATTTGTTTGTGATTTTCTGTGTATAGTGTCTGCCTGTCTCTAGATACGAATATGCCCATTTATCGGATGTGTTGAGTCGACCATATAAGTCCCGAAGTTTCCGTTGGGCATATGGTGGTTGCAGTCAAGGGGAAGATCTTGGATTTTTCATTATTGATCCTATATCCTGAATATTCAGCAAATTTATGTATATCAGTTATAAGAGGTGCCAGATTGGTTTCAGGGTCCTGGATATACAAGAGGGTATCATCTGCATATAGTGAGATAGATTGAGTTGGGCCTGACATTCGTATCCCTCTGTCTCCATGTTTCGAATATCGGCATGGGTTCTATGCTGAGTGCAAATAGTATAGGCGAGAACGGGCAGTCTTGTCTGGTGTCTCTACCCAATAGGAACAGAAAGGAAATTGTGCGGTTAGTGAGAACTGTAGCACCTGGTGCTGTATGCAGTAATTGTACATTAGGGCCCATTCTGAACTTCCTCAGCACTGAGAGGGGATACACCCATGACACTGAGTCAAATGCCTTCTCAACGTCAAGGGAGATCGCTACTGCACATGCGTCTGTTTTTTTTTGTGCCATTATTCCAAAAAGCCTATGTAGATTCAATGCAGTGGATCTTGTGGGGATAAACCCGCATTGGTCGGGATGGACCAAAGTCGGCATGCTAGGTAGTAGTCTATTCGCCAGTACTTTCTCAAACACCTTGGCGTCTGCATTAATTAGTGACAGAGGCCTGTAGGGTAGCATGTCCTGTGGAGGACGTCAGGGTTTTGGTAGTACAGTAATTATTGTGTCCCTCATCGAGTCAGGGAGGATGTTTCGTGCCAGAGACTCCTCCCATACTTTTAATATTATCGGGACCAGTTCCTTCTGAAACTCCTCATAGAGTTTGATCCCCAGTCCATCTGAACCTGGGGCTTTCAGGGACATTAATGCATTTATTGCTTCAGCATTTCTTTTTCAGTTACCGGTTGTTCAAGGGTCAACTTGGTTTCTAAAGCGAGCTTCGGGAATTCTAAATCATTGAGGTATTCCTGTATATCTGGTTCTTTTTTTTTAATCTCGATTGGCGTATAATTCCTGATAAAATTTAGAAAATTCATGGTTTATGGCCTGCTCCCCTGTAATCACCCCGCCCCAAATTGAATTAATGCTTGTAATTAGGGTTAGTTGAAGATCAGCTCTGATTAGGTTGGCCAAGGACCATCCTGCCTTGTTGTTTTCCCCATATCTACGTGCTCAAGCTGGGGCAGCATTATATTGTATTTCCCTTCTGGATAATTCATCGACGTCCTTTAAGAGTTTATTGATATCCGCCAGGGTATCTTTGTTATGTGTATTACTATAGGCAAATTCCAAATTTGGAAGTTGAGTCTCGACATCGGCGATTGCACGCCGTAAGGACTTCATTAGGCATGTGGTTTTGGATATCAAAGCCCTCCTGATCCATACCTTGAATGATTCCCAGAGTGTGGAGTATCTATCGACCGTTCCCACATTGTTGGTGAAAAATTCCTCAATTTCTATATGTAGGGACTCAACTACATTAGTGTCCATTAGTATATTGGCAGCCATTCCCCATCGTCTTCCAGGTTTCGGGGTGTTTCGAAATACTAGCTCAAGTGTCACAGGGGAGGGATCCGACAACATACAGGGATGTATTTCGCATTTCCCCAGCGAGTTTGACATGGAAGTGGAGAGGAGCCAGTAATCAATACATGACTCCGAGTCATGCACTGTGGAATAGCATGTATATTCTCTCGTGTTTGGATGCAGTTCCCTCCATACTTCTATCAGTGATAGTTGTGGTATGATCTAGGACTAAATTAAAATCCCCTCCCCAAATTATGTTAGAATTTTCCCGAGAGATGAGTATTTCCAATCTATTTAGGTAGAAACCTGTGTCATCTATATTAGAGCCGTATGTGTTGAGTAATGTGACCGATTTGGCTGCTATACCACCCCATATAATTACATATCTCCCAAGGGGGTCCACTTTGTGCCTCTTTGGCTTGAAATCCCAGCGATGGGTGCAATATCGTTATCACCCCTCTAGCCTGGGTGGAATATTCTGTATGGTATCATTGCTTACCCCAGGAGGCTAGTATGTTTGCATTGCTGGTTCCCTGAGCATGCTTTTCCTGTAACATCACTATGTGAGGAGAGGTCCTATTTTCCTAGATATTGTGGCTTTATTAAGCCCATGAACATTCCATGATAAAAGTTTAATTCTTAGTCTGTTACCTGTAATGGCTTTATGTATATTTATGTCTAATCATGGCCACATTGGTAAAGAAATACAGTTTAGTGTAATTAGCGAAAGCATCTGCAAACCATGAATTTGAAAACTTGTAAAACTTGTAGCAGTCCACATAATGTAAGCTGTGGTAACTTGGCTTTGGTGGAGCAATCTCCCCTTTGCCCCTGACCCACCCTCACCATCCAACCCAGCTTGATGATGTTCCCTCCTTACAAATGTTTGGAGCTCTCCTGAGGTCGCCATGTTGCATTCACATAGTTACCAGACCCAGGTTTGCGACCCAATTCCAGGGATAGCGTGCAGAGCCCTCCACTAAAGCATAAACAACACTACAATTGCTTAAAAGGATATTAGCTTATTTCTCATTCAGTCAGATGGATCGTGCCTCTCCTCTTTGGGAAGAGGCCTGCCATTCTGGTCCGGTCTGCGCTCCCTGCGTGGTAGGGGTATAGAGGCCTCAACATAGGCCATGGCTACGGCTGGAGTCTCAAAGAAATGTGCTCTCCCTCCATGCTGCATCCTCATCTTGGTCGTGAATATAAATGCATATGGCACCTGGCGTGCTCTCAGTAATCTTTTGGCTGGTTCATACAATCTCCGATTTGCCTGGACTTCTGCCGCAAAATCCAGATATATATGAATGCGGTTCTCCTTGTATTGTAGCGTACCTTCTTCCCTCGCCATTAGGAGTATTGCATCCCTGTTTCTGTAATTGAGAAGGCGGGAGATTATTGTGCGGGGTGGTGCCCCTGGTTTGGGTTCCGGAGCCAGCGTGCGATATGCTCTTTTGACTAGAAAGTCGTCTGAGAAGGCTTCTGTGCCAAAGGGAGACTTAAGGAGGGACTCCACCTGGTTTTCCATCACACCTTTCCCACATTTTTTGGAGACACCTACTAACCTAATATTATTCCTCCTGGATCGCAATTCGGTTGTCTTGCAGCTGGGCAATGTCTCGCCTGAGGTGGGCGATGGTGTCCTCATTAGTGCTGATTCTCCCTTCCGCCTCAGTGATACGTGAACTTTCCTTGTCCCCTCTCGCCTTCAGGGATCCAATAGTAGCAACAATGTCATCCAGCTTAACATTGATTCCAGAAAGCCATTTTGTACTATGGTCGTTAGCCGGTCCTCTCTGTCACTGCCCTCACCTTCGGTTTGAGCATTGGACACCATTGATGTCTCAGCCGGAGGGTCTGGTGTCTGACTGTTCATATATGAGGCCATGGTGCACTTCTTTTTAGCACTGGATCCCGTTGTCATTGTGTCTAGTATCTGTGGTCTTCTCTTTTCAATGTTCAGGGTACGCTGTAAGTAGTAGGTCAAGCAAATATTGTTGAACAAGAGTACATGCATGATTTGAGGTTGTTTGGTCCCCAAGTTAACAATGGTATGGCCGGGGCAGCCGCCGGTTTCCAGACCTTCATGCAGTGGATTACCCCCTGGTTCCGAGCCTGAGGGAGTGTGGCTGTAATATATTCCCTAGGGCCATTGAGTAGATCAGAGTGTGTCGTGGATCAATGGTTCATATCGCTGGTGTAGCCCTTCACCACGTCCTTCCTGCCCCAGGGTGGAGTGATCAGGTCAATGCATGTGTCTCATCAGAGGTTCACAGGGCTTCACTCTGACAGTCCCTAAACAAAGTTCGTTAACAGTTTTGTAATCAACGGGACTGTCCACCACTCCACTTGACCTAACTAGTATTCTATCGCAATTTCCAGGCCCTATGTGTGGATTGCGTTCTCCCATGTAGCAACCCACTACACGGGAGTGATGAGCATACTATTTGCTGTAATTTTGTAGGAGTGTGGAATCCGTTTCTCGGGATCAGGCCTCAATCGTGGTCGGACTCCTGAAATATCCTGTGGTCTCAGATTGATTTAGTGTAACTTACACTGGCCATGACACATCCACGCCCTAGTAGAGAGGCTAAAGTGCTTATTTGCCCACTAAGCACAGATGTGAGTAAAGGGCTGCACCGCATGGGGTCACAAGCCCATTTCAACTGTATACAAATTTTCCACCAAGGCGTGAAAGCAATTAGTCGGCATCCGGGGCCCCTCGTCCGACAGGTAGTGTGGGATCCACCACTTCAGCCCAGCAGTCAGGTACACCAAGCAAATGACGATCAGAGATTCCTTGGTCTTCCTTCCTCCCCTATTGTCAGGCCAACAGCAGTCTTATTGGGCATTATGTACGTGGAACCCACCTCTGCCCGCAATAGTTTATACATTGGCCTGTTCCTGCAGATCCTTTTGCAGACTTACGTGTGTCTTGTGCCCTGGGGTCAGATCATATCAGCTGTTACTGATATTGCGGCCATTGAGGAGGCATGTTCTCTCACGAGCCGTTGTTGTTCTCAGCATGCCGGTCGTAATTCGTACCTCACCAGGTGTGCCCTCCAGCCACGGTCAGCAGCCCCTGTTTCCCGCTCCAACGGGCACAAAATCCAGCCGCCGGCCCATCAATTGGTTGGCCACCCTGGGGACAGTTCCGGACCAGGGGTGTATACAATCTGGATATGTACATGGTGGGAAGGGCAGGCCTCCCGTGACTGCTACAGCACCATGCATAGAGACTTTCCGCTGTCCTCGCAGCCACCAAAGCCACATCTGTCTGATGCAGGCCAACACCCAGCAGGTCCCCAGCTTCAGTGTCTGAGGCGGGGCACATGTCCACGGCCATGTGCTACAGTATCAGTGTGGGCCGCACAGAAATCGGGCATCAGGGACGTCCCTCTCAGTCTGGGCCAGTCCAGTCCAGCACCATCTCTCGCCCACAAAGGATTTTAGAAACACTGACGATCCGGAGAACTTGCGTGTAGATTCCTTTGTTCGGTCAAGTGTGCCCAGCATTCCTCTGACACCGCGAGCCATGTCAAGTGAGCGGTGCCTGCAGCGCCCTCTCGGCCCTTTCCCCAATTTGCAACAGCAGCGAACAGGGCAATCTCCTGGATCCCATGAACGGCCCGCACCATCACCTAGGCACGTGGGATTTTTGACACAGTGGTGTTTGAGAATGGCGTTCCGTAGCAGTTCCACATTTTCACATAATATACCTAATGTTCTGAGCTTCAATCCAGTATGTTTTCCTGCTCCACAGGTTTCCAATAGAGGATGGTCTCAAGTCAGGATTTATACGTGTCAGAGCTCTGGGATAAAATGTGCGCAACAGCACCCCCATCCGTGCATCATATTTTCTGAAACGCCCGTCATGCTGTATCCACGGACAGCTTGGCTGACTGCAGATGATCACCGTGGGGAAAAAGTTTGGAAAACACATTTTGGTTTATTTGGTGGTGAAAAGAGGAGCTGGAAGGGTGAGGGAGTGGAAAAAAATATGACAGAGCTCATAGAATATGTATTTAATTATACTTGCTATGGTTACTTGGTTTCATATGTGTGTAGTAATTATAGATAATGTAGTAGGAGTATGGTGAGAATAACCACAGTAGTAATATGTGTATAGTAATTATAGGTAATGTAATGGGAGTACAGAGTGTTTGTTATTTGGGGGAATGATGTAATTGAACTGTATATGGTACTTATGACAATTGATTGCATTGCAAAAAGGGCATAATATGCCATAATTTGCATTCTGCAGAAGCTCCTGGAATGCAATGGATTCAGAATTTGGTATGGATGCATATACACATCATTCATTAGGGATGTGGTCTTGTGAAACATGGTTGCAGAGAGTGCATGTATATTTACATGTGTATGCATTCATAGGGATGTTTTATACTTGTAGTAAGTACATTTGGAATTCTTGTGCCTCTGCCTGTGTGTTATTGTAAATTGTACCCTTCCTACACAGTAGTCCAATTCTTGCCTTATATAAAGAAGACACTGTAAGTGATGTCAGGATTATTTGTGGCATTTTTGTAATGGAAAAGCATTTGCAAGCACAACTGGTTCGAGCCGTTTAAGTAAATGTTGTGACCAATCAGTGGCAATTGAAAGAGAAGATCCATTGTTACATTAGTATAACAATTTACTCCAGTTGTTTTGATTAATTTAAATTGACGAGTGAGTTCTGTTTGTGGATCATTTCATGGACCTGCAGATTTTTCTGTAGAAGAGACACTTGCGTCTTTGTTTTCTGATGGACATGCAGTTGACTTTGTACTAGCCAGTTTTGTGGTTGTATTGTTTGATGCAGAAGGAGTTGGTTGTTGTTTCTTTAGCTGTATTGTTGGGAGATTTGTTGCAAATTATGTTTGTATTACTTGTCTTTTTAAAGGTGTCGTCTTTTGAGGTACAGGGTACATATCTAAATGGGAGTGTATAGTGCCCATAGCTTGTTGTATTCGAATATGCAAGGAATGTCAGCGTTGACTTAGTTTGCATCAAAGTTAACTAGGGATATACCATTGAGTTTAAGCAGATGTGAAAGTACTGCTTGATCATCTAGGGTTAGACCCTGTGTTTTGTGAATAGTGAGATCAAGAGATAGAGAAAATTGTTCTCTGTGTACTTACATGTCTTTAAAAAGAAGGAAAAGTGCTATTATCTGACTAATTTGTAGACATTTTTTAAAAAAATGGCCAAAGTGGATGTTGACAAACAGAATGTTGTCATCATGTGGATATATTTGGAAGCCCACAACTGTAGCAATTGCTCCATTGACTCAACCATGTTCTACGTAAGGGTACATTTTAGAATTAATCAGCAGTTTAGACAAAGTCAATATTTTCTTCAATCCAGCTGTGTTGGAGAAAAAATGTCTAAGCTATTTAGTTGTTTTGTTGCTTGTTGATACATAGGAAGTGCCATGCCATGCACTTCTAGTGTACCTGTGGAGCTGATATGCAGTATGGGGTGCATGGGCCTCATTATGACCCTTGCGGTAAGTGATTACCGGTACCGGTAAGGGCACTGGTGCCGGTAATCCCTTACCACCCAATTCAGAGGTCTTTTGCAGGTCCTCCCTTAACGGCTGGTTTTACCAGCCGTGAAGGACGGGACCCGCAAAGGGACCTTGGAGGTAATTACAGTACTGCAATTTGCAGTACCGTAATTACCTCCTTCCCCATTTCCATTGAGCCCTATGGGGGCAAAAATGGGAATGGGGAAGGGTGAATGGGGAATTACCGCCCCGCCAACATTGGAATGGGGCGGTAATTCCGCCATTCACCATGGCAGAATCGGTAAGGTACCGGTGTCAACCATGGCGCTAATAGCACCATGGTAAACGCCCGGGTCGTAATGAGGCTGCATGTCTTTTTTCAACATTGTTTCATTGAATTGACTACAGCTTGCAATGGCTGGCATTAAGGACATGTATTTTAGATTTTGTTGAGTTAATTCATAACATTCAGAGCAGATGTGTTTTGTCCATGTAGCTCATGGATTAGTCTACTATGTAAGATGGATTTTGCATATTTAGTAAGCCGACCAGTTCTAATGCTTTAAAAATGTTAGCACAGGTGAGTTCTGCAGACTGATGCATGTTTTGAGTTAGTTCTCTGTAGTGAAAATGTTGCAGGAGATTTACATTTCCAATGCTGCCGAGGGTATTGTGGCAGTACTTGTGTCCTAATGTTTTGAAAATAGGTTGACCTTTCACTGGTGTTAACTGTATGAGGTCTCCAAAATAATGACATGTTTTGATACAAACAGTTCTTTGTAGTTGGACTTTAGGACTTCTTGCATTCTGAGATGAATTAAAGCCAACATGAGGTTAGAAACCATGCTTAATTCATCTATCATGAGCACTTCCATTTGTTTTAAAATTCAGCATACTTCAGTCACAGTTTCTGCTGATACTTTGTAGTATTCTAATTTGTTTTGCTGGTCTATGGGGAGGAGCAGTACTTGGTGTAAAGTTACAACTCCTATGTTGTAGGCAGCTAAAACTGCGGGGACTGTTACTAAAGCTGAAACGTTGTTGTTTGTTAAGAAATGTGCAGATTATTTTGATTAATAATGGTTACCAGAACCAGATTCACCATTTACATATAGGAGTAGAGGTTTATAATTTTTACAGCTACAGGTTTTAGCTTCAGTTTTAGTTTCATGTTTAATACCATTTTCAATTTCCTGGATGACTTTTAGATAAATGGTGAGTTGTTCATCATTTAACTGTGATTCGATCACTGACAAGTCTTCCTCAGATTGTTAATATTGCCACATGGTATTTTCTACCTTAGTCATGGCTATTTCTGCTTCATTTAGAATGATTGGTTCTCCAAGTGGCTCTTGGCTTCCTGTAAGGGAAGGTTGATTGCCCTCAGGAGTGTCTTTTTCTAGTTAGGCGTCAATGTCTTCCTCTTGTTGGCGTTCATTGTCCAACATTGGTTTGTATTGTTAGAAATTGTCATTTGTTATACTGCTTTCATTTGCTTTGAATGCAGCTTCAATGAGTTGTATTCATCTAATAATTATCTTTCTGTTCCCCAAGGTTTAAAGTTGGAGTAGGGTCATGTAATACAGTTCTCTATGTTGTGGAGATGTTAATGGTAACTATATATGATTAATTAGACTTGGTTTGGCGAGATTCACTTCTGATTGTCCCATTTGTTGTGAGATTGTTTTTATAGTTGTAGTTTTGGACAATGTTGTACAGGCATGTTTTCCAAAGCAATACTAGTGTTTTGATAGTATGTGTCAATTAAATTGTTTTTTTTAAATGACCTCACTGTTGGGATCATTTGTGGCTATGTTTTCTCTCTCTTGATAGGATTTTAGTACTCTTTCTTTTTGGATGAAGCTGGTCCAAAGTTCAGCCAGACAACGTGTTCAGATTTGCCATATAAGGTTGTACCTGTTAAACTGTCTTCAGCTTCGTAGCACCCACATTCTCTATGGGAGAGCAATTTTATAAAGAAGCTGTACAATTTTTATGATAGTGTTTTTTTCAGAAGATATGTCGTCTCAGAGGTCTTTTAGCTCTGTTTCCTCAGCTGTGGCTGTGACATATCTTTCAACTGCAGTGGAATTGTCTGCAATCCATTGTATGTCTATGTTTGCATTCCACAATAGGGCAATGATTGCATTGTAATCACTGATGTACTTGAATGCTTCACTTCAAGTATATCAGTGAGGGCATCCTGTCCACAAATTTGTACTCTGCCGGTCTGGTAACAACAGTGCTTGTAAACCTACTGGAACTGTTGTTACCAGACTGGCAGGGTTGTAATGAGGCCCTATATCTTGGTACAATTTGAGAACTCTGTTTTCTGGATGCAGCAAGACCAAGGCTTAGCCAGACTATGTTTTCAGATTTCCCATACAAGGCTGTGCCGGTTAAGCAGTCTGCGGCTTCGTACAGCCACATTCTCTATGGGAGAGCATTTTTATGCCAAAGCTGGATAATTTTTGTGACAGTGTTTTGTCAGATGATATGTCATCCCAGAGGTCTTTTAGCTCTGATTTCGTAGCTTTGGTTAAGTAGTCTGTGCCATATTGTGCAACTGCAGTTGAATTGTCTGCAATATGCTGCACATCTATGTTTCCATTCCATAGGAGGGCAATGATTGCATTGTAATCATAGATGTACTTTGATGCTTCGGTTCTTTTTATGCAGTATGTGTTCTTAGGCGATTTGCCTTTCACACTGTGTCTAACAGAAGATATGAAACTGTTTACTTGTCCTTTTTCTGAAATTGGTCTAGGGAAATCAAAGCACAATTTGGTGTAGTATTTGCCTTTGTTTTTATATTTGCACCGACAAGATTTGCCACACTTGTGTCTATGAAACTGCATTATTTGTGCATGTATGTGACTATGTGAGCTTTCTGAAGGGATTTCACAAGTGACATATTTGTGAATGAACTGCAAAACTGTGGCATCACTGTCCTGACCAAATTTAGGAGCATCTTTAATCCACAAAAGCATGTGGATGTGTGGTGCTCCTCTGGATTTATATTCTTTTCTCCAAAAGAAGTGTTCCACTTCTTTGAGGGGAGGAATTGTTTTATTACAGATGAAGTGCAGCATGGCAATAAAGCGATGATGGAAGTACCATGACACATTTACAGGGTCAAGAGAGCAGAGTTCTCCTGTTGTTTTCATATCTATCCTTGCTTTGTTTTTGTTTGCTATGCATAGGAAATCATGCAAGTCTTCTCATGCATACTCTGCACAGCTTAAAATGACAAACGATGTGGGGGGGGGCAAGGTTGGGAAGCATACACCGTACATCTGCGTGACATCGGAACAATTATACTTTCGTACCACGCATGTTTGGCAAGAGATGTGTAATACTTGACTGTAAAACTTTACCTTTCTCTTGCACCTTTTGAAGTAGCTGTGTAGCAGACATGTTTAGAAAATTGGAACCCGTTTTCAATATGTGTGCAACTCTGTAACATAGAGTTGCTAGTTCACTTTCAAAGAGGAGGTGGAATATGTATTCCACATTTTGTCTGAATCTCGGGTCTTCAGAATACATCCGTCAAGAGTGGTTTTCTGATGTTGTTATTTGTGTGCATCTTTTATCATACCTTCCACCTTTTCCAGTAGGAAAGAGTAGAGGAAAGGCTTGTGCTTCTACACTTTTTTCCCACATGCTGATTGGAGATCATTTGGCTTGCCACATTTGATATGTTTCTAGTGCATCATCTATGGTGTCTTTGGAGTGCAGTGTATACTGGTCTAAAATATTGGAGGCTGTAGCAGGATCTAGAAGTTCAAATTAGCCAGTTGATATGGAATCCTGAATTATTTTGTTGGATTCTCTCAGGTTTTCTTCACTATTTATTTCTTTGTAGTATTCATTGTTCTCTTTAAGATATTGCAGGGCTTCGTTAACTTTGTTTACGTTTACTAGTTGCCGCCAAATTGTTTTGTCTTTTGTAGGTACACCATTCACTAGGATAATAAAAGATTGATCTATTGGCCATTGAACTCCCAGAGTGTTTACATTTTCTTTATGATCTAATGGCACATAAACTACTTTGCCACAAATGCCTTTCAATAATTCAGAAGGAGACAACTTGGCTGTTTTCGATTGAAGGCATATTATCACTTGAAATGGGTGCACTGTTCGGATTACAATACTCTCATGCAAATTAAGATTTTGTAGTGGTTTTGGCAGTGGTAATATTTCCAAGGTATTAGTGATAGCCCGCAAAGGCATTTGGTTATTGTCAAGTTTTCCAGTGCAGTAGGTGCAAAGTATTGAGGGGTTATTAATTTTGTATTTGTTTTCTGCAATAAGATAGAGAGCTAATTGGAACCATTGGGATTCCTCATTGTCTTCAATTTTGTACGATATATCTACAGTTTTGGTATTCTTTGTATTAACAGTTCTGTGACAACACATACATACTTGGTTTGGTACTTCAGCAGATGTGCTTTTAAACTTTGCTATTTCTTTTATGTACGTGTGTAATAAAAGGTTGGCATCTGAAAGGTTGTCGCTACTGCCTTCTAAAGTTACTGGATTTTGTAAGTGCTCTTCACTTCCAAAATATGTATGTGCTCTATTTCTTCCAGGAGTTCTTTGGTTGTACCATGTAGAAGAACGTGATTTAAATGCTCCAGTGCTAAAGCATGACTTTTTGGATAGTACATTCTCTGAGCAAGATTTCGTCCAGTAGAATGGTGTATTGCTAACATTTTGATGTGGTGGAAGGTGCCGTTGCAAGCAAGCCCAGAAAGGCAGGCTAATGAATGTCCGTGTTGTCCTGTGTATTTGCACAGTGGACAGGAGTCCATGGTTTGTGATATTTTAATTTTTAATTTATCTTTGGCTTTCACATACTGATTAAGGAACTGCTGCAAATATTTGAAAGATTGTTTTCGTACATTACACATTGAGGTGCACAGCCATTTTTAGACGGGACGATTGGCTCAGTCGAATGGAGAGTTGATTGTATGTTTGTTGGGGATATTCTTGAAATCAGCAGTTCTTCTACCATAATGGTACTGTCTGCCTTTTCATACCGTCACCAACTGCTATGTTTGGCAATTGAGTTTGTTTGCTCTTGTTTGTATAACTCTCATTGAAATATGGCTCTGTTCTGGTGGTCTGAATCCAATCACCTGCACAGATTTTTGCAAAGGTATCTATGTTGATATTGCTTATGTTGCAAAGTACGTTTTGTAGTTTACCAATTAATTTTGTTAGTGGGTTTCATTCTGTTTAAAATGAATATGAACAATTTCCTTTTGAGGAGCATTGCACTGTCTATGAGAACTTCCACAATCAGTTTTCTGCGGTAGGTTTTAAGGGTGGTGCGTGATTTCTCCCCTGTTTTTATAAGGTTCTGAAGGATTCTATGGTGGAATTTCTTTTGTAAATTTAATTTTTTTGAATGCTTACTTGTGGCTATGTTAACGTTGGTAGATGTAGTGTTAGCACTACTGGTAGTTGCATTCTTATTAATACATTTAGTTTTACATTTTCAAAGATAAATCATACTTTTTTTCCTGCAACCTGGTTCTGTTTTTCTCAGTGACTGTATTGGCTGGTGTGTTTGAACTTTGTGTGCAAAGTCTGCTAGAGGTGCATGGCCATTTTGCATGGTTTAAGTTGTACCTGCTCTATTTCTGCATTGTTTTCTGCAGAGTTGCTTTTTGGTAGGCATTGTCTTGTGTCTGTTGCAGAAAAAAGGAAAGCTTGGGTTTGGAAGATGTGCAATGTATTTGTGTGTTCTGTGCATTAGTTGCTGAGTATGAGAGTAGGCATACTTTGAGGAGTGTGATTGTGCAAAGGGCTGTTACTTTTGGTAGGGAAGGTTGTACTGGTATGTGTGTGTGTTCCTGTGGGCAAGATTTGCTTCAGTGTAGTGTCTATGACAGTGTAATGTGCTTGAAGAACTAAGGGCATTACAGTGTTTTTTCTATAAAACAGTTGGGTATTAACATACTGGTGTTCTAATGACAGTCAGAATACTACAACAGTACTCCACTTACTTTGTTGGATGTGAAGAGTAGGTTTCTTCTCGGTTTTATTTTCCAGCAGAGACGTAACTGGCTTTTTGGAGGTGGTTTTTCAATGCAATTGCAAAAGAAGGAGGTTAGTGGGTATGTGTGGTGATGGTACAGTAATAGCAGTAGACACATTTCTTTAGATTGTAGGAGGATTTGTTGGCAGTAAGAGTTAGTGTGTGTGTGCTATTGTACAGCACTGAATACGAATGGGGACTTGCGAGTATTAGCATTGTTGGTATGGGGGCCAGTGCTGCAGTGATTACTGTGCCCTATGGGACTGCAGTTTTGAAGTGTGTCAGATGTTTTTGCACTACTTGTTTTGGAAATGGATTAATGGAAGTCATAGTAGAGTCAGAAAAAGGGCAGAAAGATGTAGAGATTGGAAAGGAGAATGTTAATGTGCGTGGAATTTTGTTAAGTTTCTCACACATAGATGCTCGCTACATGAGTGCAGAAATCATTTTCTTTTGTTTTAATTATTTATCCATGTTTACAGATAGCACTGTTTCCAATGTGCACATGCATTTCTTTGCGTTCCTCCCAATGATGCATTTTGTCAATTGTGCAATGCATGTACTTGCCACGCTTTCTTAACATACAGGAAGTTTCCAATGTCTGTGGGCATTCTGGATATGTGACATAGGATCTGGCACTTGAATGTGCTGTGCAAATGTTCCCAATATGTTTTTTTATTAAGAAAAATCACAAGCAGTGGTGCTGAAATTGAAATAAGTGGTTTGCAGCAGTTATGCTATTGGGCAGTACAAGAACACTGTGAACACAAACAGCATTGTAAGTAACTGTCAGGTGATTTGAAGAGATGATACAAATGACCGTATGAATATTTGGTAGGTTATGAAGGGCAAGTTGCAGCCACCCTATTCATAAGCATGGTATGTTCTTGCTAAGCTTTGGTAACATACATGCAGTTTTCAATTTCTATGTGCATTAAAAAACATATGCATACCTGTAGTATGTGTTGCTGGTTGTAGATGTAGATGAATCTCAAAGTAGACATCTTGGGGAGTTTTATAGTACATTTGAATGCAGGTGTTTGGTAATCATAGGAGACCTGTGCTCTGAGTGTTCAACAGTACATCTGCAGTGTTGTACTGAGTTGCTGGAGTTAGATGTAGAGATCTTGTATGTGATTGGTGGATGGTTGTGGGACAGCTTACTAGTTGCCAATGAGAGAGTGCATCAAAATGTGAAGTGGAAAGGGAAAAAGGGCTACCCAGTGTTACGTGGTCCGTAGACACCGTGGTAGTCCGCAGATCACACGTGCTACATCTGGCATGCCTGTCATGGAAATGGGAGTGTACTGTGTTGATTAGCCAATCAGTTGTTAAGGGTGTGCTTTACAGGAAGGGAGGGTAATACTTGTTTTCATTGCTCTGTTGGTTGTGTGGTGAAGATGGCTGGAGTTATTGTATGGATAGTGGGAGATTGCTTTGTTTCTGATCTGGAGATTTATGCAAAGGCAAGGGGTGTTTCTACAGATCTTAATTTTCCAGGCCTGGAGGCTTAATGGTGAAGTGTGCCTGGCCTCAATTTACAGGCACTGCTTTCTCTTTGTCGAAACATGGCTCCTTTTAGTAGTCCTGATGTTTTGGTGGTGCACTGTGGAGGAGAGCATTTGGGGTACATCAGTGCCCCAAGTTTGGTTCCTGTATTGAAGTTGTTGGTGTAAGAACTAATGCTGCTTTTCCAAACTGCAAAAGTGTTTTTTCTGAAATACTACAAAGAGCACAATGGAGCAACCCCAATGTCTTCGATCCCCAGCTAAATGTTACAAGGTGCCTTGTTAATAGAGGCATGGGTATAGTTTTGCGACGTGCTGAGATGTCTGTTTTCTCCAACAACATTGACTCCCTTAGTGTGCACTATTTTACTGCAGATGGCCTTTCATTTTCCATTCTTGGAAATGCTTGTTTTTTTTGGAATCTAAGGGATGCTTTGTAGAGGTTGATGTAAGGCAGGATGGAGGAAAAGAAGAGAACCCCCCCAGAAAATATAAAATAAAAGGTTTTTGTTTACAAGCACTTTTAAAAACCAGACTCTTTTCAGAGCCACCACTAAAGTGGAAACCTCCTACCCCGGTTAAAATTTCTTTCCCCAACCCTGAGAATTGCACAATATGTCCACTGACAACGCAGTAGTCAGTGGATTGTATGTGCCACATCCGGTGCTTTTGAGGATGGCAGGCATGGAAATGGGACTGTGGAGGCCAGGGGAATCTGTCCATAAGGTTTCCTGGGTGTGGTGTGCAAGGAGAGACTGTGGCAGAAAGCCTGTTTGCTGAGAGGAGTGCAGATTGCTATGGCTATGGCTCTGTCTTTCAGGAGGCACAGTGTTTGGATTTTGGGGGACTCGTGGATACTTTAGTTGCAGATGTATGCAGAGCACTGTGGAGTGGCTGCACATCTGGGATTCCCTCTTGAGAATGTGCACTAGTATGGAGTGCGTGGCATGAAGTGGCTGGATTAGCTTCCCCTTTGTGCCACTTTGGTGATGTAGCATCATCCAATTCATTGTGGAGGAAACAGTTTCGGCCATGTTACTGGAATATTTCTGCAGTTTGCAATGAAGGAGGCACTTAGGAAAGTCATGGACATGTTTCCAAACTCTTAAGTAATTTTTTTCCGCATTGCCCAGAAACAGATGTGGCTGTGCTCTTCATCACTTGGTCCGCAAATGGAAAAAGCCAGGCGCAATGTCAACAAGGCTGTTTGCGCTTTTTTGCGAAATGTTGGTATGTCTTCCTTCCACAATGAAAACATTACATTTCGTAGCACCAACATTTTCCAAAGAGATGGCGTCCATCTTACTGATCATTGCACCGCAAGAAAATAGAATGGTTTACATGCTGCCACCCCCTGCATGCCTTTGGGAGTCTGCTAACTACTGCTGTCTGCAGACTTCGCAGACTGTGCAGGGCCCTTCACCATTTCATTGGCACTTCTACTTTTAAACTGTGAAAGGTGGCTCTGAAAAGAGCCTTTTTTATTTTTAGTGTTTTGTGAATTTGTGGGGATTTTTTACACATGGCACACAAGGGAGGGAAGAGTAGGGAGGGTAAGGAAGGGGCACCAACCACAGGGATAGAAAGGGAAGATGGAGTGAGGAAGATGTTGGGTGAGCCTCATTGCGATGGGGGGTACTTTCCTTCATGGTCCCAGACCGCAGCCTCAAAACCACTCCAGAACTGCTCACCCCTGTAGAGTACTGCGTCGCAGTACACACACAAAACAATGACATTTGAAAGGTAAGGATCTGCTGCGGTGTGTATGGCCTGCAAGGCTGCTGCAGGAATGCTGGAGTAGGAAAATCTAGGGGTTGTCAGGAGACAGTGCGCTAGCTAATACTGCAAATCACTAAAAGAATCAAATGCAAGGTTGGATCTGCTGCGTCAGTACATTTCCACTGGTGCCCCCTAGTAGGAACCAAGATACATAACATTCAGATTACAAAATGAAGGCAAGTCCAACGCGCAAATCCTTGGTAATATTAATCAGGTCAATCCACGTGTCTTCGGAAATAATGTCCTGCACAACATTTCTAGGGATGTGGTAAATAAAGTCTTTATATTGACATCATATATTGAGTACAACCAGCCGACATGTGTTTTGACCGCCAAGGTCGTTATCAAGGCTGTACAAATGCTCAAAAATTGGAAAGTGAAATGGAATCATGATCACAACAATAATAATGTTAAGAAAAGCGCCATTCAAAATACAAGACATAGGTGGAGAAAAACATCAGACAATATAAAGGTATGACATGTTATAGCAAAGTATAGAAACATATGGAATTCCATACCATGATTCAGTTGTTTAGTGATATAGTAGGAGCAATTGATGGGAGAGAAGGTCATGTGAAAGGAAAAATAAGATCAACCGATACTAATAAGCACCATAGTTTTTATGAAACAGTTCACTATATTGCAAGGTATATACTACCAAAGGTGATGGAAAATCACAGGAGTGATGTGTCAAGTTATAAGTGCTCAATGTGAGTGGGGACATCCCAGGGGTTGAATAATGTACATGGACAGTTATTAATGTTAGCAAAAGGCCAATAGACCTGGATGGATAAAGTCACCTGTGTGGATTTCAAATCCGTGTTGAAAGAGAAAGTGGCTAAGTTAAAGGTGAATATTGTGGGCATATCGTGAATCCTGATATGTAGTCCAGATATCTGAAGAGAATGGTTGAGTTTGAGCAAAATATAAAACCACCTTGGAAAAAATGAAATAGCTTTTTAAAATGCTGTGAGAAGTAAGATTCTGAAAGTTAAGGTCATTTGTAATAATGCTAATTTACCCTGTTGCTAAATAGCAAATGGTAAGCGTGAGATGTAGAGCCAAAGGAGTCTGGTAGGTTCAAATCCTAAAAAGACCATAAAGCTATATATATTAGACCCACAAATGTTACAGGAATGGAGCGTTGCCACGAATGGATGTTCAAAAACATTCTTGCAATTATTGGTAAAGTATGCTGGTGCGGACCGCACATTAACATTAGAAAAGATTAAAGAACTAGAAAAACAATTAAAAAAGATACCTGAAACTGAGGAGGGCAGGAGGCTAAGGAGTGTCATGGACAAGAGCCTGGCTGAATATGAGGAGGAAGTGAAGCAGAGGAAACAAAGAAAGTTCCTCAGAGACAAAGAAGACTATGAAAGAGGAAGGGTCTACACATTTGCAAAAAGATTTGACCAGATGAGACAAGCATCCCTATCTAGACCAAGCAGATCAACTGAAGATAATGAAGAACATTTAAGTGACAATACATTAACCTCTGAATCAGATCTAACAAGTAGCGAAACTGATGAACCGAATGTTCGGATGAATTTTTTAGACGAAATGCGTTTACTACGCCAAGATGGCAGAAAAAACAAGTCACAAAGAGGTGGAAATCAAAGTCGGGGGAAGGCAGAGGCGGCCGAAAACCACGAGGAGGGGGAAGAGGAGCAGGCAATGCAATGAGCAATACCCCGGCCAGACAGCTGCGCTCTGGAAAGTAACAGAGAAGAATGCTGAGGATGAAACAAATCTAAGAATAATTAATTTATCTGATCATGTCCTCACCCCCAACCAGATAAAAGTACTAAATCTGGGCCTAAACTTTTGCCCGAAAGCAAAAAATGACTACGTGCAAACATTAATTGACTTTGATCAGTATATACGCAAAATACGTCTTAAAAAATTCTTCGCAATGAACGAGTATAAAAAACACCCTAAAGAGAAGGAGATGGGTAAAACAGAGGTTCAAATCAAGGAGTTAAACACTTTAACAGATCTGGTCAATCTGGAGAAGGGGATAGCAGTAGGGGTAGAATGTGAACCCCTAGATTTGGAAGAATTGAACATCAGAACAGACTGGACTACCAAAAGTCAATTAAAATCCAAGTCTAAATTTAATCCAGTGGCAAACCTGGGAAATAACATAGAGGCATTTCAGTGCTTAGTAATTGAAGATCTAAAAAAACTCAGAAGAAAGGGACAGAAAAGGATATGGAATGACAATTTATCATTCGGTGACAGACAGGCATTACAAGAGTTGCACGAACTGAAAAATTGCATCATTAAGCCCTCGGACAAGGGGCGTAATATAGTCTTACAAAATAGGAATGACTATATTAAAGAAGCTTACAAGCAATTGAATGACAGCAAATGCTATAAGAAAATCGATCAGAATCCCATTAAAGAACTTGAAAGCAAAATCAATATGCTGCTTGCAGAATGGGAAGCTAAGGGCCTACTGTCAGAAGAAAGCCGAACATTTCTAACCGTCACTAACTCAATTACACCCACCATATACTTCCTTCCCAAGGTACATAAAAACATGAAGAAACCCCCAGGAAGACCCGTTGTCTGCTTGATAGGTTCTGCATTGGAAAATATGTCGAAATACATAGATGAAGTTCTCTTTCCATTTGTGTTAACATTGCCATCTTACCTAAGAGATACGACAGATTTCCTATCAAAAATAGAAGACATTCCCTGGGAGAAAGAATATCTACTTGCCAGTATGGATGTGGTTTCACTATATACATCGATTGGCCATGAATATGGGAAACAGGCATGTCAACACTTTCTACAGACCCGATCCCTTAATTATCTGGAACATTCACAAATGGTACTCTCAATGATAGACTTATGTCTGACGAACAACATTTTTCTCTTCAATAACGAATATATTAAACAACTGCAAGGAACTGCCATGGGCACCACATTTGCGCCGTCCTATGCCAATTTAACCATGGGTGCATGGGAAGAACGAGATGTCTGGACAGAAGTAAACCTTGAGTATACCAACAATATCATTCTCTGGTTGAGATATATCGATGACCTCTTCATCATATGCAAAGGAACCGAGCAAGGATGGACAGACTTCGTTAACCGACTCAATTCTAATAATAACAATCTCCGATTTACAGAAACACATAGTCGCACTTTGATTACTTTCCTGGATGTCAACGTAAGGATAGTAAACAACAAAATAACCAGCGAACTACACAGAAAAATCACAGGGACAAATGCCCCTCTCCACGCACACAGTGGACATCCGAAAAATTTGATATGGAGCGTCCCTTACGGAGAGTTTATTCGGTTACGAAGAAACAATAGCAGTTTGGAATCCTATGATACAGAGAGTAGAATAACCGCCCAAGCCTTCGCCAGACAAAGGTACCCTAAAAGAGTGGTTGAAAGGGCATACCTCAAAGCAAGAGTAAAGGAACGTTCTACTCTCCTAGCAGGAATAGGAGACAATGAGAGAAGGAACATGGAGAAGGACAATACTCGATTAATTTTAACATTTGATACTCAAGCACCAAAAATCAGGCGTATTTTAACCAATCACTGGAGAATCCTTATGGCAGATCAAGATCTCAACAGAAACCTCCAAAATCGCCCACAGATAACCTTCAGAAAAAATCGATCAATAAGAGATACCTTGGTGAAAAGTTACATGACCCAGGAAAATGAGACTAACGAGATAAATTGGTTATCTAGCAACAAAAAAGAGGGCTTTTTCAAATGCACCCACTGCAACATTTGCAAATATGCCAAACCCAGGAGCTCTTTTAAACATCCCATCACCGATCAAATTGTCAACATAGTGGGGAAAATTACCTGCGAAACGGAATACGTTGTCTATGTGCTGACCTGTGCGTGTAACAAGTGGTACATAGGAAGCACCAAATGTAAATTAAAGACACGGATACAACAGCATGTACGGGCTATCATCAATAACGATGTCAACTACCCAATGGCCAAACATTTCGCAGAATTCCATGACAAAAAGATGGACAGCTTTGGGTTTTTTGGGGTGCATAGAACAGAGACAGGACCCAGAGGAGGTGATAAAGAGAAACTCCTGAGACAGAAAGAGACTTGCTACATATTGGATTTTGAGAGTAAAACCCCTAATGGACACAACATAGATGAGGAACTGTATACCTTTTTAGGCCAGTGACAAATTGCCAGAAAAGATGTATTTAAATCTACTCTTTTTGGAATGTGGGTGTCTGTCCCTTATCGTTTTAATTCTTAATTCTCATATTCTTATATTCCTATATTCTTATATCTTATTTTCTATCTATTTTTTCTAGTTTTTTAATATGGTATAATGAAAAGAAAAAATGTAGGATTCTCAAATCTTCTTTGTGGAATCAGGGGTAAGGAAAAGGAAAGGATAAGAATGCTGGTTATCAACACTTGCCCCGTGATCATTATCAAAATATTTTAAATAATTGCAATTCCACATTGTTTTAATTCGTACAGGATACGATTTTAACCTTTAGGTGGTTGCTTTTTCTTTTGTTTATTTTGTTCACACATGTGTGGGATGCAGTTGCGCCCTCCCCCCTGTTTTTATAAACCAGAGTTTGACATATAACTGTTAAAGCAGAGCCTGAACCAACAATTGTCAAGCTAATATGCCGAAATAGATAATACGGTAGTACTTCAGACAAATCGGATGAGTCTTAGTCTGGCATTTTGCATTAGCAAGTATACTTATCCAATGCATTTTACATTGACTGTTGCACTCTAAAGAGATCGGTGCAATTCTTAGCGATTACTGTACCTTAAAGAGTTGGTTGTATTTTAATATGTTGCTGGTACTATGCACTTTATAATGATCCCGGCATTTGACCGAGATATCTCAATGATGAGATCCAACATACGATTATTTGGATTAAGAATAATCAGATTGTTAACAGTAGTCGTTATATTACTGAATATATTTGCATTTTGCACCTTATAGTGACTTTTGCACATTCAAAGATCGATGCACTTTACATTGTTGTTTGCACTAAGCACTTTAGAGTGATTGTGTATTTCATAGAGGTACTTCAGCAATAAGACCTTATATAACTGAGGGCAGCCAATACATGTACTGGATTCTTAACAGGCATTTGACATACAACGGGGCTCCAAGGGGAAACTCTTACCCTTCGAGGCAGACCATGGCGGACCAATATTGAGTTTGAATCATACTCAGTCTCAAACTCAGATTGTACACTCTTAAGGAGAGAACCACTCCAATTAGGTGGATGTGGTATGTATAACCATGCAATTAGCGTAGTATTAACAACACTAAGATGGCCGCCATGAGTCAGCTTCGAATGGGCTGAGTTTTGAAATGGAGTCCCCTTTCTATGTCGGCACAAAAGATTGCCGTCCGCTCTGCCTAATGGTTTAAAACTCTATGGTTTACCAGGAATTAATTGTTGTGATCAAGCGGCGAGGAAAGCCGCGAAACGCGTCAACGTTCCTAAACGCGCATATTTTTGCACTTTGGGAGAGCCTTATTTCCATGGCTTTTTAATTATATTTTGCCACTTTGCCAGGCACTAATAAAGAATATATCTTATTTTTCAACTTGGATGTCCGGACTTTGTTTATTCCTAAACTATGAAGAGTGCTACTCACCCAGCCTGACGTCTTCTCAGTGCTTCAAAGATATATATATATATATATATATATATATATATATATATATATATATATATATATATATATATGTATTACATGGCCATGGTAGTGGCATGTAGTTATGGTTAAATTGGTGTTTCCATAGGAAGAGCATTTTTTGGATGGCTTATAACTTCGCTCCCCCTGGACGAATCCTCACCAAACTATGCAGAGAAAGTATATGGCCCACTCTGAATTTCTTTGCAAAGTTTGGTGAGGATTCATCCAGGGGGGGAAAAGTTATAGGGGGGTCCTAAAACTTTTTTTTCCCATAGACTGAATGGGAAAAAAAATGTGCTCGCACCTACAGCCCAAACCGCTGGACGGATTTTCACCAAATTTGGTCCTGAAAGCGTGCTTTTGCAAATTTGGTGAAAATCCGTCCAGAAGTTTTTTTTTAAATGACCAAAAAGTAGGTACAAAAATGTTGTTATATCTGTGTTCGCTCCCGGACAGTGCCGTGATTGGCCGAGCAGCTTACGTCATGTCCGCGGACATGCAGCGTGTTCGCTGATTGGACGGTGTGAAGCGTGAAGCGTGTCAGATTTTCGGTAGCACCCGCCATCTTGGATTCGCGTACAGTGTGGTGAAAGTTTGTTCAAAATGTGTATTTAGTAGAGTGTGTTGGTGTGTAGGAGTGTTTGGGGAGGATGGGAGGGTATGAGATAGGTTAAAATGTTGTGCTTTTTTATGTGGTAGATGTTCTTTTTGTGTTCGATTTGTCTGTGGACATCACGGGTGTTCTAAATAAACTGAATGGGGGGTGTTCTGAGGACGCAATATGTGTCCGTTTTGTTCGCAAGCAAGCTGAAACTGTTCTAAGAACACTTGCGGTGTCCTGAAATGTTCACAAATAAACAAAATGGGGGTGTTCTGAGGACGCTGTCTGTATTGTTCTGTGGCAAGCTGAATGTGTTCTAAGAACACTTGCGGTGTCCTGAAATGTTCGCAAATAAACAAAATGGGGGTGTTCTGAGGACGCTGTCCGTATTGTTCTGTGGCAAGCTGAATGTGTTCTAAGAACACTTGCGGTGTCCTGAAATGTTCGCAAATAAACAAAATGGGGGTGTTCTGAGGACGCTGTCCGTATTGTTCGTTGTCAAGTTGAAAGTGTTCTAAGAACACTCGTGGTGTCCTAAAATGTTTGTAGGGGGTGTCCTCAAGACGCTGTCCGTATTGTTCGTTGACAAGTTAAATGTGTTCTAAGAACACTCGCAGTGTCCTAAAATGTTCGTAAATAAACAAAATGGGGGTGTTCTGAAGACGCTGTCCGTATTGCGCAATGGCAAGTTGAATGTGTTCTAAGAACACACGCGGTGTCCTGAAATGTTCGCAAATATACCAAATGGGGGGGTTCTGAGGACGGTGTCCGTATTGTTCGTTGTCAAGTTGAAAGTGTTCTAGGAACTTGGTGTCCTGAAATGTTCGTAGGGGGTGTCCTGAAGACGCTGTCCGTATTGTTCGCTGGCAAGTTGAAAGTGTTCTAAGAACACCTGTAATGTTCGCAGACATATGCTGCGATGGTTGTGGCCATGGCATAGAGTGTATAATATACTTACTGTTTGGTTTAGTAACTGGAGTACATGTATTTCTTGTTAATCTCTGTGATAAAAGATAGTATTAGTATTTTTTAATGACTTATTACACTTATTACATTGTATAATCAACATTTTTTATTTTGGACCCTCATATTTAGTAGATTACAAACCAGAGTACTGTGCAATTTGCTCAGTTTCTGTGTTCGCTGCTAAAATCATTGGGTCTGTGGGAAAAAAAAATCCATGTTGGATTAAAAAAAAAAAATTCTGTTATGCTACAGTTTATTTGTTTGTTTGTTTTCAGTGTTCACTTGTTGCTTCTGGCTAATGCTTTATACATTGGGTTGTTGCATTTTTTGGAGAACTAACATATTATTTATTTGTTTGGATATTAGGAAATTTTGGAGCAGTTAGATACCAGTAGGCGTATCCTAACTGTCTATTTATTGATATATTTTAGTGGTATTGATTTATATGTTTTGATATTGTTAAATTTTGGGACAGTTAAATACCAATTGGCGTATCCTGTCTATTTTTTTCTCTAATTTAGTGGTATTCATTTATCTGATTAGTTGTTGTACAATCTTTGGGCAGTTAGAAAGCTTTTGGTATATTCTAACAGTTTATATTTTTTTACTACAAGTTTACTTAAGGTTTAAGTACAGTTTAGTTATCAAATTTTGGTTTTAAGAACATTAAATATGCGTTTGTAAGATTTGCTGGTAATCTCCGCTTTAGAGTAATGGTACTATCATTACATTCAAACCATCCACATTTCTTTTTTATATATGCAGTGTAGTGCCCTGAATTGGTTGTGGCTCCTGCGTGGTAGATTATACCTATTGTTGTGAAGGTTTTCTAACCAAGTGATATTTGACCATGTGTGAATCCATCTGCATTGTAACGTAGAAGCATTAGTATTACGTATTTACAATGTGTTTGTATTACTATCGTGGAGCGATTATCTGAATTGCAGGTAGAACATAATCTACCATGGTTTGCATTTTGTACAAGTTGCTGAAATGGAATGGGTTCACAATTAGATATTGATATATATATGAAGCGTTAATTGGGGATTTCTTCTTGTGTCACATTGTTGCAGAGAGTGCATGTATGTTTCCACATGTAAGAAATCTGGAAGATTTAATTTATAGGTATGTTTTCGTTTTCCAGTACTTGCAATAAGTACATTAGAAATTCTTGAGGATCGTCCTGTGAGTTTATAGTGAATTTCACCATTCCAGCACAGTAGTCCAATTGTTATCTTATTCCATAAACACTATACGTGTTGTCAGGATTGTTTGCTGCATTTCTGTGAAGTACTAACATTTGCATACACAATGGGTCTGTACTGTGTAAGTAAACGTTGTCAACAATTGGTAGTAATTGAAATAGATTATTCATTGCTACACTTGCATAGCAACTTACAGCAACTATATTTGAGAGTTTAAATGGACCAGGTAGTTCTGTATCTGACTGCTTTTTTTGGAGTTTGTCTTCCTTCTTTGAAGAAGTACCTGGTTTACTTTCCCTAATTGATTCTTTTTTGCTTGTGGTAATTGATGAAGTATTACTTTCTTTTACTCTCTTTGGAGGATTTGCAGTGACATCCTGTTGCATTTCTGTTTGATTTATTTTTCTTTTATAACATTTTACTTTTTGTGGAACAGAATATGTGTTTAGATAGGGGGTGTATAGTCAGCAAAGTCTATTGTATTCTAAAATGCAAGGAATATTTACTTGCATCAAAGTTGATTAGAAATAGACCATCAAGTGTACGTAAGCGAGATAGTGCTACGTAGCTCATGCCTTCTTTAAAGACTGTATTACCAATATCTATCATTGCTTTGTCTAGGGTAAGACCTTGTGATTTATGAATCGTAACTGCGTATGCAAGAGTTAGAGAAAATAGTTCTCTGCGTACATACATGTCTTTGAAGAGAAAGAATTGAGCTGTTGAGCGTCCTATCCTTTTTACTTCTGAAAGTTTGTCAAAGAGTATATTGAAAAACTGAATTTTGTTGTCACGTGGGTATGTTTGAAAGCCAACAACTGTACCCAGTGCTCCATTAACTAGTCCTTGGTCCACGTCAAGGTTACGTTTAAGCATTACTCTGCAATTTAAGGATAACTTTAATATCTTTTCTAAGCCTGCTGTGTTTGAGATTGATTTTTCTAAACTATTTAGTCTTGTTGTGGCTTGGTCACACATGGGTAGTGTCATACCCTGTACATCTAGTTTTTCTGTTGCGCTAATTTCCATTATTAGTTGCATTTCTTTACTTAACATTATTTCATTGAATTTGAAAACAGCTTGCAAGAGTTGGCATTAAGGCCATACAATTGACATTTTTGTGGGCTAATTGTTCCATAACATCTGTAGCACAGGCATTATCGCCATAAAGTGCATTAATTTGCTGGGTTTTCAATATTGCTTCTGCTTCTTTAGGAAGTATACCAACTCTGATACTTTTTAAGATGTTGGCATAAGTGAGATGTGCAAATTGCCGCATGTTTTCTGTTAATTCTCTGTATTGGAAATGTTGCCAAAGGTTGACATTTCCAATTCTGCCAACAGTTTTACGGCAGAGTTTGTGTCCTAATGTTTTAAAAATAGGCTCCCCTTTTACTGGTGTCAATTGCAGAAGATCTCCGAAAACAATAATGTGTTTTCCTGCAAAGAGCTCTTCATAGTTTGTTTTGAGTACTTCTTGTAATCTGAGGTGAATCAAAACCAACATTAGGTTGGAGACCATTCTCACTTCATCTATTAGTAGCATTTTCATTTGTTTCAATACTCTGCGTAGTTCCATAGCAGCTTCTGCAGAAAGTTTGTAATAGTCTAATTTGTTCTGGTGTTCTACTAGCAATAGTAGTAATCGGTGTAAAGTGACACCACCTATGCTGTAGGCAGCTAAACCTGTGGGGGCAGTGATAACCGCTGACAATTTTTTTTTGTTTGTCAATTGTTGAAGGAACTTACTGATGATTTTGATTAGGAATGTTTTGCCAGAACCTGCTTTACCACTGACGTACAGTAGTATAGGTTTATAATTATAGCAGGAACATTCTTTAGTTTCATGGTGTACACCATGTGCAATTTGTTTTGTTACTTCTTGAAAAATGCTACGTTGTTCATTGTTTAGTTTTGATTGTAGTATAGTTAAGTCTTCTTTATCTTCATACTGACACATGGTGTTTTCTACTTCTATCATAGCTAATTCTGCCTCACTTATTATTAGTGGTTCTCCCACTGGTTCTTGGTTTCCTGTTACAGAAGGTTGACTACTGTCAGGGGTGTCCTTATCTAGTTGGGCCTGGAGTTCTTCTTCGTGTTGCTGTTCATTGTGCAACATTGTTTTGTATTGTGTAAAGTTTACATCAGTTATAGTGCTTTCATTTGCTTTGAAAGCATCTTCATATGAGGCATAGTTATCTAGTATTTCTTCTTCTTTTCTCCATGTTTTAAAGAGTTGTTGCAGGGACATGTAATATACTTCTTTATGTTGAGGAGTCTTTAATGACAATGTGATATGATTAATTAAATTTGGTTTAGTGAGTTTAACTAAGCTGCCTTCACAGTTTGTCACTCTGTATTTACCTTTTTTTTTATAAGGTTTTATATTTTTGTATGTGTAGTATTGGGCTATGTGGTATAGACGCATGGTTTCCAAAGTATTACTTCTATTTGGGTAGTATGTGTCCATTAAATTGTTTTTTAAAATGTCTTGGCTGTTGGGATCATCTTTGGCTGTTGTTTCTATATCTTCGTATGATTTTAGAATGCTTTTTCTAGATTTAGCTGGACCAATACTTAGCCATACTATATTTTCAGATTTACCATACAATGCAGTACCAGTTAAACGATCAGCTGCTTCATATGATCCACATTCTCTATGGGAGAGCATTTTTATGCCCAAGCTGTATAATTTCTGAGACACTGTTTTATCTGATGACAGGTCATTCCAGAGGTCTTGGAGCTCTTTCTTTTCTGCTTTGGTTAAGTATGCTGTGACATATCGTGCAACTGCAGTAAAATTGTCTGCAATGTACTGCACATCTATGTTTGTATTCCATAAGTGGGCAATGATTGCATTATAATCATTGATATATTTTTCTTCTTCTTTTCTTTTTATGTAATATGTATTTTTAGGTGACTTACCTTTAACACTATGTCTAACTGAAGACATGAGGTTGTTCACTAAACCTGCATTTGTAACTGGTCTAGGGAAACCAAATCGGCATTTGGTGTAGTATTTCCCTTTGTTTTTGTATTTGCGAAGACAATATTTTTCACATTTGTGTCTTTGAAATTGTAAAATGTGTACATGAAGATCACTATTTGTGGCTTCTGATGGAATTTCACAAGTGACATATTTTTCAATAAACTGTAAAACTGTGGCATCACTGTCTTGACCAAATGTAGGAGCATCTTTAATCCATAAAAGCATGTGGATATGTGGTCCTCCTCTGGATTGGTATTCTTTTCTCCAAAAAGAAGTGTTGCACTTCTCCAAGGGGAGGAACAGTTTTATTACAAATAAAATGTAGCATAGCAATGAAGCGATGGTGAAAATATCTTGAAACATTAACAGGATCCAAAGAACAAACTTCTCCAGGTGTTAGTATATCTATGTTTGTTTTGTTTTTGTTTGATATGCGTAGGAAATAATGTAAATCTTCCCATGCAAATTCTGCACAAATAAATGTAACAAACCAAGTGGTTGGGCCAAGGTTTCTGATCATACAACGTACATCTCCATGACGTTGAAACCAGTACTCTTTAGTACCACGCATATTTGCTAATAGATTTGTAATATTTGATTGTAAAACCTCATCCTTTTGTTGCACTTTTTGTAACAATTGTGTAACTGTCATATTTTGAAAGTGTGATCCTGATTTAAATATGTGTGCAACTCTGTAACATAAAGTTGCTAGTTCACTTTCAAAGAGTAGGTGGAATATGTATTCCACATTTTGTCTAAATCTGGGATCTTCAGAATACATCTGTAATGAGCGATATTCTCATGCTGATATTTGAATAGGTCTATCATCGTACCTTCCTCCTTTCCCAGTCGGAAAGAGTAGAGGAAAAGCACATGCTTCTATACTTTTTTCCCATATGCTGAGTGGTGATCCTTTTGTTTGACGCATTTGGTACGTTTCCAGTGCATCTTCTATGGTGTCATTAGAGTGCAAAGGATGAATTGTATAATGGTCTAAAGTATTTGATATTGTAGCAGGATCTAGGAGCTCAAATTGACCAGTTTCTTGTGTTTCTTGAATTATTTCAGTTGTATCCTTCAAGTTTTCTTCAATATTAATTTCTTTGTAATATTAATTATTCTCTTTAAGATATTGCAAGGCTTGTCTAACTGTATGTAAATCTACCAGCTATTGCCATATTTTTTTGTCTTTTGTCGGTACTCCATTGCATTGGATGTTGCACTCCTAGAGTATGCACATTTTTTTTTAGATCTAATGTAAATAAACTACTTTTCCACGAATGCCTTTTACCAATTCAGAGGGAGGTAATTTTGCTGTTTTTGGTTGAAGGCGTATTATTGCTTGAAATGGGTGCACTATTTGAATTATGATGCTCTCATATAAATTAAGTTGTTTTAGGGGTTTTGGTAGTGGGTATAATTCCAAATTATTTGTGATAGCACGTGAAGGAGTTTGGTTGTTGTCAACTTTTGTAGAGCAGTAGCTGCAAAGTATTAAGGGGTCAGTTATTTAGTATTTGTTTTCTGCTACAAGGTAGAGAGCTAATTCAAACCATTTAGAATCTTCATTGTCTTCTTTTTTGCATGATAGGTCTACAGTTTTTGGGGATCTTTTATAAAACCTTTGGCGGCAACATACACACACATGGTTTGGTACTTCAGCTGATGTACTTTTAAATTTGATTATTTCTTTTTTGTATGTGTTTAGTAAAAGGTTGCCATGTGTAGAATTGTTGCTAATTTGGTTTAAAGCTATTTCATTCTGTAAGTGGCTTTAACTTCCAAAATATTTTTTCTGGATATAGCCATTTTCTTGAAGTAGGTCTTTTGCTGTACCATGTAGAAAAATGTTATTTAAATGTGCTAGTGCTAAATCAGGACTTTTAGCATAGTACAGTTTATAGACTAGATTTCTTATAGTTGAATGATGTGTTGATATCCTTTTGATATCATGTAAGGTGGTTTTACAAGTAGGTCCTGTAATGCAGGCCAATGAATGTCCTTGTAGTCCTGTGTACTTGCGCACTGGACAGGTATCCATATTTTGCAGTAGTTTAATTTTGATTTTGTCTTTGCTTTTTACATATTGATTGAGGAATTGGCGTAAAGACTTGAAAAATTGTTTGGGAATGTTACACATTGACGTGCATGGCCATTTGTACACTAGATGTTCTGATTCAGTTGAATGGAGGGGAATTCTAAGTTTTCAGGGCATATTTTTTGTAAGGAGTACTTTTTGTTCCATTATGGTATTATTCACTTTTTCATAACCTCGACCACTGCTATGTATGGCAATTGTATTTCTTTGCTTTTGTTTGTACGCTTCTTCATTAAAGTATGGTTCTGTGCTCGTAGTGTGATTCCATTCACCTCCGCATATACTTAAGAAGTTCTTTCTGTTGACATTTAGTTTATTGAGGAGTCTTTTTTGTAATTTAGTTATTAGTTTTGTTAGTGGTTTCATTTTGTTTAACACTAAATTACATAACTTTCTTTTGATAATAATTGCACTGTCTATCAACGCTTCTGAGATTAATTTACTACGATAGGTTTTATGGGTTGAACCTGGTTTCTCTCCTGTTTTTATAAGATTTTGAAGGATTCTATGACGGAACATTTTGGCTAAAATACTTTTCTTGGTGTGCTTACTTTGACCTTTATCAAGATTTATAGAAGCCGTTTTATCTGTAGTGATAGCTGATTTTTTGTTAATTGTTTTCTGGTTTGTTACATTTTGATAGAGGAGGCAAAGTTTTTCCACTTGAAACTTCTTTTGCTTCACTAAATGACTGTATTAGCTGTTTTGTTTCAACTTCTTTTACAAATTCCACTAGATATGGATGCTTATGTTGGACACTTTTATTTTCATTTGCTCTACTTCTGCGTTGCTTTCTAAGGACTTGACCTTTGGTAGGCATTCTTTAGGGTCTGTTGAAAAAAATAAAGAAGGTATGGGTTGGGGTTTTCTGCAATGTATGTGTGCTGTGTGCATGAGTGTTTGAGTAAGATGATAAAGATGTATGTAATGGTGTGTGATTGTGCATTGGGAACTACAACTAGTAGAGATGGGTATTCTTGAATTTATATGCTACTAAACTGGGGTTCAGATGACAGAAAAAGGTAAGCTAGTGGCGTGGAGAAGTACAAATAGTAAATCTAATGTATACAATTAAAACACTTGTTTGTTCTATAATATCCAAATTGTAGCGGTTGAGTTGGGTAATTTGTGTGTCCAAAAATAGGAATTTGTGGGCCATTCTGTCTGTAAATCTCTGTTTAAGACATGGGGATTTTTGGACAGAATGGTGCACAATCTCTATTTTTAGGCACAGAAATAGCATGAATTAACTTTACAGTGTGTTTCAGTAATAATAAAAATATTAATGTGATATTCTACTTACTTTTAAATGAACAGGTTAATTCTTAGTTCTTCTTTGTTCTTTAAATTCGGTTGCTTCTTTTCAGGAGAATGGTCTTCACTGCAATTGTAAAAGAAACAAATTAGTAATTTTGTTTGTATATAGCACTGTTTTTAATTTAGACATTGATTTTATTAATTGAAATCCTCAGCGCCTTCCTCAGAACCATTAAAACTATCTTATTTACGTAAGATACGTCGCACAAGTTCAATACACATGATATGTTCTTAATGAACAAATTGTATTGTAATGACTAATTTTAGCAAACAAAATATCTTTACTATGTTTGTGAAATTCATAATGTACCACTGAATACCACTATTTCTGTAACTAAGGTCTTCCAGGTAATAGTGTCTCAATGTCATGCTTAAATTAAAGTAATTGAACAAATAAAGAAATAATATTTTTGTTTTAAGTCAGTTTGAAAATGTGTTCATGTATTGTACAGAAAATATGCATACCTGCAGTTTGTTTTATGCATTTGGATATGCATGGAGCTGCAAGTAGAAATCCTGGAGACGTGTACAGTATTTCTTGTAGATGGTGCTTGCCAATGATATGACACTTGTACTCAGCGAGATTCACAGTACATTTGCAGTGCTGTTCTATGATGATCCAGTTAGATGTAGAGGTCTTGAATGTGATTGGTGGATGGTCATGTGACATCTTATCTACATTCAATGAGGTAATGGCACAGAAATGAAGTGGAAATGGTAGAAGGGCTGTTCATGTTACGATATGTCCGTGGACATGGCGGTAGTTCGTGGACATCGGGTGTTACATCCGGGGATATTTGCGTTCAGAAGTCATGCACATGAGAATGAGCACTGAAAGGGATTGGTCAGGAAAGTTTAGTGGGTGTGTTGTGCCAGGAGAGAGTTGCTCAGATACTCTTTTTGCTAAGAGAACAACAGATAGCTATGGCTGTGTGTTTCAGAAAACAGATTGTTTGGATTTTGGGAGATTCATGGATACATTGGTTGAAGATGCATGCAGAAAGCTGTGGAGTAGCTGTAGATCTTGTATTTCCACATGTGGATGTACACTGGCATGGAGTACGTGGAATGAAGTGGTTGGACTTGCTACCTCTTTGTGCTAGTTTGGAGACAGAGCAACATCCAGACATAATTGTAATTAATTTTGGAGGGAACAGTTTAGGACATGTGTCTGGAATTTCTTTGCAATTTTTCATGAAAGAAGGACTTGGGAAGGTGATGGACATGTTCCCTAATTCTCAAGTAATATTTTCACGGATTGGACAGAGACTAATGTGGCTTTGTTCTTCTTCATTTGGTCCACAAATGGAAAAAGCAAGGCGCAATGTTAATAAGGCTGTTTGTGCCTTTCTAAGAGATTTTGGCATGTCCTCTTTTCACAATGAAAATATTATGTTTCGTAGTACATACATTTTTCACAGAGATCGAGTCCATCTTACTTATGCTGGCAATTAGATTTTTTTGAGAAATGTACAAAATGCATTACAACCTTTTTTAGAATGACAGCATCCATTTTGAAGCAGGTGTTAAGTATTTATAATGTTTGACATACAAACACCTCCCAAAGGCTCTTTTCAGAGCCACCACTTCCTACCAGAGAAAATTGCAATGGTTATGATAGGGTAGCAACCCAATTTTTTAGATGTCCGCAGACTTCTAAAAAATACAAAGGGCCCTGCTTCATTTATTTTCACTTCTATTTTTTAACTGTGAAAGGCGGCTCTGAAAAGAGCCTTAATTTTTTTTGATTTTTGTAATTTTGTATTTTTTTCATTTTTTTATACACGACACACTAGGAGAGGAGGGGAAAGAAGGGTAAAGGGGGGACACCAACCACAGGGATAAGAAAGGGTGAGCTGAGAGAGGAAGATGTAGAGTGGGTTTTATTTGGGTAGTGAGCAGGTCTTCTCATGCTCTGAGACGATAGTCTCAAAAGCACTGCGAAGTTGCCCCCCCCTGCAGAGTACTGTGTCACAGTACATACATACAACTGTGACCCTTAAAATGTAAGGGTACTTACAGGACAGTACGGACAGGTATAGTGTTCTTCAGGACACCTCCATTTTTGTTTATTTACGAACATTTCCGGACACCGCGTGTGTTCTTAGAACAGTTTCAACTTGCTAGCGAACAGTACGGACTTGTATAGTGTTCTTCAGGACAGCTCCATTTTCGTTTATTTACAAACATTTCAGAACACCTGCGCTGTCTGCGTACACCTACATTGTTTTTTGGAAACTAATTACAACTCAATATAAAAATGTAACTTTGTTTAACATATATTAATAATTTATGACAGAGAAGGTGAGGCAGAAACGGAAACAAATACAGGAGAATTAGGGGTTTCAACATGATTGGTATCAGGTGAAGAAGGGATGGAAGTCTCATCAAAACGTTTTGGGTTATGGATAGGGTTTGGGGATAATTGACTGGGATATGGTGAGGGGGGACAAGTACATGTGGGGCAATGGTATGACATTTTTGTTTTAAAATCTTCACCAAGTTTTCAAATTATTAAAATTGGTCAAGAATAGATCCATTTTTTCTTTTATGCTGTCAAGTGTGTTTTCCAAAACAGCTTCTTCAGAGGTATTTTCTATTTTGGTATGCTCTGTAAAAAATATATATATATATGTTAAATGTATATAAAATAATAATAATGAAATGGTTTATATTGTAAAGTGTTTACCATTAGTTTCACAATCTTGTGACATTTCCTCATGTGGGAAATGCTGCTCTAGCCATTCCAGAGTACTAGACATTTCTGTGAATAAAAAAAGATATCATATTTTTTTTTATCTAATACAGAATGTTTATAAATATATGAGTAAAATGAAGTACACTTACTATTTCAGGTAAAATATGTTCTAAGTACTGTGTAGGTCTGGTGTTGTTCTTAGTTCTGCAGTGAGGTAATTATGTAGGAAGCCAATTTATCTTCTTCTGGTATATTCCATTTTAGAACATATTGAATTTAAATGAATGGTTAGTGTGTTACATATATGGGTTACATTTCTTATGTATTACTACATATAATGTGTATGTGTGTTGCTTTTTGAATTTGTTAAATGTTCCTATGTTATGATATAACAATCAAACATACCCCCCCAGAGTTTTTAGGTAGTGGTACTATTCTCCGAACAAGTCCGCGGACATTAAAAGAGTTCGCAGACATCAAGTTCAGTAGAAGAGGTTCAGTATGTTCCATATTACATGTACATAAAGTCAAAGTTATTATTGTTAAGTTGCGCTACTAGAAACCTATGAAATTCAGTGAAAAAACTTTGTTAAAGGCACGTTATGGTTAAGTTGCGCTACTAAAAACCTATGGAATTCAGTGAAAAAACTTTGTTAAAGGGACGTTATGGTTAAGTTGCGCTACTAAAAACCTATGAAATTCAGTGAAAAAACTTTGTTAAAGGGACGTTATGGTTAAGTTGCGCTACTAAAAACCTATGAAATTCAGTGAAAAAACTTTGTTAAAGGGACGTTATGGTTAAGTTGCGCTACTAAAGACCTATGAAATTCAGTGAAAAAACTTTGTTAAAGGGACGTTATGGTTAAGTTGCGCTACAAAACTTTGTTAAAGGGACACGTTGTTAAAGGGACGTTATGGTTCCAAGTAAAACCGAAAAACCCTTGAAATTTGCCAGTTATGGTAAGCTAAGCAACCATAACTCACACCACCACCGTGCACTGCTAAGACTAACACCCACGTCATCAAAGATGACATCACAAATGTCATTGATGACATCCACTCTGAATTTTTTTGCAAAGTTTGGTGAGGTTTGGTCCAGGGGGGGAAAAGTTATAGGGGGGTCCCAAAATGTATTTTTTCCCATAGATTTTTTCCGCCTACAGCCCAAACCGCTGGACGGATTTTCACCAAATTAGCGGCAGGAGCAGCGGCTTGGTCTCGAAAGCGTGCTTTTGTAAATTTGGTGAAAATCCATCCAGTATTTTTTTTTAAATGATCAAAAAGTAGGTCTAAAAAAATTAGTGATTCTATGTCTGCTCCGCGGACACACTTCCCTGTTCGCACCGGGGACAGGACACTGATTGGCTAATCGGCTCACGTCATGTCCGCAGACATGTGACGTGTTCGCTGATTGGATGATGAAGAGCGTGAAGTGCGTCGGATTGTTCCGATGCACCCGCCATCTTGGATCCACCAATAGCGTGGCGGCAAAATGCAGTTTTGGGGAGTGTTTTGGTGTGAAAGAGTGCTTGGGGAGGTTTGGGCAGTAAGAGATGGGTCAAATACTGTATTTGTTTAGGTGGCATGTGCCACTGATGTATTTGCCATGACCGTGGTGTCCGGGATATCCGTAATTAGTCAAAAAGAGGTGTGTCCTAAGGACACTATTCCCATCCATGCTGAAACTGTTCTAAGGAGACGCACGGACACGCGGACATTAAAATATGCCCATATGGCACAGTTAAAATGTTTGATTCTATGGGTGTGATATGCTGTGGTGGTTGTGGCTAGGGCCTAGAGTCTTGGGTGCATGGCCGAAGGCCGTAAGCTGTAGGACATGCACCCAAGACTCTAGGCCCTGGCCACAACCACCGCAGCATATCATACCCATAGATCACACCCATAGAATCGAATATCTATCAAATATTTGCAAATCTACAGTTTGTGTACTGTTTGATTTCATTCTCTCTGGATGAATTCTCACCAAACTTTGCAAAAAGTGTGAAATGGGTGGGCCTCTATAGACAGTTAAAATGTTTGATTCTATGGGTGTGATCTGTTCCGGTGGTTGTGGCCAGGGCCTAGAGTCTTGGGTGCATGGCCGTAGGCCGTAGGACATGCACCCAAGACTCTATGCCCTGTCCACAACCAACGCAGCATATCACACCCATTGAATCGAATATCTATCAAATATTTGCAAGTCTACAGTTTGTGTACTGTTTGATTTGTATAGTTTGTATGTGAAGTTTTGGCTATGTCATGTCATTAAGATTGTAGAGTTTGGTAACAATATCCATGGAAGTAAACATTTTGTACTGTTGTGTATGGGTAGATGTTTGCTTCAATGGTTCTGTTATGCAGCAGTATTTATGCGTTCAATTAGAATATACTTACTATTTGATTTTTTGTGATTGGATATGTTTTTTCATGAGATGGGTAACTGGAGCACATATTCTTTTTCAATTTCTGTGATAAAAGAAAACATCATGTTAGTGTAGGTCATGTAAAAAGACTTATTACATTGCAAAATAGACATTTCAGCTTTTTTTTACTCTCATATTTAGTAGATTACAAACCAGTGTACCGTGACAATTTGCTCAGTTTCTGTGTTTGTTTTTTAAATCATTCGGTCTCGGGAAAAAATCCATGTTGGATTAAAAAAAAAATTATGCTAGTCTATTTGTTTGTTTGTTTTCAGTGTTCACTTGTTGTTTCTGGCTAGTGTTCTATCTGTTGGCTTGTTGCAGATTTTTGGGGCAGTTAGATACCTGTTGCCATATTCTGTTTATTTCTTGTTATAATTTAGTGGTATTGATTTATCTGTTTGGTTGTTGCAAAATCTTGGGTCAGTTAGATACCTGTGACATATTCTAACAGTTTATTTTTTGTTATAATTTAGTGATATTCATTTATCTGTTTGGTTGTTATAGAATCTTGGGGCAGTTAGATACCTGTTGGCGCATTCTAACTGTTTATAGTTTTTTAATTGAAGTTTTGTTAATGTTTAAGTACAGATTAGTTATTAAATTTTGGTTTTAAGAAGATTATATAAGCGTTTGTAAGATTTGCTGGTAATCTCTGCTTTAGAGTAATGGTACTATCATTATATTCAAACCATCCACATTTCTTGTTTATATATAAAGTGTAGTGACCTGAATTGGTTGTGGCTCCTGCGTGGTAGATTATACCTATTGTTGTAAAGGTTTTCTTACCAAGTGATACTTGACAATGTGTGAATCCAGTCAGCTTGCAGTTGTTTTTAGTACCATCTGCATTGTAACGTAGAAGCATTAGTATTATGTATTTACTATGTTTGTATTAGTAAGGTGGAGCGATTATCTGAATTGCAGGTAGTACCTAAACTACTATGGTTTGCCTTTTGTACAAGTTGCTGAAATGTAACGGATTCACAATTAGGTATGGATACATACACAAAGTGCTCATTAGGGATTTGTTCCTGTGCCAAATTGTTGCAAAGAGTGCATGTATGTTTCCACATGTATGAAATATGGAAGATTTCATTTATAGGTATGTTTTTGTTTTTGTTTGCCAGTACTTGTAGTAAGTACATTAGAAATTCTTGTGGATCTTCTTGTGAGTTTATAGTGAATTTCACCATTCCAGCACAGTAGTCCAATTCTTGTCTTATTCCATGAACACTATCAGGCCGATTCATGGAATCAACGTGCGCCGAAAAAACGGAGCACGCGTGCGAAAACGTGCGATTCGCAGAGAAACAGCGAAAATCGCAGTGCAAGTGCGATTATCGCACAGAAAACATCGCACACCAATTCATGGAAGTCCGCGCACGCGCGAAATGTGGGATGTTGCGCTGAGAAAGTGCGCGGCGCACTCTGGCGCACGCTGGCGCACAGGTCATCGAACGCCGTGCGATAAGGCCACAGCAAATTCGCACATAGCGCGGCGCACATAACAAAAGTAGGCGTAACACGGGGCGTCACACGCAGAATGGGGAACAACTCGTGAAAATGTGGCCGTCACGGGGGAAGTACAGGAGGCAAGTGCGCAGAACGCCCACACGCTCGCCTACAACACGTATTGTTGGAATCGAATAGGGAAAAACAGCACACAGCCAAAGACGCGCACAGCCCCATGATATGATATGATATGATATGGTATTTGTAACGCGCCTATACACAAGTGTTTCAAGGCGCGACGAGGCAGGGAGGGAGGGAAACAAGGGGAAGACAGACAAACGATCCTACTAGGCCAGGTGTCATTCAGATCGCGCAAGTGCAGAGGTAAGGGGAAAAGGAGGAAGTGCAGGGGGAGGAGGTGGGGGGGAAGTGCAGTACAAGGTAAGTAGCGTAAAAAATAATAAATAATAAATAAAAAGGGCCGGCTGGTGGCAAGTGCGAGGTAAGTGCAGAGCAAGTGCTGGGAAGGGGGCTGTAGGGATACAGTGACAGTCCCACAGTGCAGGGGGAGCCAGGGAGGCAGTGCAAGTGGAGAGTCGCTGGGCCCTGGACCGAGGTTGCTGAGAGTGGCCCAGATGCAGGTTTAGTGCTGAATTCAGTGGGGAGTTAAGCAGGATTAGCAGGGGAGAGGGAGAGAGAAGGCAGAAGCGAAGAGGAAGGTTTTGAGGTGCTTCCGGAACCGGAGATGGTTCTCCTCAAGTTTCAGGGAGGCAGGAAGGCTGTTCCAGAGGGAGGCCCCTGCTGCGGAGAGAGATCTACCCCCAGCTCGTTGCTTCGAGAAGCGGCTGACCATGAGGGAGTTGGAGACGGATGAGCGAAGGGCTCGTGAAGGAAGATATTTAGGAAGAGAGAGTTGAAGGTATTTAGGTCCCAGGCCCCAGAAGGCCTTGTGGACAATGCAGAGCGTTTTGAACTTAATCCTCGCAGCCACTGGGAGCCAGTGAAGAGATTTCAGTCCTGGAGAGATACGGTCCCTGGGCTTGAGGCCAAGGACAAGTCTCGCAGTTCTGTTCTGGATAAGTTGCAGAGGGCGGAGAGTGGAGGCAGGCAGATTAAGATAGAGGCTGTTACAGTAATCCAGCCTTGAGAGAACCAGGGCTCGGGAGACAGTGAGCTTCTGGGGGAAGGAGAGGAAGGGAAGAATACCTCTGAGGAGGTGCAGCTGGTAGTGTGACTTCTTAGAGACGTCAGATATATGAGGAGAGAAGGAGAGTGTGGAGTCGAAGATGACCCCGAGGTTTTTAGCCTTGCAGGTAGGGGCAGGAAGGGGGCCAAGGGAGGCCGGCCAGAGAGCTGCAGGGAAGGAGGGAGTGGGTGTGCCGATGAGTTGAATCTCAGTCTTACTGGCATTGAGGCAGAGGTCATTGGCGGCACACCATTCCTGGATAGCAGACAGACAGTCGGAGATGAGGGAAGGAGAGGAGGAGGCCGAGGGTGTCCACCACACAAAAGCAGGCGGTAGCGTCCCTGCGCAGGAAAAAAATGTGCGCCAAAGTCCTACACGCGCGAGAAGGCCCACACGCGATCGGGCCTGGGGGAGCGTGTGCGTGTATTACAGAAGTGCGCAAGAAGTTCCACACGCGAATGGCCTGGGCGCGTGTATTCCAGAGCTGCGCGAGAAGTTTCACACGCGATTGGCCTGTGCGCGTGTATTTCAGGGGTGCGCGAGAAGTTCCACACGCGATCGGGCCTGGGGGAGCGTGTGCGTGTATTTCAGAGGTGCGCGAGAAGTTCCACACGCGATTGGCCTGGGCGCGTGTATTTCAGAGGTGCGCGAGAAGTTCCACACGCGATTGCCCTGGGCGCGTGTATTTCAGGGGTGCGCGAGAAGTTCCACACGCAATTGGCCTGGGCGCGTGTATTTCAGAGGTGCGCGAGAGTTCCACACGCGATCTGGCCTGGGGGAGCGTGTGCGTGTATATCAGAGGTGCGCGAGAAGGTTTACACGCGATCTGGCCTGGGGGAGCATGTGCGTGTATTTCAGGGGTGCGCGTGAAGTTCCACACGCGATCGGGCCTGGGGGAGTGTGCGCGTGTATTTCAGAGGTGCGCGAGAAGTTGCACACGCGATTTGGCCTGGGGGAGCGTGTATTTCAGAGGTGCGCGAGAAGTTGCACACGCGATTTGGCCTGGGGGAGCGTGTGCGTGTATTTCAGAGGTGCGCGGGAAGTTCCACACACGATTGCCCTGGGCGCGTGTATTTCAGGGGTGCGTGAGAAGTTCCACATGCAATTGGCCTGGGCTCGTGTATTTTAAAGGTGCGCGAGAAGTGCCACACGTGATCTGGCCTGGGGGAGCGTGCGCGTGTATTTCAGAGGTGCGCGAGAAGTTCCACACGCGATTGGCCTGGTCGCGTGTATTTCAGAGGTGCGCGAGAAGTTCCACACGCGATTTGGCCTGGGAGAGTGTATGCGTGTATTTCAGAGGTGTGCGAGAAGTTCCACACGCGATTGGCCTGGGCGCGTGTATTTCAGAGGTGCGTGAGAAATCCACATGCGATTGCCCTGGGCGCATGTATTTCAGGGGTGCGCGAGAAGTTCCACTTGGCCTGGGCGCGTGTATTTCAGAGGTGCGCGAGAAGTTCCACACGCGATCTGGCCTGGGAGAGCGTGTGAATGTATATCAGAGGTGCGCGAGAAGTTTTACACGCGATCTGGCCTGGGGGAGCGTGTGCGTGTATTTCAGAGGTGTGCATGAAGTTCCACACGTGATCGGGCCTGGGGGAGCATGCACATGTATTTCAGGGGTGCGCGAGAAGTTCCACACGCGATCGGGCCTGAGGGAGTGTGCGCGTGTATTTCAGAGGTGCGCGAGAAGTTCCACACGCGATTGGGTTGCGTGCGGGTATTTCAGGGGTGCGCTGGAAGTTTCACACGCAATTGGGCTGCGTGCGGGTATTTCAGAGGTGCGCGGGAAGTTTCACACGTGATTGGGCTGCGTGCGGGTATTTCAAGGGTGCATGGGAAGTTTCACACGCGATTGGGCCTGGGGGAGCAGGGTACGTGTATTTCAGGGGCTCGCGGGTGTATGTACACGCGATCGGGCCTGGGGGAGCGGGGTACGTGTATTTCAGGGGCTCGCGGGTGTTTTTACACGCGATCGGGCCTGGGGGAGCAGGGTACCACTCACCGTCTGCCTTCCGTGTAGAAGAACGCGTAGCCAACACCCACCCGCTGTGAAGTAATAGCACGTGAACCCCAACGCCTGCAAGACACACGCACCGCACCCCACGAAAAGCAACGCCCGTGCGCGATACGTCACAGACACGCATACGCGCTAAGGGCCTTTGGTCCAATGGAATCGCGTATGCGTGCTGACGCGCTTACGCGCTAAGGGCCTTTCCTCGATTCACACGCTGACGTGCAGAATTTTCACGTGCCAAATCACTCCGTATCAAGCTGGCCATGCGTAAGCACACGGAAGACCATGCTCCTGCCCAAAAGGCCAAATTACTGCCCCCCAGAGCCCCGAGCAGCCTCCCACAAGCCATCTGCTGCTGCCTGCCTGCCTGCTGCCACCGTGCCCTGCCATTTGGTGCCTGCACATCAGCCATCTGCAGGGGTCCAGTTGCTGTGTCCACCCCTGCTGGAACAGAACACTCCCGACTGGGATACCATCGCTCCACAGCCCAGCCCCAGGACCCAGTTGCCCACCCACGCCTGCCTTGGGGGTCGCCATGTCGGGGCAAACACCATCCGAGACCACTGGCGACCCCCAGCCAGAGGGGCAGAGGGCCACCAGCTTCAGTCAGAAGGAAGTTGGTGTCCTGGTGGAGCTTGTCCTGGGGCATTATGATGCCCTCTTCGGATCACCACGCGCCGACAAGGAAGGACGGGACAGGATCTGGGACGACTTTGTGGTTGCCATCAACGCGGAGGGGGTGGCAACCCGCAACATCAGGCAAGTCAAGAAGCGCTGGGAGGACTTCAGGTCCAGGACCCTCATAAAGGCCCGGCGCCTCGTGGAAGGGGGCCGGGGGAGCATGAGTACCATCCAGCTGAGGGTCCTGGAACGCGTACGCCCAGCGCTCCATGCCCAGATCCTTGAGAGGCAGACCCGTCTGGAGTCGAGCGGTAAGTGGCCAAGCATTTCTGTGTGAGACAGGGCATGTTGCAGCGTGCTGGTTGTCTGATACTTGCCTGTATGTGTGACATAGGCCATGTACGCGCGTGTGTGTGTGTGCAGGGACATCATGGTCATGCATGTGAGACCAGTAATGTGTGAAGCACACGGTTGGTGTATGTGTTTAAATGCAACATGGGGAGCCCTATGCGGAATGGACACATGAGAGCATGCCAGTCTCTGTTCCTGGACATGGGTGTGGGTGAGGGATGGGTGCTGATGCCATGTACATGTATGCTGTCCATGTCTGTGTTTCTGACCTGCGTGTCTGCGACTTGTGGATGCCATGGATGCATGACACATGTCTGTGACAATGTTCAGATTCACTGATGCAGCCTAGTTATCCTTGCATCCACTGTGTCTGGGGTGTACGAGTCCAGATGGATGAAAGTACGTTGAAGTGTGTGCATGAGATAGGCATGACCCATGATGCATGTGAGTCCAAAAACAACATTGTATGCTTCAAGAGTCCCTTGGACATGTTTGCTTATGTCCATAGCATGCGCCATGCCTGTTACTGCATGTGTTTTGCCTGCACTGACCCATGTGTTGTGGAGGGACATGATGGAAGTGATCTTTGACAGTGCCACTCATCTGCTGTTGCTTCCTGTCTAGGGGACCATTGTACAGTACCCTGATGCTTGTGTTCTATGTCTCCCTCTACACATCGCAAAGTGAAGAAGAGGGCGGAGACGGCGCTGTGGAGCTAAGCGGCGAGGATGCCCCCACGGCTGCAGCGGAAGGGGTGGGTGAGCCCCCACAGGGGCTTGCAATGGCGGAAGACGGTGTGGAGCCATCCAGGTTGGTGGTTTCCACAGAGAAGGAGGAGGCCGCTACTGAGCCGCACATGGGGCCTGGTGGGGGCATCCCTGCTGGTGCAAGTGGTGCAGTCCAGGGGCAGGGGCAGGAGGCAGCACAGGTCGCCGTGGAGGTGCCTGTGCATGTCACTGTCCCTGACACTGTGACTGCACCACCATGCACCAGCAGGGATGCCCCATCCCAGGCCCGTCCGCAGGTAGGGGGGATGTCCATGTCATCTGACTCCCCTCCACCTGCGGACGAGGGGAACCCTGGCCGTATGGAGAAGGTCCTGATTGGTGTCGCGTTGCGCACGGCTGTCATTCGTGATGAGGTGCGTGCTTCCCGGGGGGAGCACGCACATCATCACAAGGAGCACCGTGCCAACGTGGCCCAGTTGGGAGCGGTCATGGTCGGGGGTCTCGTACATGTGTCGGGCACTCTGTTGACCCTCTCCTCCTCTGTGGAGGCTATGCGCCAGTCGTACTCCATGCCGTCTTCCGGCCCAGATGCCACCAGGGCCCCCTGTGGACCTGCCCCGACCAATGCAGTCACCTCGTGGGGATCCCATCCCTGCCACAGTCGGGAGTCGGAGGTCCAGCAGGGGTGGACACACCAGCAACTGGACCCGTGCAGATGGAGGATGTGACGGCATCATCGGGCAGGGCACGTGCACGACGGCGTCAGTGGTTTCCATCAGCTTGGATGCCGTTGTGCTGGCACAGGCAGTTGCGTCGGAGGCAGCAGCAGGCTCAACGTGGGAGGCATCATGGCTCGGGGCCATCAACATCAGGGGTGCAGGCATCGGCCGGAGGGCAGGAGAACCCTGGAATGGGAGTGGCTTCTGTGTGGGAGCGGTTGTGCCAGCAGATAGGTGCGGAGCGGCAGCGGGCAGAGGAGGAACGGCTCACAATGGTCAGGGCGGAGGACTCCATGCGGAGGGCGCTGAGGCGGGCTGAGTGCCTCGAGGGTCTTCGCAGGGAGTTGGAGCTGGACACTGCATTACCCCTGCGGGACCTCAGGGCCAGGGAACATGCCCGCCTCCAAGCCATTGAACAGGAGTTCGATGATGCCCTGGCCCATGACAACAACCAGTGAGCCGTCGGACTACCCCGCTGCCCTTGTAAATAGTTATGTAGTTAGTGTTAGGTTTCCTTTGCTTTTTTATTTATTTTGGACATTTTGGACAATGGGCCACATTTTTGTATATAGTTTCATTTTATTAGGTAGTATTTTTATGTAGGTTTCATTTCTTCAGTTGGGATCATGGACCCTGGTTTGTTTATCTGTATATAGTTGACTGTTGGATTTTATTATTTTTTTTTTGATTTACCCATGGAGCAATGGTTTTCGGTTTTGTTTTTACCTTGGATTTACTTTCTTGAACTGTGACTTTGGGCACCTTTCCTTTGGATCATGATTTGTCGTTTTTCATTATTTTACGGACATGCTGCTTTTGGTTTTTGATTCCCATTGTCATTTGTTTATTTTTTATTCCATTTATGCTGTTTTTAATACATTTTTTTCATCAAACTTCAATGTGTAGTATCATCTCATTGGTATCATGCATATCCTGATATGGGTTTTGAGATTCACTGATACCCATTGGGTGTATGTGAGGGCCATGTGTTCATTTCCAAACTTGCTATTGGGGTTCTATCATGTCATTGCCATTTCTAAGTGGGTGGATGCAGTACTCGAGTGGGTGTTTTGGAGGCTGACCATAAGGGCCAGGGATCTAGATTGTGATGACATGTTGGCTGGGGGACATGTGTGGGGGCCTGCTGGCAGGTGCCCCACAATGCGGGGGGGTGGGGTGCAGGGGGACATGAGTGTGGGCCTGCTGGCAGGTGCCCTGCAATGCTGGGGGTGAGGGTGCAAGGGGACATGAGTTGGTGATCAGTAGTGCAAGGAGACATGTGCCTTTGCTGGGGGGCATGCCCATGTTGGGTGGGCTGCCTGCGGGACATGACCAGGGATGCAGGGTGGTCTTCTGTGGTGTGGGCTGCCTGCAGGGGCCGTGGAGGGTGTACAGGGGACACCTGGGAGGACTCACACTGCCAAATCACATGTAGGACTCCCCGGCACCCCTGAAATACACGTACCCTGCTGAAATCGCGTGTGAAAATTCTCGCGCACCCCTGAAATACACGTACCCTGCTGAAATCGCGTGTGGAAATTCTCGCGCACCCCTGAAATACACGCACACGCTCCCCCAGGCCCGATCGCGTGTGAAACGACCCGCGAGCCTCTGAAATACACGCGCCCAGACCAATCGCGTGTGGAACTTCTCGCGCACCTCTGAAATACACGCGCCCAGGCCAATTGCGTGTGGAAGTTCTCACGCACCTCTGAAATACACGCACATGCTCCCCCAGGCCCGATCGCGTGTGAAACCACCCGCGAACCCCTGAAATACACGCGCCCAGGCCAATCGTGTGTGGAACTTCTCACGCACCCCTGAAATACATGCACACGCTCCCCCAGGCCCGATCGCGTGTGGAACTTCTCGCGCACCTCTGAAATACATGCACACGCTCCCCCAGGCCCGATCGCGTGTGAAACCACCCGCGAGCCCCTGAAATACACGCGCCCAGGCCAATCGCGTGTGGAACTTCTCGCGCACCTCTGAAATACACGCGCCCAGGCCAATCGCGTGTGGAACTTCTCACGCACCCCTGAAAGACACGCACACGCTCCCCCAGGCCCGATGGCGTGTGGAACTTCTCGCGCACCTCTGAAATACACACGCCCAGGCCAATCGCGTGTGGAACTTCCCGCACACCCCTGAAATACACGCACACGCTCCCCCAGGCCCGATCGCTTGTGGAACTTCTTGCGCACTTCTTAAATACACGCGCCCAGGCCAATCGCGTGTGGAACTTCTCGCGCACCCCTGAAATACACGCACCCAGGCCAATCGTGTGTGGAACTTCTCGCGCACCCCTGAAATACACGCGCCCAGGCCATTCGCGTGTGGAACTTCTCGCGCACCCCTGAAATACACGTGCCTAGGCCATTTGCGTGTGGAATTTCTCGTGCAGCCCTGAAATACACGCGCCCAGGCCATTAGTGTGTGGAACTTCTCGCGCACCCCTGAAATACACGCACCCAGGCCATTCGCATGTAATACTTCTCGCGCACTCCTGAAATACACGCACACGCTCCCCCAGGCCAGATCGCGTGTGAAACTTCTCGCGCATGTGTGTTCCCGACACCCGTAATACACGTTCCTCACTTTGCGTTTGCTGTTTGCCAGTCCGGTAAACTGGTACAGGGTTGGCGCAGCCCTTTGCGATGGTTTTGCGATCTTGATGGCTTTTCCTTGCGCGAGGGCATTCTTGGGGCGTAACTGGCACTGCTGCAGGGTCGCTGCGCCACTCTGTGCCACGTCTGCTTTTGGAGGTGAGAATCCATGAATACGCTGTGCGCGGAAATTGATTTTATCGCACGCGGCTGGCGCAGACATTCGCACGGGCACGCTGTGCGCCAGCCGCGTGCGACACTTTTGAGAGGAATTACATGAATCGGCCTGTAAATGTGTTGTCAGGATTGTTTGTTGCATTTCTATGAAGGACTAACATTTGCAAACACAATTGGTCTGCACGGTGTAAGTAAATGTTGTCAACAATTGGCGGCAATTGAAATAAAATATTAATTGCTACAATTGCGTAGCAACTTAGACCAGTGATATTTGCAAATTTGAATGGACCAGATAGTTCTGTGTCCAAGTCATTTTTTCAGAGTATGTTTTGCTTCTTTGAAGAAGTACCTGAGTTACTTTGAGTAATAGGTTCTTCTTTGGTTGTGGTAACTGATGAAGTATTAGCTTCTTTTACTCTCTTTGGAGGATGTGCAGTGAGGTCCTGTTGCCTTTCTGTTTGAATTCATTTTCTTTTACAATGTTTTCCTTTTTTGGAACAGGATATGTTTTTAGATGGGGGCGTATAGTGAACGTAGTCTATTGTATTCTAAAATGCAAGAAATATCAGCGTTTACTTTACTTGCATCAAAGTTGATTAGCAATAGACTGTCAAGTGTATGTAAGCGTGATAGTGCTACATAGCTCATGCCTTCTTTAAAGACTGTGTTTGAAATATCTACCAAGGCTTTGTCTAAGGTAAGACCTTGTGATTTGTGAATGCTGACTGCGTATGCTAAAGTTAGAGAAAATTGTTCTCTGCATACATACTTGTCTTTGAAGAGAAGGAATTGAGGTGTTGAGCACCCCATCCTTTTTACTTCTGAAAGTTTGTCAAAGAGAATATTGACAAACTGAATGTTGTCGTCATGTGGGTATGTTCGAAAGCCAACAACTGTACCCAGTGCTCCATTAACTAGTCCTTGCTCCACATCAAGGTTACGTTTAAGCATTACTCTACAGTTTAAGGATAATTTTAATATTTTCTCCAAACCAGCTGTGTTGAAGGTAGAATTTTCTATGGTATTTAGTCTTTTTGTGGCTTCTTGACACATGGGTAGTGTCATACCATGTACGTCCAGTTTGTCTTTGGAACAAATTTCAATTATTGGCTGCATTTCTTTTTTCAACATTGTTTAATTGAATTTGGAACAGCTTGCAAGAGTTGGCATTAAGAACATACAATTGACATTTTTGTGTGATAATTGTTCCATGACATCAGTAGCACATGAGTTATGGCCATAAAGTGCATGGATGTGCCGGGTTTCTAATATTGCTTGTGCTTCTTGACCAACCAACTCTAATACTTTTTAAAATGTTGGCGTAAATGAGGTCTACAGATTGGTGCATGTTTTCTGTTAATTCTCTGTATTGGAAATGTTGCCAAAGGTTGACATTTCCAATGCTGCCAACAGTTTTACAGCAGAGTTTGTGTCCTAAGGTTTTAAAAATAGGTTCACCTTTCACTGGTGTCAATTGAAGAAGATCTCTGAAAACAATAATGTGTTTTCCTCCAAAGAGCTCTTCATAGTTTGTTTTAAGTACTTCTTGTAATCTGAGGTGAATCAAAGCCAAAATTAGGTTGGAAACCATGCTCACTTCATCTATTAGTAGAGTTTTCATTTGTTTTAATACTCTCCGTAGTTCCATTGCAGCTTCTGTAGAAAGTTTGTAATAGTCCAAGTTGTTTTGGTGTTCTACTGGCAGGAGTAGTAATCGGTGTTAAGTGACACCGCCTATGTTGTAGGCAGCTAAACCTGTGGGGGCAGTGACAACAGCTGACAGTTTGTTGTTTGTCAATTGTTGAAGGAATTTACTGATGATTTTGATTAAGAATGTTTTGCCAGAACCAGCTTCACCACTGAGGTACAGTAGTATAGGTTTGCAATTTTGGCAGGTGCATTCTTTGTTTTCATGTTGTATATCATGTGCAATTTTATTTGTTACTTCTTCAAAAATGCTACGTTGCTCATTGTTTAGTTTTGATTGTAGTATAGTTAAGTCTTCTTTATCTTCATACTGACACATGGTGTTTTCTACTTCCGTCATAGCTAATTCTGCCTCATTTGTTATTAGTGGCTCTCCCAGTGGTTCTTGGCTTCCTGTTACAGAAGGTTGACTTCTGCCAGGAGTGTCCTTACCTAGTTGGGGCTGGAGTTCTTCTTCGTGTTGCTGTTCATTGTGCAACATTGTTTTGTACTGTGTAAAGTTTACATCGGTTATAGTGCTTTCATTTGCTTTGAAAGCGTCTTCATAGGAGTCATAGTTATCTAGTATTTTTTCTTCTTTTCTCCATGGTTTAAAGAGTTGTAGGGGGGACATGTAATATAGTTTTTTATGTTGAGGAGTCTTTAATGACAATTTGATATGATTAATTAAATTTGGTTTGGTGAGTTTTACTAAGCTGCCTTCACAATTTGACACTCTGTATTTACCTTGTTTTTCATCGGGTTTTATATTATTTTTGTATGTGACGTTTTGGGCTATGTGGTATAGACACATGGTTTCCAAAGTGGTACTTCTGTTTGGGTAGTATGTGTCCAGTAAATTGTTTTTTAAAATGTCTTGCCTGTTGGGATCATGTTTGGCTATTGTTTCTATATCTTCGTATGATTTTAGAACTCTTTTTCTAGATTTAGTAGGACCAAGACTTAGCCATACTATATTTTCAGATTTTCCATACAAAGCAGTACCAGTTAAACTATCTGCTGCTTCACAAGAGCCACATTCTCTATGGGAGAGCATTTTTATGCCCAAGCTGTATATTTTCTGAGACAGTGTTTTATCTCATTCCAGAGGTCTTGGAACTGCTGTAACATATCGTGCAACTGCAGTGGAATTGTCTGCCATGTACTGCACATCTATGTTTGCATTCCATAAGTGGGCAATGATTGCATTGTAATCATTGATATATTGTTCTTCTTCTGTTCTTTTTATGTGATATGAATATTTAGGTGATTTACCTTTAACACTATATCTAACTAAAGACATAAAGTTGTTCACTTGACCTGTTTTTGTAACCGTTCTATAGAAACCAAAGCGGCATTTGGTGTAGTATTTCCCTTTGTTTTTGTATTTGCGACACCAATATGTGCCACATTTGTGTCTTTGAAATTGTAAAATTTGTGCATGAAGATTACTATTTGTTGCTTCTGATGGAATTTCACAAGTGACATATTTTTCAATAAACTGTAACACAGTGGCGTCATTGCCTTGACCAAATTTAGGAGCATCTTTAATCCATAAAAGCATGTGGAGATGTGGTGCTCCTCTGGCTTGGTATTCTTTTCTCCAAAAGAAGTGTTGTACTTCTCTGAGGTGAGGAACAGTTTTATTACAAATAAAGTGTAGCATAGCAATGAAGCGATGGTGAAAATATCTTGAAACATTAACAGGATCTAGAGAACAAAGTTCTCCAGGTGTTAGAATATCTATGTTTGTTTTGTTTTTGTTTGATATGCGTAGGAAATCATGTAAATCTTCCCATGCATATTCTGCACAACTTAATGTAACAAACCAAGTGGGTGGGCCAAGGTTTCTTATCATACAACGTACATCTCCATGATGTTGAAACCAGTACTCTTTAGTACCACGCATGTTTGCTAATAGTTTTGTAATATTTGATTGTAAAACCTCATCTTTTTGTTGCACTTTTTGTGATAATTGTGTAGCTGACATATTTTGAAAGTGGGATCCTTTTTTTAATGTGTGTGCAACTCTGTAACATAAAGTTGCTAGTTCACTTTCAAAGAGTAGGTGGAATATGTATTCCACATTTTGTCTAAATCTGGGATCTTCAGAATACATCAGTAATGAGCGGTATTCTGATGCTGTTATTTGAATAGGTCTATCATCGTACCTTCCTCCTTTGCCAATAGGAAAGAGTAGAGGAAAAGCACGTGCTTCTATACTTTTTTCCCATATGCTGATTGGTGATCCTTTTGTTTGTCGCATTTCGGACGTTTCTAGTGCATCTTCTACGGTGTCATTAGAGTGCAATGGATGAATTGTATAATGGCCTAAAGTATTGTATATTGTAGCAGGATCTAGGAGCTCAAATTGACCAACTTCTTGTGACTCTTGAATTATTTCAGTGGTATCCTTCAAGTTTTCTTCAATATTAATTTCTTTGTAGTATTCATTATTGTCTTTTAGATGTTGCAAGGCTTGTCTAACTTTATGTAATTCTACGAGTTGTTGCCAAATTATTTTGTCTTTTGTAGGTACAAAAGATTGTACCATTGGACGTTGCACTCCTAGAGTGTGCACATTTTCTTTTAGATCTAATTGTAAATACACTGCTTTTCCACGAATACCTTTCACTAATTCAGAGGGAGGTAATTTTGCTGTTTTTGGTTGAAGGCGTATTATTGCTTGAAAGGAGAGCACTGTTTGAATTATGATGCTCTCATATAAATTGAGTTGTTGTAGGTGTTTTGGTAGTGGAAATAATTCCAAATTATTTGTGATAGCACGTGAAGGAGTTTGGTTGTTGTCAAGTTTTGTAGTGCAGTAACTGCAAAGTATTAAGGGGTCAGTTATTTCGTATTTGTTTTCTGCTATAAGGTAGAGAGCTAATTTAAAACATTTAGAATCTTCATTGTCTTCTATTTTGTATGTTAGGTGTACAGTTTTCATGTTACTTTTATAAAAAGTTCTGCGGCAACATACACACACATGGTTTGGTACTTCAGCAGATGTACCCTTAAATTTCAATATTCCTTTTTTGTATGTGTGTAGTAGAAGGTTGCCATGTATAGAATTGTTGCTAATTTGTTTTAAAGCTATTTCATTCTGTAAGTGGCTTTCACTTTAAAAATATTTTTTCTGGATACAGTCAATTTCTTCAAGTAGGTCTTTTGCTGTACCATGTAGAAGAATGTTATTTAAATTGGCTAGTTCTAAAGCAGGACTTTTAGCATAGTACAGTTTATAGACTAGTTTTCTTATAGTTGAATGATGTGTTGATATCATTTTGATATAATGGAAGGTAGTTTTTCAAGTAGGTCCTGAAATGCAAGCCAATGAATGTCCTTGTAGTCCTGTGTACTTGCGCACTGGACAGGTATCCATATTTTGCAGTAGTTTAATTTGATTTTGTCTTTGCCTTTCACATATTGATGGAGGAATTGGCGTAAAGACTTGAAAGATGTTTTGTAACACATTGGCGTGCATGGCCATTTGTATACTAGACGTTGTGATTCAGTTGAATGGAGAGGTAATTCTAAGTTTTCAGGGGATATTTTTCTAAGCATTTTTTGTTCCATTATGGTATTATTAACTTTTTCATAACCACGTCCACTGCTATGTATGGCAATTGTATTTGTTTGCTTTTGTTTGTATGCTTCTTCATTAAAATATGATTCTGTGCTTGTAGTGTGACTCCACTCACCTCCATAGATATTTAAGAAGTTATTTCTGTTGACATTTCGTTTATTGAGAAGTCTTTTTTGTAATTTAGTCATTAGGTTTGTTAGTGGTTTCATTTTGTTTAACACTAAAATAAATGACTTTCTTTTGAGATGGATTGCACTGTCTATCAAAGCTTCTAAGATTAATTTCCTATGATAGGTTTTAAGGGTTGTGCCTGATTTCTCTCCTGTTTTCATAAGACTTTTTAAGGGCTCTGTGACTGAACATTTTTGCTAAAATACTTTTTTTGGTATGCTTACTTGGCACTATATCACGATTTATAGGAGCAGTTTTATCTATAGTGGTAGCAGAATTTTTGTTAATTGTTTTCTGGTTCGTTTTACATTTTGATAGAGGAGGCAAAGTTTCTGTACTTGAAGCTTGTTTTGTTTCACTAAATGACTTTTTTAGCTGTTTTGTTTGAACTTTTTTTTACAAATTCTGCTACAGATGGATGCTTATTTTGGACACTTCTATTTTCATTTGCTCTGCTTCTGCGTTGCTTTCTCCGGCCTTGATTTTTGGTAGGCATTCTATAGGGTCTATTGAAAAAATGAAGAAGGTATGGGTTGGGGTGTTCTGCAATGTATGTGTGTTGTGCGCATGAGTGTCTGAGTATGATGATAAAGATGTATGTGATGGTGCGTGATTGTGCATTGGGCAACTACACCTAGTTTGGATGGGTATTCTTGAATTTATGTGCTACTAAACTCGGGTTCAGATGACAGTAGAAAGTGAGCTAGTGGTGTGGAGAAGTACAAATAGTAAATCTAATGGTGTACAATTAAAATACTTGTTTGTTCTATAATATCAAAATTCTAGGGGCTAAATTGGGTCATTTGTGTGCCGAACAATAGGAACTTTTGCGCCATTCTGCCTGTAAATCTCTGTTTAAGAAATGGGGATTTGTGGACAGAAAGGTGCACAATCTCTATTATTAGGCCCAGAAATAGCATGAATTAACCTTACAGTGTGTTTGAGTAATAGTACAAATATTATGGTGGTATTTAACTTACTTTTTTTCTGGAATGAGCAGGTTTCTTCTTAGTTGTTCTTTGTACTTCAAATTCGGCTGCTTCTTTTCAGGAGAGTGGTTTTCACTGCAATTGTAAAGGAAACAAATTAGTGTTTTTGTTTGTATATAGCACTGATTTTAATTTAGACATTGATTTTTATGTTTTTGTACAAGTATTGTTTGATATTTGAACATACTGTGTGCATGGAATTTTGTTAGAGTATGTTAACTCTTTATATTGTATTTTAAATATGTTAGTTCAACATGCTTTGCAAATGTGTGTGTAAAAAGAAATTAAATAGCAGATAGGTTTGGAAGTGACAATTGATTTTAGGAGATCGAAAAAATGACAGTAAGTTCATTTTATAGGTTATACAAGCTAAAAGTCAGTTAATCTGTTTATATGAATCTATAAGAATTGTACATGTACTATACAGAAAATATGCATACCTTTAGTTTGTGTTCATGCATATGGATATGCATGCAGCTGCAAGTAGAAATCTTGGAGACTTGTACAGTATTTCTTGAAGAAGGTGCTTTCCAATGATATGACACTTGTGCTCAGAGAGATTAACAGTACATTTGAAGTGCTGATCTATGATGCTGCAGTTAGATCTAGAGGTCTTGGATGTGATTGGTGGATGGTCGTGTGATTGCTTAGCTATATCCAATGAGGGAATGGCAGAGAAAGTGAAATGGAAATGGTAGAAGGACTGTCCATGTTACGATATGTCCGCAGACATGGCGGTAGTCCGCGGACATAGCGTGTTACATCCAAGGATTTTGGGGTGGGGAGGCATGCAAATGAGAATGAGCAGAGCAAGGGATTGGTCAGTAAAGTTTAGTGGGTGTGTTGTGCCAGGAGAGAGTTTCTCAGATACTCTTTTTGCTGAGAGAAGAACAGATAGCTATGGCTGTGTGTTTCAGGAAATAGATTGTTTGGATTTTGGGAGACTCGTGGATACATTGATTGAAGGTGCATGCAGAAAGCTGTGGAGTAGCTGTAGTTCTTGAATTCCCACATGTGGAAGTGCACTGGCATGGGGTATGTGGAATGAAGTGGTTGGACTTGCTGCCTCTCTGTGCTACTTTGGAGACAGAGTAACATCCAGACATAATTGCAATTAATTGTGGAGGGAACAGTTTAGGGCATGTGTCTGGAATTTCGTTGCAATTTGATTTGAAAGAAGGACTTGGGAAGGTCATGGAAATGTTTCCAAATTAGGAGGGTAATACTAAAAAACTGGAAAATTGTTCATACTGAAGATTTCTGACCGAATTACCCCAGGTTTGCCTTCCAACGAATGCCAAATATTCGAGATAAACTAGTGCACACCTATCCGACTAACAATAATGAGACACCAACTCAGCCCACACTATGGGGCCTACCGCCAGTAAGTGGACATTATGCATGTGGACAATGCTCAGTCTGCCACTTAACCAAAAACCTTAAACAAATCGACCTTAATGGCCGGATGTGGAAATATCGATCCTTTTCAAACTGCTTGACCAAATGGGTGATTTACGGGAACAGATGCCCTTGTGGGCTAATATATGTGGGTAAAACCATTAGGCCCGTAAAAGTGCGAATTTGCGAACATCGTTCAGCTATCCGAAACGGTACCCCTGACAAACCGCTTGTGGCCCATTATGCAGAGGCTAAACACACGTGTGAAGATATGTTCTGGTTTGTCATTCAAACTACTAAAGCCCACCCACGAGGTGGCAATAGGGATTTGTCCCTCAAAAAACTGGAACAAAAATGGATTTACAATCTAAAAACAGCCCAATCCGGCTTAAACATTTCCGTGTAATGGAATTTGTTTATCCACTAATGGCTGATACACACACCAAAGTCATAGCTGACTTAGACTTGTCCCACACATGACATCTCAATGAATATTTTATGCATGATCCGAGATGGTAGACACTAAGAGTGTAGGGTAACACTATGTGAGATATCATTATCCAACAATAGATTAATATTGTATATCATCTATCGATGTTTTTTTTTTTTTTATAGATGGGCCTCCACTAAGCGAGGCAGTGTTTCTTTATAATCGAGGTTACTAAGAACAATTAATGACATTTGATAATTACAATACAGACACAACACACAGTGGTAGCCGTATAAGTAATCATATGAGGGCTTTCTTGCCCTCACAGGGATCACATTGCCGCCCTGTGTTTGCAATCAACACATGTATTCACTCCAAGATGGCCCCCCCTCTTGACCACAGGGGCTTATAGAACTATACAGGCAGTCCTCCTTTGAGGTTTATAACCTCAGAATATTAGGTTAGTCAACTTTCTATTTCGACACCACTGGGCCCTGATAGAAGTGTGCAGGCAGTCCCTCCTTGAGGTACATGTTATTGAAGCTGTGCCCTGCAGCGGTAGCTTTTCACCGCATGAACTGACACATAAGGTAAGCTTCTTTTGATTTTATGACACACACAGCTACCCGACAAATAACTAGAGGGCTGACCGTCTCCTTTGGCTCTTTCTGACCCCATGCAGGACTTGATTCCCTGGTCTGGTTGACAATGCAAGCTGACACTTAAAAATTATGAAAATAGGAGAAAAAAAAGCAAGATAGCGTTTGGGACATTCTTTGTCAAGTAAGTGCTGAGTGTATGTAACCTCCACACTTTTTAAATTAAACCAGCACAGAACTGATATATTCCTTATCCTTCATAGATTCCATGATGCATATGGGACATGTAGTGCCCAAATGATTACATAACCTATACTCACGATCAACACGCCGAGCAGGAACTTAAAATTGAATTGAGGTCCATGCCAAATGGTAAATATTTAACTTTGATATACCGTATCGTGATTAGTATCCCTTGAAAATCGTATTATTGATTGACTAAAAACATGTATTGATCTACACCTGTTACTTTTTGGCCGTCCAAAAAGGGAAAAGGATGGTAAGGGGGGACACCAACCACAGGGATAAGAAAGGGCGGGTGGAGCGAGGAAGATGTAGAGTGGGTCTTACTTGGGTAGTGAACAGATCTTCTCGTGCTCTGAGACCAGAGCCTCAAAAGCACTTTGAAGTCTCCCCCCCCTGCAGAGTACTTTGTCACAGTACATACACACAACTGTGACCCTTGAAAGGTAAGGGTCATCAGTATTGCGTATGGCCTGTGAGACAGTTTGAGGAATACGCTGTCCCACGGGAGTGTTCCTTGTGGTGACAGGATCGGAAACGGAGGATGTAGTAGAGGAGGTCAACCTACTACGCTCCTCACAAGGTACAACCTTGCGAATGGCCCCAGTGTGGAATGACTTTAGGTGTCGCTTCATGGTAGTTGCCCCAAAGCTGTATGAACCAGGCCTCCCGCGACTGAGTACCATTTTGCACTCTTTGCAGGTGACTCGGTTTGCACGCGCCTTAGGAACATTACCATGAATGGTAAATAACCGCCACACCCAAGACTCACACCGAGTGCTGGTAGTAGGGACTTCCTCTACCTCATTCTCATCATCCTCTTCATCCTCACTCCTGTTCCCCTCTTCAGGCCCTTGGGGAGTTGGTGGTGGTGGAGGGGTGGTGTTGGTGCTGAGACAGATATAGCACCAGGTGGCAGTATTGCAGCCATGGATGCCATCAGGTTTCAGATGAAAATCTGGAAAGTTGGCAGCAAAATGCACTGTGTTCTGTAAGATAGCCAGAAACACAATGGGAATGAGCTCTAGGGTGTGGCCTTTTATAGGGGTGCTTGTGCGCGGTTCGCAGACATGCGCGCTGTCTGCGGACAGATCGAACACCAAAAAAAGGTTCAAAAAGTCCCAAAAAGTATGTAGAAACTCAGGATTACTATGTGGGACTTGTGCTATGGTAAAGTTATTATTGAAAAATATTGTGGATTGCTTGAAAAGGTAGTTTTAAATTGTTCGTTGACACGAACAATGTTCTCAGTCAGAAACCACGCTCAGTGTGGGTGCGGTCATATGATAGTTTCGCGAACTTGTCCGCGAAGAGAGCGTGTGTCCGCAGGACATCAAATGCACTGAAACTGTTTTGCGCATGCGTGGTGCTGTTCTATAGATACTGTGCGGGTCCTGAAACTAATGAAAAATGCGTCACAAGTGAAACGAACAGTTACAAACAGGCGTTTGTTCTTACAACAGTTTCAACTCGCTTGTGAACAATACGGATAGGCATAGAATCCTCAGGACACCCCCATTTTGTTTATTTGCGAACATCCCGGGACACTTGATGTGTTCTTAGAACAGTTTGAACATGCTTATGAACAGCACAAACAGGTCTAGCGTCCTCAGGACACCCCCATTTTGTTTATTTACGAATATTTTAGGACACCGTGTGTGTTCTTAGGACAGTTTCAGCTTGCCTCCGAACAATACGGACAGGTATAGCGTCCTCAGGACACTGCCATTTTGTTTATTTACGAACATTTCAGTATACTGCCTGTGTTCTTAGAACAGTTTAAACTCGCCTGCAAAGAATACGGACAGGTCTAGTGTCCTCAGGACACCCCATTTTGTTTATTTACAAACATTTCAGGACACAGCGTTTGTTCTTAGAACAGTTTCAACTCGCCTGCGAAGAATACAGACAGGTCTAGCGTCCTCAGGACACCCCCATTTTGGTTATTTACGAACATTTCAGGACACCGCGTGTGTTCCTAGAACAGTTTCAACTCCCCTGCGAACAATGCAGACAGGTATAGCGTCCTCAGGACACCCCCATTTTGGTTATTTACGAACATTTCAGGACACCGCGTGTGTTCCTAGAACAGTTTCAACTCCCCTGCGAACAATGCAGACAGGTATAGTGTCATCAGGACACCCCCATTTTGCTTATTTACGAATATTTCAGGACACCCTGTGTGTTCTTAGGACAGTTTCAACTTGCCTCCGAACAATACGGACAAGTATACCGTCCTTAGGACACCCCCATTTTGTTTATTTACGAACATTTCAGGATACTGCCTGTGTTCTTAGAACAGTTTAAACTCGCCTGCAAAGAATACGGACAGGTCTAGTGTCCTCAGGACACCCCATTTTGTTTATTTACAAACATTTCAGGACACAGCGTTTGTTCTTAGAACAGTTTCAACTCGCCTGCGAAGAATACAGACAGGTCTAGCGTCCTCAGGACACCCCCATTTTGGTTATTTACGAACATTTCAGGACACTGCGTGTGTTCCTAGAACAGTTTCAACTCCCCTGCGAACAATGCAGACAGGTATAGCGTCATCAGGACACCCCCATTTTGCTTATTTACGAATATTTCAGGACACCGTGTGTGTTCTTAGGACAGTTTCAACTTGCCTCCGAACAATACGGACAAGTATACCGTCCTTAGGACACCCCCATTTTGTTTATTTACGAACATTTCAGGATACTGCATGTGTTCTTAGAACAGTTTCAACTCGCCTGCGATCAATACGGACAGGTCTAGCATCCTCAGGACACCCCCATTTTGTTTATTTACGAACATTTCAGGACACCGCATGTGGTAGTTTGATTGCAGACATCCCGAACACTAGGTGTGTTCTTAGAACAGTTTCAACTTGCATGCGAACAGTACGGACAGATATAGTGTCCTTAGGACGCCCCCATTTTTGTTTCTTTATGGACATTCCGGACACCCGTGCTGTCAGCGGACACCTGAACTGCTTTTTAAAAAAAGACAAGAAATGAATTAGGACACAATATAATCATTTTACTTTATTTTATATGGATTTTAAATTTATGACCGAGAAGGTGAGGCAGAAACTGAAACAAAAACAGGGGAATTGGGGGTTTCAATAGGATTCATATGAGGTGAAGAAGGGATGGAAGTCTCATCAAAATGTTTTGGTTCATGGAGAGGATTTGGGGATAATTGACTGGGATATGGTGAGGGGGGACAGGTACATGTGGGGCAATGGTATCTAGTTTTTTGTTTCAAGTGATCCTCCACAAAGTTTTTTAAATTGTTGAAATTTGCCATGAGTAGGTCCATTTTTTCTTCCATGTGCTGGAGAGTCTTATCCAATACTTCTTTTTCTTTACTATTTTCATTTTTTGTATGGTCTGTACAAAAAGAAGTATATGTTAAATGTATATAAAATAATATTTATTAATTGGTTTATATAGTGAAGTGTCTACCATTAGGTTCACTATCTTCAGACATTTCCTCATGTGGGAAATGCTCCTCTAGTCACTCCAGAGTACTAAACATTTATGTGAGAAAAAAACATAATATCACTTTTTTTGTATCTAATACAGAAAGTTTACAAATATATGAGTAAAATGCAGTACACTTACTAGCTTCTGGTAAGGTGTGTTCTCTCTGGTCTGTAGATCTGCTGTTGCTCTTTGTTGTGGGGATTTTGTGAGGTATCATGTTGGAAGACTATCTTTCTTCTTTTGGTATATTCCATTTTAGAACATATTGTATTTAAATGAATGGTTAATGTGTTATATATGTGTTACACTTCTTATTTATTACTACATATAATGTGTATGTGTGCTGGTTTGTAAATTAAACATACCCCCCAGACTTTTTGGGTAGTGGTGCTGTTGTCCGCATATGTCCGCGGATATTAGAAGAGTTCGCAGACATCAAATTCAGTAGAGGGGGTTCAGTATGTTCCATGTTACATGTCCATAAAGTCAGAGATATTATTGTTAAGTTGTGCTACTAAAAACCTATGAAATTCAGTAAAAAGCTTTGTTAAAGGGACGTTATGGTTAAGTTGCGCTACTAAAAACCTATGAAATTCAGTAAAAAAACTTTGTTAAAGGGACGTTATGGTTAAGTTGCACTACTAAAAACCTATGAAATTCAGTAAAAAACTTTGTTAAAGGGATGTTATGGTTCCAAGTAAAACCGAAAAAACCCTGAAATTCACCAGTTATGGTAAGTTAAACAACCATAACTCGCGCCACCACTGTGCATTGCTAAGACTAACACCCAGGACATCAAAGATGACATCACAAATGTCATTGATGACATCACTGATGACATCACATGTGCATTCAATTTTCATAAAAACTGTGTGCAATGCATTCCTATTATAATGTTCACAAAAAAGTGTCAAGGATCATTTGCATAAATATCATAAGCTACTTAGTGCATTAATCAATACGTTGATATAAATACATTCTATTATAAATTCTATCAAGTATACTAACATACTCATGTAGGAACATACGCATTGTGTGCAACATACATGATGGAAGTGTAATATGCATAATTTTACAATATTCAATACTGAAATGATAACTACTTTCTTATTACAATTTTGCATACTGTTACACATGTAATAAGTGACCATAAGAAGCAAAGAAACAGGTGGTTTTGATCCCCGAAAGTCCACAAACACTCCAGATGTCCTGGGACAGTCCTGTGGTGTTTGCATTTCTGCATTACAGGGTTGGTGAAAAGCAGTTTTTGGATGGCTTATAACTTTGGCAACACTCAATGAAACTGCATGTCATTTTGGAATTTGATTTTAGACCTAATTGACAAAAACTGTCTGATACTGCACTGGTCACCTGGCTACCCTGTGTTTTCGGGTCCAGGTCCCTACCTGCCCAGTTGCACTGCCTCCCAGCAACCCTTGCACTTGTGTCTGTATCTGTAATGCTACAGTTCCCATATCGGCACTTTTGGACACCTGCTGTCTACACTTATCCTTGCACCTGCCACCTGATGGTCGCACTTTTTGTTATTGTTTTTATCCCATGTACTGCACTGCCCTCTCCCCCTTTCCTCCAGCACTTTTCCCCTCCCGCCTCCCCTGCACTTGTGCAATCTCAATTTCACTTGGCCTAGTAAGATCATTGTCTCTGTACTCCCTCTGTTCCCCCTTCCTTGCCTTGTCACGCCATGAAACACTTGTGCATAGGTGCATTACATATGCCATATCATATCATACATAAAAAAGCAAGTTATACATTACAAAATGTAAGACTGAGCACTTACTGTGGAAAGATTAACTGCTATGGACTTGGTGAGTGGCAGTTATACTAGCCAATTACAGGCAAATAGGGGTTTGCTTTTAGTTGCCAGGACCAATCAATGTATATTTCCCAATTGTAAGACATGTTACATCAGTCTTAAAGAAGTATAAAAGGAGCTGATGTTGGGAGCTCATTGCTATTGTTTTCTAGTGTCTTTTGAAGATGCAATAAAGGTGACTTTTTGAAACCAGCCCGGGGGTCTGTCTGCATCCTTGCTCAGTGTCTTGTCTCTGCTGCTTGATCCACAGATGTGAAAGATTTATGAAGGGCTGGGCTCTCCAGTTCACTTGACTTTCCACGAAGGGACCCTGAAGACTTTTCTTCCAGAGACAAGGATCCAGAAGTTTATGCTGGCAGACATGAGAAGGAGGATGCCTGGGTAGAGTGTCTGGGTGAGTAAATGAATCTGCCAGTGTTCCCCCATCTTGCCAGAAGGGGCCTCCCCATGACTGTCAGCATGAATGATGGAAGGCATGCTCTGACACCTGTGCACTTGGGTATGTATTATGGGGGGCTGGGGTAAGGAGGGAGAAAATATTGACATGTATTTTTAAGGGGTCTGTGGTAGTTAAGTAAGAAGTAACAGGGGGTTTGTATAATATAAGGAGCGTCAGAGATGAGGAACGTCTAAAAATAACCCCAAAATCCTACGTTCAAGGAGTGTCTAGAAGGAGTTGTCTTAAAACCCAAGTGGGTAAAACTAGGCTGCACACAGATAGTTCTGGGTAAAACTAGGCTGCACACAGATAGTTCTGTGAGAGAAGAAAATTCACACCCCTATCAGGGTTAAAATTTAGGGACAAGAGTAGCAAGGAGCGCTGGGAGAAGATGCATGTTGCAGTCGGCTAGCTTGTCTCTCTGTCCATTATGTGTTTGTTGTGAAATCAAGATATCGAGGAGCGACAATGAACTGTATAAAATAAGAGGAAGTCAAGAAAATACATTATTTATTTAAGAAAGTTGGTGGGAACCAATTTGAAAATAGGCATGGACTAGTGAAAAAAAGATAGAGGTTTTGAGCCATTAATAAGGGCAAAAAATGAGTTTGCAGCTAAAAAATGTGGCTGCTTGGCATCCCTGCAGCGAACAGATGCTGGGAGATATTGGTTAATGTTTACATTCCTGCATAGTTGACAGATTTAAGATAATAAATTGCTTTGAATGATAGAAATTTGCATTGGAGAGATAAGGCACACAAAAATGAGAAAGTTTAATCATGTTTTAAACAGGGAACTAAGTAGCTTACAAAGAGAAGGAATTTAAAAGATCTTAAATCAAGTGAAGCAAAATCCGCCATTAGATCCTGGTTCCCCAGCCCAAAACAAAGGAGATAAGGTGTATTTTGCATTTTTTAAGTGAAATTCTACAAACTTAGGACCACTTTTAGATGTGCTACAGAGCTGATTAAAGCTAACATTGACAGTGGGTAATGGAGATTTGTGTGTTTGAGACAACTGTTGGGAACGGCTAAGATTCCTGTTCAAGGACTAAGAGATAATAAATTGGCAAAAGTTCAGTAGGTAATTTATGATTGCAGAAAAAAACAAGGCTGTTGCACAAACGTACACAGGGATAGTTCTTTGGGTTAATGTAACTGAGACACCTTGCGCAGGAGAAACAGCAAAATGTGGTTGTTAAATGTTTTTAGCAAGGCCATGGGTGGATTAGGAAACCTTCCGTTTATGCATTCACATTTAAAAAACAGGAAATAATTACATTAAAAAGTCATGAAAAAATGTATTAAAATATTATTAAAATTAGCAGGATTGATCCTAATATGTATAAGCATGCAAGGAAAGTGTTTAGAGATTTATTTTGTGCTATGTTGAAAAATCTGTGTTTTTCTGCTGCCAGGCTGGAAGTGGGCCAGTGCCCACCAGTATGCATATGGAAATATGGACTTGAACCCAAATGCATTAAATTAATTTGTTATTTTTTGAGATTTGTAAGGTACATATGTGTAATGGTGATGGTCCTTAGTGGGGACACTCAGTTAAGCGTTGAAATGACTGATATTTATTGAGCAATTGACAGATGAATATGTTTTGAAAAAAATATAATTTGTTATGGCATTAAGTGTGTGATTGATAAGAGATGCTCTGGTTTTAATTGACATGTTGTGAGGTAAGTTGACCCCTAGTTATCTAGCTAAGCAAAGTGTACATTTTTGAAAACATTTTTTTTGTGTTAGAAGAGTTGTATATTTAGTTGAACTTTGTTGTGAATATATTTTCTTTGTATTAGAGGCATATCCCAAGTTGTTGTGTATGAGAGAGCTGGGGCCCCACTGAGTTGCTGTTTATGGTTGGATAAGTCAAATTCCCATTTTTAGGAGGTTGCTTCGTCATTTAATGGGGTGGTGATGAATGCTTTATTATTGATCACACCCTAAGAAGCGCCCCTGAGTTCTTGATTTCATGTGGGGAAAATTGTCACGGTTCATGCCCCTGACTCCCTCAAGCATAACAGCCCCCAGCAACAGTGGGACTACAGCCCTTAAAAGTGTCCCCAAGGGCCTTTTAACACCGCAATCAGAACTCTTGGAGTCAGTCCTGGTGCCTCTGGTGCCAGGCTCATTATCAGGAATAGGACAAGTATCAGTCATGGGTTTAAACCCAACATAGAGGCCTGTAACACAGTTCTGCTCCTAAAACCCAGTGTTGTGGGTGTGGTTGGGGCCTTAAGGTGTGGCTGGCTATATAAGCCTCGCCCAGGCTGGAACACATGCTTTGCATTATTCTGCACTCCTGTAGCATAACCTCACGTGTCCAGCTCCTGCTTACCTGTTTTCACCGGCACGATCCTGAAGCCATCGATCTGGATTCCATCTCCGACTTGGAAGAAATCAGAACAGGATTACTAACAACACTTACCTGAGTGTGCAGCAGATCTAGAAACCATACCGCACTTTACTTGCTCGCCACCCTGGAACATCGCTGCAACCTGCAACGGAAGTAGTAATAAGGACAACATTACTAACAACACTTACCTGGGTAAGCAGCGGATCCTGGAAACATCCGTTCTTTGCTCGCTCACCACTCTGGAACATCACATGAACCTGTACAGCTGAGAAAGAGGAGAGAGAATACAGGTTAACAAACTTGCAATAAATCCAATACAGCGCTGCGCTCCAGGCATCAACACGTACCTGTAATCTTCACCGCTCGGCGCAGCAAGTTCATTTTCATCCGGTACCTTGTCAAGAACTTTAACCACAACCATCCCTGCAGAGACAAAAGACATTATTAGAGAAACTGCATAGGCGGAAAAGACAACATTGAAAAGAAGGACAAAACGGGGGGAGGAGAAAGGGACAGATTAAGAATAAATAACTCACCTGAAGACAGCAAGAAGAGTTGGAGTCACAGCTGGTCTGGACCTGATGCATGGCCCCACGGACCAGTGAAGAAACTAGGTCCAACGGAATGACTGCATTCACAACGCACCCCTGCCCAGAGAAGCAGGATGGATAGCTCTACGCATATAAACCCAAGATGAGAAATAACCCCAGGGGAAAGGAATTCAGGGTCAGAGGGAGGTGGGAGTTTTACCCATCGCAGACCTAAACTTACTTACTCCATTCTCCTGTCATAGGCGCTACCCCCACAGGGCAAATTAAGAAGCCAAGAAAGCCCAAAATAGCACGCAGTCGCCCATCCAGGATCGTGTGGTGCCCCCATGGACAGCAGGTGAACGTAACACAAATAACCATGCCTTGTTGAGCAGGGATGGGGCATTTTAGAAAGAGCATAGGTCCTGGAACATGCATGAGTCAATTATGCAAATGAGAAAAAGAAAGCAAATGATATTTGTTGAATCAGGATTCAGTACGCTATGAGGAACAAAAACAGATTGTCAAATTTAAACATAGAAGAAGTGCTATGGGGAACCACATTAGCGAGAATATTGATAGTTAAGGGACAGAGAAGAGGGATGGGATATGTACTGCAATACAATATAGAGGCATGGGGTGTTATGCATGAAAGTTTAAAGCATATGCACCAAAAATGTAGAGCACATTGGAGGAGTGCCAAGAAGGGGAACAATGTTTCCCTCACCGTACATTATGTCTATGCAATATGGGAACATTTGAAGAAGAAAACGAAAATAAATGGTGTCTAGGATCACACAGTGTCGCGGAGAGTAAAATTGTAATTTTGAGTGCAAATTACAGTAAAAAGTAGGTTAATGTATTAGTGGATGATATTGAACTAAGCATAGTGAATATTTATGGGGAATGGCAAGGGTAAATGAGACAAAAACACTTTTTTGGGAAAACATGGGAAATGCATGTAAACATGAAAAAAATGCATTTATACAGAGGAAGCAATGGGCAATGAGGGGAAGTGCTTGCAAAAGCGCACTGAGGCTAAAGGCACACACATACATGCATGCACACACGCATGTACACACATGATTTTATGGAAACATAGGCAATCAGTGAACTATGGACAATGCATTTAAGAGCACACATGGGTAGTCAGAAGACGGAATTCAATATTGCAATGAGAACACACGAGCAGGATGGTTTTGTTTTACATGTAAAGTGCTACACAGGAATATTATGGTTTATTTTAAATGGAATATAAGAGTAGCTGGTCTTTTTTGAAGAAGTGTAAATAAAAACATGAAGATTTGCTTGTTTATATTCAGTAGCATAATACTCTTGAAGAGTGCAAGCAGGGGTGAAAGCAGTGGCAGTATTTAACCACAGTTTATGTCAGAGACTCTTTGGGCAAGTACAGAGATGCTTGGGAAGCAAGTGGGAGTGGAAGCAAGGTAATGGGCACAGATACAGTTGACTATCGCACATTATTGCATGCCGCTGAAAGGGGATAACAAGAAAAACAATGCTAAAACAACTCGAGAAAGCCAAGTTAGTTCAAAAAAGGAATTGTCAAGATATGAAATAAAAGGCAGAATATTGACAAGTGGAGGAGGATTGAGAATGCGACAGGCAGTAGGTACATCACATGCAAACAATCAGCAGCAAGTACATTGTGGAGGAAAGGGGATTGCACCATGAGGCAGAGAAATGGGAACTAGAGAAAGAGGTGGTTTGTAGAAAATCCAAGGTAGATTCCAAAATATGCAGAATGGTAAATATGCAAAAAAGATTTCATTAAAGGGGCTAGTCAGAAGAGCTCCTCCTCCATGTTATATATGGAATAACAGAGCATATTGTGCGTATATGCAGAAGCCAAACATAAGTACAAGATGGATAATTCTCAGGGGGGACAGCTTATCCTCCAGTATATAGCTCACAAGCTAGGGAAAGGTTTGCCCAGGATCAGACATTGTATCAGACATGAGCGCTTGAGAGTTCAGCAATTACAGCAGCTAGCACGAGTGAAAAAACACATTAATTGCAGGGGCAACTGTAGTGAGCCCCCATGCAAATTCATCAATATGCAAACACAGGATAGGAGGTGACACTATGGTAGGAGGGGAAATAATTTGCTATATTGGTAGACGCTGGGAGTACATGTCTTTGAACAAAGGAGGAAAGGTGTCAACTGATGGGAATTATCAGAAGATGGATGGTTCTTTGGAGTTATAAGTTTAGTTTCTTTTTGTTGATGAATCATCAGTCTTTATAGGAGAGTTATGACTGATCGTTGTTATATTTGTGACAGACACATAAATATTTTTGGAAAGGGATTGGAGGACAAATTTAACATGATGATTTTATTGATTTTTATCAAGGGATAGTGTGTTCCACTTTTGGGATACACCATTTGAACATGGGTGAATTTATATTGGCATGCAAAGGGCAAGTGGCTATGTCAGGTGTTTTAGTAGAGCCAGAAGTTTTTGTATCATGACATGAGCATTGTGTTAAACATGACTATTTGGCCTAGTGAAGAAAATTGTGAGAATATTTGATTAATTCTTGTTCAGACCACAGATACCTATGGATAAAGAGGGGGCAGATTATCCCTCTTGAATTAGAAGCAGCCATGACTGCAAAAAGAAAATGGCAAATGTTCAAGGGAATGGACAATAAGAGTGAACCATGGAGGACATTGATAATTCTCAAAGAAGGGTCTAGGTTGATTGACATCACTGATAACAGCATATTTTAACACTAGCCATGGCATTTGACCTTGATAAGTTTTTACTTCTTGTGGCCATGTCCACTGTATATTTTTAAATAATACAATGCAATAAGCGATGTCCTTTGACTGTGCCCACTGTGTATTAGACAACACTAACTAGCCACTAGCTATGGCCTTCGGCAGTGTCAAATGTATTACATGGCCTGCGGTAGCAGCCATGTAGTTATGGTTAAGTTGCTACACCCATAGGAAGAACACTTTTTGGGTGGTTTATAACTTCGTTCCGCCTGGACGAATCCTCACCAAACTTGCAAAAAAATTATATGGCCTAATCAGAATTTTTAAAAATAAGTTTGGTGAGGTTTCTTCAAGGAGGGGGCAAAGTTCTAGGGGGTCCCAAAATGTCTTTTTCTCCCATAGTCTGAATGGAGAGAAAACTTTGCTCATGCCTACACCTCAAACCGCTGGACGGACTTCCATCAAATTTGCGGCAGGAGCGGCAGCTTGGTCCCGAAAGCGTGCTTTTGTAAATTTGGTGGAAATCTGTCCAGTAGTTCTTTTTAAAACGACCAAAAAGTAGGTCTAAAAAAAAATTAGTGATATCTGGGTCCACTTCGCGGACACACTTCCTTGTTCACTCCATGGACAGGACACTGATTGGCTAATCGGCTTGTGTCATGTCCGCAGACACGCGATGTATTCAGTGATTGGTTGGGATGGGGCGTGAGGTGCGTCACATTGTTTTGATTCGCCCGCCATATTGGGACAGCGTGGCGTTGAACTGAGCAAAAATGCAATTTTGGGGAGTATGTTGGTGTGTAGGAGTGCTTGGAGAGGGTGGGGGAGTAAGAGATGGGTCAAATGCTGTATTTGTTTTGGTGGCAGGAGCTCTTGATGTGTTTGCGGTGTCAGCGGTCACCATGGATGTCCACGGACATACTAAACACTGGGCGCACCACTAGCTATTTTACTTTAGTATGATGTTGATTTTGGGTTGTTAGTAAAGCATTGATTGTAATTAATATCCCATATAAGCAGTCCACATATCACAGTGAAAATGTTTGGTAGCATGGGTGTGTTATGCTGCGGTGGTTGTGGTCAGGGCCTAGAGTCTTGGGTGCATGGCTGAAGGCAGTAGGCCTTTGGCCATGCACCCAAGACTCTAGGCCCTGGCCACAATCAACATAGCATAACACACTCATAGAATCAAACACCCATCAAATATCCACAACCCAAAAGTTTGTGTACTGTTTCATTTGTAGAGTCTGTATGTAAAGTTGTGTCTAGGCTATGCAATTAAGACTGTAGAGTTTGGTAACAAGCACTGCAGCATAAGATACCCATGGAAGTACACATTTTGGATTTTGGTCTATGGTTAGATGTTTGCTTGAATGGGTGTGTTAGGCAGCAGTATTTGTGAGTCCATTTATTATATATTTACTGTTTTACTTTTTGTGGTTGTATGCAGGTTGTTCATGGTTTAGGTAATTGGAGCAGACATTCTTTTTCAATCTCTGTGATAAAAGAGAAGATCATATGTTAGAGTAGGTAGTTCATAATGAGTTATTGCATTGCATAATAGACATTTCTTTTTTTTTCGACCCTCATATTTAGTACTTTAGAAGTACTATAGTTCAAACCAGTGTACTGTGCAATTTGCTCAGTTTCTGTGTTTGTTTATTAAATCAATCGGTCTGTGGGAAAAAATCCATGCTGGATTAAAAAAGAAAACTTTTTATGTTGTGGTACAATATATTTTTTAATTGTCTTCAGTGTTTATTTCTTGTTTCTTGGTAATCTTCTATCTGTTGGCTTGTTGCAGTTTTTGGGGCAGTTAGATACCTGTTGGTGAATTCTAACTGTATATTTCTTGTTTGATTCTAGTGGTATTTATTTATCGTTTTGCTTGTTGCTGAATTTTGGAGCAGTTAGATACCTGTTGGCGTATTCTAACTGTTTATTTCTTTTTACATTTTAGTGGTATTTATTTATCTGTTTGCTTGTTTCAGAATCTTTGGGCAGTTAGATACCTGTTGGCATATTCTAACTGTTTATAGTTTTGAAATTGAAGTTTTGTTAATGTTTAAGCACAGATTAGCTATCACATTTTGGTTTTAAGAATATTAAATAAGCATTAACCAGATTTGCTGGTAATCTTTGTTTTAGAGTAATGGTAGTATCATTACATTGAAACCATCCACATTTCTTTTTTATATATGCAGTGTAGTGACCTGCATTTGTTGTGGCTCCTGCTTGGTAGATTATTCCTATTGTTTTGAAGGTTTTTTTTACCAAGTGATACTTGACCATATGTGAATTCAGTCAGCTTGCAGTTGTTTTTGGTACCATCTGCATTGTAATGTAAAAGCATTGTAATGCATTGTAATGTAAAAGCATTACTGTTACTATTTACTATATGTCTGTATTTGTAAAGTGGAGCGATTATCTGAGTTGCAGGTAGTACATAATCTGCCATGGTTTGCATTTTGTAAAAGTTGCTGAAATTGAATGGATTCAGTTAGGTATGGATACCTACACGAAGCGTTTATTAAGGACTTGTTCCTGTGCCACATGGCTGCAGAGAGTGCATGTATGCTTCATTTCATTTTCCAATTCCTGCCTTATTCCAGAAACACTGTAAGTGTTGTCAGGATTGTTGGTTGCATTTATATGAAGGACTAACATTTGCAAACAAACACAATTGGTCTGTATGTGTAAGTAAATGTTGTAAATCATTGGTGGCAATTGGAATAGATTATGTATTGCTACATTTGTGGAGCAATTTAAACGAGTTGTTTTTGAAAATTTGAATGGACCTGACAGTTCTGTGTCGAAGTCATTTGTTTGGAGTGTGTGTTGCTTCTTTGAAGAAGTAGTTGAATTACTTTGAGCAGTAGATTCTTCTTTGGTTGTGGTACTTGATGAAGTATTAGCTTCTTTTACTTTCTTTGGAGGAATTGCAGTGAGATCCTGTATCATTTCAGTTTGAAGTAGTTTTCTTTTACAACATTTTGGTTTTTGCGGAACAGGATAGGTTTTTAGATGGGGGTGTAGAGTGAATGCAGTCTATTGTATTCTAGAATGCAAGGAATATTAGCATTTACTTTAATTGCATCAAAGTTAATTAGAAATAGTCTGTCAAGTGTACGTAAGCATGATAGTGCTACATAGCTCATGCCATCATTAAAGACTGTGCTACCAATATCTATCAATGCTTTATCTAGGGTAAGACCTTGTGATTTGTGAACGGTGACTGCGTATGCAAGAGTTAGTGAAAATTGTTCTCTGCTTACATACATGTCTTTGAAAAGAAGGAAGCGGCTGTTGAGCGGCCTATCTTTTTAACTTCTGATAGTTTGTCAAAGAGAATAATGACAAACTGAATGTTGTTGTCACATGGGTATGTTTGAAAGCCAACAACTGTACCAATTGCTCCATTAACTAGTCCTTGCTCCACGTCAAGGTTACGTTTAAGCATTACTCTACAGTTTAAAGATCATTTTTATATTTTCTCCAAATCAGCTGTGTTGGAGATAGAGTTTTCTAAGGTAGTTAGCCTTGTTGTGGCTTGTTGGCACATGGGTAGTGTCATACCATGTACATCCAGTTTGTCTGTGGAGCAAATTTCAATTATTGGTTGCATTTATTTTTTCAACATTGTTTCATTGAATTTTGAACAGCTTGCAAGAGTTGGCATCAAGGACATACAATTGACATTTTTGTGTGCTAATTGTTCCATGACATCAGTGGCATATGAGTAATGGCCATAGAGAGCATGGGTGTGCCTGGCTTTCAATATTGATTGTGCTTCTTTAGATACTACACCAACTATAATACTTGTTGGCGTATGTGAGGTCTGCAGACTGGTACATGTTTTCAGTTAATTCTCTGTATTGGAAATGCTGCCAACAGTTTTACGGCACAGTTGCCCTAAGGTTTTAAAAATAGGTTCAGCTTTCACTGGTGTTAATTGAAGAAGATCTCCGAAAACAATAATGTGTTTTCCTCCAAAGAGCTCTTCGAAGTCTGATTTAAGGACCTCTTTTAATCTGAGGTGAATGAAAGCCAACATTAGGTTGGAGACCATGCTCACCTCATCTATTAGTAGCATTTTAATGTGTTTGAAAACTCTGCATAGTTCCATTGCAGCTTCTGTAGAAAGTTTGTAATAGTCTAATTTGTTTTGGTGTTCCACTGGAAGGAGTAGTAATCAGAGTAAAGTGACAATGCCTATGTTGTAGGCAGCTAAACCTGTGGGGGCAGTTAAAGCAGTTGACAGTTTGTTGTTTGTCAACTGTTGGAGGAACTTGCTGATGATTTTGATTAAGAATGTTTTGTCTGAACCAGCTTGACCACTGACGTACAGCAGTACAGGTTTGTAATCTTGGCAGGTACAGTTTTTATTTTCATGTTGCACACCATGTTAAATTTGTTTTGTTATTTCTTGGAAAATTCTACGCTGCTCTTTGTTCAGTTGTGATTTTAGTACAGCAAAGTCTTCTGTAGATTGTTTATACTGACACATGGTGTTTTCTACTTCGTCATGGCTAATCCTGCCTCATTTACTATTAGTGGCTGTCCAAGTGGTTCTTGGCTTCCTGTTACAGAAGGTTGACTACTGTCGGGAGTGTCCACATCTAATTGGGCCTGGAGTTCTTCTTCGTGTTGCTGTTCATTGTGCAACATTGTTTTGTTCTGTGTGAAGTCTACATCTGCTATAGTACTTTAATAATTTGCTTTGAAAGCGTCTTCATAGGAGTCATAGGTACCTAGTAACTCTTCTTCTTTACAGTGGTTTAAAATGTTGTAACAGAGACATGTAATACAGTTCTTTATGTTGAGGAGTTTTTAATGACAATTTGTTATGATTTATTAAGCTTTGTTTGGTAAGTTTCACTAAGCTGCCTCACAATTTGCCACTCTGTATCTACCTTTCGTTTCATCTGGTTTTATATTATTTATGTGTGTGAAGTTTTGGGCTACCTGGTATAGACACATGGTTTCCAAATTGGTACTCCTGTTTGGGTAGTATGTATCAGTACATTGTTTTTCAAAATGTCTTGGCTGTGTGGATCATTTTTGGCTATTGTTTCTATGTCCTCATATGATTTGAGAACTCTTTTTCTACATTTAGCAGGACCAAGAGTTAGCCATACTATAGTTTCAGATTGTCCATACAAGGCAGTACCGGTTAAGCGGTCTGCAGCTTCATAGCAGCCACATTCTCTATACAAGAGCATTTTTATGCCTAAGCTGTACAATTTCTGTGACAGTGTTTTGTCAGATGATATGTCATCCCAGAGGTCTTAAAGGTCTGTTTTTTTCTGCTTTGGTTAAGTAACTGCAGTGGAATTGTCTGCAATGTACTGCACATCGATGTTTGCATTCCATAGGAGGGCAATGATTGCATTCTAATCATTGATATATTTGTATTCTTCTGTTCTTTTTAAGTAATATGTGTTCTTAGGTGATTTATCTTTGACACTATGTCTAAATGAAGACATGAAGTTGTTTACTTGACCTGTTGTAACTGGTCTAGGGAAACCAATGTGGCATTTGCTATAGTATTTTCCTTTGTTTTTATATATGCGACACCAATATTTCCCACATTTGTGTCTTTGAAATTGTAAAATTTGTGCATGAAGGTCACTATGTGTTATTTGTGAAGGAAATTCACAAGTGACATATTTTTGGATAAACTGCAAAACAGTGGCATCACTGAACTGACCAAATTTAGGAGCATCTTTAATCCATAAAAGCATGTGGATGTGTGGTGCTCCTCTGGCTTGGTATTCTTTTCTCCAAAAGAAGTGTTGTACTTCTCCGAGGGGAGGAACAGTTTTATTACAAATACAGTGTAGCATAGCATTGAAGCGATGATGGCAATATCTTGATACATTTACAGGATCTAGAGAGCAGAGTTCTCCTGGTGTTTTTATATCTATGTTTGTTTGTTTTTTGTTTGCTATACATAGGAAATCGTGTAAATCTACCCATGCATATTCTGCACAACTTAATGTAACAAACCAAGTGGGTCTGCCAAGGTTTCTTATCATAGGCGTACATCTCTGTGACGTCGGAATCAGTATTCTTTTGTACCATGCATGTTTGCTAAAAGATTTGTAATACTTGACTGTAAAACTTCATCTTTTTTTTGCCTTTTTGTAGTAATTACGCAGCTGACATATTTTGAAAATGGGTACCTGATTTTAATGTGTGTGCAACTCTGCAGCATAGAGTTGCTAGTTCACTTTTAAAGAGAAGGTGGAATATGTATTACACATTTTGTCTGAATCTGGGGTTGTCAGAATACATTCATAAAGAGCGATACTTTGATGCTGTTATTTGTGTGGGTCTATCATCGTACCTTCCTCCTTTTTCAGTAGGAAAGAGTAGAGGAAAGACACATTCTTCTATACTTTTTTCCCATATGCTGATTGGAGATGCTTTGCCTTGTCGCATTTGGTATGTTTCCAGTGCATCATCTATGGTGTTTTTAGAATGTAATGGACGTTCTAAAATATAGGATTCTGTAGCAGGATCTAGAAGTTGAAATTGACCAGTTTCTGGTGACGCTTGAATTATTTCAATTGTTTCTCTCAGGTTTTCTTCAATATTAATTTCTTTGTGGTATTCATTGTTGTCTTTTAGATATTTCAGGGCTTGTCTAAATGTATATAAGTCTACGAGTTGTTGCCAATTTATTTTGTCTTTTGTAGGTGCGCCATTTACTAAGACAATTAAAGATTGATCTATTGGACGTTGCACTCCCAGAGTGTGCACATTTTCTTTAAGATCTAATGGTAAATAAACTACTTTGCCACAAATGCCTTTCACCAATTCAGAGGGAGGTCATTTAGCTCTTTTTGTTTGAAGGAGTATTATTGCTTGAAATGGGTGCACTGTTTGAATTATGATAGTCTCATATAAATTGAGTTGTTGCAGGGGTTTTGGTAGTAGGAATAATTCCAAGTTATTTGTGATAGCAGGTGAAGGTGTTTGGTTGTTGTCAAGTTTTTCAGTGCCGTAATTGCAAAGTATTAAGGGGTCAGTAATTTCATATTTGTTTTCTGCTATAAGGTAGAGAGCTAATTGGAACCATTTGGAATCTTCATTGTCTTCTATTTTGTATGTTATGTCTATAGTTTTTGTGCTACTTTTTATAGAAAGTCCTACGGCAACACACACACACATGGTTTGGTATTTCAGCGGATGCACTTTTAAACTTTAGTATTTCTTTTTGTATGTGTGTAATAGAAGGTTGCTATTTGTACAGTAGTTGCTAGTTTGTTGTAAAGCTATTGCATTTTGTAAGTGGCTTTCACTTGCTAAATATTTTCTCTGGATATGCTCTATTTTTTCAAGTAGTTGTTTGGCTGTACCTTGTAGAAGATTGTTATTTAAATTGGCTAGTGCTAAAGCAGGACTTTTAGCATAGTAGAGTTTATGGACCAGATTTCTTATAGTTGAATTATTTGTTGATATCATTTTGATAAGATGGAAGGTGCTTTTGCAAATAGGTCCTCAAATGCAGGATAAACAGTGTCCTTGTAGTCCTGTGTATTTGCGCACTGGACAGGCATCCATATTTTGTAGTTTTTATTTATTTATTCATAGTGTATTTTTAGATCACTTGAATCTTTTTCACACTAACAACTCACAAAAAACCTCTCATAATATTAAAATAAAAATATATACATTTACGTCTTGTTCAGCTACACACAGTGTAATATACAAATTAACATCATATAAAACTCAATAAAATATGGAAGTTTACATCTTAAAACCTGTGAATATTGCTTACAGTACTTTTTATGGTAAAACACATAGCTAAACAAGTAAATGTGATTCCCATATAAAACAGATGCATATTATTCACCATGTGTCACCAACCTAAATTACTTTCCATTAATTTCCTCAGCCTGGACTATTCAATTCACTCCAAAACTGATCAGTCTTATGATTGCAATACTTTTGTATGCTCTCACATTGGGTTAAAAGTGTCTGGCCGTCTCTGTATATCTCCCACACAGCCTACATAGTCTTAATTCTCTAGGTATTCCTCTCAAGGCTCTGGTATTTTCCAAAACCTTGATTGTTTGTAATCTAGGAGAAAGCATGAACTGTGTCATTTCTGAAAATCGTTTCCTTATTAAGTAAGGACTAGGACTACTTCTATTAAACGCCTGGATGACATAATCTTTAAATTTCTTTGAGGTACCAAGGTGAGTCAGTGCAGAGTCAATATCATTGGTCCTTGCTTTGTCTGGTATTTTAAGTTGTAATCTAGCCAGGATTCTGGGATTTGTGTAATTCCTATTTTATGCATATAATTTATTACCCTTTCTTCAAGTTCCCTAAACCACCTGCTTGATTCAAACCTACTTGCATGCACAGAGGTCAGTGATAATAAACTGTCTGCGCCCACTAAATTGAACTTTATTCTTGCCCATAGGTTGCAAGAGGAAATCAGCCAACACATGTTCAGTGACGTCAGCCCCAATTCCAATCTAATGGCTTGAACAGGCGTGCCGGGACAGAGACTTAACATGGAGCACAACATTTTTGCTTCTAACTTCTTGATAGGAGCCACCTGTTTCCAGGGGAAAGCCTCTAATACGTACAGAATTGTCGTAACAATTGAAACTTTATAAGCTAAGGTTTTTGCTTCCAATGATCTGCCTCCTTGTCCATCGATCATTTTCTTTAGGGCTAACCATTTCCCCCAAGCTTTTTTTGTGGCCCTCTCTGAAATGGAAATCGCATTGGGCTTATTTGTAATAGGAATTCCCAAGTAGCAATAACGGCCTACGTTTTCAACCTTTTCACCACCTAACCACCAGGTGCTATATTTATTGATAGCCTTGGTGTCTCCAAATATCATAATCTTTGTTTTTTGAATATTGGATTTAAGTGATAGTTCTTGGGAAAATGTAGATAGAGCGTTAAGGGAATGCTGTAGCCCCACTTTGGTCCTATCTAAAATCACCACATCGTCTGCGTATAGGATGCATGTCAGCCCCTTGTTTCCATATTGTGGAGGATTATTGTGAACATCCCCCAGCCTTCTAGCCAACGTGGATATGTATATATTGATAAACAAGGGAGCAAAGCGCATCCCTGTTTTAGACCCCTCCAGGTCGGGGTAGTCTCTGAAAAGGACCCCATCTTGGCACAACCTGATCTTTACTACAGTGTCACTGTATAGAGCTTTAATGAAATATAATAAGGAAGAATCTAACTCCCATTGTTCCAACATAGCCCCGAGTTTGCACCTGTCTACACTGTCAAAAGCGGACGAAATGTCCACGAAGCAGGCAAACAGGGCCGTCCCAGGTTTGACATCAAGATCCGAGATCAGTGTTAATAGGGTCCAGATAGAGTGTGTAGTTGCACATCCCCTTCTGAATCCTATTTGATGATATGTCAAGATGCCCTTTTTAGTTACCCAGTCTGTGAGTTGCTCTAACAAGATGTTAGCGAACACCTTGCCACTGCAATCTAGCATGTCCAGTAGTCGGTAGTTTTCCAGACTTTCTCTGGAGCTTTTTTTTTATAAACTGGGATCAATATAGCTTCTTTCCAGGTTTCCGGTATCACCCCGTAATGACAGATCTGGAGAAACAGCTTTTTCAGGGTACTTGCCCATAGCTTAGGGTCTCTCTTCAAGATCATATTATTTAGACCGTCGGGGCCAGTGGCATTCAATGTTTTTAATTTCTTAATTCTTGTTGCAATGTCTGTTACTTGGAAATGGTTGTGCACCTTAGAATGTAGCTGGTTCTGTACAACTGGCTTAGTCCTTGCTATTCCCTGGAAAGATTTCTTAATGTAGTCTATCAAGTTTGCATCTGTTACCATGGCTATTTCTTTCTGTTTTCCCGAAGGACATTGAACCTTATCTAACCAATACCAACATTTTTTGTTAGTTCTTATTAATTAGTTAAGATACCTCCACCCCTCATCTTGGTTAGAATCTCTATGACTACGGAGCCAGGAGTTATAGTTGTTTCTTATGCACGTTAACTGCTCCTTTAAGAGCTTGGGGCTGTCACTGAGTGCGCTCTTCAGTTTCCTGATATCCAAATTCTTCTCCTTCTTTTTCTTGGCAATGACGGGATTGAAGGGTTGCCCTGATCTCAATACTCTCTTAAATGATCCTTTCTTAAACTTTGGGACTTGAGATTCTACTCGGGAAAATATTTCATTTATAATATCCTGCACCTTGTCATCCTCTTTCGCGGCAAAGTCAATTCTCAACAGTGTATTGTATCGAAGTATGATCTTGGGTGTCCATCGTAATCGATTGCCCCCCTGGTTCACCACTACCTTTGTTTTCATGACTGTTCTTACACTCGGGGTATTTACTTGCATATTAACCCTTAACAGAATATGATCACTTGCCTTAGTGTCAATCACTTCTAATATCTGTGGATTCCATTTCTCCAGTCTATTTACAAAAATGAAATCAATCCTTGACGAAGTTTTGCCATTGGACCACGTGTTGTTTTGGCCCCGGTTTCCGACTGCAGGGGAACTAAATCGAATTCCACCATTGTTCTCATCCATCCCTTTGCTCTCTCGGCTCTTTTCAATCTGTATCCGGGCGCATTCAACTGTGGGTCGCTTGTGGTTCCCTGATTAACTTCAAAGCAGTCAACATTAAAATCCCCTGTAATTACCACTAACCCCTGTTCATTAGTGGTCAGTCATGCTCAGAGGGTTCCAATGAGAGAATTTTTAATTTCAACAGTCTTGCCCCCGCGCCCCCCCGGGTGGGTCATATAGGTTGCCAATGATATAGAGTTGGCATTGCAGTTATTGATGGTCACCACTAAAAAATTCGAATTTCGTGGCCCTTCTATAAAGTCCACCATATTGAGCCAGGTTTTAGACCCTATACATAAACCTCCCTTGGGTCTACCTGATATCGGGTGGTTCACCAATTTGTGAATTAATGTATATCCGTCTAGGCCCCATGGATCGACATCCACGTCTCTTGCAAACAAAAACAAGTCATTTCATTCAGGAGGAGCAATATTTTGGGGTTTCTAAAGAAGGACCCGAATCCTCTGGAGTTCCATGAGGAAATTATAATTCCCCAGTTGGGGCATATCGATTTTGTTTGTCACTCGTTGGCGGTAGTAATCGCTTCCCATTGACCGTCCATTCCTTTACCCTCCTCTGCGTGGTCCATTTTTCTGGTACCTTCCCGTTTTGTATTGTTAGCTTTTGTTGGTAATCACCTGGAACCATATGGTAGGGAAAAACATGAAGATGTCAAAGCCCAGTTGGTTCAAAGATTCTTGATTTTTACAGATCCTATCCACTACCATCAGAGATGTACATGCCATTATCACCCGTTCTATGGGCTATCAATCTCCAGGAGCTCTAGATTGGCAATGTCTTTTGAGGTGATTAAGGCCAAGTCTGGGATCATCTGTAGCAGTTCCAATAACCATTTCCTATTCAAGAACGGCTAGTCATAGTGGGGTTTCTTTCCAAGAGCTTTATATGAGCTGAATTCTTACACCATAGTGCATCTTTAGTCTTACTCTCTTTGGGTAGGTTATTTGCTCTTAGTTGGTTGACTCTTCCCTCCCAAGTAGGTCCTACTACAAGCGACTCAGCCGCCAGTGGCCCAGTTTGCGCTATCATTTGTTCAGCCCCCTTTATCGTCTTCCCATCACTTTCTACTTGGGTAGTTCTGCCAATCTTTTTTTGCATTCACAGCTGGCGGACTCCTTTTCTGTCCTCTGATTGGAAATCTCAGTCTTCTGGGAGGGGTCTTCTACTCCCTTACTTTCCTTATCAGATACTTTTTTTGTAGTGGGAGTATGCAGGTTAAATAACCAACCATCCATTGGGCCACTCATTTGTGCTTCCTTGGCCTCTGTTCGCGGTAGTTGTTTCATCATCGTTTTAGCCACCTTAGGCTTTGCTTGGATACCTTGTTTCAGCAATGTCGTTTTTACACTATTTATGGGAGTTATTTTTTGCTTTTTCCCTGCACCCCCGAGTAAATTAATTCACCAATATTTTCTTGGTGGTGTATTGGGGGCATTCATTATAGATATCTCAGCACAGAGGGCTTCAAACATTCCACTATCTGACTCTGCCACCACATATGTCCTATCGTAGGGGGGGTGGATTTTCCTGGGGATAACGTGAAGTTCTCAGGTGGATCGAAGGTCTGTTTATTTCCTTCTTCCCAGCCTACAGCCTTCCACCTTCTTAATATTTGGAAAATTTCTGAGATGTCATATTTAGATGTTTTTTGTTCTGTTGTGATCTTTGCACACAGTTGAAAAAGTGCCTCGATCTTAACTTAAGGACTTATATTTCCTTTGTTAAATCTGTAGGTAGGGGCTGTTTTTGTGTGGGCATACCTCCCATGCCTGATCTTTCTTCGCATGCCATACTGGCCTCGTCATCGTCAGTCTCGTCTATAGCTGTTTCGGATGTTGTCATGAATTGTTCCAGACCCGGCGTGGCTGACAGATTGGATGACAGCAGGTTTTTAGACGCTTGATCTACAGGCATTAATGAATTTTGTTCTTGCCTCTATACATAATTTTAATAGTGATCCATTATTGTCAAGTGAGGTTAATGAATCTTGTTCTCCTGACCCTGAACAAGAGGGGGCAGGCTGCAATGATGGAAAGGGGGGCTACCTTAGGACCAAAGAAGGATTTTATATCATTTGGGTCCTTAATCGGGTGCATGCTGATTGGGCAAACAGTTTTTTCCCCTTTGGCTCCTTTGCCCCACCTTTCATTAGGGTAGGACTCCTCCTCCTTTTTTCCTCGGGTCTTCATGGCCATGTTAAGTGGGAAGGCCTTTCCTTCTTCAATCAGTGTAGATATACTACTCTAATGAAGTTCTGAGACTGATGCAACTAATTGTGAGTGGAAGGGGGTCAGACACCCACAGCCAATCATCAATACCACCAAGAGAGGGAGGGGTGAGGGGGGAGAGAAAGCTTCAACCTTTCCTCTTCCGCAATACCAGAGAAAAAAGCCACCCTCTCTTGTTCAATGTTAGTAGTCTCCCCCTCTACTCCTCGTTTGCTGTGGCTGTAACCATCGACCCCCTCAGTTCAGAGCTGTTGGTCAGGCTCCGGCACCAGGTATTAGAAACTGCACATCACCGGGACAGTTCCTCTAATTGTTCCCCCTCCTTACCTAGTGCCCACCTCTGACTGGCAACCCAATAGCGGGGTTTGAACGCACTCTGAGCGGCCCGATTCCTCCTCAGGGCTCAAGATGGTGCCGCTCACATAGTACTCCGACTCCTACCGAGATGAGGGCCTTGTCCTCCTCAAGCCCCATCCTCTCCCAGATGAGCTCCGCTCCATTTGCACACCGGGATCTCCTTGGCGTCCGCTCAACGGTTCTGCTCGTGGACTGAACACGTTGATCGTCAAGCCGCACCAGTCTATGTGTCCTAAGTTACTCCATCTCTGGCTGCTTCCGGTTATGGAAGATACTGCATTCCCTCGTATGCACTGGGGAGACAGAAGCAATGAGATGCTGGAAGGCATCTCTTCAGGGAGTAGTTTCATTTTGAATTTGTCTTTGCTTTTTTCATACACATTGATGTGCAAGGCCATTTGTAGACTGGACGTTTTGGTTCAGTGGAATGGAGGGGTGATACTGAGATTTCTGGGGATATTTTTGTGAGCAGAGCTTCTTGTTCCATAATGGTATTATTGAGTTTTCCATGCCCTTGTCCACTGCTATGTAATGCAAATGGGTTTGTTTGCTTTTTTCTGTATGCTTCTTCATCAAAATATGGTTTTGTGCTCGTGGTGTGACTCCATACACCTCCACAGATGTTCAAGAAGCTGTTTTTGTTGATATTCCGTTTATTGAGAAGTCTTTTTTGTATTTTAGTAGTTAGTTTTGTTAATGGTTTAATTCTGTTTAAAACTAAAATAAATAACTTCCTTTTGAGAAGGATTGCACTGTCTATGAGAGCTTCTAGGATTAACTTTCTACGGTAGGTTTTAAGGGTTGTGCATGATTTCTCTCCTGTTTTTATAAGGTTCTGAAGGACTCTGTGGCAGAACATTTTTTGTAAAAGATTTTTTCTTTTGGTATGGTTACTTGCCACTACATCAATATTTATAGGTGCAGTGTTAGCAGTAGTGGTAGCTGAAGTCTTGTTAATCACTTTCTGTTTCGTTTTACATTTGGAAAGAGGAGGTAAAGTTTCTGTACTGCAAGCTTGTTTTGTTTCAATTAATGACTGTATTAGCTGTTTTGTTTGAACATTTTGTACAAAATCGGATAGAGATGGATGCTTATTTTGGACACTTTTATTTTGCTCTACTTCTGTGTTGCTTTCTACGGAGTTGCTTTTTGGTAGGCATGCTTTGGGGTCTGTTGAAAAAAAAGAAAGTGTGGGTTGGGCTGTTGTGCAATGTATGTATGGTTTGTGCATGAGTGTCTGAGTATGATGGTAAGTATGTATGTGGAGGTATGTGATTGTGCAATGGGCAGCTACATCACGTTGGGAAGGCTATTCTTGTATTTGTGTGTTACTATACTGGGGTTCAGATGACAATACAAAGTATGCAGGTGGTGAGGGGAAGCACTAATACTAAATCTAATGGTACAGGGTTAATGCACTTGTTTGTTCTACAATACTAGAATTCTAGTGTGTTTGAGTAACAGTTAAAACATTATGGTAGTATTGCACTTACTTTTTTGTATGGAAAGAGTACGTGTCTTCTAAATTCTTGTTCGTACTTCAGATGCTGCTGCTTTTCAGGAAAGTGCTCTTCACAGTAATTGTAAAAGAATGAAGTAAATATGTGTGTTTATAGCACTGTTGTCAATGTAGACATTGATTCCTTTTTGCAGTATTAGTGTTTTCTGATAACTGAGCATTGTATGTACATGCACTTTCCTTTCCCTATGTGCATCCTGTATATTTTACTTAGAATCAGTTAGTTGACCATGCTTTACAAATGAGTATGATGGTAAGTGTACAGAGAACACTTGGCTTCTTAATGCTGTGTTATTGGATGTTAGGAGATAGAAGAAATAATCATATGCTTTTTTTTGCTATTTTTACAGGGTAAATGGCAGGAACTGTACAGAAAAGCATACAATGTATGCATTTGTGAAGGTGTGGGAAGTAAAGCAGAAGAATAAAGATGCATGTACTCATCCTGGCTGTGTCATTTTTTTTTTTTTTTGTGTTTAATTGTATTACAATTTTTACAAATTCTGTCCAGATTTTTCTGTCTTTATTTGTTGTTTCCCGTTGTGACTGTTGTGCAATTTTCTGTTTGTTGCAAAGTTTGGAGCTTTCTTTTATTGTTTTTTTCCCTCTAGCTTCAATTTTTCCAAAACGTTCGCTGTTGCCACAGTCAAAGATGTGGAATTGCCACGCATTAGCATGTTCCACCAAGTTTCTTCATTTCGTTAGGTGCCAAGCTCTGAGTGGATTAAGATAGATAGTTTGCAGCTTTTTTGTTCCTGAACAATGAAGGAGGAGATGGTGTAATGTTTTGTTTTCCATCATCTCACAATATCGACAGTTTTTAGTAGTCGACTGTTTTCTTCGAAAAAGAATCTCATTGGTTTTCAGTAAATTCAGCCTTGCTCTCAAAAAAGTTGTTCTCAATCGTTTGTCTGGAAACTTTTTAAAGTAGTTTCTGACCGCATCTATTTTTTGGGTGTTCATTATGTGATGTGTGGAAGTTGTGAGATCTTCTGCTTTGTCTAAAGTCTCAATCCAGTCTTGTATTTTAAGTTTTCGCTTTATTTTTCCCGGGATCCTTTCTATATCCCATTCAGAACATCCGATTTTAGCCACCTGTTCCAACAGTCTGCTGTACCAACTTGTTAACATCGGGTTTTCTTCGCTCCTCATCTCTTGGAGTATGATCCCCAGAATTTTTGGTCTAGGGTGCCTTATGGTTTTACCCAGGAATAATAGGATGTTTCTCGTCACCACGGATTCCAATGATTGAAGGCTCAGTTCACGTCGGATAATTGCAACGGGAGTGGAGTTTGGTAGTCGTAGCACTCTACGCCAAAATGTACCTTCAAGTTTAGCCCATAGAGTCTTCGGCAGATGTAACATAGCTTCTGCTCCATAGGTCAGAGTTGGAAAGACCTTTGCTCTGTAGAAGTTTATTAAAGGAAGAATTGAAAATTTCCCAAATTTTCTATCCAACGATATTGCCTGTGCTGCTAAGGTTTTTGTTTTGGCGATGAGATGTTCTTGCATCGTTTTATCGATTTTACTGGACGAGAGTTTCACCCCTAAGTAAGTACAGCTTTTGGCTATTTCCAGTTTCTCTGAATTTGCGAACCATTGCGATCTTTTTTTTGGTCTTGTTGGTTTTTCTAAGATCAAGATTTTTGTTTTCGATGTATTAAGTTCTAGGTCGTTTTTTTTCAAGTAAGCTGTGAGACTGTCTATTTGTCTCTGGAGTCCAATTGATGTTTGGTCAAGCAGTAGAACGTCATCTGCATAGAGCAGTCTTGTCACCTTTGAATCGCCTATTTGTGGTGGAAATGATCGAGTGTCATTTTCGGAATCTGCTATGTCGGCCATGTAGGCCTTGTACAGCGCCGGCGCCAGAGGGCATCCTTGTTTCACACCTCTGGCCGTTTTTATGTTTTCAGACATCCAGCCTGCTACGTTGAGCCGGATTTTAATCGACGTTTCACGGTATAGCGCTTTCACTGGATCAAGAATGAATGGTGGACATTTTTGTTTCTCCAGTTTTCTCCACAGTTTATTCCTATTCACGCGGTCAAAAGCTTGGACCAGATCAATTGAAGCAATGAATATTGATGGATGCCCCTCAAAGACTTTTGATTTTAATATACTGATCAGCATAATGTTTACTGACGTTCCCAAGTTCTTTTCAAATCCTGATTGGAAAGGGTCAGTTGTTTTTGCCTCTTTTTGCCATATCTGAAATTCATCCAACAACAGGGATCCGAAAAGTTTGCCGAGCTCGTCTAATAGTGCAATCGGCCTGTAATTTCTCGGATCGTCCCTTGGGCCCTTTTTATAAATTGGGACGATGTTTGCTGTCTTCCACGTATCAGGGATGGTTTTCGAAATCCTTGATCTTCTGAAGATATCTGATATTAGTGGAGCCCAAATTTCTGCATCCTGTTTCAAGTGGGTGTTGGAGATGCCGTCTGGGCCAGGGGCACGGGAGTTGTTCAAATTCTTAATCTTTGTCAAAATATCATCCTCTGAGCATACTATCCAGGTTGCGTCATCTTGGGTAGTCGCTGTTGCTTCTTCTGGGATAGGATCTTTGTATAGGTCAGTATAATGTTCACTCCATTTTTTTTCTGCAACACTGTTTATAGTTCTTGTATCCGTAGGCGAGGTTTTGTGTTTTATGATTGCCCAAAAATCTCGTGAGTTTTTTTTACAGACTGCTCTCAGCATGTTCTCTGCATCCACTTGATATAATTTCAAGCGTGTCGATTGTATCCACGATTTGTACAGTCTTTTAGTTTTGGATGCCAAGTCTACGTTTGTCTGTGTTGGGTTTGTTCGTGCAAGCCGATTAGCCTTTCTTAGATTTGATTTCTTTAACCTCAGTTCTTCATTGTAAATATGTAAATGTGTTTTGTCATCTGCTTGTATGCGTCGTGGATGTAGATAAGGGATCAAAAGAGGGCTGTAATCCAGATTTTCTTTTGAAATGTTTGAGGTTTTTTGTCCATTATAAGCTGCCGTGATAGAAATTATGCTTTCTGTTGTAATTTTCAATCGGTTTCCTTGTTGGTTTAGTTCCAGGTTTTTTGGCATTATCACCGGCATCCTTTTTTTTGCTGGCCACATTGCAGTCAGTAGATTGTGGTCACTCGCCGTGGTTTTCACTACCTTGAAACTTCTGGTTGAGAGATATAGCTCTTTTGAGGCAAAGATATAATCAATTGTGCTTCTTCTGCCAGCACTTTCCCATGTTGGAATTCTGGATTTGGCTTATTCTAGGGAATTTAGGTTGTACAGATCCCACGATTCCATCAGTTTTGTTCTTGCTACACCTCTCGCTATTGATTGTGCATTGCCCGTATTATGAGTTGTCCTTTCCATCTCAAATGCAGGGCAGGTGGCATTTAGGTCGCCACATATTAAGGTGTGCTCCATGTCGTACCTCTCAGTTGCATCTGTTAGAATTTTCTCCACGTTATTTATGAAGCTCTTGGTCTTTGTCACCGTCGGATTCCAATAGACGTTTAGTAGTAGGATAAGATCCTGCTTGAGTTTTTTTCGCGTAGAGTCTTCTTTATTCCATTCTAACAGTATTGCCTGAATTGTCAGAGATGATATCAGGTTGTGAACTATTCTGAGAGCACCACCGCTTTTTACAGCTGTCAACAGGCCTGAGGTAGGACGCCCTCTTTCTCCTTTTTGTGCCGGAGAGAGTAATACTTCAAAGCCATCCAGGCTCGGCTGAGATAGTAACCAGGTCTCCTGTAAACTTATCAGGTCAAATAGGCCAAGGTTCACTACTCCTGAATAAGTCAGGTGGATGTGGCCTCTTGTGTTCCATGAGCCAATAATGATGTTTTGGTCTGGTTCTTCAGCCGCGTGATGCTCTTTTAACGTCTCTCCATCTAAGTTGTCAGAGGGACGATTTGGTTGCTATTTCCTCACGCATCTTGTCAACGCCGAAGGGATCCATGCCCATTTATTAGGGTTCTTTTCTGTCTTTTTCGTCTTCATCTGCATTGAGACATTTCCATAGGTGGTGCGTTGTTCTTGTTCTCTGGTGATCTGTGTAAGAAGCGGACCTTTAGGCTTTCTTGGAGATGGTCTTTGTGATGTCTTGTCGTTTTTTGTCCAGCTATCTTGGGAAAGAGAGTTTTCTCTGGTCTTTGCTCTTTCCTTGTCCTTTTTCTTCTTTGAACCGCTTTGATCTAATGTTTCTCGTGATTTACGACGATCCTCTGATTCTTTTGGGTCATCTTTTTCCAATGTTAGATTGAATTTTCTCTTTGTTCTAGATCGTCTTTCAGTTATAGGTGTTATCTGTGAGGTTTTTCTTGTTTCTTTTTCATTTGTCATTTATAATACACTACAGAGGCTTTTTCCACAATGATACTGTTATTTCTCTCATCTTTTAATATGAAATGACCCTTTTTTAGATAGATGTGTGTTCAACCAAAAATTTGGAGAGCAGACATGTTTGCAAGTGACACTTGATCATAGCAGATGGGAGAAATGACAGTAAGTTCATTTTACAGTTTATACAGGGTCAGTGGCATTTACTGTGTTCATATGCATTCATACAAGAGCTGTACATGTACTGTGCAGAAAATATTCATACCTGTAGTTTATGTTCATGCATGTGGATGTGCATGAATCTGCAAGTAGAAATCTTGGGGAGTTTTATAGTAGTTGTTGCTGTAGGTCCTTTGCAGTCAGAGCTCAATTGTACTGAGAGTGATCAATAGTACATCTAAAGTGCTGATCTGGCATGATGGAGTTAGATGTAGAGTTCTTGCATGTGATTGGTGGATGGTTGTGTGACTGCTTGACAGTAGCCAATGAGGGAATGGTGCAAAGAGTGAAGTGGAAATGGTAGAATGGCTGCTCCAGTGTTACGCCCTCCGCAGACACCACGGCTGTCCGCGGACAGGGCCGCCACATACGGGGCTTCTCAATATATCTGACATGGAAATAGGACTGTAGGGATCAGCCAATCAGGTTTGTAGTGAAGATGGCAGAGGTGGAGAAAGTCAGGGTGTTGGTGCTCGGAGATATGTTTGTTGATAGTTTGGGGCAGTATGTTAAATGTAGGAATGTGGCAAAGAATGTTGATGTAAAAGGAGTTAAGGTGGTGTGGAGTACTGTGCCTGGTTTTAATTTGCAGGCAATGTTGGAAGTTTTCCAGGATATGGCTAGGTTCAATAGTCCAGATGTAGTTGTCCTGCACTGTGGTGCTGTGTATGTCAGTGCCCCTACTTAGTTGCAAGATTTGCACAACTTGGTTCAGGCAGTCATGAAAGTCCTTCCAAATTCCAAGGTTTTTTTTTTTTTTGCTTTGTTACCTAGGGCATTATGGGACAATAGTTCTGTTTTTTGTCCTCAGCAAAATGTTGCTAGGTGTTTAATTAACCAAGGCATGTTTGCTTTTATGGTTAGAGCTGGGATGTTCTTTTGCAATAATGACAACATTGAATCTAATGTTGTTTACTTTAAAGCAGATGGCATTTCTTTATCTTTCATGGGAAATGACATGCTGTTTTTGAATATAAGGATTGCTTTGTAGAAGCTAATATGAAGATATTTGGAGGAAAATAAGAAAGAAAAAAATACAAAATAAAAGGTGTTTCCGAAGCATCTTAAAAAAAAAGGTTCTTTTCAGAGCCAACCTCAATGGGGAAATGGGGTACACTATTTAAATTTGTATTCCCCACTCTCAGATTGTACGTTATGGTTTCAAGTAAAACCGAAAACCCCCTGAAATTCGCCAGTTATTCATAATATAATGCTATATGGATTCATGCATTGCTTAATGCACTACGTACCTCATGATATTTATTCCAATGATCCTTAACACTTTTTCATTAACATTACAATAAGAATCCCTTGTACAGACTTTTCATGAAAAGTAAATGCACATGTGATGTCATCAGTGACATTTGTGATGTCATCTTTGATGTCCTGGGTGTTAGCCTTAGCAGTGCACAATGGTGGCACGAGTTATGGTTGCTTACCTTACCATAACTTTCGAATTTCAGGGGTTTTCCAGTTTTACTTGAAACCATAACGTCCCTTTAACAATGTTTTTTCACAGAATTTGATAGGTTTTTAGTAGCGTAACTTAACCATAACATCTCTTTAACAAAGTTGTTTTACTGAATATTATATACACTAACCAGCCACTAGCCATGGATTTCAACACAATACGAGCCAGTGGCCATAACCTTTAGCTGTGGTGACTGTATATTATGACATATTAATGAGCACTAGCTATGACCTTTAGCCATGGACACTGAATACAGCTTTCAACATTTCCCACTGCATATTTTAAAACAGGCTACTAGGCATGGCATTTAACCACACACATTGTTATTTTTGAACTCTATCCGACTACGAGCTATGGCTGTTGGTGCTGGCCAGTGACCCCAGCCTTTGTCTTGGTCAAGTCCAGGGCCTAAATTGTTGAAGTACTCAGTTTTCATGAGCTTACTTATACATTATGTCATGTCTAATTCCATTATTGATGTGATCAGTTACATACAATGCAATTAGTGTTGTCACCAGTGATGGCATCAGTGATATGATCTGTGATGTCATCATTGTGGTCATAGTCTGCGCAACAGGGGATGTGAAGTTAAGGTGGCATTTGCTGAATTTCCAGGGTTTTGTTGTATTAAGTTCTCACATTAACGTCCCTGCAACAAAGGTTTTGTCATTGAGAGAGAGAGAGAGAGAGAGAAAGAGAGAGAGAGAGAGAGAGAGAGAGAGAGAGAGAGTCCAAACTGATGACTGAGGATTATTACAAAGTCCTGTATGATGGAAAGAAATGAGCAAATGGACTTTCAGATGTCCCTCATGGTTAAACACCAATGAACGTGTAAAGCTTTTCATCAATCTTGTGTCTAGTTTGAAAATCAATTATCATTTTAGCCTCCAGCTGTCTGAGTCTTAATGTCATGTCACCTCCTTTGGGATGTTACTTGATATGTGCAAGTCCAAAAAGGAAAATCCATTCATCTATCGTTATGATGTTCATGAAAATGTTTGGTGATGGGGTATGAAAAATCCCAATTTTTAATCACCAGGACATGTTGCAAAATCCTCAGTTTCAATTTACATGTGGTGCTTCCGACATACTATTTGGAACAGGATCAGTTGAGGAGATAAACAACAAAATTTGTGTTACAATTAATGTTGCCCCGAATAGAAAATGTAGTTCCAATAACAGGATGTTTAAAAGATGACATGGACGTTGCAAACTCACACACCTTGCACTTTGTGCAGTTGACAAACCCAATTAACTTTGCTGGAGCAAGAAAGCTGGAGAAATGTTTATTCTTAAGGAGCCTGCTCTGAATCTGCTTTCTGCTATGTCCAGTTATGTTTAAGCTAAGGATAAGAGGCATAGTCAAGCCCATTAGAAATATTTGTTTTGATGGCAAACCCGGCAGTTGGTTGAATTTCCGTGCATTGCTTATAAGAGGCTGGTCGGTTTAGAACAAAGTCAGCAATTTTATGTGCAGATCCCCCTGTGAGATCAGTGATAGAGCAGTCATCCACATGTCATGCTTTTGCCTCTAGAATGCAAGTAAGGAGGGGCACAAACAGTGGGTTATGCCTTTAACTTGTGAAGTCATTTGTGTCAGGATGGCAGTCACATAACATATCATGATTGTGTTTCTCTGCCCCCATGAGGAGAGAGCAGAGTCTTGTAGGGATTTGTGGTACTCACAGGCTTCTGGGACCTTCTCAGGACTGTAGATTTTTGAAGGGTTGGAATTCTTGATTTGCAGTCAGTTAGGAAGTGTCAGGTTTGGATGTTGTGGCCTTTGCAACTCTGTGGGTGGAAAGAGTGGTGTTATTAGGTGGGATAGTGACTGCTGAAGTTGTGATCAGAGAAGGTGGTACATGGATAAAAGGTGTGAGGAGAGCCAGGGTTGGTTTGGTTTGCGGGAGGGGCAGAAGGGAGTGAGAGGGTATAGTTGGTCAAGACTGGAAGAGAGGGAAGAGAATAGGGTGGATAAAGCGTTGTCTGCAGAGAGAGAAGAAAAGTGAGTGAGAGGGGGGAGTGAGAAGGCATAGGTATCATAGATGTTCTGAGGGGTTAAAGTTGCGGAGGTTGCGTCGGGAGAAAGAGATGGAGGATGAGGGAAGAGGGGAGGAGAGACAGAGCGAGTGGGGGAGAATGAGAGTAAGGCGTGGTCGGAGTGGTAGTTGGGGAGGTTTATTTATTTATTTTATTTTATTCATATTTATATAGCGCTCAACAGCCCGGAGGCATCGTGGCACTTGTTACAGAAACATACTTAGTTACAGAAAATATCACGTGACATTTGTCATGTGACATATTTAGAGATAAGATAAATGTAGATAGATTGCATTCTATTTAAATTACATTCATGTTACAATATACAAATTAGGAAGAGTGGGAGTGCTAACAGAGTTAGTTCAGGAGAGTGGTCTTGAGATTTTTATGGTAAAACATAGATGGGTGATTCAGCTATAAGGAGTGAGTTCCATTATTTAGGTGTAATGTATGAGAATCCCAGCCCTCTGGCTTTATCTCTCCGGATGCGGGGGATGTGTAACTGGTTAGTGTACTGAGTTCTGGTAGGGCTCGTGAAGGTGGTTCTTGATATAGCTTCTGCTAGGTATGTGGGAGATGTGCTGTTTATGCATCTGTGTGTGACAGTGAGGATTTTGAGTGTAATGCAGTCTTTGACCTGGAGCCACTGCGCTGCTTGTCTGGCTTGTGATTTATGGTCTCTTCTGGGGACGCTCATAGCAGCTCGTAGGGCATTGTTTTGTGTGGTTTGTAATTTGGGTAGGTGTTTGGAGGATGTGCCAGCCAAGAGAGCATTGCAATAATCGAGTTTGGCGGCTATGGTTGCTCTGGCTATTGCAAGGCAGTTGGGTGTGGATAGGTAGGGTTTAATGGCATTGATAAGTTTGGTGCTATATGCTGATGCAGAGGCTACTGCGCTAACTTGTTTGTTCATAGATAAGTTTGCATCGATGTGGACACCTAGTGTCTTGACAGAGGAGGATACCGTGATATTGGAGTTATCTATGTTAAAGTTGGGGTATTGGGGACTTAGCTTTGCTATTGTGGTTTTCTGCCCGAGGATGACGATTTCAGTCTTATCCCCCGTTAAGACATAAGCCATTGACAGCCATTCATGCTTGGATTGTAGCATAGGTATTGTGTAAGGCAGTGGCGTCTTGGTGGTAGGAGCCAGTTTATGGTAGGAGTACTTGAGTATTGTCAGCATAATTGGAATAAGCTATACCCATAGAGTCAAGTAGGTCGAAGAGGGGTTTAGTGAAGAGGTTGTAGATGGTGGGGGCTGTACATGAGCATTGGGGTACTCCACAATGTATGGTTGTGGGGTCGGCATTTGCTATGTTGGAGAACACCTTCATGGCTCTGCCTTCCGGGAAGGAAGTAATCCAGGATGCTGCTTGTTTAGAGAAGTGGGCTGCCTGAGTGAGATGGGTGGTTAGGGCTTTATGATCAACCAGATCAAATGCTGCCAATAGATCAAGAAGGAGGAGTAGGACAGGTTTACCTTTGTCCATGATCTGGGAGATTTGATTCTTTAGGTCTAGTAAAGCGGATTCTGTTCCATGCCCTACACGGAAACGAAATTGTATTTTTCCCAACATGGAGTTGGATTCTATGTATAGTTGGATCTGGTTGTGAGCTTGCTTGTCCAGGATTTTCAGAAGGAACAGGACTGTCATTATAGGCCTATAGTTGTTGGGCTGAGCTGGGTCTAATGGGTTTTTTTTTTAGAAGGGAGCATACCCATGTTTCTTTGAGACTATCCGGTACAGAGCCTGTTCTGAAGGAAGTTAATGAAGGCAGTAACCATAGGGCCGAGGTCCTTGGCACATTCCTTGATAATTTTGGGGGGAGGGCATATGTCTCCTTTGCAGAGTGATGGTTTGAGGTGTTTGATGAGATCAATGACCTTGGATTCAGTAGGGTCCCTAAAGATGAAATGGGCATGATGTGGATCGCTATGCTTTGCTCTAGTGAGATGGTTACTCTTTAGGTTGGGGATGGCTTTGCAGTGGTTTGGATTTTTTTTGGGAGATCTATTTTGTTGAGCATTGCAGACTGGATGCTTGTGCACCAAACTTTGTCTTTGATTATCTCATCTGTGCTGGCCGGAGGTGTGGCCAGTTTGTTAAAGATTGCAAATATCTATTTAGCTTGTTAGTTGGCCTTGGAGATCCTGTCGTTAAAGGAGTTGGCTTTTGCTGCGATAATAGTTTTTTTATATTGGAGAGCTATCTGTTTGAAGAGGTTCTTGTTTAAGTCATTTTAGTCCGCTTTCCAGTTTTTTTGTACCTGACACTTTTGTGAGCGGAGAGTTTGGAGTTCATCCGAGAACCAGGAATAACGGTGAAAGGATTTCTTTTCTTTCTTGTTTTCGAGCGGGGCTATTCAGTTTATAGCATTGGTAAATGTGTCGTTGAAAATGTCTGCTAGCACTTTAGGATCCTGAGAGAACGGGGGAGCTAGACATGGGTTGTTCAGGTATGGTCGAAGGTTGTCTGCGTGAGTTTTTTTGAGCTTCTTGTTATGGCTGGTGGCACGTGGGAGAGAGCTTTGGAACTCAGGGTCGTAGGGATGAGGAATTCAATGCAGTTGTGGTCTGTCCATGGGTAAGCAGTGTTGGAGGTAATTATGGATGCACAGTTGTGATCCATGATCCAATCCATGGTACGGCCTTTGGAGTGGGTGGGAGAGTGTACTCCTTGGGAGAAGCCTAGGTCTGATAATACTTTAGCTAGGGCTGAGGCAGATTCCTCTTTAGGGTCATTGTAGCCTAAGTTTAGGTCTCCTAATAGTAGAATTTTCAAAGATTTTTTGATGTTGTTATTGAGTCGGTGGGAGATGTGGTCTTGGAAGTCTGAGGGGAGGACCAGGGGCCTGTACAGGGTGTGAATATTAATTGAATTGTTGGGTGAGAGCATTAATTTAACTGATAGGATGTCGAGTCTGATAGCCTTATGGAAAGAGGGAGTCTTTGTAAATAAGGGCAACTCCACCTCCAATTCTGTCAGGTCTATCTTGTCTAAGGATGGTGTGGCCTGGAGGTAGGGCTAGTGAGATAGCTGGGCAAGAGGCATCATTGAGCCAAGTTTCAGTGATGCTTTGTAGGTCAAGTTTATGGGTGGATAATAGGTCATTTATCTCTAAAGCATGTGCAAGGAGTGAACATACGTTCAGCAGTGCACATTTGAGAGGTGGGTATTGTGTGATTTTGTTTTTTCTCATTTTGGAATGTGAAGATGTATACTTATCTTGTGTGAGGTCATGTGTGGCTTAGTGCTCGGTTGTGCTGGAAAGGATTGGAGAGGCAAAGAGAGAGGGGTAAGGCCTTTGCAACTGTTAGTTAGGTGCTTAGTCTGGAGTTTCTTAGAGGGAGAGGTGAGGGCGAGCATGTCTGGGTAATGTGCAGTTCCTGAATTTGTGGAGTCTAACAGCTGGACTAGGGGGCTGAGACTGTGTGATGTCATGAGCTAGTGGAGTGGAGTGTGAGTGCAGTGCTGTGCAATGAGTGTGATATGCAAGATGTGGGTGCGGAAGTATAGGGATCATGATTGTGATGGCCATAGCATAGGTAATAAGGATGGCTGGGCGGAGCGCAGCAATGAGAGAGAGGGTGTATGGGTCTTTGTTATTTGCAGCGTGAGATATCTTAGGAAGCTTGATGGGGAGAGTCATCAAGGTAGTTGTGTGAAGCTGGTATGTGGCAGGGGTATTCAACGTAGCCGTGCAGAGAGTCGATGAGCAGGTAACTAACGGAGTCCTAGCTCTGTGAGGCAGGCACGGATTTAGCGAAGGTACATCCGTGGATAGTCTGCTAAGTTATAGTGGCAGTATTTAGCTAAGCATATTAATCAGTACTGGCATACAAAACAGAAATTGGGCATGTTAATACAATCAGATCAGTATTGCTTCGAGGCATCACTGTAATGGCAATGGAATACAACAGTTATGTCTAACTTTCTAGTATTGCGGTATGAACGGGCAGTGGTGCTACACAACTATGTGCTATAACACGTAAAGTCATTGCAGTGGCAACAGTGTTTATTCCATATAACGGCTGGGGTTTCTGGCATGTCTTCTCTGTCCAGTGACCATAGGACAGACAATAGTGGGAATGGTGATCGACCGCTGGTGCGCAGATCGAGTGAGGGGTTCTTACCTCAGAATTGTGCGCAGGCAGAAGGGCAGAGTGGCGGGCCATACGGCCACGACAGGCCAAGACAGGCGTGCTCCTTTGGTTCGGTCCTCAGCATGAGGTCCAGCTGACGCCTTTCCGACGTGGGACCACGGAGGAAGTAGGGGCAGACCGCCAATCGGCACGAAGCAGCATCGGCTGCAATGGGTTGCTTAGCAACCAGGGTAAACATACACGGCAGCTGCCATTTTAAAGCAGGCCTTTTCGGCTCCAGTGAATGGAGAGATATTGGCACAAATAGTCTCACATGCAGCAGGCAAGTGGCAAATGGATCGCTGCTCAGAGCATGCAGATGGATGGGCACAAATAAGAAATAAGTAGCTGTGAGAGGCTGCCTGATGGTTTCTGACTTGGTTGCTCAATCAGCACAGCATTCGTAGGGCGGCTGGTAGGAGGGGCTCCTGCCTTCCTCGATGTCGCAGGGGAATGCACAGGCCAAGAAACTGAGGAGGCAGAGAAGGAAGAGACAAAGAGGAGCTCGAGAGTGGAGCTGGTGGAGTGAGTAGATGCAGTAGGGAGGGGGGTAAGAAGGTAGGAGTCAAGTATCAATAAGAGGGGGGAGGATTGGTGGGTGGTGGAGAGATGGAGGTTAAACGTATGTGCTATGTGGTATGTGCTACGTCGTTGCACATACTTTGTACTATTTCAATGTAGTTTGCTTGTTATAATCATTTCTTTGTGATTGGCTGCTTGTCGGAAATCAAGGAGGGGCATTTCAGGGCAGGGGTGGGGTGGACTGGGAACAAAATGCGGCCCTGTAAATGTTTTTCAAAGTGATATCATATTGCACTGAGCTTGGGACTTTTCTGTCCTCTTGGAAACATGGCTCCAAGTAATGAAGTTTAAAGCACATTTGTTCCTCTATAAGCATGAAAAAATAAAAATAAACATAACAAAGAAATATGAAAAGTGCAAGATTGACGAAAAAAACGCTGGAAGATTTATAAATAATTATTTGCTTCCAGGTCACATCGGGGATGAGGATCAATGGACAGAAAGGGTTCTCGTGACTGGGAGAGAGGGTAAGAGGAGCAAAAAACAGGGTAACTACAAAAAAGAGGCCTACTGTCTTAAGACCCACCAGGAAATCTCCAGAATTCCCCAACTTTTTTTTTAGAATGGGTTGTGATGCTACCCTACAGACGACTTCCAGCTAGGGTTGTATGTGACAACAAATAGCACTGAATCTTGGGCACTTTTTGATCTATGTCCTCAGAGGTTGCTGAAGGGGCTACTTGTTGCTCTATGGAACTGACTGAGATCAACTTTCATAAACCATGAAAGCAACTGCAGACTTGTGGGCACAGGATATATGTTTTTATCTTGGTCCTCAGCATTTTCAATCATATTTGGTTATATCTAATTGCTTAGCTGAATATTGTGGCATACTATCCATGCACTAGGTACCTGTACCTTTTCATGTAACTGGCCAGGTCTATTGTTTTGTGATACGCTCTGATTTGTAGCAGGCCATCTTTTATTGTTATGGTGTTGTTGAGCGAAGGCTCATTTTTAAGAGAGGAAATCATCCTGAGGCTCTGTAAATATACAGAAATATACAAATAGTAGTCAAATTCAGAAAGAACAGACCAAGCCAATAACCATGCTTTGGACACCTAAAGTGTGTAAACTAAAAGCAAATGACACAGTGCACACAGAGGCTTTCTCAGTAATCCAAGCAGCTCATTTGAAAAAGTCAGTTTAATGCATAGAAAGGGGTTTGGTCTGTGCTCTCTTTTTGGGGTTTGAGGCATCCCAGAAAATGGGGGCTCTACATCCAGATAGACATGTCACCCCTGTCACTGTCGAATGATGTACAATGTGCTGTCAGTCCCTAGTTTGGATGGTATGCACATTGCATGAGTAACAGTATCTGCAGGGATTTTGGTCAAACATGCCTTCCAACTGGTGCATGTGATTTTTGCATACCTTCAACTGTCTCCTCCTAAATATCTCCCTTTTCGAGCTCTTCACTCTTCCGCCTCCAACTCCCTCAGTGTCAGTCGCTTCTCCAAGCAACGAGCTGGTGGTTGATCTCTCTATTCGGCTGGGGCCTCCCTCTTGAACAGCCTCCCTGTCTCCCTGAAACTTGAGGAGAACCACATTCAGTTCCAGAAGCACCTTAAAACCTTCCTCTTCACGTCTGCTTTCTCTCCCCCTCTCCCCTGCTGAATACCCTGCTGATACTGAGATTGCACTGGTTACCTGGCCCCTTCTGATCTAGAGCCCTAAACCATCCAGGTGCATGCCTGCACTGCCTCCCTGGCAACCCTGCTCCTGGGGACTGTTTTATGTATCCCTACAGTCCCCCCACCAGCGCTTTCTTCAGCACTCTCCCTGCACTTGCCACCTGCTGGCTGCTCTTTTATGATCTGGTTTATTTATTATCCCATGTACTGCCCTTTCCGTTCTTTTATTTATCTTGTTTATATTATCCCATGTACTGCACTTTAACCTCCCCCTCCCTCCCTGCACTTTTCTTCCCCCTCCCCTGCACTTGCGTGATCTGAATGACACCTGTCCTAGTCAGATCGGTGTCTGTCTTCCCTCTGTTCCCCCCCTTTGCCTTGTCGCGCCTTGAAACACCTGAGTATAGGTGCGTTATAAATGCCATATCATATCATAACCATTATTCCAATTGTAACTTATTCATCTTGATACATTTCTGCTGATCCCTTTGACCACCCTCCGCATAGCCATGTCCTCAATCCCTTTTAGTCCATGGTTAGAAATACTGCTGAAACCATCTACCCAACTATTGAGTTGCAAAACACACTGTTACTGGCAACACTTGCATGTAGTATGGTGATAAGGAAAAGCTTGTAATGTTGCCTATTGGATTCCACACCTTTACTCCATCCCTATATATTCACCTCTGGAAGTTTCACTTATCCACTATAGTTGAGAACCAACATTCCCATTTATGTGACTGATTTTGTGAAAATTGCATTCCTGTGAAAGGTCATCTCAATCCAAAAGTGCTGCCATCCAATGACATCATGAACAGGGATGGGGCTAACTGGATGTAATGGGCTGTGACTGAATTGTGCAATCCCACGATTGCAGGAACACCTCTGTGTGTTATCTTTCTAGCTCCAAACAAACGATCAAAGAAGTTGGTTTTTCTAACTTTAAGGCAAAGGTAATCTCGGTAAAGGTAGACAATCAGAATAACAGCAAACTCTCTTACCTTGTCTTCAAACTCAATGTGGATATTAGGGAAATACCTGAGTCCCCCTCTCCCAGCCTAAGGAAACAGGCGTGGAGTGGAGGCGTCAGGGAAACCCTTGGTCGGGAAAAACCCTTGTAGCTGGGGATCGTTGAGAGTTCCCGACGAGGACTGTCGCGGCTCGTGAGCGTCGGGAGACAATCCCCAGAGGTACGAAGGAGTCGAGGATGTCGGTGTCCGTGTTTTTGCCTCTGACTGTTGATACAAACCAGAAAGGTAAGTGTTCTGCCTTTTATGGTAAAAGATACTCAAAAAGTGGGGAGGAAAGGAATCTCGTACCTTGGGAGGAATTCTAAAAGGTTTCAGGTGTTGGTAACAAGGTGGCTGGCGTTCGGCAGTCTGAGAAGGGATTACTGGAATTCGTTCTGAAGATATACAAGGTAAAGATAAGTAACGAGTACTATTTGACTGATCTAAGAGAGCGGGAGATAAGTAGCGTACCTACCCTAGCATATAATTCCTTCTGTGAGAAGTCGTGACTTCCATGGAAGAGGAGGAGTCTGGGTACTGTAGTTCAAGAGGTGGAATGTGTCTGCCTTTGCTAATACAGAGTGGGAGAGAAAAAAGGTTAACTGTGGGTTCAACTGAGAAGGGGAGAGTTGTGAGAATCGATGAGCTTACTTACTGGGAGGCAAGTGCCGAAATGACTAAGTAAGAGTTGGGTGTCGGGAATGGCTGGCCTGTGAATTGGTCCGCGAGGAGGCAACTAGCGGAACAAGAAAAAAGGGATTAAGCAAGCAAAGTAGGAAAAGAAGAGGTTACGTAGAGCGGTCTGGGATATCCAAATGAATCCTAAATTACTCACGGAGCGTGGCTCACGATAGTCGTAGCAACGCGCTGGTCCATCGGTGTTGATGTGGGAAATACTCTTCCGTGCTGACGGAGAGGAGTCACACCCCCCTGATTTGATCGAAAGACTGGACCAGCGCACGAAGGACTGGGCGCCATTTTGGAAGGATAACTTCGCACCCCTTGTACATACCGCCAACGGCGCCACACAGACCAATTCCGCGTCGCACTCGTGACACTGTGTCCTTCCTTCTGGGGAACTGCAGTATTTCTTAAGTGTTATATATACATTGTGTGAAGAGCTGTAAAAGTGACAAAGTTCTCTACTATTTCCATTGATGATACCTGGGTTGTAGTCATTTCTTCCTCTTCCTCGACTGGTTAAAGTGTATGTGTGCCCTTAAATGCTCTGTAGAATGGCCAGGGGTTTGACTTTAAATCAGATTTACAAGGGGCATGTTACAGATAAAGTAAATCTACATGTAATTAAAGCTTCTCTGCCTCTCTCTCACTTTCTTTTCTTATTCTTTACTGGCCCCCAGGCCATTTTTATCCTTTGTCATTAGGAGTTTGCTGATATCCTGTAAACGTACTGGTAATACTGTCTACCAGCACTTTAACAAGACTGGCAAAGTATGGGTTACATGGAACCCACTTGCTGGTATTGCCGGCACCTTTAACATCTCTCACATGCTGGTAAAACAGTCATTGGATATACCAGCAATGCCAGAAACAAGTCCCGGTAATACCGGCACAATGGTATCACTGGCACATTATGAGCATAGACTTGTCAGTTACACAGGCTGTTATATGCCAGTATTTCTGGCAAATCCAAGCTGGAGACACCACCACCTCAGAGCTGCCAGGAGGATGGGCATGCATGTGATTCAGATTGTGAGGCATAGGTGTGCTGTGATCCCTTGTACAAGGGCCACACCCTTGTTAAACCGTAATTTGCATATTACCGCCTTATTATGAATATTGGCCTAAGCCCTTTCGTGTTACACAGAAAACCGCATCTGAAATATTCTGTTTTTTAATCGATGTCGTCACCATTTTAAGAATTGTCCGCCATTTTGGTTTCAACTCATGTTCCATGTCCTAAAATGGTGGACTGTGTTTTCAACTTGCAGCCAAGCTGAACTACCTTTGAGTTCTGTTAATGTTTAGGCTGACCGAGAACAGACTGTTGACCAATTTAAAGAAACCTTGTAACTCGAATGAACTGCCATTCAAGTATTGTCTGTGCTCACAAGCCTCATCCTTATATAAACAAAGAAACAATGGAAAACAAACTCAGACTGTGTGGTCTGGCTGAACTACATTGTAGTGACTCTTGAAACAAGGCTTACCGCAGATCCGAGAACCTACAGCACCATTGTATTTTCATGGAAATGTAAACCTATGTTATCCTTTGCATAATATTGCAACATCTGTCATGTGAACTAGGCACGAACTCTAGCCCACAAATTATTAACGTGGAGAGAGGCTGGACAATATTGTAGAAATGTTATGAATATGCCTCTGTTTAGATGTCCAGCACTCTCACTCCTCACTGTGTCGGCTGGTACACACTGCAAGGTGTTGGGAGCCAGATAGCTATCTGTTTTACTTTGACAGTACAGAAATAAAAGATACTTGTATCTTTTCAGCCCGTGATTGGTGTATTTGATTATGTGGTACTAAGCCTCGATATTTCTTTGGTCTTTCAGATGGCGCCCGAATAGGGACCCTCAAGATTGATGCCACCTCGTTGAAGAGAAGACGCGGCTATCGGCCTGGGATCGGACAGTGAAAAAAAGGGGGCCCCTTTGTATGAGATGCGACACCTCGACAGTACTGTACGATCCTATCCATCGACAGTGAACATGCGGTCCGAGAAGGCATCTTGACAAGGGTCCACATATCGAGGTGGGAAGTTTTGCCGAAATCACCAACCACGAGGGTCTTTGTCCTTTGTAATCCGATCGGACCTCCTTTGTCCTTTGCAGTCAGGTGAGTTGTGCCTCAATTCCTAAATATCCTGACATTTGGTTGCAGATTTGTACTTGTGAGTTCAAACAACGCCACGCAACACCAGTGTTCTGATATGCCTGGAAATTGTCTGCCTATTTCAGGGGATTATTCCGCAGAGACAGACAATCTTTGGAATTTGGCCATACGGCACCACAGGAGGGGTCACCGGCATGTACTATGTACTGTAAGTACGGCATTGGTAATATAGTATTCAATGATATTTGGCATAGACAAACTAGACATGCTTCTGAATTTCAGTTGCCAGTCAATGGTCGTTTCGAGATTGCCCATATAGAGTATTTAGAGTCCATATTGTTAAAGAAAAAAGCTAGACCTGCAGCATTTGATGTAATTCAGAATTGGAAAAAAGAAGCTATGCAGCACCTTAAGAGTAAAGAGAAACATGCACGTCATCACATGTCTAATTCAGAGAAAGCATTATTTTACGATCAACAAAAACAGTCAGAATCTGTTAGAAATATGGATAGGGCTTTCCAACTTGGTGTGCAGAAAATATATCTGTCTAAAGATGTTCATGTCTCAGATGAACAAATTTATAAACATTTAAATCAACGTAGGCCTGGTGCCACTGCACCACCTCTGTATGTACCTCTTCCTCCTGTCTTACCTGTTCCTGCTGTTGCACCTCCTCCTGTAGCAATCCCTGTTCCTCCTGTTGTCCCCCCACCTCCAGTTGTTGCTCCTTTTCCTGTTGTTGCTCCCACTTCTGCATCTCCACCATTACCAATACTTGCTGTTTCCGTAATTCCGTCTTTACCACCAGCAGTAGTGTCTCCACTACCTGTTGCACAGGATTTGTCTGAACTCTCTTTCCCAAGCGGTTCTGCTCTGCTTGTAGCTGATGAAAGGGCGAGTGTTGAATCAAAAGTAGTGACTTGGAGTACAGTTTCTAATGATGAGAAGAGAGTTTTGAATGCATGTGCTAAGCAATGTATAGAGAAAGGTGAAAAATCAACTGTCTTAGCTACACTTCTTGATCTAGAAAGTATTCCCGAACAGAATGTTTTTATTGCGGGGATGGGAATACATTTAGCTGTAATGTGGAATAATTTACCGGACATGGATGTCCCACAAGGGTTGAGGGACCTTCAATGTTTTAGCCTAATCAAGGGATACTGCGGAGAACGTAAATGAACATGTCAAGAGGGTTTTTGAGTTAAGAAGGGAGTTTGAACAATTACAGAATGATGAAGAAGATGTTGATAGATTGGACACACTGTATGTGCAGAAAAAGTTCCTTTCTCCTTGTAAATCCGCGAGTGAAGAAATGCAAATTTGCACCATGGATGCATTTAGATGGATTTCAGATGTGTTGATATCTCCCTTATAAGTACATGATGCGTTTTGTCAGTATACTCCAGAAATGCAGAAGAAAGTGTTACAGGTAATGGTAGAAGATCTGCAGGATGAATGCATAAAGAAAAATATTTGTTGTCCTGCAGATTTGAGGATTATTTACAAGAGAACCTTTGCGCCCGATACTGCTTCCACCATTTTGGCGCTTAATCTGGCTTTATTGCTTAACAAACGTTTGCAGTTGCCTACTTCTCAGTTGCCTATGAGAGAGGTTCCTCCGACATTTGTTCCCAAAGTTGAGATTCCAGCTAATGCTGCAACAGGCGCAGCAGCCACTACTATTGAAGCTCACTATGTATCACAATTTGGAGGTGAACACTATTAGGCAGTCGATTCCAGACATTAGGAAAAATCCAACAGGATTTTATAAAGAAATAGAATCTGTCTTGCATTCGTCAGTTTTCACCCTGGGTGATGTAGACTTGTTGTTCCCTGTGACCCTACCTGCTGATTTATGGAAACAGATTAGGACTGTAGATGATCAGGCAGGGCTGGGTGACACATGGGCTAACTTAGTACGGTTAGACAGAGAAAGAAAGCTGGTGAGAGACCACTGAAGGTGATACTGACTTTGCCAGACAGAATAGTAGTGAAATTAAAAACTCTGCTTCCCGAGAAAAGGATTGTTTGGGCCAAACTCACTGCTTGTACCCAATGGAAATCTGAAGGTGCTACCAAATTTTTTAATCGGTTCAAACAAGTATTTTCAGATTTTAACGGACAGGATTAAAGCACCGAGTCAGGGAAAAGGTTGTTTGTGGACACATTTGTGCGTGGATTGTTGCCTGACATCCAATCACAAATTATGACCTCCGAAAGTGCTTGGCAAGCTAAATCACAGTCTGAAGTATTGCATATGGCTCAGTATTTTGAAAATAGAGTCAATAATGAAAAAGAGAGAATTGAAAAGAAAAAGGGAGACCTGAAAACCAAAGTATTGTTGGAACAGATAGTTAGAGGGACCAAAGGAGGAAGTACGCAGTTTAGAGGCCAGTTTGCTCCACAAAGTAATGCGCAGATGGGTCCTGTACATGTGAACCAATGTGCTTATTGCAGACAAGAGGGTCATTGGCGAGCACCGATCCTTCAGCAAAGGTCAAATAACACATATGGTGTCATGGGTAGAGGATCCAGATGCCGCCCTGGGATACGGGGTCCTGGCAGAAGTCAATTTGCTCAGAATCCACAGGCATTCTCACAGGATAGTCAGCAACATAGAGTTGATAATAGGAATACTTTTGATAATCCTTCTACTACCTATCTTTCTGACGATCTCGTATTTGATGACATACTGTTCCGTTAGGACAGCCCAAAGCAGGGTCTGGAACCGGTGCCTATTCCCGTCGATCAGACAGGGCCCTACGTAGAAATGATGGTGGGGAATAGGAAACATCTATTTTTGATCAGTACAGGAGCACAGAAGTGTTCCATTGAACATTCACAGGTTCCAGATATTCCACTGTCGGGGCAGAATAACGTCTCTGTAGTGTTTTCCAGTACGCCAGTGGTCAGTCCAGTTTCTCAGCCGGTACCGATTTCACTGGGACCATTCACAGAGCATTGTCCATTTCTTCTAACAACAAATTGTGGTTAGACTTTGTTGGGGTTGAAACTGTTGAAGGAATTAAATGCGGTAATTAATTGTTCTTCGGGTGGAGTACATTTGACGATTTCACCACAGCAATTTTCTGCTTCACAATTTTTGACTAGGCCTTTACCGTGTAAATTTAGTAAAGTTCTGGCATGTTTATGGGCAGTTGATGACAATGATGTTGGCATTTTGCAAATTGAACCTGTTAAAATTGTTTTGAATCCAGGAGTTAAGTTGCCACGTATTCTACAATATAAGGTTTCAGTTGATGGTGAGCAAGCTCTGAAGAGCATAGTTTCTGATGTTGTCCAACATGGAGTAATTGAGGAAATTGCAGGAAGTTTGTGCAATACCTCGATTTTACCAGTGTACAAGAAAGGGGATAATGCAATTTCTTTTCATTTCATTATCGATTAGCGCACTATCAATAATATGTTGCTCCACAATTTCCAATTGTGCCTGATGTATCTACAATATAAACAATGATCCCAGCTTCTGCTACTCATTTTAGTGTGGTGGATCTTAAGAATCTCTTCTTTAGCATTCCCATACACGTGGATAGTAGATATTAGGCTATCTCCTGTCAAAGGAGGTAAGGCGACTGATACCTGAACGGATAAAAAACATCTCTAGAATGTCTGTTGCAAATACACAGAAAGAGGTTACAGCCTTGATAGGAATGGCTTCTTACTGTAGACAGTGGATCCCTAATTTTTCACTAGTGATACAACCAATGTTGTCATTGACAAAGAAGGGCATTTCTTTGCCATTACCATGGAACTTGGAACACAAGAATGTTTTTGATCTGCTCAAGGCTGCACGGGCACACCAAATTATGATAAGGCCTTCGTTCTGTATGTTCATGAATGTTATGGATGTGCTTTGGCTGTGTTAATGCGGAACACAGGGGAAGAGTAGACTGTGTGGTTATTTGTCCCCCACACCTAATCCTGTTGCATGCACTTTGCTGAGATGCCTGAGAGCTGTTGCTGCTGCGTCCGTAAAACAAAGTGAGGATATGGTTTTAGGTCACTCTTTAACCATGATGTTACCCCACTCCGTAGACGTTCAATTGAACAGAACGCAAACATAACATCTTACATCAGCACGATTGACAAGATACAAGCTGATTCTATTTGCACCGCATATCAAAATTACAAGATGTTGTACATTAAATCTGGCTGAACTATTGCCTCTTCCACAAGAAACTGCTTGCAGTGATGAAATGTCACATGACTGCCTCTATACCACAGAGCAAGAAACCAAAGGCAGGATTGATTTAAATGACACACCATTGAAAGATGCAAAAGGGGAGCTGTTTTGTGATGGCTCCTGCTTTAAATCTCTGGATGGTACATCCACTGCTGCTTATGCCATCACTACATTAAGCACAATTGTGGAAACCAAAAGAATTTTGCATAACTCTGCGCAGGCCCCAGGGGTTATTGCATTGACTCAAGCTTGTGAACTTTCCGAAGGGCTTAGAGTAAATATATTTACAGACAGCCAGTATGCCTTTGGGATAGTTCACAAATTCAGTAGACTATGAGAAGAGAGGGGTTTCTTGTCTTGACCTCACATCGAACTAAATTCCAACGTGGTACCTTGATAGTTCAGCTACTCTCAGCACTTGCACTTCCTACTCAACTAGCAATAATGAAGTGCGCCACACATCAGAAAGTAACAGATGATGTGGGGAGAGGAAACGCTTTTGCTGACAGGATAGCCAAACAGACTGCCACTGATTTATACTCAGAAATGTATGTCACTAAAGAACCCACAAGCATTTGTATATTAGATGAAGGAATTGATTTGATAAAAGATATTCAAGCTGATGCCACTCCAGAAGAACGTAAGCGGAGGGTTTAGCGAGTTTGGATAATGAAGGGTCTTGGGTAGACAATATAAAGAAACGATGGATGCTACCCCATGCTTATGTCACTGCAATGGTTACTATGGCTCATGGTCCTACTCATATATGTACTAGAAAAATGTGTAAACTGCTAGAACCTGTCTGGGTCAATGTAAGCATCTCGAAAACTGCTGAGCGTTTGGTCCAAAACTGTATGGTATTCTTACAGCATAACGTGGGGAAGGGTACAGCGACACCGAGGGGTAGTTTTGGTCACCTCTCTGTGTCCTTTGAAGTGATACATTTCAACTTAATCAAAATGGAGCGCTGCCAGAATTGTAAGTATGTTCTGGTAGTCATTTGTGCCTTTAGCAAGTGGGTCGAAGCATTCCCTGTAAAATAGCCACAGCAATAACGAGGGTGAAAACAATGCTTAAGGAATATTTTCCTAGGTTTGGTTTGCCAAGGGTCATTGGGTTGGACAATGGTCTGCATTTTATTGCTGCTGTTATTCTGCAAGTATTCACGGGATTACAGATCGATAAACTGTTCCATTTGGCCAGACATGCTCAGAGTGCTGGGCTTGTAGAACACCCTAATGGTAACTTAAAGAATAAGTTGGCTAAGATCTGTGCCAGTATCAATTTGAAATGGCCAGATGCCTTACTGGTAGCTTTATTGTCCATGCAGACGACCCACCCAAACAAGAACTGGACTCTCACCCTATGAAATAGTAATGGGAAGACCATCCAATATTTGGAACTTGCCCAAGCCAAAACGACTGAAAGACGTGGAGCATTTGCTCCTTTCTGAATACTGTGACCAGATAACTCAAAAATTGTATTTAATTTATCAACAGGTGTGAGAAGCCCTCCCAGTAAAGTATGAGGGGCAAGGTCATCGACTTCGACCTGGGGATTGTGTGCTTATAAAAGCCTTTGAAAGAACATCCTGTCTCGCACCGCGCTGGAGAGGACCATTCCAGGTCCTGTTGGCCACACAGACCGTTGTACGAGTATCCGGAAAGAGACACTGGATCCACGTGACTCACATCAAGAAGATACCTTTTCCTCTGCCACTTAACGAAGGAGAAGAGAAGGAGACTGTTTGTTCTTTTCTGTACGACAAGCTGTTTTTGAACAACACCAATGGTGTCTCTGAGATTCTTCCTGAGCCCATGGGCCCATGGAGACTGCTGCTTTGTCTTGGAATTCTTCCTTGGATCTTTTTGCTCCCTTGAGCAATCTTGCCTCTGTTTCACCACTTCCATCAGGAAGCAATGAGACTGTTCGCAGATCATGCCGTACCTGGAGTCTTGAGGTGCCCACAAGAAACGACTGTTGAGCTAGTCCCTAGCCACTCTCGCTGAAATGTAAGTAAGTGGCCCTGACCAGAAAAGTTACCTTCTATCAAGATAAACCACATGGTCGGGAGATCACCAACGTACGAATTTAAGGAGTTTGTTGCAGAAACCTTCGAAACGAACTTTGAGGAACAATGCCCTTTTATAACTTTACTCGTACAGAGCAAGCTATTGGTCGTGTGGCTAACAAAGACATTGAGTATCAAAAGTCATGGTCCTTGAGGACTTACTGTTTTCTTGTGATAATGTTAACTGGTCTAACAGTTGTGATTGCGCTTGGGTTTTGGTACATTGAAGGGGTGCGTCCACTTGAGACTTTGTTACCTACTGAAAGTGTTCCCACTACGTCTTCATCTTTCGTGCATCTGCACATTCTACCTTCTAGGGTTCCAAACACAGAGTTACCACACTAATACCTTATTATTCAATATGAATGCGACCCATGCAATTCTCAATAGAACAAATTGCTGGATAGGTTTGCATTTGCCACAGCACGGAGGAAAAGGGTTGGGCTGGTATATCCATCCTCTCCCTTTGACTACTGCATGCTATGCCTCTCTAAGGACACTATTCTTTCGTTTTTGGAATGACAGCATCTCGGGGAACTTCGATGGGACTAATTTGAATGAATTTGAAAGACGGGTCCTAATGCCTTTGGGATGTTCCCTTTTCACAAATAGGAGCAAACTCAATGTTGCTTCTATTAGGTCTTCCGATAGACTTTCCAGACCTTTTCAATCGCTAATTTCTTTCAAGATGGCTCCCGTTCGCAACCGGGATGCCATGCCTCCTTCTTATACTATCATTCATAGCCCCAACTCAGTTTCCTTCTGCATACAAAGGGATGGTTCTCAGTCAATGGGTACTTTTGAGGGTTGTACCAATTTCGCAAATCTAACTAGTTAGGACAGACCTTTGTATGTATCCGATCCCGTTTAATTTGTCTGTAGCAATGAAGATTATCCTGGTTACCTAGTGATTAGCAGGGTACTTGTTATTTGGGTATCTTGCTGCCAGGGATATTTGTAGCCGGCACCTCTGAGGTCTCTAGAGCTCATCCAGGGCGGGACGAGAATGGTGATACTCCTTCACAGGACATGGGTGATGTAGCGAAATCTTTAGTGCCATTTTGGGGACAGATCATGAACTCTGAGGATATTAGGAAACTGGCAAGAGTATTGGAGAGAACCATCAACAGAACCACCGATATACTATACAATGTGACATTGGAGCAGAAAGCAATCAGATTAGTGGCTCTACAGAACCGGATGGTGTTAGACATCATCCTGGCTGAGAGTGGTGGAGTATGTAAATTGGTGGAATTGGCTTGTTGTTTTCGTACCTGACTCCTCCCCTACCATATTCAAGGCAATACAAAATCTGCACGTCCTAAGTACAGAAGTACATGTTCCCGAGGGAAATTGGGATCTTAGTGATTGGTTCTGGAACTTTCTACGGTCTTGGGGATGGAAACTCCTTTCAGTCTTGGTGGTAATCCTTGGTGTTCTATTGTTCTGTTGTTGTTGCATACAATGGGCCTCATTACGAATATGGAGGTAATGAAAAAAGGAAGGCGGAATGGCATTACCGGCATCGTTAATGGGTCCAGGCCATTACGACCCAACAACCCGCCAACACCGCCACTGCCCATACCGTGCCCCTTCTTACCAGCATGCGTGCATACACGCGCCCCGTCAGGGCACCAATACTGGGATGCCGCTAACAGGAGGACTTCACAAGTTACGCGGGCAAGCACTTACCGGCATCCCAAAGGTGGCAATTAGGGCCTGCACGACGGTGGCAATATAGGCATCACAGACCACCCGCAAATAGCAACCTGCAGTGCAGGCAACTGCCACAGGTGTACCCAATCACTACAGGTGGAGCCTGTCCCAGTACAAAAGTGGTACACCCACACACCACACCCCTTCCTACACCAAAATGATCCCACAGGCTGTTACAATCATGGGGCTGGAGGACATGCCTGTACTGCTACAACTACAGCAACAACAGCAACAACAACAACTACTACAGCTACAACAACAGGCAGCACAGAGGAGACGCAGGACGAGAAGGAGGGTGAGACAGTCCCAGCAAGTTCCACCAGTGCAGCCAGTGGTACCACGTAGGCAGCCACCAATCCCTGGCATCAGACCCAGTCCATTCAATCTAACCCCTGAGCAGATTCACACCCTGTACTGGTTGGACTGGGACACCATCAACACCATAGTGGACATGATACACAATGATAACGTCAGCCTGATAGAAATCTGCACTGCCATCCCCCCTCTACCAAAGGTGGTGTCTGTGCTCCACTTCCCTGCCACAGGCACCTACCAGCGCTCAGTGGGGCAGATGCATGGCATATCACAACTACTCTTGTCCAGCATGCTGACCCAAGTGCTTGATGCCCTCTGAAGCATGCAAGCATCCACATTTACCTACACGGACTGGCCAGCAGCTTGCTGACACTAAAGTAGGCTTACATGCACTGGAAGGCATTCCCAATTGTGTCGGTGCCCTCGACTGCACCCATGTAGAATTGGTGGCCTCTCATGCCAATGAGGTGGTGTACCGCAATCGCAAGCAATACCACTCCATCAATATGCAGATGGTATGTGACTCCAGCAAGATCATCACACGTTGTTGCGCCCAATATCCCGAATCTACACATGATGCCCGGGTGCTGCGTAACTCCACGCTACCCTGTTACATGGAGCGACATGCTGGGCGATGTGCCTGGCTGCTCAGTAAGTTGTCTGACAGGGCCATGGCAGTGCATCGGGGTACTGAAGTGGGGGGATGCATACTCCACCTGGATGGGACGGGGGGATGCATACTCCATCTGGGTGGGAGGGGGGATGCATACTCCATCTGGGTGGGATGGGGGATGCTTACTCCACCTGGGTGTGATTGGGCAGTGAGTGGACAATGCACTCAGAGCTAAACACTGTTGTCCTGACCATCTCAACCTGAACATGACACATCAATGCCATACATAAGACCAATGCCATACATAAGATCAATGACAACATGCAAGATGCACAAGCAGGCCACCACGGGTATTTCAAGCGATGAATGAAAAAACATGATTACAACTGTACCAATGCCGCTAGTGTGATTAGGTACAGAGTAGCATACCCTGCAATCATGTGTGGCAAGACATCATTCCGCATCCACAGTACATCCGCATCAGCATGCAAGTAAACACCCTGAATCATCTGTGCAACACAATTCCCGCTAGCAGACCATATTGCAGTACACAATGCATCAAATTAATCTGTGTGCATGCATACAGGGACATGTGCATGTCAACACCAAATAGCTGCGGCCATGGCCATGAATCCTAAAGGTGCCAGCTCAGATTGACTCACACATACCTCATTGTGCTCCCATGCAGGTGATGGAGGCTATCCCTTGAAGCTGTGGCTACTTACCCCTGTGCGCAACCCGCGTAACAGGCGCGAAGAGGAGTACAATCGGGTACATAGCCGTAACCCTATTGTGCTTGAGCAGACCTTTGGCCTGTTGAAGGCACAGTTCCGCTGCCTAAGCAGGTCTGGTGGAGCACTCCTTTATGGCCCTGAGAAGGTGGCAAAGATCACCTGGTCTGTGTCATGTTGCACAACATGTGCACCCGGAGAAATGTACCACTGCCACCTGACATTGACATGCAAGCACCGGGTGAGGATGATTAGGATGATGAAGGAGAAGCAACACTCATGCCAATAGGTGAGGCACAAGAGGGCCGTGCTGTATGCCAATCACTGATTGACAATTACTTCTGAACCATAGGGACATTGATGGTTATGTGTCAGTGCTACACTGAGCACTGGGACAGTGTGGACATGGACACAGGGTGTGTGGGGAGTTGGGCACTGTGCGCTGTCATGAATTGAATGGACACACACCAAATGAACAATGTCCAGGCATTTACTGATATTGAACACAACGGGTGTATTAAGTAAAATTACAAATTAGTGCTTCCTCCCTCCACCACTCACAAAGACCCCCCAAAACACCCAAACACCCCATACCACCAAACACCCCATACCCCCAATAAACACCCCCTTAATCCCCTCTACACCACCAACACCACCTCCCCCTCACCCATTGTCATCCCACACTATTTTCAGGCTTTCTTTTGTGTCCGGGGGCAGCATTTCGGTCTGCCTTGCACTGCGCCTTGTCATCCGCACAGGTCTGGAGGGAGTGGAGCTTGCAGGTGCGGACAATGGGGTGGATGCGGATGGGAATTGCACTGCCGGTGCAGGTTGTTGGCACTGCATGTGTTGGAGCATGCTGGTTAGGACCCATGTGACGGCCCCCAAACTGTCATGGATCATGATTGCACTTGAATGTATGGCCGCAATGGTCCCAGCATTGGCCTCACGATCTCTCGGCATGTTTCCTCGCCATCAACCACATATTGACGAACTAGCTTGATCGAGTCCTGCCGGGCCTCTACCCTTGACAGGCATGCCACGATATCAATGGGGGCAGTGGAGGTAGAGGGTGCTGCCGCTGGGTGGCCATTGCAGGGCTAGCCTCTGGGGTAGTTGTGAGTTTTGGACTGTGCAGTAGAGACACAGAATCCAGCATGTGGCTGGACAGTGTGCCCTGAGTGATGTGTTGGGGGTGGACGGGGGGCTTGGAGTGCGGGGACATTCCACATGAATTGTGCCATCAAGGTCCTCGTACTCCTCTGCTTCCATATCCATATCGCTGAGTGGGGCTGTGGCTGCTGTCTCACCCACTGAACTTGTGGCAGCAGACTGGGTGCCATCAGCCTCCCCTTCTGCTGTTGTTGGCAGCTCAGTAGTTGCATTCTCGTCCGCTGCTGTGGTTTCCTCATGAGCCTGTCTGGCCTGTGCATGTGCCCTGGGTTGCACTGTGGGCCGCTGTGCTGCCCCGGAGGTGGAATGGTCAGTGCCCTGTGGTCTGGCCCTGGATGTAGATGGCCTTGGGCAGTGTCCTGACTTTCACCTTCTGCATCAGTGCCTGTGGGGGAAGAAGAGATGCAGGGCATCAGTGATGGTGTAACATGCAAGATGCATGAGTTGGTGCTGTACAGTATTTCATTTCTCATGCATTTCAATCTTATAGGTGTGTCAAACAGGGTAGTTTCAAGGGGGGGGGGCATATTGGCATAAGCCGTGGTGTCTCCATCTGACACAGATGCGCACCAGGTGGCATGCTATTGTATTGAGGTTTGTGTGATGTCTGACATGCAAATTGTCCCTGTGTGTTGGGTGTCTGTAGGTAATTTGATGGGTTTGGGCCTACATCTGGACATGGATCTGTATATGTGTGTATGATGGGCCATACATTGGCTTGGCTTGGCTCACTTTCACATCAGTTGTACTACGTCATGGTTTGGCCTACTGGGGTTTGCAGGGTCACTCACCTCCATCTCCCTATGTTGCGGCACCCGCCTCCATTTCAGAGAAGCCCTCTATGTACTCCATTTGGATGGTTGTGCTGCAGGTTTCTTCCCAGCGCATCAGTTTCACTGGTGAGTGGGCACCCCCGCCTGTGGCTATGGCCTCCCTGTGATTGCTGGATAGGATGTTCTGGACCCTGAGACAGAGATCGTCCCATCTTTCTTTACAGCCTTTAACTGTGTGGGGGGTGGTGCCAACCGCTGACACCTTGCGCGCAACCTCCTCCCAGATTCCTTTCTTGCGCATCTGAATTTCCCTTTTGAGGTTGTTAGCAAAAACCTCTTCTGCATGGTCTGCAAAGGTATCAGCCAGCATGTTTAGCTCCTCATCAGTGGGGGGTTGTTTTACGGGTAGCCTTGGACATGCTGGGTGGTACGGCACTGCTCTCTCCTCTGTATCACTGCCAGATTGGGAGGATGGCAACAGACTGTGTTTTTAATGATGGCCGCCGGCACATTTCCCGTTCCGACGTGATGACGTTACTTCCGGGTCCGGTATTACGAACCCAGTATTATCATGATGTCATTATCGGGTCGTTATTAAGGGGTTGCTCCTTGGCGGAGGCGGTATCGGCGGGTCCCGTGATGGCACTATTGAGGGTTTGGTGGGCCTTTAGCGGTATGGTGGTGCAACCATTACCGGCATGGGGGCCGCCATTTTAAGAATCGTCTGCCATTTTGATTTCAACTCATGTTCCATGTCCTAAAATGGTGGACTGTGTTTTCAACTTTCAGACAAGCTGAACAACCTTTGAGTTCTGTTAATGTTTAGGCTGACCTAGAGGAGGCTGTTGACCAATGTAAAGAAACCTTGTAACTCGAATGAACTGCCATCCGAGTGTTGTCTGCGCTCACAAGCCTCATCCTTATACAAAACAAAGAGACAATGGAAAACAAACTCAGACCGTGTGGTCTGGCTAAACTACATTGTAGTGACTCTTGAAACAAAGCTTACCGCAGATCCAAGAACCTACAGCACCATTGTATTTTCATGGAAATGTAAACCTGTGTAATCCTTTGCATAATATTGTAATATCTTTAATGTGCGCTGGGCAAAAACTCTAGCCCACAAATTATTAACGTGGAGAGAGGCTGGGCAATATTGTAGAAATTGTATAAATATGCCTGTGTTTAGATGTCCAGCACTCCCACTCCTCACTGTGTCGGCTGGTACACACTGCGAGGTGTTGGGAGCCAGAATCTGTTTTGCTTTGACTGTACAGAAATAAAAGATACTTATATCTTTTCAGCCCATGATTGGTGTATTTCATTTTGTGGTATTAAGCCTCGATATTTCTTTGGTCTTTCACCCTGGGCCTTCACAGACCACCAGATTGACACCCTGTACCACCTAAACAGGGAGACCATTCATGACCTCCTGACCCTTATCCAGGATGACATTGGGAGCAGGACACCTATACCACCGCTGTTGAAGATGGTATTGGTCCTGCACTTCCTGGTCACTGGCACGTTCCAGCACTCTGTGAGCCAGCTGCATGGCATTTCGCAGCCTGCCTTCTCCAGAGTGCTGGTGGCCCTCCTGTGCCTTGTGGGCCAGCACATCACCCTGCCAATCACACAGGCACAGGTGAAGCCACGAGGCCCGCTTCTGTGCGATTGCAGGCATGCCCAGTGTGTTGGTAGCATTGGACTGCCCACATGTAAAGCTGATGTCCTCCCTCACCTCAGAGGAGGTCTACAGGAACCTGAAGCAGTACCATTACCTCAATGTCCATGTGACCTGTGACACCCACCTGACCATCACACACTTCTGTGCCTGGTTCCCAGGATCAACCCACGACTCCATGGTCATGCAGAACAGTACCCTATTGGCTTACATGGCCCGGAGGCCAAACTACCTGAATGTTGGGTGAGGTTAGAGATTTGACTGGTCTAATTTCCGGAAATAAAGGAATATAATATATTATAGCTATCATATAATTACTTCTGCCACTCTCCATCATCACCACTTCCACCAAGGGTAAAAGCAGGAGTGGCCCTATGGAGTATGCACCGTTTCCTTCTTCCCTTTCCTGTAAATACCTTTCCGTTCCCTATATTCAGGTGTACAGTGCCAACTCTTGTTTCTGGCACTTCTGTCAGTTGGCTTGGTACTCCCACATTACTTATGTGAGCAGAAGGAGAATTTTTTGGAACTTTATCTAGTGAAGAATCCTCGACATTTCAAAGGCATGCTTGAGAAAATCCATTATGCAATCATGCATTGACTAATTGTAGTGTTGCTCAACAATGTGCTACAAACTGGCTCTCTGGAAAATGATCGGCTTTGCAGGTGGGCTTTAGTCGCTCTTTTCCTGATCAGCCGTATGTTTTATCCATTACCAATATATACATGTACCCCTACTACCACAACCATATGCCCTCCCCTTCGATCCTATTGTACCTTTCGATTTGTCTGCTCATTTCATGCGTACTCCCGCTTCACCTGCTTTCCACCTTTGCCTCTTTCTCCCAACTACCCCCGGGTGAGGGGGATGGGTGACACACCATTATCTACACAAGCCTCAGTGCCTTGAGCCAACTATGATTGTGATGGGTGCAGTATAAAGGACAACTATCATAACAGCAAAATGATACAGTAGCCAGTCCTGGCTCTCGGCCAAGAGCTTTTACCCTGCTAGGACCTACAGCGCCATATTTCAAATGGGAAACAGGAAACTATGAGTCAGATAATGCAAAGAGTGGTTGGCTAAAGAACTGGGCCTGCCTGGTGGTGATGATCCTCCATGAGCACACTTGTAAGCTTTGAAGTAAGTAAAGGTGGTATATGCTACATTCATCTAAGCCTGTATGACACCGGTCCAGCAGAAATATTGCGGTTCTTTATTGTGGAGCTGCTTGAACCAGCAGTACCATGTGGATTTTTCAATATGTTAAGCAGTTTGTTTCTTTGCGTGGTTTCATTCTTGCCTCATGATTTTCTTTCTGAACCACCCATTTACTTACCACACATTTCACAATTTCTCAAAATCCAGAATTCTGGACCGATTCTACATTACAATTAAAATACAGCACATTGCTAGCTTTTTATTGCATCTTTCTTCGTAGGGCCTGAATCAATCAAATAACCAACAACTTGCCTGGGTTTGCCTTGTCTTCTGGATAGTGCTGCTGCTGAAAATCAGTTGTATTTAATTTAATTCTGAATCACAATAACCTAAGGAAAAAAGTTCACAATTATTTTTGTTAACGGGGCATTCTTGTGGGGCTCTGCTTCTTCTTGAAATGATATACTTTTTAGGGGATGTCAAGTGTTCAGGTGGATGTTGTCAGATTGTTTTACTAACTTGCACACAAGTCTCTGAATCAGTTGGATTGAGGATATATGTATTGGTGGAGCTCCAGAGACTTTCATAATATCATGCTGTCAAGACGTTACAACGTTTCCTTATGGTCTATGCCAGATAATTAAACTGCGTTCTTGATAGTGAGTAAGTCTTGGCAAAGCTATTCTCAAGTAAACTGAAATGCCTCAATAGTATGCATGGATGAATCAAGCACTATCAAACATTATACGTTGTTCTGAAAAATAGGTTTGGGTGGTGTGTGCTAGAACAGTACAGCATGCATGGTTTAATTGTTGGAACAATTTGGGCCTCATTACGAGTTAGGCAGTAAATGGTTAAATCAGCGGTAACTGAGCTACTGCCAATTTTACCACTATGCCAAATTATGAGTTATGTCTTTAAGTGGAGATCTACCTCCAGTAAAACCCTCGAGGTAAATCTTCCCACCCCAAAAATCAGCAGAATTGCTGGATTTACTGCAGCGGTAATTCTGGCACAGTAATTCCACAAAAAAAGCCCCATTGGATCCAATGGCACCAAAATAAATGGAGAATTACAACGCTACCACCACTTGTAATGAGGCAGAAATTCCGCCTGACCAAGTGGCAGTAACAGTAATTCGTTTTCCACTGAATTATCGTGGAATTAACACCTAACTGGTAATGAGGCTCAACGTTTTTAGTTATAAGCAAGAGGTTGCTACTATTATGGGAGAGGTAGAACATTGATAAAATGAATGATATGATATGATAGTTTATTTATATAGCACCTATACACAATGTGTTTCAAAGCGCTTCAAGGCAAGGGAGGGAGCAAGGGAAAATACAACTACATTCTTACAGGCCATGAACAGAAAGGATGTTAAATTAACTATCGTACTCGGCCTGACGACATTTCAGATAGTGCAAGAGCTAAGACATAGATAAGGAAGGGAGGGGAAGAGTGGGAAGGAAATGGAAACAGACAGGCGACTACCGTACTAGGCCTGACAACATTTCAGATAGTGCTGGAAGGGGGTTGGGAAGGAAAAAAACAGTAACGGGAGGGGGGAGGAGACAGATGAGGTTGCTATCATACTAGGTCCAGGGACAATTCTGATAGAGTAAGTGCATAGAAGAAAGTAACGCGAGGTGGGGAGGAGATAGGTAAAGGGAGAAAAGGAGAGGAGGAGAGAACAGAGAGTTAGCAGTCAAAAGAGTGGAGAAGCAAGAGGGGAGAGTGAATACAATTGCAGAAGTCAGTAGTAACTGTCAGAATGCACCAAAGTATCAACTGAAAAGGATACGATATTCAAAAGGATACAGGAGGTAGGGTCTTCCGGATCCCTGTTCACCCGACTTGATAGTCGTGAAGTCAACAAAGACCTTCCAAATGATACAACCCTCTGGCTGATAAAACAGGCAGAGCGATGGATCACTGGAAAGGGCGTGGGTAAGGTATAGTAATCCAGCCTAGGACAAATTAAAGTATCATGAATAACTGCTCCAACCTGAGTATGATGAGTTAGATAATGACAGGAATGATCACACTGACCTGTATCTCTGGGTAGAACAATCCAGAAGCCTCTTGATGGATTTGAATTGAAGAACAAAACGACAGGGAAGGGAAAATTAGTAAGGGAGACTTATCCCGGACGGAACGAGGCTCACGCTAGATACGGGTTGAATTCACCACAGGATAGCGTCCAAAGTTCAGTTCAAAGTCACTTCTAATAATCCTTGAAAGGCTTCCTTCCCACTTAGGGATCAATCCTTCTGTTAATGCCACAGATGCAGGAGTTAGAAGAAAATAGCGTTTGAAGACAACGTGAGCGTGTGGATTTACACGCGGGCAGGAATCGCGCAGCCTGGGCCAGCCGCGTGTGAAGACAGCGTGCGCGTGTGGATTTACACGCGGGCAGGGTTCGCACAGCCTTGGCCAGCCGCACTTGAAGACGAAGAGCGCGTGTGGATTTTACACGCGGGCAGGATTCACGCAGCCTGGGCCGGCCGCACTTGAAGACAAAGAGCGCGTGTGGATTTTACACGCGGGCAGGATTCACGCAGCCTGGGCCGGCCGCACTTGAAGACGAAGAGCGCGTGTGGATTTTACACGCGGGCAGGATTCACGCAGCCTTGGCCAGCCGCGTATGAAGACAAAGAGCGCGTGTCGATTTTACACGCGGGCAGGATTCACGCAGCCTTGGCCAGCCGCGTATGAAGACAAAGAGCGCGTGTGGATTTTACACGCGGGCAGGATTCACGCAGCCGTGGCCAGCCGCGTATGAAGACAAAGAGCGCGTGTGGATTTTACACGCGGGCAGGATTCACGCAGCCTTGGCCAGCCGCGTGTGAAGACAAGGAGCGCGTGTGGATTATCACGCGAAGGGATAGCTCCAGGAATCAGCGTGTGGCGGAACACACGCTATCGAAGGCCCAAAAGTAGCTGTAGGAATATACCAGGATGTAGATCAGAGGTTCAGCTACACGACGCCAATAGAGACGATCAGAAGCAGCGAGTGAAGTTTCTACGCTGCTTAAATACGTGATACCGTATTTCACGTGACGAAGCAAAAGTCACGTGAAGTTAGCGACGTGAAAAGCGTAAACGTCGTTTTCCCGGTAACGTATCGAATAGCCTCCATTTGGAGTAGAACGGTCTAGCTGTTCTACGAGCGTAGCGTCCAGCATGCATGACAGTGCCATCCCCCAAAGGGACAACCTCTCCCCTTCTTGTGTGGAAGCGCTTCAATAAAGCAGGAGCATGAATGTTGGAAAGAGGTTCCCAGGACCTATCTTCGGGTCCATAGCCCTTCCAGTCCACCAGATAATATGGTCTACCAGAACGGAGTTTCATATCCAGTATGTCTTGTACCTCGTATTCATCAGACCCCCGCACAGAAATAGCAACAGGCCGTACCGGCAGTCTAGTAGTGTCAGAGAATGGCTTGATGAGCGAGACGTGGAATACAGGATGCACCCGCCATCGTTGTGGCAAAGCCAGACGTACAGCAGCAGGATTCAGAACATGGAGCACAACATACGGACCGATGAATCTAGGCAACAATTTCTTTTTGCCCGGAATTCTTAAGTTCTTAGTGGATAGCCAGACTTTCATCCCAGCCTTATAGACAGGTGCGGATACCCTATGAGCATCGGCATAGAACTTGTCACGTCGTTTGGCCTGCTCCAATTGCTGCTTCACCTTTCTTTGTAATCTCTTCAGATCACGAAGCGTACGGCCTGCGGCAGGCGTGTCCAGGGATAGACCGGAATCTAGAGGTATTGATCGGGGGTGTTGTCCATAGAGAGCATAGAACGGTGAAGTGCCTATGGCACTATGATAAGAGTTGTTATAGGCGAATTCAGCCGCCGGCAGTACCGTGAGCCAATCCGATTGGTATTGCAAACACAGACACCGCAGATATTGTTCCATAGTACAATTGACCCTTTCAGTCTGTCCGTCGGTTTGAGGATGATAAGCGCTGGACATTCTATCATCAATTAGTAATGCAGATGTTAAGGCTCTCCAAAAGCGTGACGCAAACTGCGAGCCCCTGTCAGTAATGATTACTGATGGTAGACCAAAGAAACGGAATATATGTTGGATGAATAGATCAGCCAGAACAGTAGCAGTTGGTAAACCAATACAAGGAATAAATAGGGCCAATTTAGTGAAGTAATCCACTACGACCCATAGGGTATCATATCCTTGATTTGGGGGGAGTTCCACCACAAAGTCCATAGATATCATGTCCCATGGTTTGGTAGGGACAGGCAGGGATTGGAGTAAGCCCACTGGTTTACCAGGAGTATTTTTACATTGGATACATACAGAACAAGAAGATACGTAGTTTATAACGTCTTTTGCCATGGATGGCCACCAGCACCACCTTTTGAGCAGGTCCAGTGTTTTCTTCTGTCCAGGATGGGCTGCAATCAAGGAATCATGGTTCCATTTGAGGGCTTTATTCCGCATTGAAGGAGTTGATAGATAAAGCACCCCCTGTGTGAATGGTAAACCGTTATGCACGTCTAGATTCATATCCTGGACTGCTTGTGGATTATTTTTTACCCACTCTTGTATTTCGGTTTTTAAGGATGGTTGAACCGAACAACCACAAATCACATGATCTGCCAACAGCTGGATCTGTACTTGTTTTTCTTCCTGCGCCTCTTTACTCATACGGGACAAAGCGTCCGACTTAACATGTTCTCGGGCAGGACGATAGGTGACCTGGAAATCGTATTGGGCAAAAAAGACATGCCATCTGGCCTGACGGGCCGTAAGGCATTTCATGGATTTGAATGCTTGGAGATTTCTATGGTCAGAGTACACCAACACCTGTTGTTTGGCCCCAAGAAGATGATGACGCCATTCTCGGAAGGCATCTTTGATAGCCAGTAGTTCCCGCTCAGTAACGGTGTAGTTCCGTTCATATGAGGTGAGTTTACGAGAGAAGAAAGCCACTGGGTGTTCCTCCTTGGTTTCTGTGCAGACTTGTGAGAGCACTGCGCCAATAGCGACACTGGATGCATCCGCTTCAACGACAAACTGGCGATCAGGATCCGGATGTTGAAGCACGGGTGCAGTGGTAAATGCTTCCTTCAGTTTTTCGAATGCTGCTTGGGCATGTTGGTTCCAACAGAAAGGTACTTTGGAACGAGTTAAAGCCGTCAAAGGAGCTACTGTTTTGGAAAAGCAATGGATGAATCTGCGATAGAAATTCGCAAAGCCCAAGAAAGACTGTAGCGACTTGACGTTATGTGGAATTGGCCAATTCAAGACGGCCTTTACCTTGGAACGACTCATTCGAGCACCTAGATTGGTAATGTCGTAACCAAGGAATTCCACTTCCTGCGAATGAAAGACACACTTTTCGGCTTTCACATAAAGGTGGTTCTCCCTAAGTCTTTGTAGGACTGTAGAAACATGTCTGACGTGTTCCGATAGAGATGAGGAGTAAATCAAAATGTCGTCCAGATAGACAACCACAAATCGGTCCATGATGTCTCTGAATATATCATTCATGAAGAATTGAAATGTGGCGGGAGCATTGCACAGACCAAAAGGCATCACCAAATATTCGTAAAGACCATACCGTGTCTTAAAAGCGGTCTTCCATTCGTCGCCTTCACGAATGCGAACCAAATTGTATGCACCTCGCAAGTCCAGTTTGGTGAAGTAACTGGAAGTGCCTAACTGATCCAACAGCACGTTTATTAGTGGTAAGGGGTATTGGTTTTTGATGGTGATATCATTAAGTGCCCTGTAATCAATGCATGGTCTGAGGTCTCCCTCTTTCTTAGGAACAAAGAATAGAGGAGATGCAGCAGGAGATTGCGAGGGTCGTATAAAGCCCGTGGCTAGCGCCTTGTCAATGTATTCCTTTAACACGACATCTTCTTTAGGTGTTAAAGAATAAACACGGCCTGTAGGAATTTTGGCACCCGGAATCAGTTCGATAGGACAGTCGTACTGTCGATGAGGAGGTAATTGTTCTGCCTGGCCTTTATCAAAGACATCAGCATAATCAGCGTATTCGCATGGTATGATATTGTCGCATTGATGTACAACGCTGATAGTAGAATCCTCCACCACAGAGGCCAATATGTGTTGTTTATTTGACACCTCCTGACTGGTAAAGCAATGTTCGTTGCAATGAGTCGAAGGATATTGGAGCGATCCCGAAACCCAGTCAACAGTAGGATTGTGAAGGGTTAACCATGCAAGACCAAGTATGATCTCGTACTGCGGAGCAGCAATAACATCGAAGACGATTTCTTCTGAATGGTTATTTGATAACGTCATCCGAACAGGTACCGTCTCCTGGGTTACCATACCAGAAGTTAACACAGATCCGTCCACGGTATTCACCGTTTCAGGTTTTTTTTTGTTTACTAGGGGTAAGGAACGGTTCTTGGCATAGGTGATGTCTATATAATTGCTGGTGGTTCCAGAATCAACCATGGCCTTGGAAACCACTTCTCGCTCATCACAATGTAACGTCACCTGAACTATTACAGGTGCATGTTTAGGAATGGTACTGGAGTCCGATGAAACACTCGACATAGGGACTCCTGCTAATGTCGAGTTTTGGCGTTTCCCGCACGCTTGACGGGTTTTTTAGGACATGTTGCCAATAAATGCTCGGAAGAACCACAATACATACATAAGTGGTTTTTTCTTCGGTTCTCCCGTTCTGCATTGGACAATCGGCCTCTCACGGCGCCTATTTGCATGGGTTCAGGGTCGTTAGAGATGACTGCTGGTGTCTCTGACCGCCCCGAGACTGGCATGAAGGGCTTTTTCTCTCCCTTTCGAGCATTCCTTCGGGCGTCGATTTGTAGAACCAAATCGAGCAGCTCTGGGAAACCCGTAGGAACCACAGGAACAGTAGATAAGGCGTCTTTCAGTTCTTCAGAAAGACCCTTGTAAAAAACAGCCGTTTTCTTGCTGTCAGGCCATTGGGTTTCCGCCGTCAGTTGATTGAACCGGGCGACGTAAGACATAAGGGGTTGGCTGCCTTGCTGTAGGTTAAGCAACTCTAAATCTGTGGCTTGAGTAGAGTAACGCATGTCAAAGACTTTACTCATAGCAGTCAAGAGATCGTCACAATCGTACAACAAAGGGCTATTAGTTTCCAACAAAGGGTTAGCCCAAGCAGCAGCCGTGCCCCCTAAATGGGAAAGCACGAAGGCTGCTTTTGTGGTTAGGTCAGGAAAAGATGTAGGACGGCAAAGGAAATGGAGTCGGCACTGGTTTACAAAGGTTCTGTAGGTTTTGGGATCACCCGTGAACCTTTCTGGAGGGGCCAAGGGAAACTGAGTGGGCATAACCACGTTAATAGTCTCCTGTGGGGGTGCCGTAGTCCCAGATCCGGATGCGGTAGCCATCGGCGCTTGTGTTCCCTGAGGACTACCATGTAGGGCGTCTTGCATAACGTCCATACGGTGCCGTAACATGTCCTGTGCAGTAACCGTTTCGTTTCTCAAATCGTGGATCAACTGTGTCAAAACAGTTAAAGGATCCGTACCCTCCATGGCTTCTGATTCTGTCAGAATGCACCAAAGTATCAACTGAAAAGGATACGATATTCAAAAGGATACAGGAGGTAGGGTCTTCCGGATCCCTGTTCACCCGACTTGATAGTCGTGAAGTCAACAAAGACCTTCCAAATGATACAACCCTCTGGCTGATAAAACAGGCAGAGCGATGGATCACTGGAAAGGGCGTGGGTAAGGTATAGTAATCCAGCCTAGGACAAATTAAAGTATCATGAATAACTGCTCCAACCTGAGTATGATGAGTTAGATAATGACAGGAATGATCACACTGACCTGTATCTCTGGGTAGAACAATCCAGAAGCCTCTTGATGGATTTGAATTGAAGAACAAAACGACAGGGAAGGGAAAATTAGTAAGGGAGACTTATCCCGGACGGAACGAGGCTCACGCTAGATACGGGTTGAATTCACCACAGGATAGCGTCCAAAGTTCAGTTCAAAGTCACTTCTAATAATCCTTGAAAGGCTTCCTTCCCACTTAGGGATCAATCCTTCTGTTAATGCCACAGATGCAGGAGTTAGAAGAAAATAGCGTTTGAAGACAACGTGAGCGTGTGGATTTACACGCAGGCAGGAATCGCGCAGCCTGGGCCAGCCGCGTGTGAAGACAGCGTGCGCGTGTGGATTTACACGCGGGCAGGGTTCGCGCAGCCTTGGCCAGCCGCACTTGAAGACGAAGAGCGCGTGTGGATTTTACACGCGGGCAGGATTCACGCAGCCTGGGCCGGCCGCACTTGAAGACAAAGAGCGCGTGTGGATTTTACACGCGGGCAGGATTCACGCAGCCTGGGCCGGCCGCACTTGAAGACGAAGAGCGCGTGTGGATTTTACACGCGGGCAGGATTCACGCAGCCTTGGCCAGCCGCGTATGAAGACAAAGAGCGCGTGTGGATTTTACACGCGGGCAGGATTCACGCAGCCTTGGCCAGCCGCGTATGAAGACAAAGAGCGCGTGTGGATTTTACACGCGGGCAGGATTCACGCAGCCGTGGCCAGCCGCGTATGAAGACAAAGAGCGCGTGTGGATTTTACACGCGGGCAGGATTCACGCAGCCTTGGCCAGCCGCGTGTGAAGACAAGGAGCGCGTGTGGATTATCACGCGAAGGGATAGCTCCAGGAATCAGCGTGTGGCGGAACACACACTATCGAAGGCCCAAAAGTAGCTGTAGGAATATACCAGGATGTAGATCAGAGGTTCAGCTACACGACGCCAATAGAGACGATCAGAAGCAGCGAGTGAAGTTTCTACGCTGCTTAAATACGTGATACCGTATTTCACGTGACGAAGCAAAAGTCACGTGAAGTTAGCGACGTGAAAAGCGTAAACGTCGTTTTCCCGGTAACGTATCGAATAGCCTCCATTTGGAGTAGAACGGTCTAGCTGTTCTACGAGCGTAGCGTCCAGCATGCATGACAGTAACACATAATGTTGCAAGCCAGGATACAAGATGAAGATGGGAAGAGCATGATTCAGGGCCACCAGTACAAGATGCAAAGGAAGTTCAGCATGAGAGTTGAGAATGGGTGACGCACCGTGAATGAATGAAGTCCAAAAAAGTCAAATCCAGCATTGCCCACAAGGCGGGGATGGTGAAACCAGAATTTATCAGGACAGACTCCTGCAGAAGTAGGCTTGAGGGGGTCCAGGGGGGAACAGGGTAGAAGAATCAAGTAAACAGGCAACACCTGTGTGCGAGAATGGTGGGGGCACAAGAGAACATCACGGGGGGACCAGTGGGGCTGGCCTGTGGGGACAGAGGGAGTAACACATGTTGCTGCATGCTTACCTGCTGTCTGGGCAGGGGGTTGGGCCCTGGGTCCTCCTGGTCCGAACAGGTCCAAACAGGAATTGCCCTTTTCTTCGTCTGCCCTTCGCTAGAGACGCCCAGGCGTGAGACGCCCTTGATCTAATTGTTAAGAGCAGGAAGGAAGAGGTAGTCAATGAAGGTGGGTGGTGCTTAGGCCAGGTGACCTAGATCCACTTGCACCTGCTCCCCATCGGCAAAGGAAAAGAGGCTGGAGGGCTCCTTAAGTAGGGAAAAAGAGTGGCAAGCAGGAAGGCACCAGGTGGGCGGGGCTTGCTTAGTGGTGAAAAAGAGCGCCAAGCAGGAAGGCACCAGATGGGCGGGCCTTGCTAAGTGATGAAAAAGAGCAGCAGGCAGGAAGGCACTGGGATTGAAAATTAAAGTAGGATTTATTTGAGAAACAGGTAAACAACTGGAATAGGATATTCACTACTACTGACACTATTACATCCCAGTGACCACCTAGCAGGGCATAAATACATGTTGCATTTATTGTCAGTGTGAGGAGCGTAGCATCGAATTGTGTGAAGGTAGACTTGAGATTGGGTAACATTCCAATGGCTGCAAGTGGCAGTACCATCTTTCAACTGCCATACCAAATACCAGTTGCAGAGAAAATGCATGTTATTTCTTGGTTGGTAGAAGGTGATACATTTAGTGTCTCTAACTAATCTGCATAATCTGAATGAATCGACCGCAGAATCGATAGAGAGCCGGTGCAAAAATATCTGGGCATATGGTTCTTGCTGCAAGCAACACCCCACATGCATTTTTCAACCGTTTTGCCCATTGACTCTGTCCCCTAAAAAGTGTAGGTTGGTGCTGCAGCATGTGCTCCTGCATTGCTATGGGGTTCAGCTGCCCCCTGCTGATGGTAATCTGGCAATGCAGGCAGTGTTTGCCAAAAACTACATCATTCTGTCCCTCTGTGTATATCCAAATAGTGGTACATCTGCATAACTACCAACAAAAGTAAGTTGTGATGGTAATGGTGGTGGTGCTGGTAGATGGGACAAGGTCCTGCTGGTGGGAAAGGTTATGTCAATGAATCATTTACCTGGGACATCTGCCTTCTCCCTTCTTGCTATTTCATCTTGTCCTGACTCATAACCTGTTCCCTTTTCTCATCTGGTTCCAAGCAGCCAAACACCTCTGGTGCACCCTCTACCACCACCATCTCCTATATAACTCCAAAGTGGGTTACATCATTGTCTAATAATGGCTCCAGTGGATGCACAATTACAATGCCCTTCTCCCGAATTAAGCCAAGAATAGCTAGCCAGTCTCCAAAGTCATATCAATGACATATGGCAGAAGGACTCCCTGCATTGGCTTTCTGGGCTGAACTCAACTTCCTTCTCTTCCATCTCCTCCAGCAGTAGTGGTAGGCTCTCCATAAGCCCTGGATCCTCCCCTCTTTCTGCACTATCATCAGCACCAGCAGACAAAGGCCACAGTGTTGTGTGCTGCAGGTGTGCAGGATGCTGCTTGACCTTCTGTCAGGTCTGCTACGCACTACGCAACACTCGCTAAGAACTGCCATCCTTTAAAAACTTGACACCGAACCCTCTACCGTGTAGCCTGCACAGGCAAAGGGTGCAGTGGTGTGCACAGCAGGTGCACAGGTTGCTGCCCAACTATCCGTTAGGCCATCCATCACATCCGCTACGTATCAAGCAACACACGCTACGATCCACCATCCTTTAAAAACTTGACACCGAACCCTCTGCGTTGAAGCATGTGTAGGCAAAGGTTGCAGTGTTTTGATGCCGCAGGTGTTGGGCACCGCTGGTGTGGTGTCTTCAGGATTCCACAACCATGATCTCAGAAGGCCACGCACTGCACCCCGACTCAACCCTCACATCTGCAACTCCTTGTCTTAGGCCATCCTTCAAGGCCAGTGATGCCTACCTTGACCTGTCCGGGCCAGGAACGCTGGCCGCTCGACCATTCATTAAGGTATGTGCCCACATCCACTTACACTGTAAATGCCTTTTCACCGAAACTACTTTTCGAAAAACTGTACTGGACTGTTTGCATGCACTTGAAAACCCTATTTTTGAAGCAATAAATAATCAAAAAATGTAGTGAATTTTTCTTTTCATCCTTCCCATCGAGCCTTTCCCAAAAGCGTAAAGCTACCTTATGGTATTTCGTACAAATAGTACCTATAATAAAATAAAATAAAATAAAAAAAAACTCTCATTGACTCTCCCACTTTAGAAAACACCTGTGTTGGCTGTGGGCATCTGCCACCCACAGGGCTCTCAACCACCAAAGGTGTACCATTATCTTTCAAGACCCACACAAAGAAATCAATATCCTAATCCCATGAGAACTCAACTCCCTCTTCCTCCTCCAAATCCATGCCCAGGCCATAAGGATTTAAATTCCCTATATTTTGGGAAGGGCTAACACTATTAACAACATTAAAAAGGACATGTGCCTTACTATGTGAAACAAAAGAATTCACAAAATGTTTTCAGACACACAAAAGAGGGTGACTAAAACAGGACGGTTTCTCAGTTTCACACAAAATGGAAAGGCTTTTTAGGTTTTACAAACACGGTGGACTGCAAAAGGGAACAGTTTTTAAATAGTTTTTTTCTTTTTGGGTAGTTAATGGAAAGGTCGGTAGAATAAATACTATGGGCCTGATTCACAGAGTGATTTCCTACGGGATTGAGGCATTATAAAACACTTCTGTGAATCAAGCTCTATATGTCACATCAGGACTTTTTCCTCTTTAGGACAAACACAACTGAACAGGATAAAAAGTACAAAAGGGAAAGTGGCGCCTTTTTGTTTTTTAAAATATTTTTAGTTGACACAAATTGGAAAAGGAAGGGACAGGGGAAGCGATTGGGCTTTTTTATGAAGGAAAGGAAAGGAAAACATAATAAAATGACTAAAAAGGCCTGATTAAAAAAAACACCATGTATACACTGCAGGAAAGAACACCACACTCATCCAAACGCTAACAACACTCTTCCAAAGTCCACGTTGTGGCAACTGCTACTACAGCCTAAAAAAGCCCACAAAGTGAAAGTAAAAGTGATTTGGTCATATTATAGGACTCTCAAACCTCTCTTAGCAAGCTCAATCTCGCTGGATGATTTGGTGACTCTGATTGGCCTGTCACACAGAACCCAGTTAGTCCCAACCTGTGGGACAGGTCGGGCAGCGTTGATGGCGGCTGCTGAAGTGCATTTTGGTTTTCTCCATCAGCAAGACTATGGGGGTCATTACGAGTTGGGTGGTAAGGGTTAACGGTCACCGCTAATGATGCTGGTAAACCCTTACCACCCTATTCCGAGGTCCCTTAACGGGTCCCAGCAGGAACGGCATGTCTGACCAGCCGTTCTATGCGGGTCCCGTTAAGGGACCTTGAAGCTAATAACGGGCCCGCAATTTGCAGGCCCGTTATTAGCACCTTCCCCATTCCCATTTAGCCCTATGGGGGCTCAAATGGGAATGGGGAATGGTTAACTGAATGGGCACTTAATGGGTCCGCATAGGTCGGAATGTCCCGGTAAGTCCCCACTCAGTCAGACCGGACCCGGGTTTTGAGGCAGCCATGGCGCTAATAGCGCCATGGCTACCTCCAAACTCGTAATGAACCCCTATGCACAGGATCACCCAGCCTTAGTCCATAGTGTAGGGCGTGTCTTGCATAATTGTGAACAAGCCTTTCTTGAAAATACAGGACATATGTGTGGAATTACTCAGATGCACTTTGACTCTAGGAGGGCCTGTATGAATGTGACAGATGACCCTCCTTCTTTCAGCTTCATAACTGTAATCTCGATTGGATAACATTGTAAGCATTGGCTTCAGCCGAATAATGAAAAGGAGTTTTGAGGGAAAAGTTGCACTGTACGCCTTCTGTGAATAAACTGGAGCACATTTGTGCAATGCTGTTAAGCTGGAATCTGGAACTGATCATAAACACATTACCATGTGTCTAAAAAACCTCAGAAGAAAGCAGGAAAGTAAATCAAAGGCTTTGGAGTCAATCACACCTCTGTTCTGTAGCACCATCAATACAAATTTCAAATAAAATTGTATTATAAATCTCAGGAGAACATTAAGGTGCAATCTTTGAATTTAACAAAAGGTCACAGTTCAGATTTACCATAATGCCAACTTTATTACAAGTAATAAAGCTGTTTCATATGTTCTTATGCGCAATTAAATTCATGACACGTTTTTAGTTTATTGGCAACTCATCGTGCTTTGCGCTTCTGAAAATGTTGTTTGAAAACTGCAGCCGTGTTGTGGTTCTGTTATCAAGTACGATTTCCACTAACTCTCTTTTCTTATTTATTAAAAATAATTTTCTTTCCTGAGTGCATTTTTTTATAACCAAATTTAAAATGGCTTCATATTTTGAAAGTAATGGATGAGTAAAACCTGACTTTCGGACAGTAAAGGGCAGAGCAGCATTAAGTTACACTAGGGAGCTCATTTTTGCCAAATTAGTAATTTAGCAGCAGACAGCCGCTGTTTGTTGACACACTCGTAGGTGGCGCCCTGCAACCACATTTTGGCCATTTGCACGGGGGAGTGCAAAAGTGCAGGGGAAAAGCAGGTGTACATGTGTGTACCCCGCCTTTTGCCCAGAACTTCTGCAATCCTCTGTGCAAAGTGAGTAAACGCTGCTTGGCATGCGAGCATGCAAGGCAGCATTTACTTTCAATTGTAAGCGCTGCTGCCATGTGCCAACTCTATCGATGTTCTATGTTTGGGGGTCATGCTATTAGTCTTGTGGAGCGATAAAAGTAGTGATACACTGGAGACACGTTTATATATGTGTTAACACTATTTTGAGCATTTGAAACAATCAAAAATATCGATTTGTGGCATACTTTAGTGGCGATGTGGTATTTTCTTTGTTTTGGCAGGCGGAGTTGGACAGCTGAGTGGACAAAATGCATCCCGCCTTCTCTTCACTTACGCCTGTCAAATCTGCTCAGTGTTTTTGCCAACATATATGTTCATGCTGGCAAAAGCATGTGGTTTCCATAGGAATCCATTGTACATGCCTCCCACAATAGTTAAATGTGGGGGGCATTTACACTTTTTCACAACTGTATTGGAAGGGTAAAGGCGACGATTTCACCTTAGTTTTACTCTTACATGTTCTACTACATGGTGGAAGAGAGAAACAATGTCCGAAGGGACGTTTTTCCCTTAAAGTGAAAACGTAGCCAATCCCTTCAATGCAATTAACACTTGAACGCATATGACAGCGTTTCTCTCTCTGCCCTCTTCTCTCTCTCTCTCTCTCTCTCTCTCTCTTTTTATCTGTGGGTGAGAGAGAGCATAATCAAGTGCAGGTTTGCTGTCGCCACCCCAGCCTTTGCTGATAGGTGCGGGACCAGCGGGGAGGTGTGGGGGTTGGGGGGATGCATCTTGAGGGACCAAGGTTTCCAAAGGCAGCCATTCACAAGAAAGCATAAATGGCAAATGCTTTAATTGTGGTGGCATTGTTAACAGGCTCCATTTAACATTGTACGTTGTGTATTTCTAATGATCACTCCCAGGTAGTCATACAAAGAATGCTTCACCTGCCTTAATGAGAAAAGCATAACGTTAAGCCTGACATAATAACGTAAATACTTTCTGATAGCAGGGTTTCCTTTCAGTATAGGCTCTCTGGTACACTCGTCTTGTTCACAGCAACCCTGTGAAAATAGGAAGATGACAAGTCACAGCAGTGAGGAATCCAGCCTTCTTTGCATAACATCAAGGAACATTTCAGGTACGCAATGACTGCAGGTCTTTGTAGTTCAGAAATAAGTCTGTGATAATGAAAGGCCCATATGCTTGAATAAATTCACAAAACACCTTCATTCTGCAGGTGACATGAGGCACAAATGAAAATAGGCCAGTCCAAATGGTTTTTCATGGGCAAATACGAGCATGAGGCGTAGTATATGAAACATCTCTAAGCCCTCCCCAATTCACAAAGTGATGCACTTTGCAATGAGGCAGCACCCATGTCTCAAATCTACTACGAGAATTGCAGGATACGGCCACCTGTGTAGATATTCTAGTTTTGGCCTATCCCAATTGTGGACCACCTACAAAAACCCATTGTGGCCATGCAACTTGTTTTGCACACAAATCTTTTTGCACAATAATTGGATTGTCAATGAATTGTTATATTTGTTAGATGGTTTTAGCTTGTACCTATTGTTGGTTTGTATGAGTGGACTGATGTATGTGGTATGGATGTGAATGAATGCTTTTGATAGTATGAATTTTATGAAATGATGATGTTTTTAAATTCATTCCTGCTATGTTAAATAAATGATGCTTGAGTGCAGATTAAATTGTGATTAAACTCACACAGTATAAATTGTATTGGGTATAATACAATCCTTAATACAGCATTCCCAAATTGTTTCCTCTGGATTTTCCTTCTGAGATAACTGTTATGATAATACCCTAAATCTAGAGAGTGGGGTTCCCTGTGCCTTTCAGAGACACATCAAATCTACCTGAGACCAGGTAATAATTGACTAGGCAATTGTCAGAAACATGCCCACAACGAATATATGCATGACATGCATACTGCAGGTAATTTGCATTCACAGCTAGGGCTGGGCAAAATTGTTAAATTCCATTCTGCCAGCTGCAGAAGCAAAATCTGTCTGATTTCATTCAGCTTCCCCCCAATCCAGCGTTCCACCAGCTCTGCGTATCGAAAAGAGTGCCGCCGAGTTTCTCGAGCCGCTGCGCGAACCGAAAAGAGCAACACAAAGTTTCACATGCCTCTGCGCTTAAACCTAAAATGAATCAAAAAGAGTGCAACAATGTTTCTCGTGCTCTGCATGGACCTAGCGCAGATCGAAAAACCTGTGCAAAGTGTCTTGTGGAGAAGAGCAAAAATAGTACGGCTCAAAAAAAGGACTGTACAAAGTTTCTCGTGTCCCTATGTGAAACTGGCATGGTTTGGGGAAAACTGCACAAAGTTGCCTGTGTCACTGCGCAAAACTAGCATGGATAGAAAAAAGAACCGCACAAAGTTTCTAATGCTGCTGCGCAAATTTATGCACGAATCGAAACCTTGTTCAAAGCTTCTCATGGCACAGCGCGAAACCAGCACAGTTCAGAAAACCCTGCACAAAGTTTCTCATGTCGCTAGACAAAACTAGCAGTGATAAAGAAAGACCTGTGCAAAAGTTCTCGTCTCACTACATGAAACCGAAACATCACACTCTGCGCTATACCACACAAAACCGGGTGAAATTTCAGTAGCGGCAGAACCATAATGCTGATTTTGCAGAATGGATGGAAGCAGATTCCAGTGCAAATTCTGACCTTTCTGCTTTGGGGCGAACATTTCGGCAAAACCTATTCACAGCCAGTCATCTATCTAACCTCCGAGTCACCTCTACTAATCATGGAACTTACACGCTTGGCTTTGTGGCTGTAAAATGAGAGGGGCAGTTTAACCCTCCCATTTAATTTAATGCATTTATTTATGGAAATTATGCAAAGCACCAGAATTGCTACAAAATATCTTTTAAAGCATGGAGAAAGTAGGGTTATAGGTCAGGAGATGTTCACAGCTAAGCATGCATTTTAAAGTCCACATTCTGGCTTAACATAGAGAGCGAAAGGAGAGACAAGGAGTGGAGAGAGGTGGGAGGTAGGATAAGGGTTGTTCACAGCTAAATGCACATGTCAACTTATAGATCTTCACATGAAGGAAGGGGTGATGTGGCTGGCAGAGTATTCTCTGGTAAAATAAAAGTAGGGGGAGATAACAGCATTGGGCAAAAGAACTTCCCTTGGAGTTAGGGCCCAAAGTAACCACTAAGTTAGTGCTGCAGCCATTTGTTAGGCAGAGGTGAGCAATGCACAGGATCTGGTAAACAGAAGGAAAAGTGACATATCCGCACAGACAGCAATCAAAAGGAAAAAATATGCTAGTCAAACAAACGTGAAAATGCTTGTTGAGAGCAGGACCAATAGTGCATCGTATCTGAGTTAAACAGCTCTCTCAGTTCCTATAGTAAGTGGACGTAAAATGGTCAGATTTATAGTATAGCCCATGGGATGTGCGGTCTGGTAAAATATGGAAAGATAGAGAAAGTTAAAGTTATCATGGACGCACTAAAACTCTTTTGGGGGAGGGGGAACGACAAAGGTGTACTGTTAATGATACATATAAACTACAGTGCTCACTGAGTCAGAGCTTCTGTAGGAGGGCCATGACTGCCATCTTTGAAATTGTAAGGGACTGGCCATAGAGGAAAGGATGAGCCAATGAACAGACAACAGAAGTGAGACAATAGCGGCTCTGGGACTCAGGCCTGGTGAAGGGCAATTGTCAAAGGATTCCATATGAGGCTACCAGGTCAAATGTGATCCACTGTTCAATCGTGAGAGGCCCTGAACAGCTTTGTTTTCTGTGGATGGTTTTAGGAAGTGATAGGCAGCATGGATATAGCTAGAAACGAGGCAAATGAAGTGGCCTGCTTCCCTCTGTGCCAGAGGCGTAGGCAGGAATGTGTAAAAAATGGGGCCTGGAGCTAATGTAGTAGGACCCACCCTAAGGGGAGACCTTAGAGTGAAGTGCACTTGTGCCGCCTAAGCCAAATGTGCATGAGCAACTGATTGTAGCGAGATAATGTGAACCAATCAAGCGGCGTATGTCAGCCTCGGAGGGTGGGAAATTATTTTAAGAAACTGTTTAAAATGGTGTATTTTATAGTACCCTTCTGTGATGAATTAGGTAAGAAACCACACAGTTTAAAGTCGTTTTGTAGGGTAAGACATGAAACAAGTCTATTAGATGTCACCAACAATGCACAGGAGTATTTTCAATTGCATTTTCATAATGCTTTTGCCCATTATATGCAAGTGGGAAAAACATTGTCAGACTGATTGTGCCCACACATGTCCATTCTGGTGCACCTATATATGCCAGAATGTTCACATTAAGAAAATATGCCAGTAATGTTTCTATAATAAAACATGTTCATGCTGCATCTGCCAATATGTGACGGTTTTGACAAATAATAACATTATCCTGTTGGCTTTACATTAACGCCTGTTAAAGAAAAACATGCCCTTGCTCATTACACAAATACGCTCATATAAGAACACTCATCATGTTGTTTTTGCTCCCTAACACCAGTAAAAAAATGTCATGCCACAGTAAGACAACAATGGCATCACATAATAATAACAATGGGCAATCAGAAAATAGTCCATAGGCGCCCATCAGTGAGAACGAACATGGCTAAATGACCGGTTCTCTGGATAGGTACCCACTCGAGAGTCCGCAGCCACACTTTAGCTCACTGTACCTTTCACAGAAAGGAAATACCCATTTGCATTTTTTTTAAATTGAATTATCTGATTAAATCAACCTTCCAATTTTATACAATTAAAAGAGAATAATTTTCTTAAAACAAAAAATAATCAATAATAATACATATTCTCTAGACATAATGCAACAAAGACAATCAAAATTTACAATAAGAACAAGGATAATTCTTACAAGATAAAACGATGAAATGTAGAAGCTTCTACTTGTAGCAACCCAAAATCAAGAGGAGCACATGTAAAGACACTAACATTTCCAATAACAACATCAGGTGAGCTTATCCATCTTTCTCTAAATCTAATGCATTCAGAACATTTATGATTGGCAACTTTAAACAAGTATATCCACAATGAAGTAATAGGTTCCACATTACATTCAATGTTAGCTGACAATAAGAGCTAAGTAGATGGAAAAAATGCTTTCTTCTCAGATGAACGAATTGGTTACATTACGTGAACAAATGTTTCAGGGTTTCAATATAAAGTGGTTGCTCACAGAATCTGCAATGAATATCATCTTTTTTACAATTATTTCTTTTGTATACCATAGGTTCATTCTAAATCTTAAAAATTGATTCCTTGCCTTTGCACTCGGAAATGTTATTAAATAGGATTCAACAACATTAATTTTCTTGCACAAAAAAACATGTTCTTTAAACAGCTTTAGTTTCATACAACGTTCTCTGTTAAGAATCCAATCCGACGGATATAATTTAATTTTGGCTCTGTCTGGATTGGATTCTAGAATGGCATTTTCTAAGAATTGCTGAACCTTTGTTACCCATAGATACATTTGTTTATGTGATGTATTCAGAACGTAATTTGTGATGACGTGCATGATTGAATTGCTGTTAACTGATAGTAAAAATTTCCGATAGAATACAACCATTTTCCACTTATAACCAATGCTCAGGGATACCAAACCCAATTCATATCTGATACTAGACATGGATTGACTTTGGGGTAGTTGTAATACATTCCTCCAATAATATTCCTCTAGCCTAGACCAAAAGAAATCGTCCCGCCATGCTCTTGTCTCCGCACCATATAATAGTGTGGGCATTACATTCTGCTTGTAAAAGGTCAAGGCAGGCATCAATGAAAATTTTCCATAATTAGCCATAACTATTCAAGCCTGGGATGTAGCTGTCTTATGTTTTCTTCTTAAGTCTTCGTAATAGGGTTCATCAGAATGGTGATTGTTTGAGTTTAAACCTAGGTATTTATACTCATTGACAAGGTCCAAGGTGTTGTCCTGAAGGAGCCATCGTGGGTGAATCTTTAATTTGGCTTGGGAGTTGTAATTCACCAAAACCTTCCATTTCTCCTTGTTAATTGACAAGACGTACTTCTCCACAAACTCACCCAACTGATTCAACAGCATCTGCAATCCCCTGGGAGTTTTTGCCAATAACACAAGGTCATCGCATAACACAGCCAGGGGATGCAGTGCCCACTCAACAAAAAGTAAAAAATGGCTGAGGCAAGTAAGGCAACCCTTTTTGTTGGTATTTTTCTAATAAGGTGACATACAGACCACTCGAGAATTCAAACTCCTGATCTGTTCATTTGATAGAATGGGTTAGTCGGTTTTCTAAATCAGCCAGCACTAATTGAGAGCATCTAAATCTTTTTTTTCGGGGTTGTGACTCGCATATTAATATTAGATTTGTGGATCGTCCTAGAATAGGCTTCACCGGCCCACAATAGCTTTAGTAATTTGTAGTCACTGCAAGTTTGTGGTTGCACCTGAAAAGACTCGATTTTAGCAATGAGGTTCTTGCTGACATATATGTAATCTATCAGGGCTGTTTGTTTGCCCCTCTGCCAGGTGCACAGGGGTGGGAAATCCCCACTAATGGCCCCATTAACCATTATCAGTTGTCTTTCTTTTATCAGGGCAACCCATTGAAGTGCAGCCTGTGATTGCTGCCGTAAAGGCTTTGTGGGGCAATTGATGTTTAAATCGCCTGCTACCACTACATATTGGACATCCAGATCTGCATATATCCTCTCCAGAGTAGACCCAAAATCCTCTAAGAAGGTATCATCTTAAACCCCAACATGGTTCCAATAGGTATTGACCAGTGCTATCACTCCATCTGGCGTTTTTATCCTAACCAATTGAATTAACATATTCGGAGATGACCAAAGAATGATCTTTAAATTAGCTGCCATTTTAACCACCACCATCAAGCCGGCCATGGGTCTTCCCCTCACTGGTAGTTTTGCTGGTAGGAGGGCAACACTATGTCCACCCCACACTGGCGGGGTAAGTAACCAAACTTCTTGCAGTACCAATATATCGTACTTATTTAACGGGTTGTTGTTAGTAAAAGTGAAATGCTTATGTCCCCTCATGTTCTATGATGCGAAGGAGCATGTTACTGTTTCACCAGTAGCTAATTGTTACATGCAGCTGGCGGATGATTTTGGGACTCTCGCAAACTTTTGGAAGCAAGTGAGTTTAATATTTTGAAAATTATCTTGCTCTTTGTTTTGGGAATCATTTGATCCAACCCAATGGGGGTGTTTATCAGGGATCAGATGTATTTGTTTTTGAATTGAGCCCACCATCAAATCCTGTCCTTCATTATGTGTTTTGTTTTGTGTGAACCACTGGGGGTGCCTATCTGAATCAAAATCTATTTGTTTATTGATTAGGAAGCCCATTGCGTATAACACCAGATGGGCTTGCCAAATCAAATTCATTATCACCCCAGATGACATCCAGAGTTTCACAATCGTGGAATTTCAATCATCTATGAACGCTATGAAATCAACTAGAACATCAATCTTCCAATTTGGAATTTCACTCATGATGTTAAATACGCTTGTCCTATTCAAATCATTGGGCCTCATTACGAGGTAGGTGGTAAGGGATTACCGGCACCGGTAAGGACACCGGTGCCGGTAATCCCTTACCACCCAATTCCAAGGTCCCTTAGCGGGTCCCTTCCTTAAGGCACTTCAGAGCTAATAACGGTACCGCAAATTGCGGTACCGTTATTAGCTCCATCCCCATTCCCATTGAGCCCTATGGGGGCTCGAATGGGAATGGGGAATGGTTCTCGGAATGGGGATTTACAGGGTCCTCCAAGGTTGGAATGACCCAGTAAGTCCCTATTTCGGGAACCCGGACCCGGAATGTGGTAAGGGGGTAGCCATGGTGCTTAAAGCACCATGGCTACCTCCTATCTTGTAATGAGGCCCATTGTCTGTAAAAGTGCCACCTCTGCACTGCATAATTAGATAATGGGCTGGTGTTTTGCCCGATCTAGTCTCTTTGGATTTGGTGAGGGTTTGCCTCGATATCCTTGATTTTTCACATCATTCCCTCTATTGTTTAGAGGCCAGTTTTTTGATTGTCAACCAAACTAGGAGTCAATCCTGGTTGGCATTGAGAGATCCTGTTTCTACTAGCAGAAGATTGAGAGGAAAGGCCTGTCATGAAAATTCCAAGTGATCTGGCAATTTCTTCTCTTTTTTGCTTCAATGATGACTTGAAGCTATTAAGCTCACCTCGGCTGTTGTCGGTCCCTTTTAATTGAGGGCCCTTGATTATGTTCTTCAGCACGCCATTGGTCTGTTTCTCCACTGCTATCATTGCCCCCCTTTGGCACGTTTTATCATTTAAAAATGGTAAAATGGTGGGCATAGGACCAGACTTTGGTATTGATTTATCAACCCCTACGAGCGTATCTACTTCCACCATTCTGACTATTGTGTCTAGAGGGTGGTAATCTAGACAAACCTCCTTTGATGATACACTGTCAGGGTGGCTCGAGCTTGGCTTCTGCTCACTTTTTTCTCCTTGCAATTTTGTTGTATTTATTTACCACTGCATTACTTGCTGTTTGGGACAAATTTTGGGCAAAGCGATTCATTTCACAAATTGATAGGTACTGGCACAAGTCTTAGAGGCCAGCATTGTTATGGTCTTGCTTTTATTTTTGAAGGGGCATGGTACTACTTGATTTCAGTTTAGTTTTTGAGAACATATCATAAGTATTAGTTTTGTCCTCCAGATTCATTGAGGATTTAGCTAATATTTCCGCTGCTTGTTTTGTTGGCCCCTCCTTAACTTCAGAAGGTTCCAACAACTCAGGCTGTGTAGATGTTCCCATTTGTTTCTCATCTGATTTTTTGCGGTCTTTCATGAGTTTCCCCTTGCCCTTTGAAACAGGGTTAGTTTTGGATTTAATCTCCTCCCCAATGCACACTACCTAATTTTTACTGTTAACATCATTGAGGATCAAAATATTGTCGTTAGTCAAACTTAGAAAATCTTGCCTAAAGGCTTCATTCTTCCTGTCACCAACACCACCGCCCTTCTGCCATTGTAACAATTGAGATAGAATATCAGATTGAGTTACTAATCTTGTGTCCAAACATTCATATAGTTTGGCTAAAGAAAATAATGCTGTGTTCATGGCCTGTAGTGTGTTTTGCAGGCTCTTGCATTCGGCAGGTGGCATGGTTTTTGGCTCAGGATGGAATTGCACATTCCCCCTTCTCGGTGTTGGTTCAACAAACGATAACGAAAATGGTGGCGAATCTTGGACTGATGCCGAGAACATGGTTGGAGATTGTGATAGGTCATCATGAGAGGGAATAACTGGATGAGAGGGAGAGGGAATAGGAGAGGTCTGATCTCTTATTCCCTCTCTCTCATTATTACCTATTTGAGCGTCATTGATGTGTGGTGGGGATACTGTTTGTGAGACACCTTCAATAGGTGGCTGCAACGGAGAGGGTCTTGTCCCCTCCCCACAATTGGTTGTTCCAACATTTACACGGATAGGTGTCAGAACGAGTACCTTGGGGAACCCTCTCTAACCTCCCCCTCATGAACCAAGGCACAATCACGGGTACAGGCTTCCACCAGGGCAGTTTCTAATTCAAAGCCCGCAAAAATTATAGAGTCTGATGGCGTACTTGACTATAAACCAGACAGCGGAACTGAATCATTTCTTGCAACGGCGTATGTCAGACACCGCTTGCCAGCTTCGTTGAATTGAATTCAAGCTATGAGTTAAATTAATTTTATGACTTGTGCGTTTGGGCGTTGTCTCTGAGCCTTTAGGGGGCTGCATGCCCATCACTAGTGTATACGTACCTGGCATATGGCCTTGCTATGAAGTAAATAACCAGCAAGCAGCTCTGCTTGCAAGGACAGACTACAAATAAAAGATTTAATGTTTCACCGGGCTACAGGCATCAATGTACACAATTCACTTGTGCTCACAAACTCACCCACTCCCCCGCCTCAACTGCTCTTTACAAAAATGCTTTTCGGTAATAAGCACGTGCGCAAATGCGCGTGCATTCAAGGTAAACAGAATCCTGGGATGCGGGGGCAGGATTTAGGCACTTATATGTTTTTCCAGGTGATAAATCACCACAGTAAGCCCAACAGTGTAGAACTTGTCAATTTCAGGAGTAATATCACTGTAATAGACCCAATTCAGTCCTCCAGACGTGGACCTCTTGATCACGGGGCTCAGAGAGGCACAGCTACACCTCACTGACGATGGGCTCTCCAGTGGGTACCTTACCAAAGAACAGGTCAATGGGCTGTGTTCATTCTCGCAGAGGGGCACCTATGACTAAATTTTGATTATTTCAAGGGCCTTAGGTCTAGTCACTCTAAGTATCCCAGGGTCATCCAGACGTGGACCCCTTGCTCACTGTGCTAAGAGAGGCACAGCTACACTTCACTAATGATGCCTAACCAGGCTGAAACACGTGTATTGGGTTGCTGTTGGTACTCTTGTTCAGAAGTGAATTGCCATAGCATTTTGGTGCTGGACTGCCCATGTGGGTGGGACAAAGACTGATATGCAAATGGGAATTTCCCGTTGGTGAAAGGTACAGTGAGCTAAAGTGTGTCTGTGGACTCCAGAGTCGGTACCTTACCAAAGAGAAGGACAATGGCCGTGTTTGTTCTTGCAGAGGGGCGCCTATGACTACATTTTAATAATAACAATGGAGTTGGCTTTGCTTTGCCCAAAAGTGTCAGTAGAACATGCCATTACCATGTCAAAATGTTCATGCTCAAATGCCTCTGCCTGGGACCCTGCCTCACACACACAGATACATGCACTCACACACAGTCACACACACGCTCACAGAGAGATACACACAAGCATGCACACATACAAATATTGCTCTACATTAACCCAGCAGTCACACACTCATACAGCTTCTCTGTCATTTACATCAGCACCTAGGACTTTTACACTGCTTTAACCCACACAATTGCACCCATTTGCACCATTCTCACTGCATTCATTCATATTTGTGCACTTCCAGAGACTCCCTTGCATACATAGATACACACACCTCCACCCCCTTGTACACATACATACAAACCTCGCACACATGCATACAAACAAATACAAATGTTTCTTTTCCCTTAGCTATTTACCTCCAGATTTGCAGCTACCTCCTCCGCCGCTCCATAGGCCTCCGGATCTTGCACACTAAACGCAAACTGGACGCATGGAGTGTTTTCTGGTTCCTGAAATGCATGGAGCACGGGAGCATTTCACCCCCCTCCCATTCCTTGGAAACCACCATATATCTGTATCTGCTCCCAAACTGGACTCCTTTATGGTGGGCATCTCCTCCTGTTTTCTGCAGGCTTGGGCCGGGTGCTTGTGGGTGGTTACATCTCTGGGCTCTGCCTCAACCTGCAGAGATACTACATTCTCGCTTGTGCTGCATAGTCCAATGGCTCCAGTTTCTCACGTGCAAGGCTGCCTTACATGTTCCTGAGGCAGACCTCTGTGTGCAATGCCACGTCTGGCGCTCTGTCTCTCTGGGCGTCTCTCTCCTCAATGTGCTCTGTGCCATAATTAAACTCTGCAGAACTGCATCAATATTCCTTTCTTTTTGCTTCCTTGTCTGACATGACTTCAGGAGGCTGATCTTTGGTTGTTCTGCTGTTTTCCCTAAAGAGGATGAAAAGAAGTTCAGGTCCGAAGCTGAGCCTGCTATTGTTAAAGTTCTCTTACACATCTTAGTTCCTGCATACACAATAAAGATGTTAGTCTCTGGAGGGGAGGTATGGTGATTTAAGTCTCACCCTTGGTTTCCCATTTCCCTTAAGGGGGAGTCACCTCCAGAGTAATCCAACTTACCCATCCCCTTGGGGGTGTTAAGCATGGCTAGCTCACCTCCTTTGAAAATCATCACTAAGAAATAATGATTTGCTGTTTCTTGTCAACAGGTTAATCCTAAATGCTCTCATTACATTGAAGAGAGGGTCACCGGAATAGCCCTCATGTCCCCTATGTGCATGTCAGCCCGAAGGATAAGAAGCAAGAGATGCCACTCGCTGTTTGGTCAACCACCGGGTGGACCAGTGTATCCCACGTATGGGAACAGATATTCTCTTAGACAACCATTCAAGCCCTATCCAGCTGATGTCTTTGCAGAGACAGGTGCCTCATCTCTGGATCCGATTGACTGATAATAATAACCAGCCATGCTGACTTCACTAGTGACAACACTACACAGCCACAAAGTAAATTTGCACGCCTGCACGAAGTTACGCAGACACACATGCACACACGAAGAACATGCTTACACTGTTCTTTAGATTGAAGACAGATACATGTATATACTGTCAAAAGCTTTTCCTTTTCACTAGCCAAATGCAGAAACGCAAGAAAGCAAAGCATACATGAAACTAGCTAGCAACTGCTTCAACTAACCATGAGGAGCTACGGGGACGTATAAAGAACCTGTAAGGGCTTGATCATTACTAATCTCTAAAGAAAATATTAGGACATGTAGGGAAACCATAGAATGACTGCAGTATATCTGCAGTAAGCCATAGGCCTCAAAATTTGGAATAAGGGATGCAGCCTCTGCAGCGTGAAGCACAGAGCCAGTGTTTGCGGCCAAGGACAAGGGCGGGTGAAAAAGTCCTCATTCCCAGCATAGCAGACAAGATTGATACATGCGTTGCCCACCGAACATTGCAACCTGCAGGCACTCTCTCAGACTATGTGGGCATATTAGTGACAATAATGGGTACACACAGTCTTTCTCATAATCATGAGACGGTACACTGAGCGCTGTGAATAGAACAGTGTCCCAGGTATGAGGAGACCCACTCCAGCCAATCCAGGAGCTCAAATGTTGAGGTGGTGCATAATGTTGCACGGGCCAATGGTCATCGTGAGACCATGCAACAAAATAACAGATCATTTTGGGGTAGGCTTTGGCAAACCCACCTGACATAGGAATACCAATGAAATAACTCATATAGGGGATTTCTATAGGTGGTATCACCTGAGCTACCTAATGGATATGGCCCTTAGGTTTTGGGGATGGGTTGGTGGCTGTGAAGTCACTAAGAGTCAAAATCAAGTGACGTGGGTTCAGGCGCTGTGATTGCTAGAGATGGTGTTGTTTCCTGTATGATCTCTGTCTTTTGGAGAATAAAGACGGTTCATTTGCCACATGGCTGGGTTCTCCGTTATTGCCGGAGGAAAGGTTTTATGGGCCAAAAATACTCTTCTAACTTGTGACATTATTTGCACAAACACATTGGACATTGTTGAGTTAACACATGCCAGTTTATTTCTCAAGATCGAGAGCTGTATTTTATGGGTTTCATAAATGAGTGTTTGTCAGCTGTATATTAGAGTGCTTATGAATATCATTTTATTGATATGGCCAGAATTCACAAAATCTCAATATCATTAGTGGGATAGTGTGAGAATAAATTAATACAGCTTGATACATGGTATTGCTGATTGCACTGCATGTTACCTGTGTTCTCACTACTGATTAATTAGTGCTTACCTGTATCCTACTACTGGCAGTATGGAATATGACAAATACACACTCGCCTGCTATGTCAGCAACATAATCTGAAAATAAACAAAGTAATGCTAGAGTATCTAGCAGGGAAATTGGTGATATGTTGATCTAATGGGGAGTGGAAATGCAAAAGCAAGTATTTGTTACCTCTTACTTGGTTTAGGAAGGCATCCATACCTGGTACGTTTGCCATCTGAGTCAAGGGTCAGATCTGAACACTGGATGCCGTGTTTTCCTATTTGTAACATAGAAATAATAAAACGACTTCCTGATAAGTTTGTCATGAAATGTATCTCCCCACGTAGATGGTGTGCATTTATGATAAATGTGTACTGTTCCTTGAAAAAAAACATATGGACATTTTGTATAGATTTCTTGGTTAAGAAAAAGTACAAGCAACATATTAATAGTTTCGATTTGTGGGCACGTCTGAATAGTTGCCTAAATCTGCAGTCAGGTATGTACAATGAACACTGTGAATGGTGTTATCAGTTCATAGAAATTTGCAATACTGATAAAAACGTTCCATCATTGGTGGATGGTCTTCTTGTAATGCATAATTATGCTGTATTAGTATCTGTAAACAAATGACTCACGTGATAATTACATAGGAAATACATATTGAACACATTCAAAATAACAGGATAAAACTCCTACTGCCATAAAGAGTAAATGACAGCACTCACAATAATTTGCATCAATAGTAACAGTCACACAAGAGTTAGTCCTTAATTATTTTAATCAGAGTGCTACTGTTGTTGTGTCTCACATGGCATTGCAATAATTCACCAAGCCATATTCATTTAACATAATTTACAAACACACATTCACATGTAGATAAGCACAGCATGATACATGGTAAATAATTGTTTGCTGGGATTTTTAAAAAAAAATCTTAAGCACTTATTTTAATACCAATGGGCCTCAATACGAGTCTACCGTTAAGGAAACAAGGGTGCCAGTAGCAATGTGCCGGCACCTTTTCCGGACTGGCAGACTACAACTTTGCCTGCCAGAGCAGATGCACCTGGCAGGTCTGACCTGCTGGGCGCATCGGCCCCGGTAGGCATGGTTCCCATGGAAGCACTGATACCGCAGACAACGGTACCGTTGCTTCCATGCACTCATTCCCGTGGAGTCGTGCAGGACTCCACAGGAATGGGGCACAACATTTTCTGATGCCTGATATCCCGGGGCCACCGAAAATTGTAATGTTCCAGTGGCACCGGTGGGTTACAGCCAACCTCGCAATGAGGCTCAATGTATCAATCAATCAAATCAATGAAAAATAGATGTATTTTAGGTATGAACCAATAAAGCAAAACCGATCAGACCAACAATGTCTATCTTTATATATAAGGCTGAATATCTATTAGTTTGTTCCTTATACAATTCTACACAGTTCTACCAATCTCCACCAGGTTTGGCATGGTTAACTGTTAGGACCCTATGGACATTCCTGGGTACATGACATTTGGACGCCCCATCCCTTTCCCCTGATTTTAGCCCCTTCACACATGAAACGGTTGTCTGAAATTGGCGAAACATCAATGTGGTCATAGAAGGACCGGGTGAAGCTTAATTTAAGCATCTTGATGCGAGCAGCACAACTTGAAAGGACACCACTTTTTAAGGCACTAGGATGCACCGTTTCCAAGATATTTGCAGCACAATTTTTATTTATTGCATTTCTTATAGGCCCAAACCCGGGGGTATCACGGCGAAGTTTACAGAAGGCTTGAATCTCTGGTTACAGTGAGAAATAAAGCTGCATTTCATACAGATTAGTTGAAAGAGCTTTTTAGTACCCAGCGTAGGTTACAGCAGGCTAGAATCTGCGGTTACAGTGAGAAATATAGTTGCAGTTGATACAGATTTGTTAACTCACAAAGGAAATCCACATGTACAGTAACAGGACAGTTAGGTCAAGGTAGTAAGTGAGGTGCATCATACGTGACTGGGGGTTGCGTATATGGGCAGACAAGGACCAACTAATGGTTTAGAATTTGTTGAAAAGCCACGTTTTAAACATCTTCTTAAAATGCTGGTGGGATGGCTCGTTTCTGGTATGAGAGGGGAGGGAGTTCCAAATTTTGGATGCCAGTACAGGAAAGCTGCTCCCCCCTGCCCTTGTGCTTTTCAAACGTGGGACAAAGAGTTGGGTACTATTGTTGGATCTCAGTATTCTCGTGGCCTTGTTCAAAGTGATGGCATTGTTGAGGTAGGTGGGAGCCTTCTTGGCGATGCATTTGTGGGTGATGCATAATGTTTTGAAGATAATTCTGGCTTTAACGGGAAGCCAATGAGCTTCCCTCCTCATATTGGAGATGTGGTCAGATTTCTTTAAGCCAAGGCTGCTCGCAGTGCTTTATTTTGCAACAGTTGGAGTTTGGCCAGGTTTGCATTCGACGAGCCTAACAGTAGAATGTTGCAGTCACCTAATTTAGACAAAATGAGAGCACAGGCAAGGGTTATGCAATTTTGGGGGAGGTCGGAAATTGATGGCTTAAAGCAATCAGTTTGGAAGTATAAGAGGTGGCTGATGAGAGAGTAATGACATGTTTAGGCATTGTTAGATTAGCATCTAAGTGGACACCCAATGTTTTGACCTGCTTGAAGACTGGATGGGTGTTCCATCAATGCGAATGGATGAATAATCAGAGTGGAGAGATTGAATTTTAGCAGGAGAACCCACGATGAGGATCTCCGTATTTTCATCATTGAGGCACATCATTGGTGGCCATCCAATTTTGGATTATGGCGTAAATCTTGTTTATAGTGATAGTATTTTGCTCATGTCTGCACATTGAATATACCCATATGGAATTAACTGTTGAAGAGTCATTCTAGTAGATATTCCCGGTTAATCTAAATTGTGTTCTTCCGTTCTTTTTTTCACTGTTACCAACCATCAACTACCAACAGCTCAATATAGGCTTCTGATGAAGAGGAACTTTCCTTAAAACGTGTAAAGCCACATTGTGTTGGACTTCAGAAATGTGTTTTTGCCAGCGATCACATTCTTGTTGTATATGTGATTAAAATACTTGTCATTTTTTCACAGTCTGTGTTTCTAGAGCATTTTTATGAATGCATTTTTTCTATAATTATTTTCAGAGAATTCACATATATAACCTGTATGAATCAACATTTATGACTAATTACCACCTATTTGGTAGATTACAGATAGTGTGCAAGGGACAGGAGGGTTCCTACTTTGGATCCTCGTTTTCCCTTCATAGTATCTTGCTCATGGTTGCCAGTAATGGGAATGAGGATCTGGGCGTCATCCGTGAAGTTCATGTAGATGACACCCATTACCTCAAGGGCTGCAAGTAACAGCTTGGTGTAAGCATTATAAAGGGTGGGTGACAGACATGAGACTTGCAGAACCGCTAAAGGGACTGGTATGGGGTCCGCAGCTTCCTTTCCAATGGTTACTCTTGAAGTATGTTCTGCAAGGAAGGATTTAACCCAAAGGGCAGCTTCGTGCGAGAATTGGACATTTTCTGACAGAGTGATACATAATTTGTCATGGTCCACCAAATCAAATGCCACTGACAGGTCTAATAAGAGTAGGATACAAAGATTACCAGAATCTCTTATGGCGTCCATCTGGATTTTGAGATCCAATAATGCTGTTTCAGTACTGCGATTAGGCCGGAAGCCAGATTGTCTAGGTCCTAGGAGGTGGCTCTGTTCAAGCTGGTTTTGTATTTGAGAGTAGGCTATTTTGTCGATTATTTTCAGCAGGAAAGGAACTGTGATTATGCGGCAGTAGTTTGTGGGTACAGTAGAGTGCAGCAAAGGTTTTTTGAGGAGTGAGGTAATCCACGCTTCTTTAATACTAGCCGGGACAACGTTAGTGCAGAAGAAGGCATTGACAAATTTGGTAAATATAGGTGTTAGCGTGGGTGCACAAAGTTTAACTAGATGGGCAGGGAAGTGGTCTCCTTTTCAGTTTAGTGTCCAGAACCTGGTCTTGGCTGACCATTGAAAATTTGAATTGCATAACAATGTTTTCACAGTCTCTATCCATGATTGGGGAGGTCAGATTTTGCTGGCCAGTAATTTTCTTTTGGCTAAAATCTTTTGGCTAGTACACTAGGCTTTACTGGTGTTGACAGGGGTGGTAGACGGGATGGGGTTTTCCAATTCTCTGAGTATGGTAAAAAGATCTTTGGAATTCGAGGAAGCATTGTTTATTTGGGTTTTAAGGGCTTTTGCTTTGTGAGCTATAATGGCCGATTTGTATAGTTTGTTAGCTTCCTGAAAGGACTTGGCCGAGTCGGATGACAGGACATTTTTATGAATGTGTTCCAGTGATCTTTTGTTGCACCAAAGTGCCACTAGTTCCTCATTGAACCATAAGTTGGAGCGTTTGGCCGAAAATGGTCTTTTAGTTATAAGTGGGGCTAAAGCATCAATACTGGTTTTGTGACTTTTATGATAAGTAGCAGCAAGGCAACTGGGGCTGGCATTGGAAGGGGTGTGGGTTGAGAGGGCTTCCATCAGACCCCAGTAGAAATGGGGATGAGTTTTTATTTTGACATTAGTTTGAAGCAGATTATGTAGTGGTCAGTCAAATGAATTGCCGTAATGGAATCAATTGATAGGCAGACGTTTAATGTTGGTATCCAATCTAGTGTTCTACCCTTTGCATGAGTGGGTGAATTCACTAGTTGGGTGAAATTCATGTCAGTGAGGGACGAGTGGAAGGCACCAGCTTTAGGGTCTTGTTTATCATGAAAGCCTAAATTGATGTTGTCTAGAATAATGAATTAGGTATTGGGCTTGAAGTAGGGTGTAATAAGAAGTGGGATTTCAGATTCTAGGTGGCTAATATTATTAGGTGCTCTGTAAATGATAAGAATATTGGTTGTAGTTTTAGGGTCCATTGTAAGTTTGAGAAGACGTAATTCATAGCTTTCTATAGTGTCTAGGGGGCATATTCTAAGACTGGATTTGGCATTGATAGCAGCATCTCCTCCCAAAGAATTTAGACGATCAGCCCTAAGTACACTAAAGTCAGGGGGATGGTCAGTGCTAGGAAGGGGCCCCAACGCTTGGTGCAGCCAGGTTTCGGTAACAACTAGACAGTCTAGTTGATCATCTATAATTAGGTTATGTGTCTTGATGGCGTGGGCTCCTAGGGAGCGCACATTGAGGAGGGTGCCTTTGACGATGGGAGAGGGGTCTGGCTGAGGAGATGGGGGAGCTGAGGTCTGGGACCAGGGGAGGTCTGGGCAGTTTAGTAGGTTGATCTGTAGTCGTGCCATATTGTGGTGTGGACATGGCGGAGGTTGATCTTGGATTGTGGGATTGTGTGGGGCCTCTGCCCATATGTGTGGTGTGTTTTCCTGGCGGTAAAGGTACGGAGGTGGTGGCAGCTGGTTTGAGAGACTAGTCTTGTTAGCCTGGAGGGTCTTGTGATGGGACACGTGACTGTTGTCAGTGATAGGAGAAATCTAGAAATGAGGCGTGCACAGTGAGGTTTTCCAAGGCTGGACCTGGTATTGTAATGTGGGAGTTTGGGGCTCTTGGAGAATGCAATCTCATTAGGTTTAGTTGTAACTTTGAATGTGGAGGTGACGTTGGTTTTTCTGTGGATGACCTTATGAGACATTGTGTGTGAACAAGGAAAAGGGGATGTTTTTGGTAAGAAGGGGGAGGGGCAATGGAGAGGGTTGTGATGAACATCTATATTTGGGCACTAGTTGGTCTCATTTGCTTCGGCGTCAGATGTTATTCGTATGCCGACGACACTCAGATTCGGAATGCCTGACGGCAGTGGGTAAGTGGATTACCTATAACTGGCTCAAAATGAACAGAGATAAGACTGAGGTTCTGGTGGTGGGGTGTCCTAGTAATCCATCACTTTGGGTGTCTTCTTTCTGGCCTGCTTCTCTGGGAAACCTTCCCATTCCCACAGGGAAGGTAAGGAATCTGAGTGTTAAATCTGCAGTTGAAAGTTCTTACAAAAGTGCTGCCTCTAATCTCTAAGCATCTTTGTCCTCCGGTGGTAGCTGCTCTAATTCTATCACGGTTGGACTATTGTAATTCCCTATATTTATCCCAACCAAGGGGTCTTATTCAGAGGCTACAGCGCCTGCCAAATCTGACTGCATGACTAGCTACTGGCTCCCCCTATGGAGCACACATTTCTCCTGTTTTGCGCTCCCTCCATTGGCTCCCAGTGTATCAGCGTATTAGATTCAAGGCTCTATGCATTGTGCACCGGACGATACACAATCTAGGAGCTGAGTTTCTGCAAACCAAGTTTGTGTGCTATTGTTCTAGCTGCCAGCTTCGCTCTGCCACCGCTGACCTGCTTGTGGTGCCACCATATCAACGTGCTAGGATAGGAGGTCACTCTTTTTCCGTGGCTGCTGCCATTGCATGGAACGAGCTGCCACCTCCGATAAACAAAACAATCTGGCCATCTAGCTTTTAGGGAAGCGATAAAGACTCTTCTTTTCTAATTACGTTCCTGCTGGTTTTATCCTCCTGGATACGGACGGTTTGCCTCTCTCTCCATATGCCCCTGGGTGACCGTTTGCGCTTAAGAAATTTCATTAACATAACATCCGTTGGCATGCGATTCAAGGCTGTTTTAAACATCTTTCCAAAATTATTAAGTTGATGCAACAATTTCTGCATATTTATAACAATACCTTTTTTTCTATTGGGAATGTTTCCACAGCATTCATGGGCTTGCAGTTGTTCTTCCTCCATAAACTAAATCTGAAAACATTTTGAGTTTTCATTAGGGAAGGGAAGAATTGATCCAACTTTGTGATAAATTTGACCCTGCACTTTGAAAGTAGGGCATGAAACCAGTTTCTTCAACTGCTGCTGTTGTATTGAAAGATGTCACCTGCAAGCATGAATTGTAACTCCTTATGTTTTGCAGATAGGGTTTAAACTCTGAAATAGTTACTGACATATTTGAAAGAAGTGGTTCGCGAGGTTGATTTGAAGGCGCAAGTTTAAGTTTCGCATTTGTGCAACACATTCTAGATGATTTGGGCGTACATTTCTTTGCTTGATGGTAATCATATATCACATCCATTTTTTCAATTTTACCTTTTGGATATACTCGATAATCGTACGTTTGATCATATGTAAATGCCTCTAATTTTCAAGTAGACCCCCTAAATGTTTGCATTGATTGTTAATGTTGCATATGGTTGATTTGAAGCCGATTTTGACGCTGTTTGGTTGTTTCTGCAGCCCTTGATTTAGTCAATATTATTTGTTGTTGTTCTTTGTGTTTTGTTACTCGCAAGAAGATGCTTAAATTTAGCTTTATCCAGTCCTTCCACTACCACAATGATGTTTTGCCGTTTTCAGGCAACTGTCTCATGTGTGAAGGGGCTTAATCTGGGGAAATGCGTGGCGTCTCCAAATGTCATTTAGCCAGTAATGTTCGGAGGGTCCTAACAGGTAACTATGCCACATTCGTTGCAGATTGGTGGAACAGTGTTTAATTGTATAAGGAACAAATAACAGATGTTCTGCTGTATAAAGAGACACATAGCTGTCTAGTGTTTCTAGCAATGCTTCACTAGAATAATTTGTATAGTATACCTTTTGTTTGCTAAATATCCAGACTGCCAATAGAGCAACCATTTTGTTTGACCTGCTTATGGCCCAAGGCAGTCTCATGCATTATGGCCCAGGCCAGTCTCATGTCATGCAGTTTTCCAATCTAAACATAAGATGTGGCTCATTTGTCAGTCTGCAGATGACTAATGCTTTCTTATCATGTCTGCTTAGCTCTTATATAAGTATGGATTTAACCCATCACTCTCTACAATATAATGGTTAGAAGAATATGAAGTGCAAAAATGTTGCTCTCAATGCAGGCCATATTTATTTGCCAAAAAATATGACTGAATGAGTTTGTTGTAGACCTCCAGTGGTGGCGGGACTGCTCATCTCCATGAAACTTAACACATTTAAAGTTTCCCCAGGAGATCTACGCAAGACCAATTTACCTTTTTTGCATGGGCCCTCAATATTGTATTCCCTTGGAAACACATTTCAAAATAATTAAATGTAAAGACGGTCTTGATCTTGAAATTTGCTTTTGATGGTCAATGACTATGGAAGGTTATACATTTGGAATTTCTATCATGGATTGAAGCCTTTTAACCCACAATAATCCTGAATATGTTGGAACCCCTCTAAATGTTTCGGAACGACCATGTGTGCCTTGAATATCAAAGTGGTATCGTCGGTAGACAGCAATATGCACATTTTTCGTGATCCAATCTTTGTGCTCAGTCTGCAACTTTGAGATCTCAGTTGGAAGGTGTAAAAAAAACGGTTGTGCAGGTTGGCAGCCTAGACCCAACATTTGTGCCCACCATCCTTAACAGCATATTGTTTAATATCTACTCCACCTAAAAATTGGAGCACTGGATAGTGTTTTCATGCAGGCTCTTGATATCATGTAATAACAGCGGGAGAAAAGCTTTGCTCTCAAAGATCCCCATAGGTGATTGCCATGTACCCATATGAAGAGTTTATTTTTTTAATACAAGAGATTTCTCAAAGAGTAGGTATCATATGTAGACTAAATTCACAGGACATCTGCGCTTTTGAAACTCTGCCTGAACGTGCAATGTCCTTACTTCATCACTGGCCCATCTTTTCAATCAATTCCGAATAACCTTCCCATACACTTTCTGTAACCCATCCGTAAAAGGGATGGGCCTAAACTTGACATATTTCTCATTGATAAGCTTTTTAAACATTGGAACAGTTTCTGCACCCTGGCACAAGTTTGTAATCACTCCACATTCAATGATTGTAATGAAAAAAAGGTAAATATCGTATTCAAATCTTCTGTTCTGACTGGAATAATATTATTGTCAGTTTCTCAGGGTCTGGTGACCTTCCTGCTTTTTTTGGAATTATGTATGTTTCAAACCTCCATTAAAGATACTTGTAAGTTAATACGTAAGTCAGGGATTTCTCATACTAAACTACATTAATAGGAGTTAGTAGAAATGTATATAACTTGGAGAAATGTGAGTGCCATGCTTTATCTATCATATGTTCCTCCTGTTAAGGCACTTAATCCATCAAAACCAGTTGCCACTATTTGCCAAAATAGTTATTGGTTACCAGCTAGTGGTGCTGCTTAAAGGATCTACCCCTGCCTGTGTCCTTTGCATTTATTTTGCCATTAAAGATGAATTTGTATTACAAGCAAATGCATAGATCGACAATTGGCTACTGCCTTTTGGGCCTCCCAGTAATTCTGACTTAGTGGCTCTTCCTTTGTAGGTCCAACCACAACTTTCACTCATGATGTTCCCTCCTTAGGGGAGAATGAGGCTTAGTGAAAAAGAGTTTTATTAAGGCAAGAAGTCTGTCCAATGAGCCTACTATACTATTGGGAGAGGGACCAGGATTTCCCCTAATTGGGCATGTGATTTTTAATAGGGTGTTGTATTTTACAAGCAGGATGGGCTCATGATTCCAATTAGAAGAAGCGATTCTCTTCTAACTAGATGAGATGGAAATGCTCCACATTTAACAATGTCTCTATAGGTCCTCAAGAAGGGAGTCAATAATAAGATGAGTAGATCATGATAGCTTCACAACCTATCACATTATATTGTTTTTCACATTTCCTGAATGCGTATTCATACTTAGATGAGCATAGCATATTGTCTTTTTAAGAATGTTTCCAAACTAGAAAAACATGCCAGAATCATTCTTTCAGTCGGAGCCAAGATGGCGGTCAGTTCAAATGTGTGTTATGAGGCTCTGAAGAACCCCAGCCCCTCGCTCCTCTGGCCTTTTTTTGGACCCATATCATCTGGGGATATAAATTAAGCAGCTTGCAGCACCTGGAGGGGCTGATCCCAAGCTGTGTGGGCTACCTAGCGGACTGATAGCTGCTCTGTTCCACGGCGTGCGCTATGGAGGTGGCGGCGCTATTTGGCTGGGGTCATTTGGAGTTTATTTGATGTTAACACATTTTGCTACTCTGGTAAGATATCTTGACACTAGGCATGTGAGCAGATTTACAATATCTGTTATTGAACAATTGTTGTTTTACTGCCCCTTTATGTACACCTTCTAAAACCGCAAGGGTTAACACTGAGAGCTCATTATGAAAGCCATGAACTGCTGCGATTTCTAAGGCCCACATATAACATTTGGATTTTTCCGAACTTCCTAATAACTGTGCAACTTTCATTGCCAGTGTAATATGATTCCACATGTAAAAGAAAAAAAAATCATTTAGCAGAGGTTTTAGATTTAAACGATAAGTACTGTTCAGTTGACTAATCAAATAGTCATAAAAAGCTCTTTTCTGAACTATAATTGCGTTTGTTCAGTTCTGAGTTAGATTTATTTTTTAGTTTAATTGTCAGCCCTGCTTTGCCATGATGCTAATAGAAATGTTATTGCAGCCAGTATGGGCTAGAATGATGTCTGATGATTATTAATGGGAGCAATAAGGAGATATCTTCATAAAAAGTCAGCAGTAAAGGAGTAATTCATTTTACCTGCTGTAATTGGATTGTAGCATTTAAATAGCCAGCAACTTCCTCTTAATTGTGATAAGTTGTGGCTTCTTCCTTTTAGTAAAACGTTTAACTCTTCCGCTGCTGCTTATTTCACTTTCTTTACGACATACTTACGATAAAATACTTAATTAACATGCAGCCGGTACAAACGTTGTGGTGCTGTCATCGTCTAAAGCTCAATACACTTCCATCTCTACTTAAGTAGGAAAAGCTATTGATAGCGCTCTCTACTAATTACATTCAACATAATGGATGCTTGGGTCCAGTTTTTAATTGAACGTTTCTGTAGCATTTCCTTAAAGGAGGACACCTGCCTCCTTCAAAAGCAATTTTCTTTCTACTGTCATCTCTTTGTGAAATGGTCTTATGAGCTTCATTACGGTATTTGTCAGCATCTTTAGGAATGTTGATTGTTAAGATATCTGCCGGTTCACGCCACACATGTATAATGTGTTTTTTTCCTTTGGTCGATCTGCTTTTGCCAACTTCATGCTCGTGGCCCTCCAGGGTATAGGGCCAGGATACAATCTTCCCGCATTCCCCAAACCCCTTTTACAATATCAAGATGTTTACCTCCCATCATTTACCAATGCTGCACAGTCACCTCCATCCCTTAAACATTTGTTCTATTTGTGAACAGTGGGTTGAAGTCCATTTCATTGCATTGGACCTTGAGGGGGATGCACAATTGTGGATGACTTTTGCGGTCTCCTGCCCACACTTTCTCTAGGTGTGCGGGGACATTGTGACTGCACATTACCTTTTGTAATGGGTAGTGGATGAATTATGGTGCTGCACTTCGCATTATATGTTTTCGGGTGGCTTCATGTATGCTAATGATTTTGGGGTGTGATATGGAGCGCCCAACGCTATAAGGGCCACAAAGGTGTCACTGCCATTGGGCAATTTTTCCAGAAATGCACATGTTTTTCTCATGTAATGAGCATAGTAGTTAAAATGTACACATCTGCATTGGATGAGTGGAAACAGATGAAAACGCCTTTTTTACATGAAGCATGGCAAATATTTGTAAAATGCATGTTTCTACATCATGTTCAGCATTAAATTCGTGCACCCGATGCATATTTCTTCCAAGCTCCCAATGCGGATGTGTACGTTTTCTATGCATCTGTGTTTTGTTGCATGTGACACACATGTTTGGGATACAGAAGTACGTGCCTTCCCTACCTCTGATGCATATGAATATGTTTTGTCATGTAATATATCACACAAGCGAGAAACACACATGCGATGAATCTCTATTGGATCTCATTGCATACGATGAGCGTGTTTTTGGGAATGATGTGCTCAATGGCTTTGTTTGCCTGGGTTTTATGGGTACATATTAATGAGCATCACCGCAAAAAATGCATGATATACATTTCAGTCTGTGTACCTTTTTAATTTGCGATTGACTGAGATGCGTGAAAGCCCAACAGCAGCACTGCTTAATCAGACATAACTATTAAAAGCATAATTCTTTGTCTTGTTATGTTACTTGTATTCATAGGGTGCACATTCACCCGAAGGCCTCTTGCGAGAGTTCCAAGCTAGTAACCGAGCAGCTGGATAAACAAAAATAGAAAGGTTGTCTGGGAATGGCTGAATTGGAGATGATTCTCAATACCTCTGAGGTCAGGAGGTAGACCATTCCACAGCTTCCCTGCAGCAAAGGAGAAAGCAAGTCCTCCATTTCAAGATAATCGGTTCTTAGGAATTGTTACCAATTTAGCACTCCTAGAGGGAAGTGATCGTCCAGGAAAATATAGACGAAATCTATCTTAGAGGTAGTCAGTCCCTTGGCAGTAGAAAGTGGCCACCCGAGCCGCCAGATTTTGCAGCAATTGCAGGCGATGCATAGAGCCTAAGTGCTGAGCCAAGTGCTAGTAATCAACAATGCCATTACTAATGGTCGCAGGTGGCTAGGAAGAAAAGGGAATACTTTTTAGAGCACTCCAAGATGAAAGTGCTCCGTTTTGCAAATGGCACTCACTTGCGGGGTCATTGAAAGAAAGGAAGACAAGAGAATCCCCAAGTTCCGGACAACTGCCACAGGAATAGGAAGATCACTGAGAGTGGGAGGCCAGAATGAAGATGTCCACATAGCAGAGCCAAAAAGGGGACCCACCACCAGGACCTCATTCTTGTTCCCATTCCGCTTAAGCCAGTTCGCATTCATCCATCCCCCTACTGCCAAGAAACACTCACACAGACCAGAAGACACCCCTGGCCTGTTCAGATCTAATCGGACCAGAAACTGGGTATCACCGGCATAGGAGCAACATTGGAAGCCATGGGAGCGGATGAGGCAAACCACCGGCTAAACATAGATATTGAAAAGCATAGAGGATAAGCGGAGCCCCGAGGAACACCACAGGACAGTGCACAAGGAGGAGAAACAAAAGGAGAAAGAGACAGTGACGGCCTCCTACGTCACCATGTTCAGACACTGGAGATGTATACAGACGAATTAGCACTTTTTAATGAAACTATTAGGTGTTGGGGGACACCTTAGTATTTTATGTTTATATTGTAATCCTGGCAGCTTTCACAGATGTTGCAAGAAACACTCCAAATCTCAGAGGTGGTTCAAGGGTTGTTATTGAATGTTTTGTAGGCCCTAGGGCCATCTCTCTCATATTGTATCGAACCTCCGCCCCAAATCTGGCATCACTATCCCCCAGGTTAGTTGAAAATAGAGGGTTCATCCCTACTATCTAGCTGGGAGTATCAACAAACCGACCACCTTATCTTTCTAAACTCCATCAGGAGCTTCCTAGTATTCTTTACTCTATCCAGTTGTTTGTTTTCTACAGAAAGTTGGGAATGGTGCCTTACACATACCCTGTTGGACTTACTTCTCAGTCCTACATTCTCACTTTCACCTCTCCTTTTTTACTCTTTCTTTCTAGCTACTTGGCCACGCTCCTCCCTCCATTCTTCTATTGCTTCAATGTCTATCACTCCTTCTAAGCCTTGCTTCCACCCATTGATGTTGCTCTTCCTTCCACTGCTATATTTCACCCTCGTGCAACCCACTTCTCTTTCCTCCACACTACTAATTCCGCCTCCTCATAACTACTCCTTCCGCCACTGAACTACTCCTTCCTCCACTCTACTAGTCCTGGCTCAACACTACCTCCCTCTCCTCCACACTACTACTTCCTCCTCCAAACCGCTCCCTTCACCACACTTCTACTATATCTTAGCCCTTCAATTACCCAAACACTCTGAACCACACAACCATGTACACTCACACAGCAGTACCACTTTCATTCTCTCGCCAATACCTCACCTCTTCAAATAAACACCCCTATAGTCCACCTCTCATTACTCCCTCCTGCTGTTCTCTTGGTCATCATCCAACTCCACCTCTGACCTCCCCCCAACTAATCAACACTTCCTGATTCCTGCTGCCTGCCTGTATATTCCTCCTCTCCTAATTGGTTCTATTTCCTTTGCCAATCTGGCCCTGTTTTCCTTGACTTGGATGAGCAGTATTGTGTGCCGTTTACAAATAGGGGACTTAGAACCCCTCACGTCTTACATGCATGCTCGCCACAGAATAACAACAATAGGATCCCAGGAGTTTTCTTGTTTCAGTTTATGTTTGGGGGCTTGTTTTTGCATTCCTCAAAGATAAGTCCTTGATTTATCAGGGTTAATTTCCCCCAGTGCCTGGTGGTCTAGAGTTTTTCTCAGCTTCTCAATGGGGCTTCCCTGCCTTGCATGCAGTGATGGCACTGGGACCTCTCTCTCTCTGCTCCTCTGCTGCTGGCAGATCATGGGCTCCAGAGGCACTGAATGTTGCTGCTTGAGTCATGGTCTGCTGGATCATGGTTCATGCCCCGGTGTCTCTCATCAGGCTTGTCAGCGTTGTTGCAAGAAACAAGAGAACACTGACAAGTAAGGCATGGCTTGAGATACCAGTGGTCTGCACAGAGGCATGCTGGCACTACAGTGGGAGGGGAGAGGGGGGTCAGGAATTTGGACCCTCTCAACTGACACCGTCTCCCTCAGGGGTAGGGCTGTCTAGGACTCTCTCCACACTGTGCCCCCCCCCCCATCCTGGCTCAAATGGGTTTCCATCCGTTGTTGACAAGGCCAAAGTACTGGCCTTGTCACACAGCATACTGTATATAGAACAACTCCCAAACTCCACTTAACAGCCTCATTCTTAGTGAAATGTTACTTTTGTAATGGTTAAGAAAATCGGTCTTGTGAGGAAAACCTTGAAAAAAACAGGACTGTTCTGAAAGAGTTAATAAACCATATTTAACAGAATTCCAACAGATACATCTCTGAATATTAACCTAATACGACAAATTACAGTTGATGCCAATACCTGATTCCTTCTAGCAAAGGAAAATATTGGATTACTTTCTGGTAAACTTCATACCTCCTAGTCCTATTGTTCTTGGTCACAGTAATTATCTTCTTAGACACCTGCCTCTGTCACAGGAAGGATTTTCGCAACCATTTTCCAGTATGCCCTGCCCCTCCCCTGAGTAGGTTTAACACCTCCCTTTTCCCATAAATCACAGTTATATTTTCAAGTGGAATAATGGACTCTTCCCATTCTCTAGGTGTGTGTAAAGGTCTGTCAGTATGGTGACAAGTAACAAGGAAGAGTAGGACTAGGAGTAAAGAAGGTTAACGGTAAGTAATCCAATTATCACCTTCACAACCCTCTTCAAAATCCCGGTTTTTGAGCTATAGCAAACCCATTAAGTTTGGAACGGTCCCATGAAAATAACATTGATGCACAGCATGCCTACTGCAGACAAACTAACAATCTTTATTGTTTATGAGCCTGAAAACACCTTTCTTTTCAGCGAATTCCAGATCATAACACACTAAGGATGTGGACATTGGGTCATCCTCTTTTAAATTGCAGTGTCTTAGGTGAACGTATTGGGGTCAGCCTGTCTGGCTGCCTCGAACATGTCCTGTTAGGATGCTCCCTGTTGTACCTGCAGTGTATGTTCACTGGTGGCTCCAGCATACCTTCTCATATGCCATTGTGACGACTGAGCGGAACCACTGGCTGATGGTTACCACTGCCACTTTCCCTCCTGCACTACCTGCTTCAAATGAAACAAGCAGACTGTCTGTCCTTCTGAACTATTATGTCCTTTCCAGATATCCAGATACTATTCGTTATGCATGTAGTCAGTGTCATGCTTTTTCTTATGGGGGTCCTAGATTTGGAACAAAGAATAGACACGTACTTCCTGCGATCTATGAAATGTTGATGCCACCTTTGGAAGAGAGGTTGGGTCAGATCTCATGTTTTTAGGCTTCCGAATGAATCCTTAAGAATGGGGATCTACGCATGAGTGCCCCAATCTCCCCCAGTTGGTGAACCGAAGTTATAGTGATCATAAATTTAGCCTTTAGATTTAACAGTTTTAATTTAATTTACATTAATGGTTCAAATCGAAATACTTGTAGCACCTCCGTTGCAAGATACATGTCCTGTTACATATTAGGGATTCGGAATCGATAGGCTCTCAAATAACCCCTCACCCCCACTAGTTTACTCAATCTGGGGCATAATTCCAAAGCTTGCAGGATGGTCTGATGGCTGCCTACTGCACCTTTAGTCAAAATACTACTAGTCGTTTCTGGAATCCTTCTTGTAGGAACTATAATATGGCTGACATATTGTAATGCTGGAATGTCATTTCCACCACATCATGCTACAACATTGTCCAAATGACAATCATAGACCTTAAGCTAAATGTGAATGGATTTCCAGCCTGATGGACTGTCTCTGCTACCTATGTTGAAAGTCCCAACCGCTGCAGCCCCCTTTAGTCAATTTACACAATGACGACTGAATCAGCTGAGTGCTGAATTGGTGCTGGTCCTCCTTTAAAAGAAGATGGTACTTTCGTGTATTCCATATTGGCTCAGTCTGTAACTCTATAAGAGCTGGGACCAACCAAATCTTGACCATATAGGGAACCACCAATACATAGCTGTGCCCTGACTGTCTCTTAATAATTAGTGCTGTGAGCTGACACTGCTTTTGCTTGGTAATTGATTTTAAGTTTTTTTTCGAAAAGTCTCTTACTTTAATTCTCTATGTTTGTGAGTGGGGTGCAGACCCACTAATTAAAAATAAAATAGGCAGATCTAGGTTATTGAGCCTTCGGTGTGAGAAATCCACTTTGTGGTTATAATTCCTTGTTTGAACAGTCAAAGTGGGGTCTAGGTTTATTCATGTAGTTTTCTTTATAAAAGATGGATTAGTTTGTTTTGTTTTCTATTCATAAAGTTTTGATTATCAGAACATGAGGGGCAGATGCAAATCATGCCAATGCATTTCATACTGTCCATAGTCCTTCCTCAGAGCCTGTGACCCTCATCTGATTCATCCACAGTCATATGCAAATTGTGATCATCATTGCATACAACACGACATGTGAATCATCATCCAAATTATATACATTGATATTGAATAACAACAAGGTGATTGATTATATTGTGTATCAAAATCACTGTGTCCATCATAATTAAAATAATGAGCAAGAATTGGGCCACAGGACAAATAAACATCAACAACATGTAAGTAATTGGAAAACAATGGGAACACATTGAGAAAACATAGAAAAAACATATGTCAAAGCGATTCATTAAAGGACTATTTTCTTATTCTGGTGTCTGATTCTAGAACATTAGCACGTGAGTCAATGGGCCTCATTACGAGTATGGAGGTAACTGAGGCGGTAAAACCGCCTGGTTACCACCAGACTCATATTACCATTCCGCCTCTGTGACTCCTGGAAATATCAGGGCATTACGACCCTGGTGTCCTGGGAATTCCAGAGGCGGAATTCGGTAAGTCCCCATTCCCATTGAGTCCAATAGGACTCAGTGGGAATGGGGAAGTGGAAACACAGGCACCATCTCGTGATGGTGCTGGTGTTTCCACGTCCGCCTGCAGGCGGGAGGTGTTCAACCCACCAGGTCAGACCTGGCGGGAACATCACCTCCTGCATGCAGGACTCGGGATTGGGCGGTCTGGAATTAACAGTGGCGGCGGGTTTACTGCCACTGTTAATTCCGGACCGCCCGACCTGTAATGAGGCCCATTGGGTTAGGATTGTATTATCCCTCATGATAGAAGATATTGGTCTGCATGTGGCGTTATACTCCCTTGTAGTTATCTTCCTTTGTGGTCGCCATGCATGCTGCATCCCTTTGGATCAGCCTAGTGAATTTAAAATAGCTAGAATTCTGTGCATGTGACCATGCACTGGACTGAAGTTGGTATTGCGTGCTTACTCTGTAAATAACAAAAGTAATGCTGACTAACCTTTATTTTTCCACTGAGCAGCGTAGCGTGATGCCGTGATTCTACAGAAGAATTGACATGTAAATATCAAACGGGTTCTACCAAGAGATTTTGTAGCTGAACCGGAAAATTCTGTGATCTACTCACTGCTGTATGATGAAGAGAATGTTGAACTCGTCTGCCTGCTGTCTTGCTCTGCTCATATGAATGCAAAAGCGAATGTGAGCTTGATATTGCAATTGTACACAGACTGGTAGTCATAGTAACTGTTACAAGTGGATCCAAGATGTAATACCTTATAGATTAAGTTCCTGCAAATAGGTCAGCCATCTTAAAATGTTATCTGTGTAACAGTGTACAGCACTAAAACTAAACTAAAACGGGTACTCATATCATCCCTATCTCGTAGAAGATAATCTGAATATAAATCTAATTGGCATGGTATTATTCTGAAACTTGTGGTTGATGGTTTTGAGTTACTCCTTAATCTCAGACAAATATCTCTCTGTGTGCTGCCAGGCTGGATGTGGCCACGCTATTCTACCTTACAATTTGGTACATGACCATAATAGTAATGGATAAGGGAGAGAGAGTGAGAGTTCTATAGGTAAAGTAAGAGCGGTAGTCTTGATTTGTGTGATGGAGTAAAAAAGGCAATAATAAGGTAAAATTACTCTATTGCTGTGCACACTTGGCCATTTACACAGATGCACAATGTAAGTGATAGGCATAACCTATGCATGTTGTCCTAATATCTAGGTAGGCATAACCTATGCATGTTGTCGTAATATCTATGTGGCTGACCATTATCCGCTTGTGACTAGTAGGTTGGACTATACAACCCTTTTACTATGCTCTCAAAAGCAAACCAGTATCTCAAAGGGAAAACCTTCTACTTGATCTAGTGGTTTATGAACATAAGGCTAAATATTGTTTTACTTTCGATTGAGCAAGAGTTTCTGTATCATCATAAAGAACAATTCAGATCCCATTCTTCATTCATTCGCGAGGGGTAAGTGAGTCAAGATAATCTATCCAATAGATTTCTCGTTGTGCACTCTTCCTTTTCACATCTTACCTAGAGTCTCTTGTGTTGATGACCTCTAATACCTGGAATTTGAGCTGGGAAATACCATGCCCTTTTTCTCCAAAGTGCCTTTTCACCGCTGTGGACAGGTTTGTGTTCCTAATACATGATTTATGTTCATTCATTCTCACATGGATCTTTCTTCCTGTTTCATCTACATAATATATACTGCATAATAGCTTAGCTGAATCTTCTCCCCTGTTCTTGGCTGAAATACAAATCCCCCCTCTGTTACATTATTGCAGTTCCATCAATTCAGACACGGGAAAGTTCCCTGTGGTCCTCCTCTTTTGTCTTTCTTTTTTTGCCCTTAGTATTGACCAATAGATTCCTTAGTTACTCTTTGGTATGCCAAAACGGGGGTATTTGGGAATAGATCTTTCTTTCTTTCGTCACACGTGAGGATATCCCAATGCTTTGAAATACACCATCTAATCTGATGGCTTTGGTTTGAGAATGTTGATACAAACACTATGGATGGTGCTTCTCTTTGCCTTTTGCCTTGTAAAAGGCTTTCCTGCGTGTGTCCTCAATTTGGATTTTGTTGTTGCAAGTTCTTCTTCTGGATAACCTCTTTCGCCAAGTTTCTTACACACTGATGCAAGTTCATTTTCACATTCAGCTGGGTCAATTAAAGGACTGCCTGCCCTACTTCCTGTGGCCATTCCTTTGACATTGCATCCACTCCCTATATCCCTATAGTTAAGAATCTTGATAACTGCGCTGTTTGTGGAGTGGAAATCAGATTCACTCATGGGATCGGAATGTGAATTGCTTCCAGTGTGCTCCCATGCCTCTCTTTCTAGTTTCAAATCTCCATTACCAGGCCACCTGCAAAAGAGATTTATTTCTTCCCTGTTGGTGTGTGTATGCTAGAGCCATGGAGGTGTCTGCTTTTACAAATATTGCCTGAGTCAACACTTTCCTCTTGAATATCTTTACAGCCCTACTAATTGCTGCTAATTACTTCCAGTTTGATGACTGTGAGCTTTCTTCCTGTGACTATTTTTCTAGATGACACAAGGTTCTTCCTAGTGTTGCCTCCATCCTAACCTGCACATGTCTATAGTTGGTATGATCCTCTGAGGCCGCTCTAGACCTACATCCCTTCGAAGGATGGATATGGATTGCCATAACTGTATATGATCCCTTAGTTTCTTTGATAAAGGGATCATGGTCTTGAATTCCTAGGATAACAGCTCCCAGAACTTTTGAACGCGCATCATCATTGTGTCTGGCCCAAGACACCATGAAAATGTCTAGATCATGTGCCCCTGGACTCTTATCATTTCTCTGGCTGTTGCTTTGTCTTTTTACAACATCATATCCTGTGTTCTTAGCCCATGTGTGGGAAGCATACTTCTCCCACACCTTGGAAATGTACTTGAATCTGTCACCAACTAGCCATTTTTAATTTGTCTGGATTTCATATTTTTCTTTGGAGACTTTGCTTTCCTTGCCCTGCTGTAATTTCCTTGTCTTCTGGTTTCCTATAATTCTGAAAGAGGATTAGGTGTTACTATGTACCCTTTTATCTGTTGGTCTCCTCTTTCTCGATGCACAGGTTCTCTTTTGTGTCTTATCTGCATGTTTGCCAGTTTTAAACACCCTGTCGACCTTGTCCTCCAAATTATCCCCACAAAGTTTGTTGGCCTCAAATAGCATCTCAAATGCTTGATTATTGAGAACCCTGAGTGTGTCAGTCTCTTAGTTGAATCTGGTGATGTCCTGATATTGAGGCTTCCAAGGCCATGACTGTACCCCTTACTCCATAAAAGAATAAATCAGATAAGGGTTAAACTTGCTTCTGCTTGTCAATTAGGGTCTGAAAACAGTACAAACTATCATCTATTGCCTTTCTTGATTTTTTGTAAATCCAAGAGGACAGTTTCCACTGTATAAGAACATAGGTTTTGTCTCTGAACACCGAGTAGGCTCCTGCACATGATCTTATTAGTGCAGTATCCAACCTCTTGTCAACTCAATCCATCAAGTTGGCTCCCTCTGCTACCATTGTAGATGTGCTCAACATGCTGGATAAGATTGTGACAATGTCCATTATCTCTCGTAGTTTGTCTCCTCCCCTTCTATGGATATAAAGTCTACATAAATAATGCTGTTGGTATGAGATTGTGGTCTTTCCATTCCCTTAATATGTTATCCTTAATATCTGATATCATCTGGAAGCCCCCTTTTTGTGACTGCTTGTATTCCCTTATCTTTGGATCTTGTTATGGGTCTGGGTTAGGCACATTTGAAAACTCCCTTTCTACTCATACATTTTCCAGTAAGCTCTCTGATTCTCCTCTAACTAGGTATTTCCCTGTGGTCTTCCCATATTCCTTCAAGCTAGGTGAGCAAGTTGATGAAGAAAAGGAAAATCAGCTGGGACTTGATTAGGTGAAAGATGTGGTAGATGAAGATGATGGTGTCATTTTGATTGTTTTCTTCTTATGTATCCCCTGCTGGTCCCCACGGCTTGTTTCACTATGTTGTCCACTTCTTTTTTTAGATATTCTGTAGAACTGGTGATTTGTTTTTGTGACTGTTCTTGCTCTTTTTCGTACTTGGTGCACTTTTTGGTGAGTGCTCTGTTTCCATGCCCTCTGTATGCTTTCTATTCACCTTCATTTTTAACTCATCCTGCTTCCACCAGTTATGCTGTGCTTTTATTGGGGATTGCTGCCTGGTAATTCTAATACTTTCTTTCTCTATTCAGTTCTTACAGGGAGATTGCTGCCCATCCCTAACCAAGATCGCTGTCACTCATGTTGCACTTCCGTTGGAGTTGGGTGCCAAATACCTTACCTTCTTCTGGTGTAGTAACTCCAGTACATCCAAGGTTGGACTATGGCATACAGTAGTCTCTTGCACCAGTGAAAAAGTGGGCCACAGTTGCAAATGGCAATTCATTCCTTTTGTGACAGACTGTTTGATTAGTACACAAGGGGGGAGGTTTTTGATCAAATGTGATGCAAATTGTGCATTTTAAAGAATATTTATTCAGTAACACTGGTCAAAACTACTAGCCGCATGGTGAAGTCACTTATCAAACCGGCCCACATGGGCCAAAAATGTGGCCCACTTTGACCAAATAAAACAGGCCAACACTAGCATTTTGCATTCAGCATTTATCTTTTGGCATTTCCCTATTGCCCAGTATGAACCGGAATGCATCTCTCTACAGGACCTCCAACTGTTCTCAACCCAGACATGACTGAGCCCTGCCATTTCGGTCCTTCATTCCTTTCCTCTTAGAGTGGGTTGTTCCTGCTCCAGATGCGTTGGTCAGTGGGACAACCATTAGCCCTGTCTGCCTACCTGGACCCAGCACTTTACTTCATGCACTACTCAAACAAGCCCCTTTGTCCTGCAGAGAACCTGGGAAGCTTCCACCCCCCGCCCCCAGTGCACTCCTGACCCACAACTTCACAGGAGGTCGTCCCGGAGGAGGACAGCTAACCGTTGTCCCTCAGAGCCCTGTAGTGGAGGAGCTGGCTTGGAAATATCCACGAGCTGTCCGTGCTCTCTTCATGTTGCTCCAGTTCAGCAGACAGGAAATGATCTAACTCAGAATGATGGGAAAGAGGAGCTTTTATACGTCCTCATGCAAGGGGCAGGAGTAAAGGGGGAAAAAGCTTCAGTAAAATGTTCCTGCAACAAAGGAGGCCACCTCAGAAATTAAGTACTGGGATGAGGAAGAGGGACCTGATGTGATATGTAGCATTTCCTTATCATTTTAATACTGTGAATGGAGGTGAGGGCAAGCAATGCAGCCTCTGTGATAACTTCTCTAGTGACTTTTTTAATGGGCTACCTATGCTTTTGGCAAGCACAACGTGTGCTTTGGAGTAGGTTCTGTTTAATGAATTATGCTCTTCCTTTTTTGTGTCTTACTTTTTAAATGTATAGGGAGCATTATATGCGTTCAGCACAAACCAATGGGACAAGACGCAAACTTGTTATTGGTATGACAGGGCTGGCAATGTCACAGTGATTTCAAGTGCAGAAAACATGCATGTGAGTTTCTATACAGGTGTTCTACTCATAATTTTGTAAAATGGAATACATAATAATTTGCTCTGTTCAAGTGTAGCATTCTTTCTCTGATGTCACATTAACATTTTTGGCACAAACTCATACACTGACTTAAACACATTCAATAAGAACTGGTTTATGGCTGGTGACTTGCAATTTACTGTCCGCAAACGCTTCATAAATACGTCATAAATGAGGCCGATTGTTTCCTTTTTATACTTGGAATTGTGTTATTTTGTAATCTTGTCTTTTTAGCATTGCAGTATTTAAACAAAGATATTTGTAATGATGTATTATTTTAAGGATAGATAAAAATAACAAGAAATAAAGATGAACACTAAAAAATTACCATGCTAATGAAATCTTAACCTTTATGAATGAATATTCATAGTGGCACCCGTGAATGTATAGATTCATTGCCACTTGTCTAAAAATCAACATGCACTGGATTGGCTGACCTCCTCCCTAACTGACCACCAAGTCATCCTGGGCTCCTTCTCTCCTACCTCCTTCTCCACCTGTTGTGTCGTCCAGGGTTCCATCCTATCCCCTTGGCCCTTTAACATCTACCTTGCTCAACTGGCACTCCCCATCCCTCAGCTTCCAGTGTTATGCAGACGACATTCAACTCTTTTTCAAACTTCCCGCGGACACTCTAGCACCTTCTTTCATCCGTGACTACCTATCTGCCATCCAGTCCTGGTGCACTTCCAACAGTCTCTGCCTCAATTCCAGCAAAACTGAGATCCTTCCCATTGGGACCCCTGATCCCTCCTTCTTCCCTTCACTCTGGCCTTCCTCCATGGGCTGTCCCCTCACCCCCTCTTCTGAAGCCAGAAACCTTGGAGTCATCTTCAACCCCTCTCTCTCCTTCCTCCTTCACACTCAGAACATTGCCAAGAAGTCCCACTTTCAGCTCTTCCTTTTTAAAGGAATTCTCCCTTTTCTCACTTTCACCCAGAAGCTCAATGCTACCTGAGCACTGGTTCTCTATAGGCTTGACTATTGCAATAGCCTTGTACTTAATCTACATTCTTCCACTCTGCGACCCCTCCAGCTAATCCAAAATAGGACGGTAAGACTTATCCTTGACCTTAAACTGAGGGACAGCATCTTTCCTGACAAAAAAGTCTCAACTGGCTCCCGGTTGCTGCTTTGATTAAATTCAAATCTCTCTGCATCATCCACAAGGCTGTCTGGGGCCAGCGACCACATTCTCTGAACTCTCTCTAACTAAATACTCTCCCTCTATACTTCTACATTCCTCTGGCACCAAATCTCTGTGTATAAAGCGCTTTGCTAAACAGAGGGCGAAGGACGATCACTTTCCTCAGCTGGCTCCTGCCTATGGAATAGCCTCCCCTCCCTCTGTGTTTTGAGCTGGACTTGCTTAAATTCTGGAAGCTCCTCAAGACTTTGCTCTTTACCTCCTCTTTCCCTTCCTCTCTCCTCTGCTAATCTCACAGTTGTTGTGATTGGTGTATGGGGCCCTTATGCATCTTTGGGTCCCTTGACCTCCCACACCTAATCGCTCTAGCTTTTGTCTGCCATCAGCATACCCCTACGCCCTAGAGGATCTCACTTCTCCACCCAACGCGGCTCCTGGCTGGGTAGCACTTACCATACCTTGCACTTCATCTGTGTCTCACCCATGAGAATGGACACCCCAGCACCTACCCCCACAGCCCTCTTTCTTGCTGCACTTGCACAATCTGAATACACACAAGGCATAGAAGTTTCGTCCATTATTTCCCTTCACTGTATTATATTTCTTTGTATTGAATTCTGTTTTCTTTCCCATGTCCCTCCCTGGTGCCCTGTGGGTGCTTTGAAACAGTGTTTACTTCCTGTATAAACGCCTAACAAGCGAACAATAAATAAATAAATGGGTACAGGACAAACAAAGTTGTTTCTCAAATACATAACCTGTGCACATAAAAGAACATGGACATTTAATAATAGATTCTAAAACAGAACTAAATAAAACAATGTTTCTGAGGAAACAAAAGGGACAGGTCCCCATCCTTCATGTGTGCAGTTTCCTAACGTGGTTAGAAGTGAAGATAGAATGCACCTACGTATATGTGAAGAAAAAGCAAGTAAACCAACTTTCCTGAAAGTGCCAATGAGTATGTAATTAGATTTCCAAGAGAAAAAAAGAATGTGTGAGAAACAACTCATTCTAAGGGAATGGCTAAGGGAATATCAGATAATAAATGCAACATGAAAATGAGCAAACCACACCTGTTGTTGCATGACGCTTTGCTGGTGTGATACAGATTATTACATTGTGTTATTAAGTTTCGGATGGTGTGGCGCCCATAACAGGAGCCGACTCTGTGATACGTATACACAGAAAGAGGGATATGATGAGTTAGAAATTTTGAGAAGCCAACAGCCAATCGATCTACATGAAATGCATGTTTTCCGATGCTTTACATTGCAATCAGGCTAGGAATCCTCGGTAAAGAAAAAATCAGTTTCAGTTTCGTTTCTGAACTGTCTTTCTCCTAGTAACCAATCACTGGTCTCTGGGTCATACTGCCCCCAGCCAATGACTGCCCTCTACCTAAGCCCCTCCTCTGGTGCCACCTTCAGATTTTTACCGCACGTTCAAGTGTTGAGAGTCCTGGTGCCATAGCTCTCGAGCTTTTACTGCATTTTGCGATTTTCCAAGGAGTTTAATCTCATTTTTTCAGTCAATCGAGCCTCAAGCTCCACCGTTTCTACTTCTGATCAATGGGGACCCTTTTCGGAATTTTCTACGCCCCTCAAGGGCAAAGTTTTTGACGAGTTCCGCTTCTTGGAGGATTCCAAAAGATTTTTGAGGCCTACCCCGCGTGGACATGACCCAGGACAAAGGGAGCATGACGCCAAGATTCAAGCTGTTCAGGAGCTGCCCTGGATGCGGATTGCAGAATGTCTTCAAGGAGGATGAGAATTCTAGATGCCTCTACTGCCTTCACGAAGACAAAACGCATGTGGAGAAGGACTGTGCGTTTTGCAAGAACATGTCGGAGCGGACCATGAAGGATCGGCGTATCCGCCTCACCAACTGGCTGGAGGGGAAGAGCCCAGCAGCAGGTGAGCAGAAGAAGAGGTCCGAGCGGTCTTCTAAGACCTTTGAGGGCGCTCCGACGACGGGGGCCCAACAAAAGGCAAAGCACCACGATTCCGCGGGCACCGGGAGCGCCGAACGGTCAGGCTCCTCGGCTACCAGGCAGGGCGCACTTTCACCGGCGCCATCAAACACGAGCCAATGCTCTGGCTCGGGGAAAAGGAAGTTGGAGAACCCGGGTAAGCTTCGGGATAAATCCCGGTCGATCCCGACAGAGACAGCCGAGGGGGAGCGAGGCGGCGACCATCCCCCCAAGGTGAAGGCCTCAAGCGTGTCCAAAGTCGTGAAGGCCTTGATTCACCCAGCTAAGGCCTTTATCGAGGGAGTCGTGGCGGCCCTGGTGAAGCCTGTGGAGGCTACCCCAGTGGAGGTGACCTTGGGGCCCAGAGTTTCCCTGCCACCGCAGAGGGAATCCTCTTTTCAACCCATTGATAAGACCCCCGTGAAAACCCCAGTGGAAAAAGAGGGGGAGCGACTGGTGGCCATCACAGACAGGTATACAGCCTCTGAAGAGGAGCTGGCTGAAGTCATGAAGATCCTGGACAAGAGGTTCAAGGAAGTCCGGTCCCACGGGAGGGACCCTGATGAGGCGGACAAAGAAAGCGACGGTGGTGCCGATGAGGTTCCCGAGGAGGGGGAGGATTCCACTCCCCAACCGTTGGGCCCGTCACAGCCGTTACCTGGGCCACAGGACAACTCAGGAGCAATCTTGATGGCGATCCAGGCCTTGTGTACAGAGATAAGGACAAGGTTGCCCTTACCCACAACGTACGACCCAGCGGAGCCTGGACCGTCGGGAAGCCCTCCAAGCAAGCGGAGGAGAACTCATCCCCCACAGCCCTTCCAGCCGGCGCAGCCCCCACAGCCTTCATCTCCTTCCCTGGATCCAAGGGATGACACGGGAAAAGAGACGGCCACGACGGGGACGGATGACGATGATGGTGACAACGGGTTGGGCCTTCCATCACCACCTCCCATCGGGCATCTCCGGCCGACGAAATTGGCTCCTTCCCCACCATGATCACCAGGGCATCCAAGCTCTTCCAGCTCTGCGCCGAGGAACAGAAGAAGGAAGATTTCCTCTATCAACGGCGTGAGGCCAAAAGGAAGATGATCCTCTCGGTCCCGTTACTAGACGACATCTGAGACGAGGGGCTGGAGTTCATGAAGAACCCATCCACGACCCCTGCCAAGAGAGACCGGTACAAGAAGAAGTACCGGGTCCCAGATTCCGCCCCCATGAGCCTTAGGGCGCAGCCAAACCCGGATTCAGTCGTCTCAGCGGCTGCCAAGAACAAAGCGGCAGGGGCGATGGCTTCAACTTCGACATCCCCGCCAGACGGCGAAGGGAAGAAATTGGACGCCATGGGGCGATGGGTCATCTCGTCAACGGTGATGAAGATTAAAGCGGCCAACGCCCTCGCGATTGTGGCCTGCTACGACAGAGAGTTGTGGTTTAAGATCGCTCCTCTGCTGGACTTCCTCCCGGACAACAAGAGGGCTGAGGCCCTGGAGATCCTGCAGGAAGGCGAGGTGGCGTCGGACCATGCCATAACGGTGGCCACAGACATTGCTGACACCGACTTCTGCCAGATGGGCAATGGTGTTTGCCTTCGCTGGTGTGGTTGGCTCAAGGCAACCATTTTCCGCCAGGACGTGCAAACCAGAGTTTTGGACATGCCTTTCGACGGGAACAACCTGTTTGGAAAAACAGTGGACAAGTCTCTGCAGGCCATCAATGCTGACATGGATACGGCACGGGCCTTGGGAGTTTTTCAGCAAAGACGGCCGCCCTTTCGGAACTCCGGAGGCAAGCAAGATGCCTCCAAAGGATTTGGCGGCGGCTCCTTGACGTACTGCTAGGCGGCCCGCTCCTCATCGCAGGAGGCCTGCAGAGGACGCGGTAAGTCAGGAGGATCTTGTCGTCGTCGTCAAGGAGGCCAAGGCGGCAAGCTACCAAGCAGGACTGAACTGGCCGTTGCGTCGGGCCCCCAGCTGAGCACCTCGGTGGGAGGTCGGCTGGCAAAGTTCGTCAGCGTGTGGGAGTCCATCTCCACCAACCGACGGGTGCTGGATGCCCTGGCCCGTGGGCACACTCTCGAGTTTCTAAAGAGGTGCCCCTGCATTCCACCCATGGCCAGGAAGGAAAACCACGTCCCTCAACTTCTGCTGGAAGTAAGGGCGATGATGAAGAAAGGAGCCATCAAGCTCTTCCCAAAGAGGCTCTGGGGCGTACTCGCGTTACTTCCTCATAAGAAAGAAGACCGGCGGCTGGTGACCCCTCCTGGACCTTCGTCGTTTGAACAAGTACATCAAGTCCCAGAAGTTCCGGATGGTCACTCTCCAGCACGTGCTGGGGCAGCTGGAGGAGGGCGACTTTCTATCATCGCTGGACCTGGAGGATGCCTACTTTCACATCCCCATTCTAAAAGGACATCGAAAGTTTCTCAGATTTGTAGTCCAAGGGCAGCACTACCAGTTCAAGGCCCTCCCACCTGGATGAAGTCGGCGCCCAGGGTATTCACCAAGTGCCTATCACTAGTGGAGGCGCGGCTGCACCTGCAGGGTATCCACGTCTACCCCTACCTGGACGATTGGCTCATCCGAGCAAGGACAAGAGAACTCGCCGTCGAGCACACAGCGAAGACCGTCCAGCTGCTCACAGATCTGGAATTTTCCATCAACTCTGCAAAATCCCACTTGGTCTCGTCGCAAGTCACACTGTTCCTGGGAGCCAGGCTCAGCACAGTGGCGCGATTGGCCTCTCCGTTGGAGGAAAGTACGAAGGCCATCCTGGGCAAGGTGCAACGGCTGTCAACCATGGACGTGGCCAGGGTGAGGTCCATCAAGTCCCTTCTCGGCATGATGTCCTCGTGCATCTACCTCGTTCGCCTGTGCAGGCTGCGGATGCGTCCACTGCAAGAGTTCCTCAACGCCCGTTGGATGCAAACGGCAGGCAGCTTCGAAGACAGGATCTCGCTCAACGAGACTTTCCGCCAAGCGATCCAGTGGTGGGGCACCCACGCGCACCTCGCGGCAGGTATGGACTTCCAGACCCTGGCACATCAGGAGACGGTGACGACGGATGCCTCCCTGGAGGGATGGGGAGCACACACCGGAGATCTCCATGCAAGAGGCCTTTGGCTCCCGGAGGAGTGGTCACTACACATCAATGTCCTGGAGCTCCAAGCCGTGTTCTGTGCCCTCAGGTAGTTCCTTCTGTGCCTCAAGGGCAAGGTGGTGAGGATCTTCACCGACAACACCACCATGATGTTCTACATCCGGAAGCAGGGAGGCACCAGATCCTCAGGCCTATCCAAGGAGGCCCAGGATCTGTGGCACTGGGCCGTCGCCCAAGGGATGTTTCTGGTAACCTTCCACCTGGCAGGAACAAAGAACACCATCGCCGACTCACTCAGCAGGGAGCTGAGCTCGTGCCATGAGTGGGAGCTGCGACAGGATCAAGTGGATCAGCTATTACAACGATGGGGCAATCCCCAGATCAACTTATTCGCGACGGCGATGAACACCAAGTGTCGGAGGTTCGCCAGCAGGTTTCCCCAGCCGGAGAGCATGGACGATGCCTTCTCATTCCCCTGGGACGGCCTGTTCCTCTATGCATTCCCACCGTTGCCATTGCTGCTGCGACCCATCAACCAACTCAGACGGTCCCGGTGCAGGATGATCCTCGTCACCTGCATGTCTGGTGCAAAGTTGACCAAATGTCAAGCCTGCGTGGACCCACTTTTCAGGCTTCACAGGTTGGCAAAATGCATACCATTGGGAGGGTTTATAACTGTGCATTAAATAATGTAGAGTAGCACAGGGAAAGCAGTGCACTCACACGGCATCCTGTACTCTGGTAACTCTTACCTCATAAATGCAAACAAACGTCCTGAAAATCATGCCAGCAAAGAAAGACTTATTAAACAAAGCATTCATTGTGGCACAATGAAATCAAGGGCCACTTTATGTGCTATGGTCAAATATTTCTACACTGTACATAAGCTTTTAGGCACAAGGAGTTTGTCAAGTGAATGAGGACACCAAGATGGAATGTCTTGTGATGATTGTAACAGAGACAATGGCAGAAAAGAACATGTTATAACTGCCACTTGCGAAAAGCAAAATAGATAGTCCGAAATGGATGCTTATTCTACTCTAAATGCTTTTTGGAGGTTTTTGTCTGCATTGTGAATTTGAAGTGTTTAAGAACACACTAAATCAATGATTTACCCCCTGAAGTGTGTCTGAAATAAACCTTTAATGAGTCTAGCAATTATTGTATAGCATTCCACAAAGTCTAATTATGTGTTATTCCTATTCTTTCTTATTTAGGGTCACTGCTCAAAGCCTGAACAAGAAAGCCAGCCACTCTAGAAACAAAGAGCCACATGCCTGGAACTTCAATTTGTAAAAAAAAAAATGTTTTCAATGTTTTACATTTTTTTTAGGAGTAGGAAGGGAGACCACAGGGGTAGCAAGGGAGACCTCAGGGGTCGCAGATGCGACCCTTGGGAACTCCCAAATGACGTCCCTGCATACCCACCTCAAGCCACATCCAAATGCATCACTACCCTAATTCCCCACTGGCTCAATATCATCAGCTCCTGTGTCTCACATGGTACTATGCCCTCTCCTCTCAAAACTGCACAAATGTCACTCTCTCGACCCCATGGCCGCGAAAATGATTGCCTTATCTCTATTCTGCCATACCTCGCCAGAAAAATGGATTACTCTTCCATACCCAACTGCAACAACACATTACCACAAACAACCTAATAAACCCCATCCAATCTAGCTTTCGACTTGGACATAGCACTGAGACTGCTACACTTCACATCCTGGATGACCTCAACAAATCACTGACAAAGGACCGATGGCCCTCCTCATGTGCCTCAACCTCTCTGCAGACTTCCACACCATTGACCATCATTTACCTCTGACCACACTAAAAAGACATTGGGGCTCATGACAAGTATGCTGTTATAAAGTAAAAGTGGCAGTAATTCCAGTTACCACCACTATTACCGTACCAGCGAATCACGAGTCAGCAGCAATACCATTGCTGGTCTTTCTGGCATTGCTAATACCGGCACCGGAAACTGTGGCAATTATATAACCAAAGATGGTATAATGGCACAACGGTATTACTGGCACATTACGAGCTGCGAAATGATGCTAATACAACTGGTTTTTACTGGTTATACCATCAGAAGCAGGGCGGAGATGCATGCACCTGTAAGAAGCAGGTAAATGCATACAGGTGATGCAAATTAAACCACAGGTGCACCCAATACGCCCAGGTGCACCCAATGCACACATGAAGGGTTCAAAAGGGCCACACCTTCCCCAAACACACATCCTAAAACAACCATGTTCCCACTGGTGTGTGTGCGCATAAACATGTAGCTGCTCCAGCTGAACATTGAGCTGCAGGGGCTAGAGGATGAACACAGGGTACATGCAGCCGAGGAGATGAGGAGGAGGTTTAGAAGGAGAGGAATGGTGAGGAGGAGATGCCATGCAAGGCAAGCACCCATAACCAGTATCAGGGCCTTACCATGGCCCTCACAGCCAGCCAGATACTCACCCTGTACCGGCTGAACAATTGAGACAATCGCTGAGCTGCTGACCCTGATCCAGGAGGAAATTGGAAGCAACATCAACATTAGGAACGCCATATGTGCCCTGGTGACGCTGGTGTTGCTCCTGCACTTCATTGCGATGGGCACATTCCAGCACACTGCATGGCATCTCCCAGCCCACATTCTCGAATGTGCTCATTCAGGTGCTGGAAGCACTCCTGCACCATGTGTCATGGCATATCGTCCTACCCAACACCCTGCACAGGTTATTGCCACGAAGGCATGATTTGATGCCTTGGCACACATACCTAATGTGCTAGTTGCCCTGGACTGTACCCATGTAGAGTTGCTCTCAAACCAGGCATACTTGTATGACATTGTGTGTGCTCCACGTACACGCATTTTGTGTGATTGACACGGGTGGTATTAGGAAAATTGGTGCTTCCACATCTGCATGGTGGTAGTGCCTAATGAGGATGTACACAGTGAATGCACGTGCTTGCTGTCTGTTGGCCCGCCAAGGTGGCATATTGTTGTGTGTGGGTGGGGCATCATTTGGTAATATGGATGTACAATCTATGTATGCAACTACAATGCATGCACATGGCTGTTTTTCCCTGCCTATCCTGGCACATGTGTGTATTTGCTGTGATGGCCATTGTATGTCTCTGCTGGGGAACGCATTGTAATGGTCACAGCATTCACATGTGCATGGGGTCAGATGGACTCACCTGCATTACCGTGCGATCCATCCCCAGCCTCCACACTGCCAATCCTCTCAAATCACTCCATGCAGAAGATTCAGCTGACCATCTCCTTCCATGGCATGAGCTTGAGGGGCTTCACCGTGCCACCTTCTATGTTAGCACTCTCCCTCTTGTGTTGGTCTATGAGGCTATGATGCTGCACACCCCCGCCTTTAAATCATCCCACCACTTGTGGCAGTCCCTGGCAGTGCAGGGTACGGTGCCCACTGATGACATGATTTTGGTGCCTATAGCCATCTTCATCTGTCCAGAGGTCTTGTGCTGCCTGCGCGCAAGAGCTCCTCAGCATTCTCCATGACTGCATCAGTGAGTACAGTCAGCTCTGCCTCTGTGAACTTTGGTTTCCGCAGCCGCAGTTCTGGGAGGCGTGCCTTCTTCTGTTATGCCATGATGCTGCCAAAAGTATCTGGACTGGATGGCAATAGGAAATTGGGGATTTGAAATTGAAATTGATTAAGTTTATAAATATAGTCACTTCTGCACTTCCCGTTGTGTCGGCGGTATCAGTTATACTACTGTTTATTTGACAGTGTTACTGGGAAATGCTGCTTTTTGCTGGTAATACCAGTTTGGCAGTATTACCGTTACTGATGGAGTGGTGCACATTCCATCATATGGTCATAATATGGCGATACTTCCACCGATCACCCCGCTGAACCAATATTACCGCCATTTTACCGGCATACTCGTAATGAGCCCCTTTGTCTTCATGCCCCATTTTTGATCTGGCCCCACCCTGATCAAGTACAGAGTCCTGCAAAGCTCCACTCCTCTTCAACTGATTTGAGCAAACAAAAGATGCATTCCATTAGTATACAGATGACACACAAATAAACTTACAAAACTCATTCCTTCAAAATTCCACATCCTCAAAATCTGTCTCTCCACCATCACCACCTGGATGGTCAAACACTTCCTCAAGCTCACCCCTTCCTAGATGTAATACCTCCTCATCTGTCCCTCTGACACAAACCCAAACAAACACCCTGGATCAAAGACCTCTCCACCGATAACCCATACATATACCACTCCATCCCTGTCAATTCCCTTGGCTTCACCATCAAGCACCACCTTTCCTTCATGCACCAAATAACTGCTGTCACCAAAACATGCAGTCTAAACTACTCCTTCTATGAAAGATAAGACATAGGCCCTCATTACGACCCTGGCGGAGTGGGTTTACGCCAGCGTTATTCGCGGCGGACCCGTCCGCCCTACTACGAGTTCCCGTAGCGCCATGGAACGTTTTCCGCCTGGTTTTCCCGGGCGGAGAAATCCATGGCGCTACGGGACCTTGATGTTAATTACGCCACCGTATTTTGCGGTGGCGCAATTAACGCCTTCCCCACTCCCATTATACCCTATGGGGCAAAAATGGGAATGGGGAAGGGTAAAATGGGGATTGGGGATTTACCGCCCCGCCAAGGTCGGCAGGGGGCGGAAAATCCGCCAACCTCCATGGCGCTATCGGCAGCTTTCCGCCGTGCTCCGCGGTGCATTTAGCACCGCGATTTCCGCCAGGGTCGTAATGAGGGCCATAGTCTTCCTACTAATGACTTACTCACTGCAGTCCAAGTACTAATTCTCTCCAAGCTGTTTTACAAAAATGCTCTCCAGAGGAGCACCCTTTCCCACCTGCAAGCCATACAAATCACAGCAGGCAGACTCATCTTTCACCTATCAAATCATTAACATATCACCCCAGCTCCGCTGGCTCCCCACACACCAAACAATTGCTGTCAATGGACTCTGCATTGTTTTCAAAGCCATCAACCACAAAACCCCATCTTACCTTCATGACAAACTCAAACACATCACCCACGCAAACATCAGACAAGCAAGTCAGCATGTCCGACACATTCTGCTCTGCAAACTAACATGCATGCAAAAGCAAGCATTTATCACCTAGGCATCCAGAGCATGGAACACCCTACCTCTTCACATCCACACTACACCCTCCATCTGTTCTTTCAGAAAGCATCCCAAAATATACCTATTATCCCATACACAGCCCTGTCCCTCCATATCCCCTTCTACCACTTGACTATCTTAAACTTTCTTTCCTATCCGGAAAATTTTTATAACTTCTGATGCAAGGCACTACAAGACTCTCTGGGTAGGGCCAGCGTGGAACCAAAATGCTAATATAAATAATAATAATAATACTGATAACCTTACAAAGGGATATTTTAAATGAAGTACATGGAAAACAAGCATGTGTTTGTCATTTGATGGACCAGTTAACAACCAAAAATCAACAATGCCTGTGCTTAATGTACTCCCTTGTAGACAGATTTGAATTATGGACTGTGTGATGAATCAAAGGAATATGTCCCTGCTCCCCAAGTGGGATTATCCCACCTGTGAGGAACTCCCCAAAGATGTCTGTCTACCTTATGGCTTACATTACATGTTCCACAACATCAGAAACATTTCAATATCGCAAATGGCATGAAGAAACTCCTGGTGGATACCAACATTTTACAGAGAAAGAATATGTAGCTTTCAATCCCAGTGTTCAATCCACTGGGACGAGTAGATTAAATAATGGACACTTGAGGCACCAAGACTAAAGAGGCAGAGGCAGAGTCAGCACATGCCAACAAGCCCGCTAGTTTGAAACTCGCCTGAAGCATGGGATGGGAGTGCTGAGACAGAAACTGGGACGCAAGAGTAACAGCGCCAACCAGACACGAGAAACTTGCAGAGAAGAAACCTGGAGGGAGAGAGACTGGGATGCCAGAGTCATGGTGCAAACCCAGTATGAGAAACCAGCAGGATGAAAGCCTGAAGGCACAGACAGGGATGTCAGAGCCACAGCGCGGCCCCCACATGAGAAATCCACAGAGCAGGAGCTCGGAGAAAGGTGGTGGCAAGACAACGAAATCCCTGTGGTGGACAGCCGGTCCCTCCCAACATCACTGATACTAATGTGCATAGAAGGACGCATGGTGTCCAACGGCTCATCAAAAGACAAGGACATGGGTGAGAGGAGAATGAACGCACTGAGAAGTATGCAAAAGGAGGTCTGAGACCTGAGAGATGGTCACCAAAACAAAGGCTAATGGGCGGCTGAGAAGGGATCAATATATTAATCAAATAACCAATCTCAATAGAAATCCCAACATAAAGTTCTCCTTGAAGGAAATGTACTTAAACTGTGGGGATATAAGAGAAATTAATAATATACAGAGAAAGACATCTTGGATAACAAAATCCTGGAAAAAGGGAGAGTCACAAGGCAGCTTGTACAAGAACAAGAGAATATCAAAGGGAGAGATTATTCTGAACTCGTGTTTAGAGAAGCTACGCAAGTGAAGCCAGTCCAAAATCAAGTAGGCCAAAGTAAGTTGAGTAACAATTGGCCAAGAGAGAACGACTTTTCAAATAGGAATATCTTCCTCAGATATGCTGGAGACAACAACCAAGAATTTCGTAGCTGATATAAGAGGCCCAAAAGTGAATCCAAAGGGGAATGGAAAACTCCAAATCACACTTGAAGAGATATAGGGACTGATGCAAGACATCACAAGCAACTATTTGAGGATTATATATTAGTGAAGAATCCAATAGACTGGTATTAGAAGTAAAACAAAATATGGCTTAAGACTGGATACCCGGAGCGCTGGACAATATTCTAAATGGGAAAGGGCTAAACAGCCTATAAGGAAGGGTAGGCTCATTAGCTCTGGTGTGGCTGCTGAGGGTGGTGGTGAGGGTTTAGACCCTATGCCAAGGGTGACTGGCAGTGAATTAAGGTAAGCTTGTTTCTCAACCACTCTGCACATTCACATAAGTCAATAACAATTTCCATAAAGTATTTCATGCAATGAGGAACAGCCAACACGTTTTTCGACCACACAGTCTTTTTCTGGGCTATTGAAGTTATACTACATTGTAAATATTGTACATACCAATCTGTTTGGCACAATGTGATTCACCAAAACACAAAGATTTGAGGCAAGTGGCTGTGGAAACATATATCAAATCAAATAATGAGACACATTTACCATTCATGAGTTGATGCTATAAAGTTCGCCAAAATCGCAAACATTCCAACATATGGAAATGAAGAAAGACAATTGACACTTAAAAAAAAATAAAAATAAAATTAAAAAAAAAAAAAAAATATATATATATATATATATATATATATGAAAAAGAAAGCAAACACGGACCGCATGGTCCTGTCTCTTAGGGAGCTGCACTCCCATCACCAACAAAATCCAGAAATATCCTGCAACAGTAGCTTGTCCTAAGATCCAACCAGGGAAAGCCAACAGCGAACGACTGCATTGCAACAGTTTGCTTTTTTTTAAAAGTTCAAATTTTAATTCGATAATCTTTACATTAAAAAACGGCTTCCCAGTAGCAGTATATATAGCAGTACATATATAATATGCAAACATCTAAAAGAAAATAAGGCAATATGTCAATTCAAAAATTCCATTTGCCAACGTGATCTGGCTCCACCTCTAATTTACACCTACCTGACTGTCATGTAACTTTTGCCCCAGCTGGGGTTCGCGTAACTGCAGATACGCTACTCACTTGTATTTAAAAATGAGCAATTCAAACGGTGATGGCTAGAGAATGTATTTGCCGTAGCAGTGGTGGAAGAGAATTCCATACACGGCGGCCCACAAGAGAAAAATGGCTGTCTCCCCACAAGGTAGTTGTAGAGAGAGGGATCACCAACAAGCTGTTTTCCTACGAGTGGGACGGTGGGTTACAATCTTAGATGTCAAGTAAGTTGGAGCGAGGCAATGAATACACTTAAAAAGAAGACACAATCTTGAACTGTATGCGCTGCTGCACCGGAAGCCAGTGAAGACCCCTTCAAAACTCTGAGCGATGGTTTTCTTAGTTGTGAAAAAAATCAGTCACACCGCTACATTCTGGGTAAATTGAAGCCGCTGGAGTTCATATTTTTCGGTATAGCAGATAAAAGGGCATTGCAATAGTCCAGTTTGGTGTTTATAAGGGTTCCCACCACAATTTGACGATCCTTCTCGGAAATGAACGAGAGTAAGGGTTTAAGGAGTTTCAGTTGAAAATAAAAGGACTTGACGATTTGAATGACTTGTAAATTACAGCTCATACTAAGGAGAAGGGAGTCATTCTCCACCTATAAGTTAGTTTTCATAGTGGTAGGGTTAGTTGGGGTCGTTTTTGGACAGCAGACATTTTCCTTTTGGACATTCACGACTGACAGACAAGCACCTTAGTTAGAAATAGGTAAGGACCACCCATAGAAACGGGGAAAGTTAAGCCCTTTAATAAAAACCTTGTGACCCATGTCTATAAAGTGTCAGTGTCCTTGTTCTGACCCCACACAGCTGATTCTCAGTTTGAAGAATGTGTTTATTAAATTGGGAAAAATTGAATATACACATTGAAGTACGTGGCATGACACTCCCTATTGACTAAAAAAACAATGCAAACCTAAACCAACTTAACCGTTATCAAATACTATCAGAGCAGAAAATGTTTCATTTTGTGTCTCAATAGCAGAGTATTTCTAAGACACAACCTGAACGTCGACTAGGTGTTGTGGATGGAGCAATGTGTTAGGTTGTTGGTTTATATCTATTTCCACATTAAGATGACATCCAGTTTTCCATTGTCAAATGTGACCAAGTTCATACAACTCAGAAACTTCCCCACACATTAACACGTTTCCTTATTTGACCATGCACTTGTAAAAATAGGCACATTATTCACTAAAGATAATATGAGCTATATAGTGCTCTCCTGTTTTTATGCACTCGCCGGTCTACACCAGCAATACAATATAATGCTTTCCATTTTGGCAGACTGTGTGGATGGGGGTAGGTGAAAATGAAAATTTCACTTTGTGCCCCCACCCTGCCTGCCAAAAATTACAAACCCCCAAAGTGGTAAAGAAGGGGTTAAACTATGTGGCAACATTTTTCACATGGCTTTACACATTGTTGTGCTGATTTGTGGACTGGAAAACAACCCACAATATGTTGTTTGGCTGTTGGCGGGTAATGACGGCTAAAACACCTTGTATGCACCAAGATTTCCAATATTTCACTTCTTGAATTTGCTTTTCACACATATTCACAATGTTTACACTAGTTCTCTTCTGCAGAGCCAAGCTGGGTGTGGGCGTTATGTGCAATTCGCTGGCCTATACAATTTAACCCTCCCTCGTTCACTGAGAATTTTGTGTTTCCGTTTTTCCTAGAATACTGAGAAGAATGGAAGCAGTTCTTTAATAAACAGTGATGTTCACTTCTTGCAAACCCTCTCTCATGCACGCTTCTACATGAGTGCTTGTGGGTTCCTGGCTATATGTGTACTTGCTGTATGTATGAAGACGTCTTTTTAAAGCTTTGCTCCAAAATGTTCTATGAAACAAATATGCATTTTTCTATTTTTCTCTTTTTGCTGAGGTCCTATTTCCTTTTCTCATTTTGCAGAATTCTAAATATCTGGGTATGTTTACTTTGCAACAATGTGAAACAGCCTCCTTTTGTAAAGGAAATACTGTAAAGTGTAGCTGCAAACTGGCCTACCTTAACGCATTTCTGGCTTTTCATGTAACATCTCTTTGAATTCTGGCACTGGTAGTTTTCCTCCTAATAAGTAGTACGTGCCTATTGTGTCCTAATGCACCTGGAGCAGAGAGGTTATACTTCTGTGTCCTATGCATGTAAAATACAGTAAATTAGATTATTTGAATAGTAGTGAAATACACACAATTGGACTATAGGCAACCCCAATTTGTGGATAAAAATCAATATGCACAAGTAGCTTGATTGTATGCTGCACTTGGGGCTATAATATGTGGTTTCACATCTGTTGCTTGCACTGCAGTGCTGTTAATAATAAGCATTGGAAAAGCCACCAGTTCTGTCTCCAGATTAGGCAATGCATATGCATTTTCCAGTCACTGCCATCATAGGCCCATGTAGTCAGACCTTTTGCAAGCTGTGGCCATATTGTTGCCAAGTAGTACCATTATGGCAGTACCTAACAAAGTCCTACAAAAGACGGCAACATGATTGGCTTTGCTATTGCTTGTTCAACATAGAGGCTTGACAGAAGCCCATTTCTGGAACTGAGGTGAACCTTTTTACACTTTCTGCATTTGCGCTTTGGGATAGCAGCTAAGCTCGTTTCACATGTATACAAATGTAATTCCATTCTTGCGAAAAAATGCAGGAGAATACCAGACTATTGATTGTTTTGTAGGTTATGGAATGTGATAATGGAGTGGCTGTTTATGTATAGTCATACCACACGATGTCAATAAGTAGAAGTGGGGGAGGATAGGGGTAGGTTACAGAGAATTTGGATAACTAATTTGAGGGAAGAAGCAGTAGAGATGACCATCAGTCGAGGTTGCTGAGCATGATGGCGGATATGTGGATGCATTTTCCACCTGCTTAGAAGATTAATACAAGTATCAGTAGTAACACATTGTCGCACTTGAGGATTACTTTAAAAGAGGACCCCAAGATTATGAGCTATGGGCATGGAGCAAGAGGTTCAGGTGGAAAGAAGAAGATTGGAGATGGAAGGAAACTGTCTATATGACTAACTTAGAACAATTAGATTCCAATGATTTTTACATTTGACTATTTAAGTAAAAGATGTGTTTCTACTCTTTCCAATATCATTTATGTTACAAAGCAGTGGTGCAAGTGAGCCAACCAATTGCAGGTATTTCTATAATGGCATCACATTTAAATTGTCAGATATTTACAAACATGCATGTAGACTATAAAAGAAAGGCCAAAATTGTGGGTTTGTATGGTGCATCTGTATGAGGTATTCACAAAACGGTGATCGTTTGCAAAATATGCAGAATAATCTTTGTAGAGGATTGTTGGAACTCCTGAATTCTGCCCCTACCTTTGCATTCCATTGAGTTAGGACTTATTTTTTTTATAAAAAGATACATTTTATCTGGAACCCATCTTATAATTTATTTTTAAATGTCTTGTTAATCTGCATTAAAATGTAACCCAAATAATTATTAATGGTACATGGACTTTTACAGGAAGTTTTAATAAACCTTGGTTCAACCACGTTGAAAGGAATTAACAAAGGGCAAGCATTAGGTAAGTTTATGAAAAGAGTGATTAAAGTGATTAGAATGGCACTCCTTTCTATATATTTTAAGACAAGGGAAAGAGTTAAATTAAAGAATAGTCAAATAATGTTCCATGATGCCATAACTGTGAATACAAGTTTCAAACCTTATCTTGGTTGGTATTGATAAAGCAGGCACCTTATTTAAAACACTAGAATTTGCCTTCAGTGTCTTTATTAATATTCATTTATGGCTGGTTGGTCAAAAGTAATTGATCATTGACCTTTTGGCTGTTTTATCTTGGAATTGTGGAAAATAATATAAACTTGTTTCTTTTTCTGTCGCAAATATAAAACGTTGAAGAAATGTTTATAATTGCTGGTATTGAAACCTGTTCCATGTAAAGCAATGATAATGAGTGCTTGTGTTTCTGATACTGGTCAACGTACAGCCGATTGCTTGGGTACCTAATGAATATACTTCAAGGGCTATGAGTTTGAGGAATACATGAATAACATGAAGATTCTTGATTAGGGATATTTTCTGATCATCTTTCATATTCTAAGTATGTATTACCCCAGCTTAATGTATTATTTGTAACACTAGTGTGTACATTATTTCTTTTTGACTGTAACATTTTTATGGCTTTTTTGCCAAAATAAAGATTTCATGAATGAACAATGAGAGAGGAAGTAAGGGATGGCGCTGGAAGCTGGAAGAAAGATGACTTAAATTCCCAAGAATTCAGCATGAAACAGAGTCAACTAATCCCAGGGAGGATTGCAGAGAGACAGGTTGTAATCCATTCTGAGATGGCTAACTGAAGGAGGAAAATGAAAAACGAATATGAGAGTTATCAGCCAACAAGTGGTAGTGAAAGCAAAAGGTCAAGGTAAGTCTACCTAGTGCAAAGGTATAGGCGGTGAAAAGCAGAGATCCAATGATTGATTATTGTGGGGATGATGACAGGGATAATGGGTGGTTTTAGTTGTTTGCAAAAAACAAAATATAGGGACTCGATTCTGCATGGAAGGGACAATTTGTGCATTTGAACAACCAAAAAATAAACATTGAACTACTTTCCATGAACACATCTGCATTAATCAAACATTAATGAACAAGCTATACATTTTCACTTTTTCATATTTTCCTATTGCATCCACTTTTTTTGTTACAAAAAAGACAGCAGTTTAAATAGTAATATACCCATATATTGACATCAAAAGTTTCTTTAATCTTAAATCTATTCTCGCTGTGCTACTAAAATAAAACAACTTGCAATGTAATACAATACTTACAAATACATATTTGAGACAAAGCAATTCCATATATAAAATGTGATGATAAAAAGAACATTAAACTCGAAGACAGGTGGTCCAAATGGCCTTTCGAATGCCCTACTAAAGTCCAATCCGGCGCTATGGTCAAGGGTATTATTGATGTTGTTTAGATACATTCTTCAAGAAGGGGCGATCCTGACTTCTTGATGTTCGGCCATTATAGTGCCCTTATATAAGAAGGGAGACAAAGTGAATCTGGGGAGCTATCGTCTGAACTCCCTTCTTGATACAGAGAGCAATGTTTTCTCAGGTTTAGTCCTGAAGGATCTTGAGTGTTGGATAAATAAAAGGGGCATTCTAGGAAAGTATCAGACTGGGGTTCACAAGGGGATGGGAACCAACCTGAATGGCTTAGTGGTTGGTTGGTTGAGAGAGGAATCTCTCAGAGGAGGCGATTTACTGCTATTTTTGCCAGCTGTGGATTTCTCTCAGGCTTTTGACTGTGTGAATCGTAACCTGCTATGGCTCAAATTGAGAGATTGACAGATTCATAATCTGTTGTGCATGAGGCTGAATGGACAGGGAGAATTGGCAGAGGCCTTCTCTGCTCAAAGGGGACTTTGGCAAGGTTGCAGTTTGGCATCCTGTTTATTCAACCTCTATATAGCCGACATGTTAAATACACTGATTAAGTCCTCCTTCGCACTCCCAAGTCTGCTGTCATTAAGCATACCTCTACTAGTGTATGCTGAAGATGTAATTCTGATGGATAGGACCCAGTGCGAGCTCCAAAGATTATTGGATGCTGTTAAAGTATATGCCATGGGAAAGGAGATGGTGATTAATGATAAGAAAACAACTATAATTAGGTTCACAGCAAAATAAAAGATAAAAGGGCATTTAGCTGGCATATGGACACTCAGTTAATAAAATCATCAGCCTCAATCACTTATTTGGGTTTCAAGCTGGATGTAACGGACAATAAAGATGTTGCCCTCTCGAGTATGCTTGCCAAGGCCACTCAGGCCAGAGCTCAGATGAGGACAATTAGATCTAGGTATTGCAGATTCACTATGTGTCCTTTGCAGGATGACGGTGTTGCTGGCTATGCTATATGGAACAGAGATTAGTCATTCACTACACTCCCTACAGTATGAGAGGTTTGAGGCCATAATTTGGTAGAGGGTGTTGGGGCTTATGGATTGTATACCCATGCCCTCCTTACGATTTGTGTTGGGTCTCACAGCACTGAGCGCGATGTTGGACTGGAGGATTCTGTCATTATATAGAAAAATCTTTTGCTTCCTCTGAAGGATTCCCTATATGGGGATTTGACAGACATCCTACAGTCTGAGCATCAGGCGGTGAGTAACTTCAGGGAGAGAGCTAATGGAATACTATCTAGGTTGGAAGTATCAGTGGAAGACCTGAAGTTTTATTCCAATGTGGTGAAAAGTGCCCTATTAAGGGGAGACTGGATAGCTACAATTGCAAGTACAAGGCAATCTAAAATGTACTATACATTATCTTTTTGGATAAACCACTGAGGAGTATACCCCAATGCATATTGGGCTCTACAATTCTTAAGATACAGGCTGAACCTGCTCCCTCCAAATAGAGTGGTGGGGGTGGGTTGTGCACTTTGTGGCTATATGAGTGTAATTCAGAATAGAGGACATGTGGTTCTGCACTGCCAGGCACTTTCAACCATTAGATCATTCGTCTTGGAACATGTGGCTTATAACTATAAAGTGCTAGATGTACAGCTTTATTTTGCCTGTCTATCCAGTGGAGAAGAAAAAAAAGCTACAATAGCAGTCTATAAATCTTCAATAGAGCTGTCTGATAAAACTGAAATTGTAAACGCATTGCTGTAATTGGAATTTACTTATCTCCTCCGGCCGTGGGTTGATGCAGTGTATCTCCTTATTGTTCTTTTCAATTTTGTGGTATTGCTAATTATGATAGTGGACTTAATTTATTCTTTTATGGATTGTTATGAGGAACTGTTTTAATATGTATAATGATATTATTTGGGTGTATGTATTATGTATTTTTTAAATGTTTTTTGTTCTCTTATTTTTATGTTTTGTGTAAGGTTGACTTAGAGCAACCAAGATCACAATCAATAAAAAAGGTATATAAAATGTTTTTCAATTGGTTCTCTCTGGTCAATCTATATCCTCCTATAACCTATGAGGCCTTTAGGTTTACCATAGATGCCCAATTGGAAAAACCTTTTAATATATCACATCCAGTTCCATAGAAAATGATGGCGAAGCAAATTGCAGTTAATCCTCTTTCATAACATCGCACAGTAGAGGAAGCACTCTGTACCAATCAGACCTGATCTGTGGAGTAAAATGGAAGGGCATTTATTACTTTATTAGAAAATCATATAACTATATTCCATTTATTTATTTTATTTATTTATATTGCACCGTAGCCCGCAGGCATCAGGACGAATATATTTAGACCAGGAGATACATATTGTGAACGAGACAATTGACAGTTAGGTGCTAATTCTACATCATAAGTATCAGTTCTATTATTTAAAGATAACCATCTTCAGTGCTTTCCTGAAAGATAAGTAGTCGCTTTCCCGCCTCACTACTTTAGGTAGTCCATTCCATATTTGAGCATCTCTTACTGGAAAATATCTACCTAATCCATTTGACTGCTTCAAGAGTGGACAGACAATCTGTACCAATGCTTTGGATCTCAATGAGCGGACATGGTTATGGTGGGATATCTGTTCCTTTAGATAGATCGGAGACTGTCTGAAAGGACATCGATGTACTATAGACATGGCCTTGAAAGTGATCCTGTCCCTGAGTGTTAGCCAGTGAAGGGCTTTTCTCTCTGCTGTAACATGTTCTCTTCTGGCTTTCTTGTTTACTATTCTTACAGCGCTGTTCCTTATGGTTTGGCATCGAGCAATGCACCCATTATTTGCTCCAATCATCAAAGCATTTCCATAGTCCAGCCTAGGTAATATTGTGTCCTTTGCTCTAGTGGCACTATTCTTTTCATTCAGATAGTGTCTGGTATGCATTAATAGTCGCAGATAGTATTGACAATGTCTGTTCAAGTCATTAGCATGAGATTATGTGCTTAATGACACTTCCAGGTAGATCCCTAGGGTTTTTACTTTTCCCAGGACTCGTATGGGGGGGTTTTTGATCTGGAATGTCTCGTAGTCCTTGCTTAGTTTGGGCTATGCTTGTTGTGATCCAAAGATAATCAATTTGGTCAAGCACATCTAGTTGTCTTTCATCCAGGACTCAATGATGTTGTAGATAGTTGTGATCTTACTAGTGTCTGTGTCATAGCAACCACTCAGCTCCATCACTAGCTGTGGGTCGTCTGCATAGTTCGTAATGAACGCTCCGATGTTATTGAGATTTTATTTTAATAAAACAAAATGTTTATTCCTAAAACAGTCTATTCCTTGTCCCAGAATTGTGGGGTGGTATTGTACATCAGGGGGCATTAAGTTATGGTATACACTTGTAGACATGATGAAAAATGCAGCAGTTTAGTTTTCAGTAAAGTAACAGGCAAATATTTATTACCAGCAGCTTGTTATTGGAAGACAAATTGACAGCATCCCATCCTAACCCACACAACCCACTCCCCTCTGAATCTTCGAGAAGGCCTTCCAGCACCCTATTCCCACCTCTCGTATAACAAATGAGTTCATTGTATTATTGTGAGTGTCTGTCTTCCCTTTCCATGGTTCCAGGTTTCACGTGTTAGTCACCTTTCGAGTCATGATGACGAATATGTTAACTTCCAGTCTCCACCCCCTCAGGTGAGGGGCATATGCCTCCACCCCTTGACATGGTTCTTGTCCCCAATGAGGGGCTCATTGTTGCATATGGCTAGAACAAAATGGCAAGCTAATGGCTTTGGCACATTAAACACAAACACATCAAAAAATCCTAAACCCAGCAGTTCTAGGGCATGCATTCCCAGTCCTTCATTTTACATAAAAGCTCTACCTTCAGCCAACATAACAAGGGGGACCCCTTGACAGAGTTCGCTATGATTTTAAATAAAACAATTAAACTACTATGGCCTGTAGCAAATAGGTGTGGCAAAGGCATCATAAAGGGAAGGAAAGTTTTCATACAGAAAAAATGTATGAATAATCCACACCAGTTTCATCATCCACCCCACTCATATTCCCACAATTACATAATTCCACTTTATTATAACTTCTAAGGTGGGAGTCCACAGGTTCATAGACCCCTTTTGCACTTCTTCTGCAACTAACACAACACATACAAGAAAACCAGTATCATTATTTCCATCTCCCTTGTAATGAAATTGTGAATTATCAGAAGATCCATCACCTCTCAGCCTTTAATATTCCATTACCCTGCATTCTAATGAAATATAACCTTTATTAATAGACACATTTTTCTGTTTGTCATTAGTAAGCCTAGTTCATGTCGACGAGCATGTGGTAGCCTTTGCGCCTCCAAGAGTGCAAAGAAGCAAACATTTCCAGGGTCAAGTCTAAGGGAGGAGCCCTGTGGGGGTAAGTGTTTATAATCACAGATCCTTTTCGGTTACAGCATGTGTGAGAACAGAAAACAATGCCTACCAAGAATTATAAAAAGACAGGTATACACATGGTGGTGGTGAGGTTAGGTTGATAAGACACTTCTTTGCACACAATGTCTCCTGGAGTGCACAGAGTTGCTTTACAATGCACTACTTCAAATTATCTCTACTGCTCATTAAATACTACCTCCAGCCCCCACAAACTCTTCCCTATGTCTGTAATTTTCCCAACTTCTGATGCTAACCCTTATGCAATTTTAGAAATTGTATGTAGATAATCACTGATGTACTTTCTACTGCTTGCCCAAAAAAACATTAAACTGTCTGTTTTCTGTGTGGTGACCTAAAAGGCAGGTAATGTTACAGTAAACATCATGGTTGCCAGCGTCGCATTAAAGACAAGATATCTGTACCCTGACGTGTATCATACCAGAAAAACTTACTAGATATCTGAGAGTTCTTCATAAACCCCATAATCTTATTCCTTCGGCATATTAGATGGTGTGTTGTGTAAATGTTATGTTATCCAAATCTCTAAGGAACAGGCATAAAGCAACAGATGAGTTAGGGCACACCTTTGTCATCCAGTTGTTATTCCTGGGATCTAGAACATTCAAGAAATAACATTAGTACCCTTGTTGAGGGTGCTGGCCAATCAGGTGGCTTGGAATGTGGGCTGTACTGTATTGTGTAAGCAAACGTTCCGAGCTGCCCGGGCAGCCAGTGCCCCATTCCTATCTCTTCCCCACTCCCCCTTCACTAATTTGCACCTATGTAGTATCATACAGAGGTGCTAATGGTGTCTTTTATTTTTTTTAAAGAACAAACAGGCAAACATACCTTTGTTGTGCGGCCCGGCGCTGTCAGAACCGTTGATCCTGAAGTACATTTTCATGTTGATGACATCACAGTCATCAACATGAAAAATGGACTTCACATGAACAGCAGTACTACCGGAAGCAGGACGTGTAAGAAGGATACGTTTCTTTTGTTTTCTTTAAAAGAAAAACATTTGCACCCGTGTAGGGAGCTACATGGGTGCTAATGGCGATATGCCCCTCAGGGGCAGCCCGACCCTTTCGGTAATGGCACCACCACCATCATTAAGGGACCCTTGCTGCTCTCAGCTCTTAACTTGGTTGGCGGGCCATTACCTACAGGGTCGGCCTGCCACCTCAGGGTTTATCGCCTCAATATAACTGTATATTGCCTTTAGACTCTTTCCCTAACAGCACACTTGGTTCCACTGTAATGCTTTATCCTGGCACAATCACCCTGTGCATTCCCAGAGGCAAGTTTACTAAAGCAGAAGTCTTGTCCTTGTGTCTTCTGCCTTATCACTACCTGGCACTTGAGTGTACCAAGAAATTGTATTCAAACTCACCTTCTTTCTTCTCCTCGTATACAAAACAGAATAACAATAATGAATTAAATTGGAAACATTGGATGGCTAAGATGTTTCCAGTGCTGCTGTGGATTTAGTAACAACAGCATCAGTTTTAGTAAACATTCCTTGAGATATGTTGAGCTAATCTCCACATATTTGTGACACATGCTCCTCACGCAGCAAATTGACCAACCGGTTTGAATCACAACTCGTCCTCAAAGAGAGGACCTGCAAACAATCCTTCTCTTGTCATGCACCCACCGTCTGGAACTCGATCTCAATGTCGACTTGGAATGCTCCAACAATTCTCCAGTTTCACAACTATCTCAGAGCATGGCTCTTTCAACCAAGGACTAATTCCAGTGGACGCATATACCGATGCACAGACCTCACAGTACTGCACTAGTGTTAAAAGATGGCAGCCCACATGTGGGCTACCCACACTCTGAACATCACGCTGCTGCTCTCGAGCTAGGTCTGTGTTTTAAACAATACAAATGATACAAAATAAAAGCGGTTACTGCTGAGATCTGGGTCTGAGCATTTTAAGCATAATAATATTCCTCATCTGGCATCCAATTTGGAAGTGTTTCACATGGGTAAGGAGCAATGTCTGGTGGACACATAGCTGCCTTTGGGAGAAGCCTGAGCAACAAATCAACCCTGCATTGGCAGTCTTCCATAATTCCACAAGTAACACCCTGACAGTACAATAAGTAGCACGTTCAGTATGAAGGCCAGCTCTGGGCCTCAGAAGTATAACTATGTAAATGTATAGGTATTCACAGCCTCTGGAGAATATGAAGTATACACACTAGAAATTTTAATATAATACAATAGAACAAAATACCAGTCATAATTTCCTGACCTACACATTTCATACAAACAGCCTAACTAAGACACCAATCCCAATATTTTGCCAGATCCACTCAAGGACAAAATAATAGACACTTACTAGAACCACTGCAATAAAACTGGCGAAACAGCATTCCATAATAACCCAAACCCATATAAGCCAATCCATCCGCATGCTCTCCTTTTATCATAGTTCTCAGGAAGCTCGACCCATACTCGTTGAGAAGGCCAGGGCCTACTTAGGCCTTCTGGCACTCTATTGCCACCTCGTGTATAATAAATGAGTCCAACTATCATGTGGTAGTCATCTTCTTGTTTCCATATCCTTGGGTGAAGAGGTTATGTCCTCCACACCTGATGTGTTTACTGTCTCCGATGAGGGGTGCATTGGTCAATCCGGTTAGAAACGGTGTAGTCCACAAATTGCTGGGACAATTGCTTTGGCACACTAACACCCACCATATTGAAAAGTCCTAAAGTTAGCAGTTCCAGGGCACGTATACTCAGTCCTTCAAATCACTTACAAGCGCTGCCTTCAGTAAATGAAACAGAGGGACGGTATGATTTAAAGTAAAATAATAAATACTAGGATCTGTAGCATATGGTCATGGTGAAGTTATCACAAGGGGCAGGAACAGTTTCATATAGAAAAAAAATGGATGAAGCCTCCACACCAGTTTCATCACCCGCTCCACACCCAGTCATATACCTGCAATGACATAATTCCACTTTATTATAACTACTAAGGTGGGGGTCAGCACGTATACATACTTTATGATATATCTATCAATCAATATAGACTTTATTCAGCGCAGTGCCATAAAAGCAATACATTACGGCAAAAACACATTTATTTTAATGTGGTACATATATCATTGAATCAACAAAGGGTCTGACAAATACAATCTAAATATAATACATCAACAGCATAAAGCACACGTGCACATTAAAGTAACAACTTCTCTATAAGTTTACTGATGATAGATATTACTCCATACAGGGATGCATATACCTGATCTTTTTTCCATTACCCTATGCAAAATTGTTCTCACCGTGCTGGTTAACTCCTGACATTTCCTGCTCAAAATGCACAAGAATCAGGGGTGGCATGCAGGGGTGTAGGAGACACATGCAATCTGGGGGGGGCAGGGGATATCGTGGGGACTTTGCATGGTAAGATGACACGATCCATCAGGCCAGGCCAGCAGCCAGACAGTCCATGTTGTGCACCCTGCTGTGTGCTGCCCTACTGCTATATGGGTTGTTACGTGTGTCTCCATCCCATTACATAGAAACCGGGTTCAGGAAGTTGCCCCGGGTCTCCCCCTGCCTGTAAAAGCCACAATTCCCTAGCAAAAGGTTTGGCGGGCTGTGCCCACTGCCTGATGGCAGTTGGAGCGAGTACAATATGGCCCTGTGTGTTGCATGCATGTAAATGGGCCAGTAACTAAAGCCACGTAATGGTTGCCATTGCTTCTTCCCAAGGGTGTCAAAGTACTTACCAAGTGGTTGTGTTGGCCCAAAAAGAAACAAAAGTGTTTTTTATGAGCCCGTATGTTCCACCTCTGCAGTGTTGCTATGGCAACTGGGAGCACTGGGATTCTGAAACAAGAGGAGCCTGCGTATGACAGCATGACCAGGGCACTCCAACAGCATTCAACCAGAGAGCATGGCAGTAGGTTGAGCTGCCTACCCCCCCTTGAATGGTGCATGTAAAGTGAGAGGCAATGGCAGTGGGTCAAGGAAGAAGACTAGAGTCATTTGGGTTAAACGCAGGCCGTGTGAAATGGCTTGAGGTCGGAATGGTGCCGGTAACAGCGCAGAGATCATATAGCCCAAGAGCTCGGTGATGGGAAAGAAAATAGTTCAGGCAGGGTGTGAGGGAAGGGGGCAGGGTAGAGAATGAGAGCTGTATGCAAGGACTGAAGAGGAGTTGGAGCCAGGATTATGTAATTGGAGGGGACAAACAGAATAAACAGTCACAGAGGGAATGGAACTAACATTGGAGAAAGCCGCCCATCAGAGGATAATTCTGGGAAACTCTGATTGGGTGGGCTACCATAAACATACTGGAAAGGGTCCTAAAATATATTTGTACCTATGCTGATCCAACTCTATGTTCTAGCTCATATTTCTGTTTGTATTGTTCAACTGATGCAGAAAGTGGTGGCATAATATAGCATTACTAGCCAGTGTGTCCCAACCAGTAATGGCCCACCACCTGAATTAAGGCGCAAAGGCTTTTGGCAGGTGCTGCACAGAACTCTTTATCGCCAATATGGCCTTTCAAAGCATGATTTATCACCACTATCACCCAATTTGTTTGTGGCAAGCAGATGCAAGCTGAAGTGCAAACTTGTTTTTCAAAAACAAATACAACTACACAAAGGTGGCCATCTTGGAGAATCCAATGGAAGCTTAATAAATATCCCCCTTTCTGTTTCAATGGCACTCACAGTGCTTGAGTTAATGTGGGTAGGGAGCAAGGGTGTAGTAAGCAAGCAGACATATGCATTTTGATTAATTCATTTAGTTCCATTAATTCCAGATCTAGAAGGAAATGGAAAAACAGGGGAAAGCAGGAGAGATGGACAGTGAGCAAATGCTGTTAGCCAACTAAGAAAGTGGGCTGGTTAAAATGGATAAATCCCATGTCCAAGCACACTCTTTGGCTGTAGCATCCATCAATAGTGCTAATAAATCATAACACATGAATCTGCAGGTGAATAATAATTTGGCATTTATATAGCGCTACGAACCCTCAGGTATCTGAGCGCTGCTTATTATTACCCACGGTGTGTGGTGCTCATTTATCGACCTCGGAAGGATGAAAGGCTGAGTTTGGCCCTGCCGGGATTCGAACCTGTGTTAGCAAGCTCTGCACCGATGTCAAAGCGAGCGCTCTACTCGCTGTGCCACTTGACCGGCAGTGGGAATTGCTGTTACAGGCAATATTGAGGGTTAGGAGGAAGCGTTCCAGGGAAGGAGATGGCCAGTTGCAGTGAGGAGGGAGCGGAACTCACCAGAGTGTTGCAAAGAGAAAGGTAAATACCACTGCTAGGGAGTTATGGTGCTGGACGCGTGTGCAGTCACTGTAATCAGGCAAGGGGCGTCTTAAAACGAGGTGAATATCTGAAGAAGTGGATGTTTTGTCTGAAATGTATAGCGTATTGGGCTCTCTCTAGTTTGTTCAGGAATCAGCACTGGGGGCACGCGTGACGGGGGCTTAAGTATAGCAACGTTACTTATTACCTAAGGTTTGACAAATTCCACGGTGTGGGGCAAACCGTTCTTGCAGGGGTTTTCATGAATAGCAAGGGGTTTAATAGAGAGGCGCGAGGCGACCCCAGAGCCCTGTCTACATGCACAGATTGCGGTTCCCGCGGGCCCCCCAAGGGAATGCAAGTCTACAGGCGAACGCAATGCGGTCGTGCGAGTTGTATTGTCTCATTGCCTGCAAGTTACATATTGAAGGTATTTGCCGTTTATTACTAATGGGGAGCGGTCGGCATGATGGGTGAATTGGAATTATGTGGTTCAACGTTGGCAGTGCAAAGTAAGGGGTGGCCTAGAGATATTCGGCGCTCTGGTGTGAGCTTCAGTGTCACGGCTTATGCGCTTTATTAGTGTCCCGCGTGGGGAACGCAGGCTAGGTCGACCTAGTGAGTGTCCCCACTTTCAAACGGGACATTTTGGATGCATTACGATTAGATTGCAATCTCTTTCTCTCAACTGGAATGACAAAGTCACAATGCCCCACCCCAGCCACCCGCCCAGGAACGCCAGTTCCTTTATCTTTTCAGTTCTAGACGAAAGTGATTACTTTGGAGTGAGCATTCCCTCGTGACCGGAATGGTGTGATCTTGGACAAATCCCGTGGGGTCATTTGAAACGGGGTGCGGGGAATGGGTGGAGGAAATACAAGGGGCAATGCTTCATCGCCTCGATTTGAAGCACACTTCAGTTCATTTTCCAGGACAGAAAAAGCTGAAAATATTCGAGGGGCAGGGTTGACATGTTTCTTTGAGCACTACATCTGCGTTTTACGTAGCACGGAAGGGTAGACAGGGTGCTGTGGCTGTGCACTGCTTTCTTGGCGGCGTACCAAGAGGACAGGCACAGCAGAAAGGATAAGGTAATTAATGCGGTGCTGAGTACCCATAGTCTATGTCCCAATGGGCTTCGGGCGCTGCACATTTGAATTGATTTTAATGGTGGGCAGAGTTCTCCCCATTGCCTCGCTTTATAGGTCTGAATCCCCGAATGCATCAACAAGCATTGAAAAAGCCTGCAGGTTGGGCCTCGGTGTAGCTAAGAGGTGGACCTTTTCCATGCAATGCCGCACCATTATGAAGGATAAAGAGTTTTTAAAGTGGATTCATTTATTTGGCGTAGGTTATTGCGGTCAACACTTGCACGCTTCCCGGCCGCCGTGCCAGTTTAATGTGACAATTAAGGGTAATTACACTCAGAATGACTCAGAGCTGCCGCCATAAGCATAAGTTTAAGGTCTAAGATTAGGAACCTTTTTGTGGGATAATACGGTTTCAGGCTTCAAGGCTGAAAGACAATGGAGCCCGGCAGAGGCAAACTCAGCCTTTTTATCCTTCCGAGGTTGATAAATGAGCACCACACACGGGTCAATATAAGCAGCGATCAGACACCGGAGGGTTTGTAGCGCTGTAGAAATGCTAAATTAATTTAATTTTTATTTTTAGGTTCAGCGTCCTCTTGGTCTTTGGAAATTCAATGGGTTTGATGCGGGGAAAACGAGAGCCAGGCACAATCTTTACATCAAGTGATAATTTTTCAGGTGAGGTCAGCTCAGGGGGAGCAGGCTGGACTTGGAAGCAAGATGACACAGAGCAACAAAAGTTTGATCCCAGGTTAGCGCTTGGGAACCTCTGGGTATTAAGCGCATTAGAAAAAACCTATCCTCCCACCAACGTTCCAAATGATATAAAGCAGGTTAGGAGAGGATGGGAGAATAGGCCGGGGAGGCAATAAGGGCACGGAGGTAGATGGATACCCTTGTAGGCAACCATATCTGGGCAGATTCTAGTGGGCATGGGATGGGACATATCTGAATTGGCCAGGGGGTGAAGGTTGCTGGGGCACTCAGGTCAGTGGCCGATCCACCGAGGTCAATGCACAGGAGGGCATACCCTATAAAACAGGTTGTCCAGGCTGGGCCATGGTGGGGTACCTTATCACCGCAGGGCCTGGTAGTTGCAAGGGCATTGATGCGGGGGTGAGGGCTCAGGCTAGCCATTGGGCCGCAGAAGTGGTCAGGAAAGTTACTAATACACAACGCAATATATTGGGCTTGCGCACATGGGTCAGTTCGGTGGAATCAATATAACACCACTAGTATGTGGCAAAAGGTGGGATAAGTTGAACCAAAAGACAAGTCAGTATGTACAGTAGCTTCGTGTATAGACTCCACTACTCGGGAGTCGGACCAGCGCCTCTTGGGAGCCTAACACGGCAGGGGCGTCTGGTGGTGGCAGCGAGGGCTCCGCTTCCTCGAACAAATGGCTTTCTCTCAGCCCGAAAACACCTGCAAGGGCAGGGAGGTATCAGGCACGGAGGGTTGAGAGAGTTGTGCCTATGAAGGAGATGGTTGGATAATGCAAGAAACGGAGTCGGACCAGCGCCTCTTGGGAGCCTAAAAACGGCAGGGGCGTCTGGGGTTGGCAACGAGGGCTCAGCCTCCTCGAACAAATGGCGCTCTCTCGCTCCTAAAAAACACCTGCAGGGGCAGGGTGTTACCAGGCACGGAGTGTTGGGAGAGTTGTGCCTAGTAAGTAGATGGTTGGAAGAGAAGGAGGCAGTTGGCTTCAAAGCAGTGGCAGAACCAGGAGCCGGTGGTCAATGTATTAATTGGACGGGAATGCATATTTCTCATGGATGTGTGTGAACAAGCAACCATTGTGAGGGCTTTCAAAACCAAATAATGGGAGATCGGAGGGATAACCCCCCGCCGCCCTTAGATTTTTTTTTTTAAATAAAAGATTACAATTGTGCATTTTGTGGCAGAGCTTTTTTGAAAGAATGCGTAAATACCTATAAAACATATCATTGGTTGTGTGGGGTATCACATGAATACCATACAAAAATTGAATGCTCGGTTACCAACAGTACACAAGAGTATTGTTCAGTGCATTTCCGAATCCTTTTGCACACAATATATCCCAATATTCTGCTAGTGTCAAAAGACATTTTCAATCTCCATGTTTCAATATACACCAGTATTCCAAAAATAAGAACGCACTCATGTTGGTATTGCCCATAATGCCAGGAATACTACTGTAAGAAGAAAAGTTCACACTGGCAGGACTTATATATGGCAGTAGTCCCACATTTGTTAGTACTCCAATGTAGGAATACTTATGATGGATTGATCCATAATGTTGTTGCCACATCTTAGTTGTGCTAATTAAGGGCAATATCCTTATCTAATAAAACTCAAATTGCCTTTTCACATAATACCTCAATACTGCCATGTAACTAGATAAAAATGTGTCTGTGGCAATAGTGGGCAGTATCTCCATCGAAGAACCCTCATGATGCCTTTGCCAATAATGCCAGTAATATTACCATGCCATTAAACATGTCCACGCATGTTATGCCACTATAGGCCATTGTCCCTCCTAGGAACACTCACATTGGGCCTCATTGTCAAGGATGGCACTCTTGTGAAGAGTGGTACAGGGCCCTCAGGTATGTTTTGGGTGGCTGTGCGGAGGTAAGGTGACAGATAAGCACACACACAGGGGGAAGCTCAACAAGAAAGAAGAGTAGGCAACTGTAGCAGAAATACAAAGGTACAAACAAACTGGATTACCTCTTGGGGTGTATGCAGAAATGGGAAAGAGTGTTCCACGGACCTTAGGAAACTCCAGCCTTATGCACAGATTACTATTACAGGGGCCCACGCTGTATGCTCATGGCTGGGAACAATAGCAGTGGGTGTCTGTAACACTGAAAACGCGACAAGGGAAGGGGCAGAGGTTGCCTGCCGGAAACCAACAGTCAAGCTCTGTACAAAGGGATTTACATAAGACACAAGAGAAGACAAGATCAGAAATAACAAGGAAAAGGAAGTCAATGAGCAAACTAGCAGAAGGAAACGAAGGAAAAACAGTATAACTGAAATGGTTAACCTAAGGGGAGGACAGAGGACTCAAGGAAGAGAAAGACAGGGATCAAGAACAGGGGGTTGTAAACAAGGAAGAGAGCAAGGGAGCAGCAGCCAGGAAACAGGGGGGCTGCAAACAAGGAAGCAGGGCTGCATTAACGGATGGCACAAGGTGCAGGCAAACTGTAGTGGACTGTGGAGGACTGTAGTAGGATGCAAGGCAGGGAGTCCAGGGGAGCAGGACAGAGAGCTGCAGTAGGCGGCAGAGAGCCCAAAGGAACAGAGCAGCAAGGAATGAGCCCAAAGGTACAGGGCGGCGAGGCAGGGAGCCCAAAGGACCAGGGCTAAAGGCAGTGGAGTGTAGCAGGCTGCAAGGCAGGAAGCCCAGAGGAGCAGGGCAGCAAGGAGTGAGCCCAGAGGAGCAGGGCAGCGAGGCAGGGAGCCCAGAGGACCAGGGCTGAAGGCAGCGGAGTGTAGCAGGCTGCAAGGCAGGGAAGCAAGGAGTGAGCCCAGAGGAGCAGGGCAGCGAGGCAGGGAGCCCAGAGGACCAGGGCTGAAGGCAGCGGAGTGTAGCAGGCTGCAAGGCAGGGAGCCCAGAGGAGCAGGGAAGCAAGGAGTGAGCCCAGAGGAGCAGGGCAGCGAGGCAGGGAGCCCAGAGGACCAGGGCTGAAGGCAGCAGAGTGTAGCAGGCTGCAATGCATGGAGCCCAGAGGAGCAGTGCAGCAAGGAGTGAGCCCAAAGGAGCAGGGCAGCGAGGCAGGGAGCCCAGAGGACCAGGGCTGATGGCAGCGGAGTGTAGCAGGCTGCAAGGCAGGGAGCCCAGAGGAGCAGGGCAGCAAGGCACTAGATCAGAAGCAGGAAGATTCAGCAACAGGAACAGAAAACAGATAGAGGCTCAAGGCAAAAAGGAGCTGGGAGAACTCTTGATGCAAGAGACTGAGCTCCTACAGGCAGCTGCTTAAATACAGCCCTGCCCTGTACTGAGGCAGGCTAATTGGCAACACCTGAAGCAGCACACCTGAAGGTAATCTGCCTCCTCCCACTCTGGTCCTGAGAAGGTGAAAGCAGCACTGATCGCTAGGGCTTCTGCAGATTGTGGCTCCAATACTGATGAAAGGAAATAGCCAGGAATTGATAGCTGTAGCAATGTGCATTATGGTACATGTAGTTAGCTGAATTAAATAAGAAAGTACAAAAGTTGTACAAATGGAAATTAAGGACCAAAGTGTGAATAGGGGTTGTTTAAAGAGTATTATGAAGACAAATGAGTACCAAATCGTCCATGATGGTTGCCAATGTGTGCGCCAGTGGCACAGGCATGACACTCATTATGAGTCCGGCAGTAGCCGTGCTGGAAAAACTGTCAGGCTGCCGCTGGACCCGTAATACCATTCGCCTCTGTGATTGCCGGAATCACCGGGGCATTACAACCCCGGCGACCCAGTAATTCTGGAGGCAGAATTCTGTAAATCCCCATTCCCATGTAGTTCCATAGGACTCCATGGGGATGGGGACAATGGAAACACTGGTTCCGTCTATGACAGAGCCGGTGTTTCCATGTCCGTCTGCAGATGGGTGGTGTTACTCCCGCCAGGTAAGACCTGGCTTGAGTGACACGCCCGCCTACAGGACTCGGAATCAGCCAGTCCGAAAACAACAGTGGCGGCGGATTTACCCCCACCGTTGTTTCCAGACCTGCTGTCTTGTAATGAGGCCCATTGTCTTTGCCAAAAATGCCAGTATTATTGACATGACACATGAAGAAATATGCCCCTGCTGCCACTGTAAACATGTCCATGTAGGTTGTGTAACATTTACCCATATAAGAACACTCATTTTGGCTTTACCCATAATGCCAGTAACATTGCAATGACACAGCATAAAAACATGCCCATGCAGGCTGCACCAGCACGGATAAGTACCTACAAGTAAGCAAACTCATGTTGGCTTGGCCCATTATGCCACCCACATTGCCAGGCTATTGTATACAAAGGTTCATAGTGATAATTTCGAAAAAAAGTTTCGACCAACAAAAGATTCGAAAATAAAGTTTGGAAAAAATAAAGCTGTGACAGCCTATATTTAACATGCAAAGTGCATTTCTTTCTAAACCAATCCGTCGACAATAGTCATGGACTGGTTTCAATTGAAATGCACTTTTACATGTTATAAGTAGCATTTCAAGGCTTTTTTTGTTTGTAACTTTGCAACGTTAGATGCAGCTGTCCAGTTCTGTAATTTCAGCACTGGACAGCTCCATGTAACGTTTCAAGGTTTTAGTGTAAATTGGGGGGGTTCTCCCCAACCCCCACGCCACCCTCCCACCCCCCAACCCTAACCAAAGCCCCAACCCTAACCCTAACCCATGTCGACGGCACTTTCACATTTTTTTCAAAGAAATTGTCATTCGAAAGAATGGCATTTCCACAAAAAAAAAATTGAAAGTTTGCCGTTCTAAACATTTACGTTCGAAAAAATGACAGGACCCCTATACAAATATGTTCATGCAAGCTATGCCAACATTGGCGATAACACCCTTAAGAACAGTCATGCTGCCATTTCCCATAATGACAATAATATTGCCATGTCACATAAAAAAAAATCAATGCTTGTCCACGTTTACCAATCACCATCCTCTCGCAAAGTGCCCATGCACCAGCTCCTTCCATCACCATCACAGCCCACAACCCCCTATCTCTTTTCATCACATCACAAACACATCCCCACGCAGACTAAATCTCACTCGAGAATTCATAATCACACAAGCTCACACACAAATACTCTAACACAAACTCACACTTGAACACACACATGTGCTCACATCCAGGCCCGGACTGGCCTATATGGCAATAGGCCCATGGCCAAACCAAAAATACAAAATGCTGGTGTCGGCCAGTTGTTGGTCAAAATGGGCCTCTGTTATGGCCAATTTGGACCAGTAGATGAGTGTATTCACTCTGCAGCTAGTAGTTTTGACCAGTGTTGCTGAATAAATATTCTTTGAAATGCACAATTTGCATCACACTTTATCAAAAACTCCTCCTTGGTTAATATTCAAACTGTGTCACAAAAGGAATGAATAGCAATTTGCAACTGTGAGCCACTTTTTAATTGGTGCCCGAGACAATTGTATGGCCCATTGCGACCCTGTTCACATCACACATTCATACACCATTATAGCACTTGAACATAAACAGTATCGCTTTCTCTCACCGAGACAGGCACGCACAAATTTGCCTTTGTTCCTGCCTTCAGGCCGCAGTAGCAATTGCTTCATCAAGGGGCTTTTAGTATGCATGCACTGTACACACAGGAGAGGGGTCAGGTGACTCCCTTCAGTCCTCCATCTTATTATTCATAATCAGACGGGGGGTCCGCATGTGAAAGGAGAGGGGTGGGTGAAGACATTTTTTCCAGCCATGGACAGGAGTTCCAGTGGCCATTCTGGGAATTGTGTTGTGCGAGCAGAAGAACTTTTAGCCTGCAGACAGTCTTCATAACTTGTACTTTTGCAACCTGATGGCTGCAGCCTGCAGACGTATTTTTACATGCTGCATGAGGCAGCTGCAGACAGTGCAGAGACACAGTGCACTGAACTGTGCACAACGACACTTACATATTCTGGGGGGGATACATGCCATTATATCCCCCCACTTAAAATTGTGGGGGGGATTTGTCCCTCCTGTCCCCCTCATGCCATACGCCCATGGCGGCATGGTGCAAGCCATGTTTCCTAGGAATTTGTTTGATAAATATATCCCTTAATGTCTTATGTGTTTTGCAGAAGCAGAAGGTGCTTTGGTGTACCCATAGCGTCCGCAGCATATCCAGAAAGAGACTTGAGATTCCCCTCCCCACTTTTTCACTACTTAATATGTTGATAGTTGGTGGAAGCGGTCCTTAATGAAATGTAATAGTGAAGTGAAGTCCACACTAAAAGTCAAAAAAAGCACAGTGAATGCAAAGAAACATGGCTAGGTTAGAGGGCCGTATGTTATTAGCGTAAATGACAAGAGAGTCCTGTTTGAATTTCCTCTAGATCATTGAAGACAGAGAGGCGGATAGCAAAGTAAAGAGAAATACATGATTATGGGAGTTCCCATCAGAGTGAATAGGCTGCCATGGAGTTAGTAGAGAGAGTTATCAGATAAGGTGGGTGGCTGCGGGGTGCTTGGGAAGGCTAACATCCACAATAGTGACAATGGAGATGTTGGTGGGAAGTGGCTCAAGGAACAGGTGAAGGTCGGGGAAGAAAGACATTAGAGTGCCAGGGTAGTTAGAGAGCACAAAGAGTGAGAGGTATATTAGGGAGGAGTTGAATAGTGGCGTATTCAAAAGAGGAGACAGTGACATCAAATGGGACAAGAGGACATTGGTGAAGGCCTTGATAAAGAACCTGACCTCTCCTCACCACCCTTTTCAACCAGTCAGTGTGAGTGGGAAATGCTAGCAGAATCAGTGTGGTAAGCCACTAGCGTAGCTGAGCCATGAAGGCAGATCCAGGTTTCTGCGATAGAAGTGAAAGTTGATGTTGACAAGAGTCCAAGTAATCAGCGATGTAGGAAGACCTGTTTCCGAGGAGTTGTGCATTCCAGAGGCCAAGTGAAACTGTGAGAGCAGTTGGGGGAGAGGAGCAGATATTGTCTGGTAAGTAAGGTTGAACAGTGAGGTTGGAAATCCTGGAGATAATGGGTTTGAGGAGTTTCAGTACAGGGGTGAGGAGTTAGATGGGGAGTGTGAGAGTGAGGTGGGAGTTAGATTGAGTTGTTGATGAAGGGTATGTGAGAAGGGGAGAGTAGAGTGAGTATGAAGAAGAAAGGAGTGAAGACGGTGCATGATGGAGGGTAAAAAGGCATGTGACGACAGTATAGAAATGATTCTGCTGCAGAGGGAGGGGGTAAGTGGGTAAACACCAAAGGGAAGGTTTGAGTGCACAAGGGTACTATAATATATTGCATTTGTTTTTAGAAACTGTGGAATCTACAGCTTGTAAATTAACCAACCCTGCAAAATTAGACCTTGGCCAAGACCTGCATGCATTTGAGGCTCGCATAACTTTGTTTCAATGACAATCTGAGTCAAAGGTGGCAAATGTGTTAGTTGACTAAGAAAATACTTTGAACGTTTCATGCGAAATGGTTAATGTAATCAAAAATGATAAGCCACCCAAAAATACATTTCAACGGGAACCTCAATTACGGAAACATAAATGAAGACCCCATAATTCTACACTTATAGAGTAAAAAGCATGATTCTGTCACATTAGAAACCCAATGGTACCAGACAATAATAGATTCTGGTTAATCAAAATTTGGAGTTTCCAAGCTGAACAACCAATCTTTCTGTTCTTTTTACTCCGAAACCTAATCAGGCATTTTCTTAACGGGAACCGAGAAATCTATTTGTATGCACTCAAATTCCCCCCAGCTGCACAAGAATGCAAAGATTGGGGCTCATTACTGGGTAGCACAATTGCGACCACTTTACTTTCATTTTCCCACACTGCCAAACTCTGGGATTGGCGGTGACTTGAAGGATTTACCTCCAGCAGCATGGGGAGTTTATCTTGGTTCATGTCTGTGCCCCATGGGGAGTGTATCTTGGTTCATGTCTGTGCCCCCCTCCACCACACCTGTTGCTATGTTATGTGACTCTCACAGACAAAGCGGATGTTTGCTGCATAACAGTGCTAAGCCGTGATATGCAGAGCTGAAGGGAATGCATGAAAGTGGAGAGTCACAGACTAAAGAACGTTTCCTCCCATTTTCATCTCGTTAGAATGCTTTACGTTTTTACCATCAGATTTTTACCATCAGATTTTATGACATTATAAAACCTAATGAATGAGGCTCTTGGCTGAAACCTGAACAGCTTTAGAAAATTAGCAAATTAGTCAGTCTCAGACTGACCTTTTTTTAATAAAAAGTTTATTAACCACTTATGATAAGAGCCAGTGAGTTCAGAATTCGGCATGTACTTCAACATACACCACACTTACATCATGCCCTAAAGAGTACAGCTATTGTCACTGTACACGCCAGGCTACACGGCACAATGTCATTCCATGATGCTAATATTACGGGTTCCATTTACCTCTTTTCCCACAATAGTAAACTGCGAAATGTTCTTTTAACCCCGACTCTGTAAAAAAAAAAAAAAAGTAAGATGAATACATTCCTTTCTATCCTCGGTGAGGTGGCACCAACTTTTTCCTAATGTGATTTAAAAAACATCGTTTTAGTGAAACTTTGGCAACCATTTATTTCATAAACAAACCATAACCCGTAGGGCCGTCTACCGTGAAATAAATCACAAAACAGAAGTTACAATAACACGCAATAAAACGCGATGGCTCATCCGCTCCAGGGAACCCATGTTCCTCGTTCTCGGAGTTTACCCTTGCATGTCTCCCTCGCTGGAATTGTGCAATGTTTTCTCGATTTCTGCCTTCCTGAATCCAGCTTTAAAACAAGTATCATTTCAAAGTTGCTCATGAAACGAAGTCCTTCCGTAACTCCAGAGACCCCACGTGCTCTGCTTAATCCAGGCTCCACATTTCATCTTCTTGCTCTTTTGTAACTCAGTGCAAACCAATGATAGGTATGTTCTTCCACTGGCAATGGCCTGATGGTCCATAATGTAGTAATATAGTAGATTCATGTGTAAGCCGCAGTCAAAGACTTAAAAGCTATTTGCGGGACAGAGCCTTTCCTCCTTCATAGTTCAATACCAAGAGGACTGTTGTGTAAAAAGAACTCACACCGCTGATATGGTTTGCACAACAACTGCCATGATAACTCACCATTGAATCTGCTAGCTCAGACTGATGGAGGTTGTCTGGAGAGAAAATATTGAAGTGTCTTGCTCAAAAGGAAGACTACCCACACACAGATAATGTCTAACTGTTGCAACGAGGTATGTACAAAGTATCTGCAGGGGTCTGCAACCTTTGGCTCGCCAGATGATTTAGACTACAATTCCCATCAGCCCTATCCAGCATTTCAATGGTGAGTAATCATGGGGCTTGTAGTAAACAATTGCAGGAAGCCTGCAGATTGCAGAATCCTGATCTACAGTAACGTTTTTGGCTGTGCTACATATTGGGTGCCTCACACATTTTGCAAAAGAGCCACACAAGAAAAATATTTATTTTGTAATTCATTGACCTAAGTAACTTAATCAATGATCAGCCCAAAACTGAAGATTACATACAGTGACACATACGCAAGATTGCTCTCTACGAATCCACAACAAGGCGATTATATAGGCCTAAAGTTAGCTGGGCCTGAACATATGGGGCAGAAAATAAATCCATTCTGAGGTTCAGACTGGAACAATCTTCTTTGGTTAAATACATGTTTTTATTTAAAGAGATGTGGTTGAAGTTAGTGAACTGGAAAAGGGTGCTAGCATATACACCGTTAAGAGTTGCACAACAATGGAAACATATTAAAACTCACAGGATGTGGTGCTGCTTTTGTATTAAGTACAGGATCTTAATAATGTACCCAGCCTCCGGAGCAAGCATGAAGCAGAAGGGGGTGAAGAATGAGTAGGTAAGGGGGCAGGGTGAGGGGGATGTGAAGCCACCTGAAGCCAAGCATACCAAGACTGTGTATTTCTTCAAAGTGAGAATACCACTTCCTGGAGGTCATTGATGCGTTCTCTGGATTGGTATAAATGATGGCAAAACTGACAGTGCACTTTTTCTACCATGTTTACAAATCTGTGGGATTTTCTTTGATTTGGCAGGCAGAGTTGGACAGGAGAGCAGACTTTTTGTGTCTGCCTGCTTTTTGAGGTCCGCCTGTAAAACTTGATTTTATTCCCAGGAGCATTGCGGGGAGAATCAAAGAATTAAAGGCAAATGAAGAATGCCTGCATTCAAGGTGAGAGGGACCTGAATAGTGCCTTTTCCTGTTTCACTTGTATCACATTTCTTTCATTTCTACAAATCGGAGGAACCTCTGGGATTCAGGTAATCACCTGCACACCTGGGACACAGCACTGAACACATGGTGCAGATTATTTCATAAACAAAACCATCCCAAGAAAAATATTAGGCCTTGTGTTATTGCCCCAAAAAATGAATTTGAATATTTTTACATTGACAACAGTAAATTATGAGTACTCCAAGGCAAAACACCCAAATGTGTCAGAATTATAATTCAACTAACCACAGAAATACAGTTAATTCTGAGAAAAGTCCAGTAAATTATCCTGTGCTTTCATAGGATTGTGGGATTTAATGATAGCCACATAACAAGAAAGGGAAGGCCAAGTTAGGCCTCATATGCAAAATACATGCACCCGAAGGAAAGACACACTGGCAGCTTACCTTCAAACTGCAATACTACTAAAGATACCCAACAAATCCAAAAATATGTACTTCTGCAAATAACATAAGAACGATTTGAACATCAAAAGCACAGTTTTGGCTGAGAGCTAAACAAAGCAATGTCATTAAAACTGTCAAACATCAATAAGTGGGCCTTGCAGGCGAAATTCAAAGTCGTGTGAATATCTTTCCTTTCAGGCGACTAAAAGCCCACTTTCCAGCACAGAAATGGACAACAGATGTATTAAGAATATACTTGTGATGTGACCAAAATGAACAGCAGCCCTTCACTTAAATTTGCCACATTAATAAAGAGTGTTGTCTGCAAAGTAAAAGGTATCCTCATACCATAATGAACATTCCAAAAGTTATACTAGTGTGAAGACACACTCTCTCCTGAGAGTAAGTGACCCTGATAAATAACAGAAGGATGTTGCACCGCTTTTGGATGAAAAGGAAACATGGTGCTATTTGCCACATGCATTTGTTCAAATCTATGTTTCAAATTGCAAGAAATTTCAAGCAGGCAGGGAAATTAATCTAACAAATGTTGCTCTAAGATTGCTTGGAAAATCGAAATGTGTATGTGATTTAAAAGTAAACCCTTATCAAGAAGTGCTGATGTTTATGCTCTAGTCATGGTACGAAGTATTCTTTAAAGTGACAAAAGGAGTTTGGGGGTCGAGAGGGTTGAACTGGAAATTAAGACGTGTGTTTAAAAGTAGCATCCTAAAAAGTGAGTTTTGCAATTGAAGCTTTGTTTTCTGCCACAGTGAAAGTGGCATGTGAGATTAAGCAAAATGATTATTCATAGAGCTTATAACTTGAACAAATATATATTCTTTACATACCTCAGCCTGGTTTGTGGCTCACTGTTGGCACAGGAGGGGTATTTATGTGGCTCTATATGTGCCGTCAATAGTGTCAGCTCTAAAAAAAAGTCAATTAATTGTCCTGAGGTTCCTTGATTGGAGGGGAGAAGGTACTCCCCAGGTCAAGGGTGGTCTCTCAATATATTGCTACAGGATCCTGTTGTGCTTTATAAACAATCACCTTTCTATTGTACATGTAAGAAATGACCAACATTTAGATTCTAATAATAACACCAGAGAAGATCTGTTTAAAAGACAATGTATTATTTAAATTTGGATGTATTCACCGTTACAAATACCTTGTTATGTGCTTGGCAAAATATTGTGTGTTCTATTGTCTTACACCTTGCCATTAAATGGAAAGTGAATAGGCCCTTTAGGCATACCTGAAACATAAGATGTTATGATTTGGCTGAGTAAAATGCTGAATAGTGTTCAAGTGAATTAATTGATAAACTAACTGTGTCAATTCAGCCTTGCATACAGGTTCCCATTGGAGGTTTAAATACCCACGGGTCTAGCCTAGGCCCCTCTGGATGGAAGGATTGTGTCCTTAGTCATGAATAACCCATTCAATTCTGAGGACAAAAGGTCTTGTTAACATGCCTTCTGAGTTAATGAGCAGCCCGACTTTCACAAGTCTATTTATGGACAAGATCATCCTATAAATGCACACTAAAATGCCCACAGAAATGAAATACATTGTGAAATTAAAATCTGAAGTGATGAGGGCTTTGGATGGACTTCAAAGAATATGTTTTTGCACATAGAGTGTTCACCATTTAACACTGACATCTAAAAGGCAGACCACATGGTTGTTCTGATAGAATGAGAACACAAGTACCTGCCATAATACTCACATCAATAATTGCCTGAGATGCCTGCTAGCATCAAGTTTTATTACGCCATAAATGCAGCTAAGGTTTGGAATCCATAGGAAATCATGCACCTTTTAAAATTGACATGACACTTTTAAAAATGTTGGCTCCAAACTCTGAAAGCAGACCAGTTATTAACATGGGGCTTGTTGTGTTTAGGAGCTGAGAGCCTTTTCTCGAAGCTGACACCATATTTGCATTCCCTATCACTATTAGAAATGAATAAATAGTATATTTTCATAATATTATGAACAATTAAAGCACAAATGAATGCAGGCATGCTTCTGTGATGATAGAGTACAGCAATCCATATTTCATTAATGTAGCATGTTGTTACCATGAATTATAGAATACAAACAAGTGAACTTTCAATGTTTTAAGAGAACATTGGTCTCCCACCTTTTTTTCTGTTCGCACATATAGAAATTATAGTCATGCAATGAACATTGGGTGTGTGTATACAATAGGAGTGTCTGCCCATGAGGCAGGACAATCAGATAGTGTACCATAATCATGACATATATATGGGAATATTTTACACTTTAAAAGAGGGAGCGCACAAGGCATAGTATTCTGATTCTTGTAAAAGCTTCAGCGAAGAACATTGCCTTTCCCTATGGGAAGAGTGCTGAATATGGATATAATGTTTAGTTGAAGGCCTTGTCCTTCAGGGATCAACACCAACTTAACTGGAGGCAGACCAACAAAGGACCCTATGGGGAATGGGGAATTACAGTTACCGCCCAAACCTTGATCCAGCGCTAATAGTGCCGGACCGGTTGGTGGTAATGCTATCAGTGCAGGTGGTAACCTTGCGGTAATACTGCTGGGAATGCCGCCCAGCTCGTGATGAGGCCCATTGTTCCTTATCAATTTTTATTTAGCATGTGAGGTTCAGGATAGGATTTTGGACACGGGGCAGAGATCTTTACATGGACAGTCTGACACTGACAGTTTCGTTTGTCAGTTGTGTTGAGACAGGGAAACCCCTCATGGTGGTAGTGTGAGATAGGATGTTCACCAATCCCCTTTTCTTTGGTATTAAATAACCTTTATAGCAACCACCATGACAACCCTGTGTCTGTGTCTTACACCTGACTCCTCACATAGCCTATAGATAATTGAAGGAAAACACCATATGTTTGCTGGCAGAAGAATACAATAGCAGTATTTTGTTGTTGAAGGCTTGATTAAACATTCCATGTGGAGAATATAAGGAGTTGCAACAGGATATGAGGTGGATAGTCTCAGTCAGAGTAATCCCTGTGAAAACAGAGGGAGACGATTGTTAGCAACAGAAACTGGCCATTTTACTGGGGAAACTGTATTGCATACTATATCTACAACACTTGGTCCTATCATTACAAAGGCAATTGCCTCTTTAATGAATGCCCTATGTGGCGGGTCAAAAGAAGGACCCAGACTCTGGTTTTTCACCTCACTGGTGTTTTATTAAATTATTTACTGAAAAATCCTGACTTTCCCTAAGATATACGAATTTCCTTACTTAACAAAACTAGCTAGGATGCTCGTCAGTCGTCCGTGAAATACTAAAACCAAAATGCAGTGCACTGTCCCAAATCTAACTTACTCTGGCCCTAGCATTATTAAGAATAACGACAATTTAGGAAAATGACTTGTGTCGCCTATTATGCGGTCTTCCACAAATTCCAGTTCAAAAAGATGCTTTTCAAAAACAGTCTTTGGTGATTCTTTTCATCAAATAATATAGTTCGGCAAGGTTTCAACCTTCTCTTTTATTTGATTGGTCCTTCTCCTTCTTTTAATTTTCTCTTTTCTGATTATCTTGACTAGAGCTAACTTGTGAGCTCGGGTAGTGATTCTCAGTCTCTTTTGTTATTCGTCCTATTCCCGTTCCACTGGGGTGAGTATGAACACTCCAAGGATAATGTGTACTTTCTTCCGATACTTTCAATATTTTCTCTCCTCTGGGACGAGTATAATTGTTTCAATAATAATTCTCTATCACCTCATTATTAGTGTGCCGGTCTGGAAAAAATGCTGGGAAATATTCAGGTAATTTTGGCTTCAGCATTATTTCCAGATTGGCACACTTCAAGAGTTCCGATGTGGGCCACGGATCTCCTGGCATTCCTGACCTGCTGGGAGTTCAGGCCACTACAGGTGAACAAATTCCTGAATCACTGGCACTGTTGATATGATATGATATGATATGGCATTTGTAACGTGCCTATACACAAGTGTTTCAAGGTGCGACGAGGCGGGGGGAAACAAGGGGAGACAGACAACGATCCTACTAGGCCAGGTGTCATTCAGATCGCGCAAGTGCAAGGGTAGAGGGGAAGGGAAAGTGCAAAAGGGAGGTGGAGAGGGGAGTGTGCAATACAGGGTTAAGAGCATACAGGATAAATAACAAGGGCCAGCTAGTGGCAAGTGCTAGATAAGTGCTGGGAAGGGGGGCTGTAGGGATACAGACACAGTCCCGCGGTGCAGGGGGTTGCCAGGTAGGCAGTGCAGGGGAGAGTGGCTGGGCCATGGACTAAGAGCGGTGAGTGGCCCAGTTGCAGATTCAGTGCAGTTTCAGTAAGTTTAGCAGGGGAGAGGGGGAGAGAAGGCGGAGGCAAAGAGGAAGGTTTTGAGGTGCTTCCGGAACCGGAGATGGTTCTCCTCGAGTTTCAGGGAGGCAGGAAAGCTGTTCCAGAGGGATGCCCCTGCAGCGGAGAGAGATCTGCCCCCAACTCATTGTTTGGAGAAGCGGCTGACCCTGAGGGAGTTGGAGGCGGATGAGTGAAGAGCTTGAGAAGGAAGATATTTAGGAAGAGAGAGTGGAAGGTATTTTGGCCCAAGGCCCCAGAAGGCCTTGTGGACAATGCAGAGGGTTTTGAACTTGATCCTCGCAGTCACTGGGAGTCAGTGTAGTGATTTCAGTCCTGGAGAGATACGGTCCCTGGGCTTGAGGCCAAGGACAAGTCTCGCAGTTCTGTTAGTAACAGTGCCGTGATTCAGGAAATCCCAGGTATCCTGGCACACTTAGAATGAAACATTTTGTCTTTATTTTCATTGGGATGAGTATGAGATTTCCAATAATGATTCTCAACATATTTATTTTCACTGGGATGAGTATCAGCATTCCAGTGTTGATTTGCAATATCTTTATTTTTAATTGAGATGAGTATGACCATTCCAGTAACGATTATTACTTTCTTCCAAAACTCTCAGTATTTACTCTTCAATGGGATGATCATGAGTATTCCAATAATGATTATAGTTCTCCCTCCCGGGCCTCCGACTTCCCCCGTTACCTAGAGCTCGGAGGATACCATCACCAGGGCTTGCAGGCGTTGGGGACCTTCTCTTATCAGGTTGACTTTTCTCATCTCACACATCACTATGAATGTTTCCTCCGTTCTTTCTGCTCTGGCATTCTTCTTCGTGGTTTCACCATAGGAAGTATCAACATTGTGACCGGACCTCTTGGTCGACTACCTGTTAGCAGTCAAGCCACTACACGGTTCATTCTCTGGACACCTTGGGGCCTCTTCTATTTCCCCCATCTCCTGGGTTGCTTCACGTTAGGCATTAAGCTCCACAGATACACACCTCTCAAGGGTTGGACACTGTGCATCCTGTTTCCCCTCTGCGTAGCTTGAACAGCTGATTCAATCTTCCTGGCTTCTCATTCTGGTGTCTCTGCCTTTTATTTTATGATGTTGTCAGGGAACTTCCCTTGCGGACTGTTAAAGTCCTTTCTCTCTGTCAAGCTCCTATTCTGTATTCCTCCATTGCGTTTTTCCATCCAATACCACATTGATTTGCTACTGTAGGTGTTAGTAATGCATTTCACAGACAATAGTACACTTTAATTGATTCTTCATCCTTTTATTCAAAAGAGGTAATTGAACGTTAGGGCTTAAGTAGTCCCTTCCCAGAATGTGAGTACTTGTCTGCTTGCCTCTACCCCTTTGCAGGGTATTGCATAGTGGGCTCACCTCCCTAGCCTCACAGGGAAAGGCTTCCCCATGGGGAGAAGTGACAGAATCCTGCAAATCTTCACACCTGTCAGTGACTTGTATCAGAGTCAGTTACTAAAGAGCTTGCTTGATGCTCAAATTACAGGAGCCTTAGTATGTGGGACATCTCCAGAAACCTATTGCAAACCTATCTAAAAGAGAAGGTAAGCGATTATGTGATTGACAACCATCAAAGTATGTCTTATGGGTTCTATAATATTTAATTGCCAGATATTTAAAAGTGATAGACTTGCTCAAACTACATTTGGAATTTGGTTTTTGCATTTTGTTTTTTCTTTTTCTCTGTTAATGACTGTTCTCCTCTATTCTAATCCAGACACATACCACTATGGGGTGTTAAACCTTCCTACTCATTGGGAAGACAACTACTTTATCAACAAAAGGAAGGTCTCAGACAATGATAAAACAGCGTACCATATCTAATCCTCATGACAATAAGAGGAAAGCCTTAAAGTAAATAAAGGCCTCCTACACATCCCAACTAATGTTTCTTAAAACACACATCATTGTATTATGCAATACAGCAATTCAATCATTTTTCACTTTAATAAACACAATTGTTAAAAACATTTACATCAGTATTAAACATATGATGTTGCAAAACATAGATAATTCAATCAATACAATGATGATACACTATGTATGTCCTTTGCACGTTAGAAAATCAAGTCTCTATCACTTGATTGCTCATAGTGTTTGTCCTATGATGATCATTGTTCAGTATGTTTCTCGTTGCCCTACTTATATGTTTCTGTCCTCAATGGCTGTTCTATGTCAAACATTCATCAGAGGCTGCATATGTGTATCTTTAAGTGACTCCTACTGGCATCCACTGTTTTTTAAAGTGGCTTGAGATGAATTTCACTATTCTTTTCTGTGTGTTTTTCTGACGATGCCTGTGTGGTTTTGCTGCTTAACATTTTTCACCAAACTGCAACCTTCGGTGTTGCTTTACCTGTTTCACAAGTCACAGCTCTTCTTCCTGTGCCTCGCCTTCTTGGTGGATGAAGGTTGGGATAAATGAGTCCTAAATCACCCTTCCATGGATCAAGCACTGGATTTAGTTCTGTTATTAGGCATTTCATGCATGGGTCTTTAATGGCTATAGATGTGTAGAACATTGGGATGCACACCAACTCTAAGAAAAAGGCCTTGGATGTTCTTCCACACATGATAGGATCCCGAACGCATCGCTTTAATCCGAGATACCAAGAAGATGTGGCGCAGGAAGAAGAGCTGTTCCTTTTGAGACCTTCCTTTTGTTGATGAAATACTGACTGTTCTCCACCATAATCCCATCTGTACACACCCTCAGACCTCTCCCACAACTATATGTTAACTCCACAAGCAAATGTAGGTCCTCCAAATTTACCATTTTCAAATTAGTGTCAAGAAAACCACCATCTAGATTCCAGCTGTCCCATGACTGTGTCTCTGCAAGGATCACTCTTAGAAAGTGTTTTTAGTTCAGAACCGGACCCTGGTAAAAGAGAGCAAGCAGACTTTCTGGTCATTTGTTTGAGGTTTGTTCTGGTCCTGATCATATCACAGGGAATATGTGTTCATTGATCCCCAACTTTTGTTGGCTGTCTGTCAAGATCTGAGTCCACGTGGATTAGAATACCTCCGTCCCCAAGTACCAGTCAGAGAAGAGCAAGTAACTCGCTGACCGGTTATTGGGGGCAAAGGTGGCCGGAAGAGAGAACACCGGGTCCCAGAAGGCTGCAATGGAAATACAGTGTTAGATATGCAAGTATACAGACTGTACTATAAGGAATAATCATACACAAGGATACCTACCTGTGGGAATGGCCGATGTCAGCTCTTGACCTAACTGTTCCCTCTGGTTGTTTAGAGATGGAGGAGATGGTAAGAAATATCTGTATAACAGGGCCCACCTGGGTCGTGAAAGCAATGATGCTAGGGTTCACAAAGTACTTGAGTTGTAAGTCCAAAACAACAAATCCAGGGTTGAGAATAACTAATTCAGAAAGCAGAGTCCAAAGGAGCAGCAATTCAGGTTGACAGTCCGAAAAAATCATACACCAGATCCAACAAGGGCAAACCAAAGCTCAGTGAGTACAAAAACGAGATCCAAGGTCAAAAATCCAAAAGAAGCAAGGTCCGTTATCAGGAGGTAGCCAAACGCTGTCAGAACAGCTGAGAAGCGTCAGGTGACTGAAGTAGACTGAATTTATACCAGCACTTCCTCATCACGTGACTTCCATGTTGATATCACGTGAGCGTGATTGTGAGGGACACGTGATCACCTTCTCGGTCCGCAATGCTGTGCTAGAGGTCGGGAAGCGAGGCGGAGTCTCCGTGAATGCAGGCACCATGGCAACCCCCAATACACCTGGGGCCAACAGCACCAGGGGTGCCGCGGCGCACGGGCTCCGGTGTCCTGCTGGGCATGAATGATGGCGGAAGGTAAACACGGTGCACGCCGCCGCAGGGACGAGCCCCCAGGATGCAGGCTTCCGGATGACCGTTTGTCAAGTATTTTCGTGTCGTGTTGCATGACACTGTTTCTGACACAATTTAACCATATGATGAAGCATAGGCATCAGCAAGAACATTGAAGCTACTGAGCACATCAGAGGACACAGATACAATCATTTTGGATTACCTCAGCCATAATCTACAGACTGGTTCACGTTCCTGAATATAGAACGGTTCATTCAACATTTTTTAGAACAAAATTGGACAATATATACCGAAAGAAAATAAAAGTGGAATGTCCTAAACCAATAATAAAAGGTAAACAGAATTTGATATCAGTGCTCACTCCCAATTTAGGAACCTTTGTTCTAGGTTTGTAAATTATGTAAATTAAGAAATTGATTGAGTATAGGCCAAGTGTATGGATGGAATCCTTAAAGCCACAGGTCATCTCCTTAAAATTATACATTTGGCAGAATAAATTACGGAGTATTTGGGTTTGGATTTGATTATTAGATGGGCCCAGATGTTGTCATGTTTCATTGGTGACACAGATGCCTTCCTCATTCAGGAATGTAAGGGTTTACTTTTGAAGATGCACCCAAAATGAGTGGCTACAGGAGGATCCCAAGCTGTTGAATGTTCCTCTGCCTTCTTATTCAGATATAGCTTTGTCAATGAAATAGGGAAATGTGTTTTCACCTTTATAAATCAGGACAAAGCCCAGACCACCGTAAAAAAAATTTCCAAGTACCGTTTGTATCAGTGACAGGCACTACATGGGCTGTCTGTCTGTTTGAGCTCAGCAATCCTGCTTGCAGCAAATAGTCCAGTTTTCCTGTCTCTGATCCAAGATTACTTAGTTCATGAGAAGAAGAACATGCCAGAGGGGTAGCATCCCCAGGAGAAGGGTGGGGCATCCTTACCGAAATGTAAGTATATTTTATATTCCAGTCAAACATGTCACAGAAGGGGGTCCTATACATTTCTTCTTGGCATATTGGGTGCCTTTTTAAAAGAACATTGGGTATTAGACACTTTGCAGGGGTTCCTCCTAGAATTAACAAGTATACCCACACAAATAAATCAACCTCCTCCCTATCTGGTCTCTGACACAGCAGCAACTGATTCAGAACGAAGTATAGCAATTATGGAACAAAAGGGTCACATAACGAAGCACTCAGCTAATTCATAATGCCTAATGCACCATCTTTTTGGTAAGGAAGGGAGACAAAATGTTTCTTATTGTCTTCAACTTGAGGTCTTTGAATAACGATGTGCTGCAAAGACACATCAAGATGGAGGCAATTGCCTTTTTATGAGACATTTTGTGGCCCAGAGATTGGTTAATAGATCTCAAGAGTGCTTATACAATGATACTGATTTCTCCAGAACAATGTCACATTTTAAGTTTTCAGTGGAATCTTACACATTTTCAGTGTATTTCTTTACTTTGCTGTCAGTGCTCAGCTGCTTATTTTTTTCTGAAATTGTTATGCTCAGTACTAGCACATTTGAGAGCAACAAAGCTTGCTTATATATTAAATTATATTGTTATAATAACACAGGACGAGTCCTAGATAAGGAGGGACACTCAGACAGTGTTATTTCTACTGCTGAATTAGGTCCAACCCAGAAGAATGCATTCCCAGGTTTTGTATCAATTATGTCTCCACTGCATTTACACTTCCAAGACTCAACATTGTAGCACTCTAGGAAGAGGTTTCTCAGGTTTTGAAGGTCAAGAGGGTGACGGTGAGACAATTACCTTAAGTTAAAGGGTTTCTTATCACAATCCATGTTTGGGATCTTTCCAGGGCATTGCATTACAGGTCTCTGCAGTGGCTGAAAATACTGCACATACATGCTAGGTAAGACTTTTCATACTGGGTCTTACTTTCTTCAGTGTACATAATATTTGCTATGGTGAGTAAAGCATATGGAAGCTTGGACCAGAAGAGTAATTTGTGGTTACCTTCAGGTCTTCCCTTATAGTCAGATGCCAGCCTCACAGGCTGTGGAGCAAGGTGTGTCCTACAATCAACTGAAAGGCAATGGTCAAAACAGAAGTCTTGATTGCGCATACATTGGTTAGAGAATATGGTAGGCTCCTCTACAGTGCAGCGTTTCACAAAGAATAGATTATGGTGTATGATCTGGTTGACGATGGACAACTCTTCCACAGTGAAGCATATAAAAAAAACTGGGGGTACAGAATTCAAGACATGGATTGACCTAGCCATACCCTTTTTGGGAATTGTGTCTGTCTAGACGGTAGAGCAAAGGAGAATGTTTACCACACCTGCAAAACAAGATAGTGGACTAGTGCTCCATGCTTTTGGAGGTCTTAGCAGATTGGTGTAATTTCAGTGGTGTTTTTCTTCACATCTGGGAATTTTGAGGGTCCTATTAAGATAGATTTTTTTGCGCCATCTCTGAACAAGCATCTACCTGATTTGTTCAGGTTGAGGATGGATCCGCAGGCTTAGTCAGCAGCTGTGGCAGCAGATGCATTTTTCAAAGGTTTTATTCATCAAGGTTGAATTAAGCGCTCCCACTATTTACAATGATACCTAGACTAACTGTGCATGCAATGTAGAAGGTAAACATGGTGCTCGTATCACCATTGTGGTAAGTCCAAGCATGGAGACTTTTGACTAACCAATATTATTACCATCTTTCCCACAATTCCTAGCAAGCCACAATGGGAACACACCCATTGGTAAAGTCCAACAAGCATTTTCTCATGGCATGGATACTTTTGGGAACAGAAGCACACCCATAAACATTTTACAAACAGCTGCCTCATTCATCAGAAAGTCTGTGGCCCCACACTCCTTTCATTCCTAGAGCTCTGCCTGGAATACCTGGATTGGCTGGTGTTGGTGAAATAATAGAGGTCAATTTAAGGAAGATGGAGTAGATGTCATACATTTCTTTACAAACTTGGCATCAAAATGTTCATATTACATAGTTAATATGTATTTATCGTCCATCTCCACTCATCAGGTGTTGGTAGCAGGGCTTTCAGTTGGGGAACATCCATTTGTTTGTAAACTTTTGAAGGGTACACAATATCAAAGGTATCCAATTATGTGGGACGTAGATTTTTTCCTATATTTGTTCCAGGATTGGCCATCTAATCAGTGACGAATCGTAAAAGCATTATCATCTAAATTGGTCACATTAACGTGAACTATTGCCTTTAGAAAGGTTTCCGGGGGAAACGGTCATTTGATATAAAAAGTAGTGTTTTTATCAGCGCGGAATATCTTTTCATTTGTCTAAACAAGCTATTACTGCTTCCGATGTTTTTAACTTCCCTGCATTTCCTCATGCACACCAGTTATGTGAGGTTAAATGTTAAAAGCAATATGAATTAGTAGTGCCTGACACAATGAGGTTTAAGATAGATTTAGTTATTCATTTTCCAAAAGCCTTTAAACCAGTTACCTCTCATACACTGGTTAGATGGGTCACGTGGATTATGAAAGAAGTCGGGAGATGTTTGGGCCTTTAGGGCCCCTTCTTCTTGGGGTGCTATGGTATCCTGACTTTCTATGATGGGACCAGGTTAGAGGGCATCAGTAAGACTGCTGTTTAGTCTAACACTTCTGTTTCCTGTAGATTGTATTGCAAAACTGTTATACATGTTTCAACTGTGGTGGTATCACAGCTTTCAAACTTGCAAAATAGGAACTTCCTTGCCATGCCATAAAATTATGATTAAAGAAAAGACACAGTATGCACACCCACTTTAACCAGGAAATGCTTGTGATGCTGATCGGGATTTAGTGAGGTGCAGAGGAGAAAAACACTGCCTTGACACTAGGTATTGGTACATAACAAAAAGAAGAAAAGTGTCCACGGGCTGTGGAACACTCGCGTCACCTGCACACTCGGGATATTGCCAGTGGCAATCAGTAGTTCAAAAAAGTCTAAATCATGTTCTCTGGGATCTATTTCAATGTTCAATTTATAAATTCCTTGCAACGCAATGGGAAGTGAGAGTACAACTAGATAAATACATAAGTAGCTGGCTAGTTCATCACTGAAAAATGGTATACTCAAAAGATCATAGTCACTTCAATTCTTGTTTAATGTGCTTAGTTTAGTAATCCTCAAATCGCTTGATTGTTGATTTAAAAAAAACAAAATTTTATTAATGCATGCCAGTCTAAATGCTGAGAAACATAAAGAAACCCTCAAAGCACCTGTGTTCAACTCAGCAGCATTTTGAGTATAGCCAATTTGTTATATTTAGTTGCCTTTTGAGTATAGCCACTGTATAGAGCTTAGCAGCACTTTGAACTCGCCCCTTCGAACACTAGCTGCATTGTGATTATAGCATTGTTTTAAATTCAGCTGCATTCTTGAGTATAGCCACTGTGTTATATTTAACTGCATTTGAGTATAGACACTGAGTTAAATGCAGCTGCATTTTGAGCAAAGGCACTGTGTAGAATTGAGCTGCGCTTAGATTTCGTCCTCTTCTAAATTCAGCTGCATCTACAACACCAAGAAACCAGCCAGGACACACATCTTATGGATGATGGTTGAAGGAATAGTCACCCACCTTCACGCATCTGCTATCATGCACTACTTTAAGACACATTGCACAACAGATCTGCCATAAAAATGCAGCTATCCCCCAGAGCAAAAATGTGATCGAGCTGGACACATGATGAGTCTCCTGCAGTTCCATAATCTCCAGACTACCTCACAGAACCCATCCACATGCCAACTTGACATGGGTAGCAGGCAGGGAGTTGGCCACACCTACCTACCTTCGTATTGGCTAAAATGCACACATGCATTTTGAACTTCTCTGATGAATTACCCATGGTCTTCGGTCCCCTGAGGGCATTTGCCTACAGTGCTTTGCCAAATAGAAAAGGTGCTATACAAATGACAATTATATTACATACAAGACTCAGGCGTTTGCCCTTTTGTTCAGGTCATGGAGGAAGGGGAGGAAGCATAGCTCTGGGGCAGTGCGTTTCACTGCAAGACAAGGCAGTGAAACACAGGTTTGAATTCTGATCTAGCGCTTAGAAACCACTTGCTGGAATTAAGCCCATTATAAATGAGCAATAAAATAAATACATAAAAACAATTAAAATGGACATCTCCAGGTTACATTATGAGAACACTTTCATAACAGGCCACAAAAGAAATACTTGTCACTGTTGGAATTCATGCAAAAGTTCCCTGTTCAATTAATCTAAGACGCACATCCTTTTGAACAACATACCCATCGCGCTCTACCTTCAGTCAGATTTCCAAAGAGGTCCAGTGTACCCTTAAGATGGTCTGCATGAGCTACAAGAGCATACATTGAAACCCACAGAAATATTTGTTGAGAAACTATTACTTTCAGGAGACTCTAGGCATCTCTGCAGAAAAAGAGCTAATCCTGGAAATTGCTAACAAAAAAAGAAAAACGTTGACCCAATAATTCTCTGTGAATATCTAGAGCGCCCTACTCCTTGAACAATGGTGAGCCCTGGTCCTTATGATTTGAAGCAATGAGGTCAAGCCCATACTTTTCAAGAAATACATCACACACTTCATGAGTAAGTCTAAAATACCATTCCGGATCCGCCATTCACTGCAACATCTTGTGGTGTAGTTTGCCATAGTCACCTTGGAAACTGGGTCTCCAATCCATTGGATGCTATTTCTCCACAGGCCCAAATGGCCCAGGCCCAACCAACCACACCTTTTGTGCCCTTCCAATACCAGTGGACTAAATCCTAAACCTTTAGTGCCTAGTGCACCACTTCCTTCCCTTGTGTGTTGATGGATTTTTCCCAAACCATTGCCTGCATCATTCACATTTAGTCTAATCTCCCGTGGGGGTTTCTATCCACTACCTCCCTGGAACATGATGCACCCTGGTTTTAGATTCTATCTCACCAGATCCCCCCACACCCAAAACCCCACTATGACTTGTCTGGCATCAGATCTGCCGTATAATCCTCTCCCTAAACCTCTCCCTGCCCACAGCATTTCTTCAGCATTATGCCCAATGCCACAGTTCTAGGAGAGACTGTGCATCAATGCTGTAAGCTGCATAATGATCCCATTTGCAAGCTATACTACTTAACATTTTTATATTTTATTTTTATTTGTGTATTTTCCATCTACACCTAATAGGCACACTATAGGCATCTACACTGATATCACTTTCTAGCTGGAATGTGCTCGTTTCCCTTTTGAGTGTGTCATCCAAAAAAGAATGGTGTAGAATATGCAAAGGGAATGATGGCATTTGCGGATGGGTACACATGCACCCTGCTTTGGGCATGTTCCCCATGATTCACACTCATGCCAAAGCGGTGTTGCAGAGGTCCCTTCCTCTAACGATCAGCCATTAGCGGAAATCCCTCAGTAACGCTGTTGGCCTGCTTTTGGCAAGCAACCTCACTGGCCACAGAGGGGAGCAATTCTGCACTCTTCTCCCATGCAACCCGGGTAGACCCTAGTTGCTGCTAGGTTCTGCACAGCTTGCCTGGCTGGGGAGCTGAGCCTCTGTCCTCGGTCCTCACAACCCGATAACCTTTGGCAACAACTTGTTATGTTATGTGATCGCACATTTCACTCCTAATTATAGGTTTCTGATACTCTCTGTCCCTGTTGGACTCGTTATACAATTGTGAAATGATGTCGTATCTAGCTAGACCTAGCACACGAGAATGCATCATTACCTTGTCATATGATGCTCCATTCCATATAAGAATGGCGCTAGCAACGTGGTGTATGCATATAGCCATGTAAAGGTGCACAGGGCGGGACACAAGGAACATGGCCCCTCTCAGTACTTGTTTATCATTATATTATTAATCCCATTCCGTATATCAAATAGAGCAAATGGGAAACGAACATGGGAAGCCCCAATCAATGGGATCGGTGCTGCGGCACAGTCGTTATATGTGCACCCTTGATTTATTGCAATGCCTCCAAAATAAATGGCCCCGTTCCTGCTTCATTTCTTGTGCGAGAATGTATTTCCATTTTATGAGACATGTTCATGCACGTTTTTTTAATCAAACATTAACATTTGCTGTTCACCTCTGAACCCGTCCTCTCAGACACAGCAGTGGTGTGTTTATCCATTCTCCATTCGGGGAAATTATCATTTTCATCTTTAATTGCAGGTCAAGGAGCGGAGACCCCTACGTGCGCTTTTTGTTTTCCCTGGATATGTAAATCAAAGATGGCTGACTGCACTGGGAGAGCCGCTTCCCCTCCAGGGTAACTTATGCAGCAGATGCATCGCCAATCCGCTCATTGTACAGATATTGATCCTGCCTGCCCATAATGAACTGTAACAACAACTCTATTACTTGGGGCTCCCGGATTGGCTGAGCATAATACGAAATTAGCCGGCCTGTCAGTATCGATTTCCCAACCTAGATTACTTGTTACAAAAGACTAGAGCTGTCTGCACCGTAATTGAACAAGTTAACTCCTTGTCTCATAAAATGTAAACCTGCATTGATTGGCCGCTGTGGTATGCAGAAGCCGGCGACTTGTGATGGCGCGTAATCGCCGTGCTGCTGCAGCGCGCTGTCTCTTTTGTTTTCTGAGATCCAAGTGGCAGCGCTAGGAAAGGGCTTCAGGCTACACAGCAAATAAGGTGAAAAAAAAACATATAATGCAGGCGTGCTATTTTCTCCTCAGCGTGAATGAACACTGCGTGTACAACTCCTATTTTCCGAAAAATATATATCCAAGCTGCTGACTCATAAGATGCCCTTAGTTTATGTTTACTACGGTCTGTTGAAAGCAACACACAGAACATAGAACACCTTAGAAAACACACATATGTAACAAATGTATTTTTGTTTTGTAAGGTGTCCTAGGTGATAGGGTGCTTCTTCAAGGCCCCGGGCTGAGGACAAATGTTTCATTTTTTTTACTATGGTCTGTTGAAAGCAGCACACAGAACATAGACCACCTTAGAAAACACACATATGTAACAAATGTATTTTTGTTTTGTAAGGTCTCCTAGGTGACAAGGTGCTTCTTCAAGGCCCCTGGCTGAGGACAAATGTTTCGGTTTGGGTAAAGCTCTGCCTTTACATGCGCTGCTTGTCTTATTCAGGTCTTGGTTCTATAGATGGATGGGTTGTATGTATGGATGGGATATATGTATGGATGCTTGGGTCACAGAGAATGATAGCAGAAGTATAATTACTACGAGACCCACCCTTTCTTTGATTTTGCCTGCTGAGGTATAGGTTCAAATAGAGCTTTCTATCCAACCTTACGCTCCATGACTAGTAGCGGCTGGTGACTTTGAAAGGTGGTGGGGTGTAATGTATCAGGGCAAATTTGGAAGCGCAGCGAGCAAGTCCAACCCACATCAAGTGGGGTGCAGGGTTTTACCCCGTCAACATTTTGGAAATATGGCTTCCAAAATGTTCAATTTACTGTCCAAACTCATACAAATATGACCTAAAAAGCACTTGGTTTTAGGATGTAATGGTGGTACATTATTCTTACATGTGCAAGTATGATGATGTATAAAACTCAAACAAGCTAGAGGTACAGCATCATGATTTATAATACACTTCCATCTCCAAAACCCAAATAACCAAACAACATATATAGGAAAAAATAAGAATAGGTGGTGTGTGGACGTGCGCAACACTGTACGATATTAAGTACAACACAACCTAGATTTCTGGCCCATGGACCCTCCTCACCTCGACTTGTGGTTAATGTGCCTCGTATAGACCCAAAATAAATGTGTGGTTGCACATAAGGTTCAGAACCAACAACCAAACGTGTGTAATGGTATTAATTGGATGAGGAGGAATTAATTACATTGCCAAGAGAAGTTTTGCGAGGAAATTAGGAATAGGATTCATTAGACCTATAAACATTAACAACTACCTTATGCCACAGCGTCTGACATTTCGAAGTAAAACAAGCGGCTTTAAGTTTTATAAAGGTCTTTGTCAAAAGTCTACTCCAAGTCTGGTCTTCAAGAACTCCAACCCGACCAGGTTTGCAAGATTACCACTGAATATATAAATAATGTACATGTGTATATACTGTATTGCAATGTATTTTATCCCTGAAAATATGCAATGGATTACTATCTTGGGGAGCGGACTTCGATAACCACTCATCTATGCTGCATATGTGTATCACATAAAAGTTTCCATGAAAGCACATGTCAGTGTCACTTAGCTAAACTGAGTCCCACCAACTTGAACTTTCCATGTCGTCTCCAGTACCAACTAACATACCAATTTAGGATTAGTTATCTGCTGAAATGTATTTTCAGTGCTCCAATGCAAATTACCCCAATCTCTCTTCTGCTTAGCTCTGTTGCAGAACTGTTCTTATGGTATAGGCTCAACAACCATCACCCAAACCTACCATCTGTACACATGTGAGTATACTATTAGCATATATATATATATATATATATATATATATTCAATGAAAAAACTTTGTCAAGGTGACGTTATGGTTAAGTTGTGCTACTAAAAACCTAAGAAATTCAGTGAAAAAACTTTGTTAAAGGGATGTTATGGTTCCAAGTAAAACCGAAAAAACCCTGAAATTCGCCAGTTATGGTAAGCTAAACAACCATAACTCGCGCCACCACCGTGCACTGCTGAGACTAACACCCAGGACATCAAAGATGACATCACAAATGTCATTGATGACGTCACTGATGACATCACATGCCTGGCTCAAACTTTTTTCCTTTACTGATATATCTAAGTCAGTAACAGTCAGGAACTAAATGTTCACTATACTATAGTACAAAGTACTATATTTGTAGACTTACACTTCAAATATGTTCTTACAGTAATTCACTTAGGGTCCACTCAAAGCATATTGTGGCGTTCATCCTCCATTCCAGGGACTGGAACGGTGTATACCGGCCCAGCAGCCCGAGTTATTAGCCCAAGCAAAGCGAGGGTGGATAACGAGGTCTCTGGACCATTATCCCCCCATTCCAGCCCTTGAAATGGGGGATGAAGGCCATTAGCAACCTAGGTTCCCAAAGCGGGAACTCAAGGTGCTAAAAAAGAGGATTTTGCTTCCTACACCGGGACGCCTGTGGGGTCCCGGTGTAGGAAGGAAAATCCTTTTCCAAGATAGCCACCATGGAAAGAGAAGGCAAGGGTTCCATACAGGGCCCTCTTCGCTTTCCATGGCAGCCTGCAGAAGGCAAAAAGAGAACCCTATGACCATATTACCACAAGCACATGTTTCTTCCCTTTCAAATCTATCCTAATTTCGAATAACTTCACCACAAAGCCAGTTACTTTAATCCTATGTTTTGTGCCTTGTGGTCATGGCCAGTAGCCAGATTGTCCGGATCATGACCTTATTCCATGAACCGGACAATCTGGCCACTGCCCATGGCCACAGGCTACCCCTCAGTCACTAAAGGTATCCGCTATTTTTTGTAACTACATTATGACACTTGTCAAATAAGAAAACACTGGCACATTTGCAAAACCGTGCTTGTAGGTCCTTGCCAATGATCCTTACACAAGTTTGTTGGAAATCCACCCATGTTTTATTTTTTCAAAAGTGTCAAAAGAATGCACATACAATCGTCATATAACCTAGCCCCCACTTGACAAAATCCATTCAGACTTTACGAAAATATTTATATCTAGATCTATTATCAGTTTGCCAAAAGAAGTGTAGATTCTTCAAATGGCACCTCATTTATAAGCCTTTGCATTATTTTGGCACCCCCCTCTAATTTTGCCCCCTCTGGACAAAATCCCTCCAAACTTCACAAAAACATTTATGTCTAGATCTTTTATCAGTTTACCAAATTAAGTGTGGATTTGTCAAATGGCACCCTATTTGTAGGCCATTACATGATTTTGGGACCCCCCCTCTAATTTTCCCTTTTCATGACAGAATTCCACCAAACTTTGTAAACTCATTCGGAATCAGATCAGAAATATCCCATCCCATCCTCATCACCCCTCACCTCCCCAGAGATTATTTAATAAATTTGACAAGTGCAATGCTCACAAAAAATTATTGTCCCAAGGGTTCGGGCATGTATTTTTATACATACTTTGAATGCACAAACATTTCCAATGCACCTTACTTTAGTTTTCCTCTTTTGTAAACATGTGAAATCTGGCAGCAGGGCACGCCCCTCTTGTGCTAATCTTATCCGTTGCTGCAGGCCTAAGGTGAACTGCCCTGACATCACCAAATCATATGCCCGGCCCCTGAGCCTCACATCACCAAACCTAGTGATATTCTCCGCCTTTCTCTTTGACTTTCCTCGGCAGCGTAGCCAAACGCGCCCAGTCATCACCTACGTGACGTGAAGCAGAACCCGAAAATAAATACATGGTCTCACAACACAGCATGTAACAATTCGGAATATTAAACCGTACTTTAAAAGGAAACAACAAGACTGTACAATTTGTAATTAACTTTTATTTCACAATAAAAGCTCCGAGAACATCTGACTATTGCCATATTCAATCAAATTGGAAATTTGTTTCTTCGCTCACGACCCAAAATGTTTATCGTGAGTCACACATTGTTCTTTTTGTGTACACAAGGTGTTTGTTTTGTGTAAAAGAACCGTTTGGGTCGCACAGTGAATTCCAGGGCTTGTACATCAACTTGGGGCTAGACCACCGTAAAGGATGTTATGTTGCTCCTAATCGCTAGCACAGCGTAAGGGCATATGGGCCCTTGGCGATCATCACAAAAAAGGGTCAAATATATCCAGTTGTTCACAAGTATCTGCAGGTGCAGTTAAAGAACCCATCAGTTGGCATCTGGAATCTATAACGATCGCAGAATGGCAGGATTTACCTGTTTCGAAAACATAAAAGAAATGTGTGTCACTAGCCGATCTTTATTACAATTTTTCTATTGACTTATTAATTCAGCATAGAGTTTAAACTAACGATTAGCACAGACATGAAACAATCTCAACAGAGAGAAAACAACGTGGAAAGTTATATACAATTTGCTTCCGAGGACATTGCTATAGTATGATCAACTCTAAACGGGATACGGAAGCTGTCCCTACAATTCGAGGGGCTCGTAGATGACATTTTAATGAAATATTAGTGTTGAACCTGGGAGAACCGAGTAGTGGTCTACATGCATCTCAATGCTGGACTGGCCATGTGGGCGGTAGAAAGAACATTACACACAAAGGTAATACTTGCGTTTCATTGCAATATGCCACACAGAACAAATGAGTAGAATGTAACCCAGAAATAATGTTCAGATAATGATAAGTTGATGCTCGTTCGGGTATAAAATCGTTGAAAATCAAACTTACATTATATTCACCATTTCCATTCTCTTGGCGTAACTCAGACCGTAACGCAGACTCTGTTTGCACCAACGATTTTTCATAATCTGAATTTACATGTTCCTTAGTCCAGTTTTGGAATGCATAACCTTATCATATCTTACATTATTACAACCCTCCTTTCATTCAATTCCTTTCGGAATGGTCCCTTTCTGTCAAGGTCAAAAACAATTGAATCTCATACTGTGTGTCCGATGCGTGGGCTTCCTTAGCTCGCAAGCAAAAATTCAAAGATGGTGACCTTCTCTCAGAATCAACATGCATTCTTATTTTGCACAACTTGCCTCACCGCATCCCTGAGAACTGTAATTCTGATGCATGTGCAGGGCCGATCTTTGCATCAGGCAGTGCAGGTGGCTGCCTGAGGTGCCAGGCTCTATGGGGCACCAGTCTGACTCCATTATTATTTTAATTACATTTTAACACAGACATGAATAGCCCTTTCTTTGCCACTCTCTGGGTGTCGCACAAGCACATCAATTTATAAACATCACATGTTTTAATTAAGAGTGTGAAATAATCTGAAATTGCTTCTATTTAATATTATTAAATATTGGGTAATCAATATAAACAATATAGAGGAACATGCATTCAGAATGTAGTATTACTCTGTTATACCGCAAGGTAAGGTTGGGTTTGCAGACTGCAGAAGCAACAATCTATGTTTACAAGTCCACCATTTAAGTTTCTGCCTCACCATCGGGGTCATTTAATAAGTGCACACTATCGACAGTCTCTCTAGGTGCTGTACTAATCTATAAAATGTGCCAGAAAGTGAGGAGAAACATTCATTTTGCATCAGAGTAATATCACAATAACCATTCACTACACCGCCCTTCACAGTAAGGCAAAATATATCCTTCTGCAAATTTGCATTGAGTCAATGTATTTTTATACAAGGCCAATTACGCTGCAAATACGATGCACAACTGCACCACACTGGTGTATACTTTCTATCACAGGTCAGTTGTGCTCCTTGTGAATTAGTAAATGGAGCAAACAGGTGCTGGTCCATTGCACTTTGGCTGAAATGGAGCAAAAAGCTGTTGGCACTTTGTTTACTCCTCAAGTCATGTGAAATAATGATTGTGCATCCACCCTATTAAGTGAAACAGTATTCATTTGCTCTGTTCCTCATTAAGTAAATAACAAAATGAGATAAAAATCGGATTTCTGTATTGACATTCCTTAGTTGAGAATTTGAGTTAATGTGGCCCTAGCGAAGTCTGGACTCTGGAGCCACTGTGTTTGCTCCATTCCCAATTGCGCAACAGGCAAACATGGGCAATACCTGTTTTTTCTATAGTGCCAAAATACTTATGTAATGTGGGCTGAAAAGTGACTGTGCCATATTGCTACAAAAAAATAACTGGGCCAATGTTGATATCCTGCTATATATGTTTTATTTTGTACTGGTGCAAACTTGAGGTAATATGCCCAAAAATGTCTGAGGATGCGCCACTTGCAAGTAAAATAAAACGTGGTCTTCCACTGTGGGTTATGCATGGTTCGCCACATATGCAAAGTAGCTGTAAAGGGGGCCTGCCCTCATGCATTTGAACTACTAAGGGCATGATTCACAGAGCGTTTTGCAATGGGGTTTTGCCTTATAAAACACTTAGGTGAATTAGGCCCTAACTGTGCTTGGGCTCTGTAGCCAGCCCCTCTCCCACTTCTCCTTGTAATAAGAATGGCGTTTGTGCGTGCTCCATACACAAGGTCGGCCCTAGACACGTGCGCTGCCCTAGACCAGCCAACAAAACGGCCCATTTCTATCCTGAATGACGGCCGAAATAGCGGGGTGCCTGCCGTTCACCAGAGTTCATCGTGCTTTGCTTTGGGGGAAGAGGGGAGGATCTTATAACATTTCACTCTAGCTTGCTTGTGGCGAGAAGGGAGGAACCCTTGGATTAAAGAATATTGTAACACTGACTCTTGCTTTCCCATTTTTACACATGACCAAATTTAAAATAAAAAATACTACACAAAGCAGCGTTCAGCTCCCAAAGGCTTTCTAGTCACAAAATTTGAATAAATATACCATATGCAATTAATGATCGATGCGCGTCATGCATCAAACTTACTTGGACTGTTATCCTTTCAACATCATCACTCAAAAAATGTGTCATCTGAGCAGGGGAAGGCCTGGCTCATGTGAAATACAGTCGCAATCTATTATCTCTCCAATGGTTGCTGGCTGCCCAGGACCAGGTGATTACAGCACTGCGTGGACCTTGGTGGTCTACATACGCAGAGAGGCTAAGGGGAAAAGTGTTTGTATTAGTTCACTTCACAGTGAACTAATTAATGGAATCAAACTCATGGAGTTACTCCAACCCGCCCCTTCCCCCACCTACCTGGACTTTGTCTAAGGGGAGACGGACGGTCAGGACCAAAGAGCGTTCAAATAGAAAACTGGGCTAGCAGGCAGCTGGGTAGTTGGTGGGAGGGCTCCTGACTGGGGCTGGGAGGGGAATGGAATGGGAGGAGGCCGTACTGCGGCCTACAGCCTGCCTTTCTGGTGGACCAGTCCAGAACCACCAGTAGTCCAGCCTTGCGCTCGTGGTGCAGGCTGGTGGAGCTACTTACCTTACAGATTTCAGTGGACAGCAGCAGACTCCTCTGCTCGGTCCACACAACTGTTAAAGCAAGGCCACACGTCCCTGCTCTGCTCTTCTCTTCTGCGTGGAAGGAAGCTAGGCCGACCACGCCCTGGCTGAGAGCCTGCAAATGCTACTGAACTCATTGACATGTTAGAAGAAAGTGGAGGTGCACGTGCGCCCATCTCCATCCCACCCACACTCATAATAACAGATTGTCTTTGACTGTCAAATAGCCAATAACAATTCCAAACAACTGTTACTTTGTGCAGAGATGATCGATCCTCCCTCTACGCTGTTTGTGCACAAATGATACTGGCGGGACCACAGCTCTAGCGCCCCGCCAGCCTCCTACAGTGATGCCCATGTCATTGATTACGTAAATTGCACAGAGCCTACGAGCTCCGTGCAGTAATAATGTGGAAAACAGCGTAAAATGGGATGCGCCCCTCTGTAAGTTTGTGTGTGATCAGATAAAGCCCAGCCGCGATGCAACATGTTTATTTATTTATTTAGCTAACATATTGTCGACATGCTGCGCAAAATAAATCATTAAGTGAACATACTGCATTCTAAATTCTACTACTCCCTTGGTAGGGGGGTGAGGGGGTGGCGCCCCCACACCCTGAATAAGCAGCCGCCACTGTCCATGACTCAAATTTCCCATGTCTGTTTTCCATTCAAATCGTCGCCAATTTGGATTTCACAAGATCTGTGCCACGTTTACAAGTATTGTGTCATTAAGTTGTATGGAGGTTTCTCCTGTGTCTATGGTTAGTTCTTGGTATGGTTCCCGAAATAGGCTAAAAGGGCACCTCAATGTTCCCATGGCCCACCTGTTGATAACTGTAGTCCAGCACTCTTTAGAACAACATAGCTTTTACTAAATCCAGTGACTGACACGTATGCCCAGTGACACTGAGTCTTCAGTTGCATCAGTCTCACCTGCTGGCAAGTTCTGTCAGTCACGAAACAGGAGAGGGGTGTCTGGGATGCATAGCAGAGTGTTCAAGGGATGATAGAGGTACAACAATGTTTCCATCGGTGGAGGATAGAGTCTGGGCAATTGACCATTGAGAATTCATCAGAAAGCACTCCTATATATGTGCAGCATCCAGAATGCATGGCCTGGGTAAATGCAAGTCTCTGGCACTGTCATTTGACAGTACCCTTATTTGCATGGTATTGTTTAGAAGCGGGGTCATGTGTTTGCACCAGTCTGGCAAGGCTTGGAAAGCAGAGAAGTATGGGCCTTTTTTCACAGCTGTTTCATCCAAGACAAGGGAAGTGGGTACCAATACTGATCTCAATCTGGAAGGATTACGTCTAACCCCTCAAGGAACCCAGATGAGGTTTGCAGTCAGAAGGTTCTTGGTGATCCCACTGCAAGTGTTACACAATCCATTTTTAGGACAGGGCTTTTCTTCCATATGGCTAAGCAAACACAGAGCAAACCTTGTCTACATGGAGAACATCAGAGGAGATGCCCCAAACCTCAATCACATGGTATCCTTCATTCAAATATTCCATCAGCCAGCCAGCCAATCAGTGGTGGTCACCACATTCCACTTTTAAAGGATGTCTCCTGGGCAACCTCTTAGGGTGGTACTTAGAATACAATATCATATTTATTTATTTATTTATTTTGACACTTATATAGCGCGCCAAACCAGGAGGCAACTGGGCACTTATCTTAAAATGGTTGGTTACAGGGGATGCCTAAGTGGTGATTACATTGTATAGTTACAGTAGTTAAAACATTCTTACATATTGCTACCATAACATATTTACAATAGTAGTTGTAACAGCCAAGTGCTTAAAAGCAGGTAGGTAGAGAAAGTGCAGTGCAGACTGCCAAGTCAGGTAAATACATGGCTTTGAGAGGCGAGAAGATCGGACGAGGCTACCACGTCCAATCAGGCGTGTTACAGGCATAGATTAGCCATGTGGGCAGCTCAGGCTACCAGGTCAAGTCAGGTGTGTTATGGGCATAGATTAGGTAGGTGGGCAGCGCAGGCTACCAGGTCAGGTCAGGTATGTTACAGGAATAGATTAGGTCGGTGGGCAGCACAGGCTACCAGGTTAAGTCAAGTTTGTTACAGGCAGAGATTAGGCAGGTGGGCAGCGCAGGCTACGAGGTCAGGTCAGGTATGTTACAGGAATAGATTAGGTAGGTGGGCAGCACAGGCTACCAGGTCAGATCAGGTATGCTACAGGAATAGATTAGGCAGGTGGCAGCGCAGGCTACCAGGTCAAGTCAGGTATGTTACAGGCATAGATTAGGCAGGTGTGCAGTGCAGGCTACCAGGTCAGGTATGTTACAGGTGTAGATTGTGCGGGTCGGCAGCGTGAGGCTGATCAGTCAGATTAGGTATGTCTACGCGCTTAGCCCTCATACAGGTCAACACTGGTTGCACACAATGCCAAAGACAGGGCATATGGTCACGGACATAAGTTTGCAATATGTCCCTAAAATCTACAACTCTGCTCCCCCTTTCTAAATTGTGGACTCATCTGCTGATTCCCTCGATTGCTGGAACCACTAGTCTCCTGTGCTGGAATCTGCATGCTTGCTGTCCATTTGCTCTCACAGAGGAGTTCCCCTTCTTGCTGGACCAGACGTGGAACACCCTACTCCCTTACAGGAACTCTGAGTGGCTTGCTGCTATTCTCTCGTGATCTGTTCCATTGTGGAATACGTTGTATTGTTCCCAGCCTGTGTTTCTCCTTAAAGGGTCATGTCTCCTGCCGGCCAGATCTGTAATTCCACCAGGGTTGCCTCTGAACTGCTTCTACATAACTAATTGTTGACTGTCCAGATCCTCCTATTCTAACACTATTAACTCTTCCTAATAAATCCTACAAATTAAGTAGTATTGAAATGTTAAGTAAATGTGTTACCCCTTGTTCTCTTGCCCTGGTCCAAGCAAGGGTGTCCAGCTCCCTCACCCCCAGGGAGAGTCCCCATGGGAACCCCCCCCCCCCACCACTCAGGTCCACTGAATAGAGAGTGGCACAGCAACACCAAGAATAAAACTGATGTTAACAAGAGATGGGCTACACCCTGAGCTCTTAACTTGCTAATGGACACAGACACCAAATTATTGTATAGGGATCACAAAGGGGACACCTTTTTTTTATAAACAACAATTAAACTACCTTAAAAATGTCAAATCCCCTTCCTAATATTCTCCTAGCATGAATACCATCTAAATGGATATCTGCTACACCCGTCCACCCTCTCTTGGAGGGGTCTCGGGGACCCAAAGGATGAGTCCAATGCCGCAGGCGCCTTCCCTAACTTAGGCAGAAAGCACATGGTGTGTGAGGCTAGAGGATGGCCTTTGTGGGTGATTCCCCATATCTGAGAGGCCTCAGGCAGGTTGCTTCCTTCTGCTAACTCATGCCCTGGTACCACCACTCAACCCCCTTTCATACATTCCTATAATCCTTTCCCTACTTCACATCCTACGTAACATTCCCTCGAATACCTTTCTCAACTATACTCTCACCTACTTAACAGTGTTAACAAATGTACATATTTACATTACACTACTTAACATTCACAGTACCCTTAACTACATATATGCAGAACTATACATAACAGACAATGCCATATAACATAAATGATATAAATGGTATAATGCATTCTTGCACAGTGGGTGTGACCCTTTTCATTACCTTTTAGGGCTGTCTCTGGGGCTGTGGCAATGGGGCCGGATGGGGCCTTTCCCCTGGTGGTTTATGGGGCCTGGCCGAACTTCTGCGATTTCTTCTGGGTGACCCAGTCCACCATGTGGGGCCTTCCACGATCACTGCATTGCCTGTGCTATTTTTTTATCTCTTTGGGTGGCCACCTGCACACTTGGGGGACCACCCATCACTACCACACCATGACCCTTCCAAATTTTAAGGGAGGGCCCCATAGGCTAGGGGTCCACCCACAATCACTGCAGTACCCTGCAGCCACTTTAAACTCTTCCGAATAGCCCCTTTGGTGTGGGGGGCCACCAGTGTCACCACCGCACCCTGTGCACCATTTTTTTTAATTCAGGCCATTTTTTAATTCAGGCCATGTCCATTATGACATGGGGACGCTTCTGCTTACACCGCCTTACCCACTGTGCCATGTTATGGTCAGGTGGTAGCCCCATGTCAACGGGGATGCTGCCACTTCTCCCCACCATGCCTGTAGCCTTCTTCCAACCTGGTGGCCTTCTTCCAACCTGGTGGCCCTGCCCCCTCTGCGTTGCATCACTGAGATGCACGGGGCAGGCAGTAATTCTTCAGGAGATTTAGGTGCATCAACCGGCATGCCGGAACTCCAGTCTTCACCTGGGCCGCTCCGCAGTGGCAGCCCGGGAATTTTCATCACCCAGGCTGCTTGATAGAGCAGCCTGCAGTTTCCAGGATCTTTGCCGCTTCATCCTCCAAGGTGGAGCTGGCTTCTAGCGCTTCACCTTTCAGGTCACCTGACAGACACAGCCAGGGAGGACTTTCTCACAGGGCCCGTCCCACTGCCCATGAGTCTTGTCGACTTGGGAGTGTCGGGTCGACCCCTTCATGCGGCCATCGCCGGCAATTTAATTTTCGGCCTGGGCAGCCCTGCACACGCTGCTTGGGTCCTTCACACATTTAGGCCCTTCCAGTCTGGCCCCCGGACAAGACGACTTCTGCAATGTCCCCGTGGGCAGCTGGGCTGCCCCTAACACACAGCCCGGCACCAAAGGTATCTTGCTGGAGGTCTGCCCACAGGCGTGCTGCCCAGCGACTTAATATATTTATGCCATGGGGGCTCAAGCTTTTCTTATTGCTTCCAAGACATCCTCTATTCTCAGTAGCTTCTAGTTTAGGCCATTTGTGGCAGAATACTCACCTCAAATAGAGTCACACATGTACTCCTCCCTGCAGTGAAAGTAACTCCAGTGCCATATTTCAAAATGTGCACATTTCAAAACATATCTAAGCGAAGAGAAAAAAAGCGACAACATTCTCTTTGTCAACTTGATGATTAGTGAAATCTAATGTTTACATAGATGGAAAATAGCCATACGTGAGTGAGGGAGACTCACCTCACATTTATGGTTTCATGATGGATGGGAGATGCACTTCTCTTCCTCTTTCCAATGAAAACCAGTCCTGCGCATAATCCGTGTTTCACATACAAGAGTCTAATCATGAACGAGATAATATAATGTTGGCCTAGCATGGTAAACTAGTTGTAGACACTGCAACTAAATGGTTCAATGTTTCGTCAAGATTAGATAAAGTTGGGGCGGCATGCGAAATTCCTACCTGGTTAAGTCAAACACTCCTCAAATGTCAGAGAATCTGTAGCTCGCAGATTCAACTAATTGCAAGCTTCACCTTACCTTTGCCCAGGAATGTCGTCCATATTTAAAAGTGCTCTCTGCATCATCTAAGGCGCCTAGCATGTCATATGCTCACCATGGAACCTTCATATTGTTGAAGTGGCCGTGCCGTTCACTAGGTATAGGGAAACTGTCTTGCCGGCCAGTGCGACATTCAGTATGCAATTGTAATTTCAGCTTCATTTGAGAAATCAACAAACGTAAATTACTAGAAATAGTTTAGCTCACTTGAAATAGTTTGAATCAGTTTAAATCACCAGCCTGATTCTACCAGCTAAAACGATACACTCCTCATCCAGTGATCCCACCTCGATCAGAATTTAAAAAAAAAACAATCAATTGTAGCAACGCCCTTTTATGGTAGAGCCCGCACATACAAACACCCAATGCACAGACCGCATGAAAATTCGGTATAAACTTGACTTGTTGGTGTTCACCATATTGTATGCCCATGGCATTGTCTGAAGCTAGGGCCGCTTGTGGCCTGTTGCAGATTGGTTGTCAAATATCTCTATGACACTGTAGTACCCATAGGTAAATGAATCCATTCAATCAAATAGAATTAACACAAATGTTCATGATTAATAACTAATATTTGAGAAGATCAAATTCAACTATTGTCCTACGAATGTAAGGCCTAAAAAGTAATGGACTGATCACAAAGCTAACTGATAGAATCTCAGTTTGGTGTTAACAATCATATGCTAACCTAACTGAGTTAATTGCATACGTTCATACCATAGGTTCTAGCCAATTTGTGTCTAAAGTCACAATCATGTGGCCACAAAAATATAATGGGCATAGGTGATTCTACTTTACGGAATTCACAATAACATAAAGCAAATGTTGTGTCACATTTTTTTTCAATGTTCCCTTTAAAGAAAGCACTTAAAGGGCCTGTAAATGATACTAAAGTACTCTAAATAGGTTTCGAGATATATCTTACAAGTTCTCTACAAACCCATCAAATAATTTACTAGTCATGTAATCATTCTATAAAGAGATGAGAGTAAGTTATCCATGGCCAGAGCATCTATAAGATCCCAAATGTGCTTTCTCACTAATACTTTTTTCTAAGGTTCTAATTCTGCATAGGGATGTTCAGCATATAGATACAACTATTAGATATATATATTAATACATGTTTTTGAGATGTAGAATTTTAAAACACCTTCCATCCTGAACATCTTTGATAAGGATTATAAAAATAAATGCTTCAAAACTATTTGGTACCAATAGGGACTAAGAGAGAGAATAATTGTATTCGGTATTAGAATCCATTAACAAACAATCAAAAACAACATTAAAAACTCCCAACCACATCTATTCACAACAGGACAAAGAATACAACCTTATATACAATGAACAACTTAAAAATATGAGGCAGGTATCTTATTTCACCAGCGGCCTATATAACCAACATCTAAAACCTCCTTAAAAGAAAAAGCTGCATCAGAAATTTCTCTTCTTCATTGTGCACAAAAAATAGCATAGCATCCCTGTGTGTCCATAATTGATTCTTGATAAAATGAGGTCTTAGCCACTCTTTTCTTAATTTAATCAGGAGTTTAGAGTCCGTTAAGAAATGCAGGACAGCTTCTCCACATCCCAAATCACACGGGCAGACCTTATCCAAACCCAACCATGGTGCCCTTGTTCTAAGCGGAAGCACATTTGACATGGCCATTAGGCTGTATCTATGTCAGTTTTACTGTCCGCTGCTCTGGCCGTGTCTCTGGGAAGTCGGGCCTTAGGTCGACCAGATGGAAGAGGCATAACAGCAAACCCTCAGGACTCCTCTCGCCAGCCGGGGTTCACCCAGAACGTAGGCCTCTTCAACTTGAGGGAACTCTTTTTTATGCTACACCCCTCTGCTGGTAGATGTCAACAGACAGAGGAGTAAATCACACAAAAGAGAGGGGAACACTTGCACCGCCAAACCAAGCTGTAAGAAAACACATCAATAGGTTAATGTGCGTGGAAAAGAACAAGCATAGCGTGTTGCCAGAACCTCCCAAATAATACCTTGAATACAGATGGACGTGGTGTATGGAATGTGGACTTTGGAAAACCAAGGATGAGTATTAGCCCCCCTAATTCTGGGATTGATATAGTAGAAACAGGGAACAGAAAGAAAAAGGCTTACCACTGCGGGATTTGAGCAGAGCAGAGAACTGAGGAACACAACAGTCAGGGACACAACGGCATGGAGAAAATAATAAACAGGTAGTTAGTATGGGGGACTCACCCGAACGGCATGAGGTTTGTGCTAGTGCTGAGTTGGTGTACAATATCTGCAGAGCGTTCGTACATGCACGTGATGGTAGTTGGGGTCCCGGAAAGTCTCTTGCGAATGTCTCCTTTGTAGTCCAGAGAGATCAGAAAGGATGAATAGTCAGTTGATTTATGTATGTAGTACTGGATGGCAGTGAACAAAGAAAACCAGGAAGACGTGACACACTGATAAAGAATAATGTTTTGTAGTTAGGGCACTGAAGAGCAGGGAAAGCAAAGGAAACCAGGAGTGCATAAACCCCTGTTAAGGAATAGCGTTCTGAGCTATCCGGATTACAGTGAACAATGCGCAAGGCCCCAAGGTACGCTCACCTCGTGTGTGTCCGTGGCAGATAACAGGGAGAGTGAGGAAAACCAAAATGCTAGGCGGAATGGAATCCAAACTGAAACTGAGGTTGGCACCGGCTGAGCAGGAATGTGGCAGAACGTTAGACGGAGGCAATCCATGTGAGTATTCCGGGTCGGCAACAGCTGAGCAGGAAGATGGCAGAACATGAGACGAAGGCAGTCCGTGTGAGTGTTCGGAGTCGGCAAACATGCATTCAGTTAGGAAGATTGCAATAGAAGATCAGTGAAATGGGCCAAGGACAAGACAGGAATCACAAAGGCTTGCCGGAAATAGTACAGAAGTAACGCTACAAATAGAAGCAGTGTCTCGCATTGGGCGACAGTCTTTATGCACTGTGTAGGAGGCGGAGCCTGTGGGGTCATATCGCGGGTGAGGTCAGCTGACCCGTCAGGTGATGCTGCATATGCGCTTGCCCCACGGAAGCCATAGCAGGTGCACGTCACCAGGGCAACCTCCAACGCTGCCATACAAGGGCAGCCATGCAACGTGACAGAAAAACACACCTAGAAGCATGAGGGACCCGCGGCACCCTGGGTGTAACAGTTAGTCCGCAGTCTTACTCTTAGTTATAACAGAAACAGGACCATCCTGTTTGGGTATCAGTGCATGATATTTCAGTGAGGGTAATATTATACTTCTCACCTTGAGAGCATCACATTCCAGTTCTGCAACTCTTTTGTTAAAGACCTAACATGTTTAATTAGTCTACCACTGCACAACTCTACCAGCTGGTCTGTTTGTCTAAGTCTAACTTGTGTCTGATTTGCGGTTTCTCCCAGTCAATCTTCGGGTTCGGCTCCTATTATAAGCTTTGAACCCCTAGCTGATGCCCAGTTTTGGCCCTCAGACTCAGCCATCCCTCTTTTCGTTCCCCTTCTGCTTAAAAGAATTATTGATATAGAACGTGTTCTTCACTCTTAACTGTTTCTTTCTATCACATCCACAACCTCCTCTTTCTAAATCCTTACCATTTCTCCTAATCTCTCTCTCTCCTTCACTGCCTCCATGACCCTCTTCACTCCTCTTTCCACCTCCATCTTGAAATTCTCCTCCAGTGCATCGCTTGCTCTTTCTTATCCTTCTTCCTCCCGTTTTCTTAATCTTTCCCTCTTTCAACATCTTCCTTGCCCTCTCATCTATTTATTTCTGCTCACCTCTTCAATTTTCTGCACAAAGCTCTGCTATTTTCTAGTATCCAAATTCCCACACCTCCCACTTTTATACCTGGAACTTCATGGTAATCATGACCCAATTTGTGGTAGAGGGGATACCTCTTTGCATGCTGGTTTGTTTGACTGGGCGAGGGCTGCTTATCTTGCCCCTCTCCTTGTGTAAACGTACATTTTTGATGGGTTTCTTGTTTTTTGCCATGGATTTGAAGACCAAAACTTAAATAGACATCCCACAATCTTGGACAGGTATGGCAACAGTCTGACTCTACCACGGCTCCTCGAGGTGTGGGTGTCTCTTGTTTCCACTGTGTGTATTTGGAAAGTGGTTGGTTATTCTCGTTTACTATCATAACAAGGTGAGTCTGTTTTTGGGACATGCTCATGGATATGGTACAGCTCACATAATGTGTGTGAACCTTTCCTTTTCTTCCGGAAATACACTAGAGGCCACACATGAGATCTTCATGTGTAAGCCACTTATTTCTGTGTTTCTCTGTACTGTTTATGCTAAATTCACTGCATGCAGATTGGCATAACATATCAGCCTTGTAGATGAGGTTGAGAATTGGGTAAAGTTCTTGCGGTATCCTCTGAATTCCCCTCCAAGTTATACATCACAGAACTACTGGCATTCCTTGATGCCAAGAGCTCCTCCCATCCCACTTTGGGACTCATAAGCAGGACTCTGTTCTAGGCCCCAGATCTTAAAGCTGTCTCTGAGTAAGATAACATCAGACTGGTTACTGTTAAGCTTCAAACCTCCTGTCCAAATTTATAAGGACCTGTTTGTGTATCGCCATCACTTGTATAGAAACTAAGCCTGAAGGATGGAATGAACTCACCCAAAGGGCAGACATAAAGCTGACAAAGACAGAATGAAAGGGATGAATCCTTTCAGACACCACACAGATGGGGCTGAGAGTGCGATGCGAAAGGGGGAAGAGACACAGCTTGCATTCATTTAATAAAAAGGAAAGGGGCCAAGCCAGCAGAACACAAGTGTTCAACAAAGATAATATGGTCAAAGGCAAGAGACATTTCTAGTGTCATCATTGCAGCAACAATATCAACATCAATCAGTTGTCTCAGGCTATTGACCGCTGCCATCAAGGGGACAACCTGCTATGGCCAGGGCAAAAGTTGGATTAAAAACGATAGAGTAACTGGTTATTTTCAGCACATTTCTGAAGCTGTCCCATGTCGCTAGCATTTTTGCAGGAGCCAGAAGAAGAGAGATGCGATGAAAGTTAGAAGAAAATTAGGGGTGAAGGCGCAGCTTCTTCAGGACAAGGCTTTCATTTCAAAATGGCTTATTTAAAATCAGACTGCCCCTGGTTGAGGAGAGATGAAAAAGAAGTTGAAGAAGTACCCAAGTTATAATCTCAGACAGAGGTCCCGGATAGAGTCAGGGTTGGTGGCTTTAATAAGATAAGGCATCTGATTTGGAAGAATGAGAAATCAATAATTGAAGTGGACCATGATGCTTAACTGTAGGAAATTATTAATATCTTCAGCTTAATAGTTGAATGAACTGGACAGTTGTTCACAAAGAAGTTAAGAATTAGATACAGAGGAGGCATACATAGCCTGTCCTGTCAGTTGATTGACCCAAGAAAAAAGTCCGCTCCATTTATTTGAAGAATAAAGTGCATTGTGGTCTAACTATTCCCATCCTCAATGCCATGATTGATATTTAAGCATAACTGTTATTTTTTGTTTTAGTATTTTGTGTATGTGTTGTTTTATTTAATGTGTGTCAGCACCTTCACTTTAGCTGTTTACTGGTATACATTGATGCTAAATAAATAATGTGTAGAACTATTGCATTTTCAATAGGCAAAGCTTGTTTTATGGCTTGTTTGTATGTACCCAGTTTACTGGGTTACAAAATGTCAGATTCTCCAGCATAATGAGATGTATATTCCTTTTTTCAACTTCAATTAGTGGTTTGACTTTTAAAAAGTTCAGGAGTATATCAATTACATTTGGCACTCTAGGTAAAAGAATGATAGCCAACAAAACTGTGATGGCTCCTTCCACTTCATCATCTCCTGGCCAAGTTTCAAACTACTGACAGCCCACCAGCTGGAGACACAGAACACATGGAACTCAAGTATGGCTTGCGAATTGTCTTTAAACAAAAAAGAGGGGTTTACTGTAATCAACAGTGTGTTAGGATTGGTCACACAAAACAGTGCCTTTCCTATTCTAGAAGAGCTGTGTGTCACAAGTAAAACAATACTAGGACCAACTCTAGACAGCAGTGTTCTTAGGAAACACCACAGGACAGAGTCCATAAAAGTAATTTCTAGTCTTTAGAAGTAGTAGGACCCTGATGCACTTCTTTTGTGGTGGTGGGTCTGGCTCTCTAATACACTGGTTGTGGGTAGATGTCTATGCTTTGACCACATCACTTTCTCTGATTGAAGGAACCATCCCAACCAGCCCTAGAGGTCTCTTTTAGGGTTGCATGTGCCACCTGAGACAATTTGAGTAACTGGCAAGTCTTTAGTTCTCCCTCCTGCCCAGGGTGTCTACTAAAATTGGCTTTCCCTGTCTGGGACAACTTAGGTAGGTATTCCCCCATTCTTGGGTTATTCTGGATAGCATTAACAAACGCTATTGGGACCGTCCCACATATTGCTAACAGGGTCAAAACGTGGTGTTTGCTATATTAAATCACAAAAAGACCCCTGTAATTATCACCTGGTGTTAAACATAGTCTTAGTGATTGGTGGTATTGAATAGAACCCAACATGTGTAAATAGGATCTTAAACTATTTTCTATTATTTTACATGCATTGCATGACCAGTGCAACATGATATAAAGAGCATCAACATTTATAAAGAAGTGTACAGCCATATGCAAATTGTCAGCATTAATGTCAGCATATGCATAAATACAATACAACCATTTGCAAAACAATAGTATAAAGAACAAATTATTCTCCTCTAATGGCTACATAAATATCGAACAGGAGAAAACGACAATGCCCTACATGTGTCTGTTTCCTTAGTTGGACATTTATTAGGAGGTGCACAGTAAAGTGAAGCTTGGCGAGTCCTAAAAAATAAACGAAAAAAGGGTGTCAGTGTCACCTAACTACTAATATTGTCGCGTAATTACTAAACGGCAGTGATACATTGAAAAATCTTTGTAAAAACGCACTTTGTCCACTTTACAGGTTACCTTAATGGTGCAGTACTGCTCTGTACTGTCTTAACAAGTGTTTTTGAAAAGGTTTCCACAACCATATGAATAGGAGAGACCTTTGAAAAAGAGAATGCAAATATTCATTCACTAAATGAATCCACAGAGAAAAGAGCTCAACAACTGTAAAATAGTAATTGTTCACCTTTTGTGCCAAAAGTGAAAACAATCTTAACATGTCGCAAAATACCTCACTTATGAACCAAAAATAGGGCTGACATATGTGCCAGGAAAAGGGTTCCTCAAGCATTTACTATAAACAGCAATGACAATGGACTAAATTCCAAAATGGTAATCATTGCCATGAACCCACTCCCTTATGCAAGATAGCATGCAATCACTGCAATATGAGTGCAGGCCTATGGCCTCACTCATTCTTGGGTCTGTTTCAATGTACTAGTCTGAACATATTCCGATTGTATATTTAACTACATGAAGTTCACAATGATGTTAACTTAACTTTATATAAGTAAAACGTTACTGTTTATTGTGTAATGTTGTTAATCCTGCTTCTAAAGGCACATTCAATTTGACATGTGTAGTTGTATGATAATAAATGCCAATAAACAAATTTGAAAATAAAATAAATGAAGTTCACTGTGAACAAAGAACTGAATTAATATCCACAAAGAGGCCTGGGATCCTCTCTACTGGGAATCTGTTCTATGGGAAGGTGCCCACTCGGGAGGGCCTACAATAAAGTTTTAGCTCATTGGAGAAATATCCATGTGCATATCAGTCTAATCCAGAGGTCTTCAATCTGTGGGGCGCGCCCCCCTTGGGCGGCGCGCCACCATGCCTGGGGGGGCGCGTGATGCCTTCCAAAAGAAAAGAAAACGAGTAACGCTTTTTTTTTTTTTTGGCCGCACTGAACTGAGCATGTGCAATGGGGAGCCACTGGCTCCCATGCACATGCTCAGCCAGTGCGATGTGGTGGGGGCGTGACCATGGAAACAGGAAATAAACGCAGCCTGGACGCGCGCTTTCCTGCATTTGGATCGCGCGTCCAGGCTGCGTTGTGGTGTCCTGTGTTCCCTGTTGTTGTTGCTGCTGCTGCCGCCGCCGCCGACGAGTCCGAGGTAAGTGACTCGTTCCGCTTTATGTTTAACACGGCTCCCCCGTGGCAATCTGCCATGGGGGAGCCGCATTATTAATGCAGCACCGGTCCCCCTGCGCCCCTCTCTCCCTGCATCCCCCACATTGGGGGGCATGCATGGGGGAGAGGAGGCGAGCGGGGGACCGGAACTGCTCTGTTGGTGTTTTTTTTTTACAACGCGGCTCCCCCATGGCAGATTGCTGGAGCCCAGCAATCTGCCATGGGGGAGCCGCGTTGTTAATGCAGCACCGGTCCCCCTGCGCCCCTCTCTCCCTGCATCCCCCACATTGGGGGGCATTCATGGACGAGAGGAGGCGAGCGGGGGACCGGAACTGCTCTGCTGGTGTTTTTTTTACAACGCGGCTCCCCCATGGCAGATTGCTGGAGCCCAGCAATCTGCCATGGGGGAGCCGCGTTGTTAATGCAGCACCGGTCCTGCTTCATTTGCCATGGCTGTGTTTCCAGTCATCCATTGGATCCCTAGCTTGCGCAATGCTCCTCGTTCTGGAAAAAATGTGTTGGTTAAACCAGGGCTCTCAACCTTCACCCGCCAATAGCGAGTGATCATGGGGAGTATATATATGGTGTGCATTTGGCGAATTGAAGTGGTGAGTGACTTCTCATGCCTGGTAGTAACTTGCAGCTTGAAATTTATTTCTCTGGATATGAAGTCAGGTTCGTTTTCAGTGTTGGTCCTGTTTGACAGATGATTTACTGACTTTTGGAGAATGTTTTTCAACTTTTGGTGGTACCTTTTTTCTTTCCCAATTCTGAGGTTGATACTCCTTTCGGCAAAGCCTCTCCTACAAACTGATGGCACTTGGCCATAACTAAGGTTCTTGGCTCTAGGGAAAATCCCCAAATGGTATGTAATACCACATCTGTCACTACTGCAAATTCAACTACTACACTAAGCTCATTTCCTTTCTCCTCCCCTAAACGCAAGCTATCTATGGACCCCTAGTCAATGCTTGCCCTCCTCGTTCCTGCTCAGATTGCGCTACCGTTCCATTTTTCCCAAAACTGAGAGCTCCGCCATCCACCACCACCACCCCTTGCCGGTATGGATTTCACAAGGCCCCATTTTCTTCATGCCGTATGCCACCTCTCACTGCAAACCCATCTCCTTTGGATTCTCATATCCTGTATTTGTGGGTAAAGCTCCAATCTGCTTTTAGTTGCCTGACCTCCCCACAAAGCTGTCCTCTTGCACTACTAACTGCCCATCTGATTTCTATCACTGTATGGCGCTGCATTGCTTGATGCCACATCACGGGTGACCGGGGGGACGGGACATACGCATCATCAAGGGCAACCCAGGGGGGGGGCACATTATCACCTGCAACCTAGTCCGGGGCCATACTGCAAAAAGAAATTAGAACTGGGCCTGCATGATCTGAATAGTAATTCTTCTGAGACTTGTACCAATGTATTTTATCCAAGCTAGAGCTGGGCTAAAAGCAAAAGTATTGGCAGTAGCTCCACATATTGTGTGGACACACTGCATGATACACCGAGAAGCTTTGGCTGTGCGCAATATGGGGCATGAACTGACACAAGTTTTGACTTCTGTTGTAAAGATCGTAAATTTTATTAAGATGCACCCCACAAGAGCCCGTCTGTTTGCCACCTTATTTTGAAACAACGTGGTGTGTGGCATGCACTCCTTCGTTGGGGGCACCATTATACTCCATCGCGCGATAACCGTTCGCAACCGAGTAACATTTTGGAGTACATGTGTATAGGGGGGGCCTGGGCCGGAGAAATTTTTCTTAGGGGGGGCTCGGGGTCAAAAAGTTTGAAGACCACTGGTCTAATCCCACCCCCTTGGGCGGTCCAGCATGAAATACTAGGCAATTCTCTGAACAAGAGTGCCAACAGCAAACCCATACCTGTGTTTCAGCCTTGATGGGCCTTGTCAGTGAGGTGAAGCTCTGCTTCTACAAACGGGTACCTTAGGGTGAAATCCCAAGTTCTTAAACATATATAAAGAGGTCTGGGAGGATTGTCCATGATTTGTTTGAATCTGAAATGTCTGAGTGAGAAAAAAACGAAAATCATTTAAATGAAAATTACTTTCGTTTTTTTCTCTGGCTGACATTTCTGGTATCCTGCACCCTTCAACCCCCTTACTTACCTTTTGATGGCACACTTCACTGTGTGCCGCTGACTCCTCCATTCCTCTGGAACATCGGTTCCCTTCACTTACGTGCATAGGAACCTGGTACTGTAGGTTCCTTTTTAAAATAATTGCATTTTTTTTTAAAGATTACTGTTCAGGTCACAGGGGACATCCCCACAACACCTGATGTGATTGTAGTGAACAAGGGTGCAGGGGACACACTTGCAACCCCTTGTTCCCTTGTTCACTATAATGGCACAGAATTTGATATTTATTTGACATTTTCGGATGTTCATAATTTTCTTACAGCTGAAATTCGAATAAATATCATATTCAGTATTTTTTATTCAGATACCATTGGGGATCCAATCTACCAAGAACGAACATGGCCAAATGACATGTTCCATGGGAAGGTGCCCACTCAGGAGGGTCTACAACCACGTTTTAGCTCACAGTAGCTTTCATAGAGGAGAAATATCCATGTGCATATCAGTGTGATCCCACCTACTTGTGCAGTCCAGCGCCGAAATGCTAGGCAATTCTGCTTAGAACAAGAGTACCATCAGCAACCTCAGACACGCATTTCAGCCTTGTTGGGCCTCATCAGTGAGAAGAAGCTGTGCCTCTCTAAGCGCAGTGAGCAAAAGATATTTTTACTCTTCCTTTAAGCAAAAAGGGGAAGATCATGGTGGTATGGAAGATCATGGTGGTATGGTCCTTCTTGTAAAATGTTCCAATCTTTCAAGAACACATTTTTTACATTTTAAACGTTACATTGGAGAAGGTTAACAATGATCATCCTGTAAATAGATTTTGAGTCTAATGTTGTGCTCCGTTTGGGATTCTCTATGAAAATTGCTTACCTTTTTCCCATGCTGGTCTGTCTTTTTTTTAGGATATCCTCTTGGTTATAGCTTCACAGACAAATCAGTGTATTCCTTACCTTGTCTATTGGTACTGTTCCTTGTGTAGGTTGTTTTAATCAGGCAACATCTAACTTAGGGGTACTTTACACACACCCCAAATCAGGTGGACACAGTTTTCTTTTATTTAATCAAGTTTGTTTATATGGATCTTGGACCCCTAATTTAATAACATTTATTTCTTAGAGCTTCCATCCACTTTTGGGACAGAAAACACACAAGGCTGCACAGAAGATCTATTTATTACAAAATAGAAATAATTAAATCAGATTAAAGATGAACAAATTGTTTCTTCATAAAAGGCCAGTGATAAGAAATACTCACTTCAGTTTTCTATGCTACAGTTATGGAAACAGAAACTTTTGTAACCCACACATCGCCATAATCTATGCATTTTATCCACCCCAAGTACTCAGGCAGCCTAGATTGAATGCATGGGAGTCCAGGAGGAATCTTTCATTTGTGAAAAACAATACATTAGTTTAAAATATTCCTGCCTATTCAATTCTCGCCACTTCTGCTTTATTCAAAATACCATCCCTCTTACTCAGTAGACAGGTCATAATTTCAACAGCATTTTAGACTATATTGCAACAAACTACTGGACCTCCAGGGTTGTAAATGGCTTGTAAAAAAATGTATGTTCAACATGTATGGAGGTTAGATACCTTGCGTGTTGTTTCTATTTAATTATCATGTAAAAGCGTACCTCTCTCACGTTCAATAGTCAGTGAGTGAGATAGTGAGTCTGTCAGTGTCTCTGCCTGGGTGAGTGTGTGTTGAATCTTATATAGAATAGTAACCTCATATTTCTGAGGTGTGTATACTTTCCCAAATCTAATTGGTCAATGTATGTAATTGGACAGTGTTCCAAGAAAGACATAATAGTAGACACACCCCTCCTCAGTCATTGGGCATATTAATGATGGAAGCAGTATGATGGGGGTAACTTCTACACCCAGTTTTCCTCCCACAATAATGTGATTTCATCTCAGGGATTTCTTGCATTAAATATTGTCACATCGTAAATTTATAATTTCCACACATATGAAGACTTTACTAATCTTATGACCATATTCCTCTCTCTGTCACAAATCAATTGATGCAATTTCTATCATGACAGGACCAATGGTTAATTACTCACAGGTTTTGGCTGATAACTTATTGATACTTTTCTGTGCAAATAATTTTATCATCTTAAAGTGACAGTCCCTGTGGAGTCTATGAAATATGACGCACTAGCATACACCATTCCTTTGTGGCAATAAATCAAATGTGTCTCATTTGCATACTGAAAATGGCCTTACACAAATGTCAGACTTCAGTTATTTATCTTTTAGTTTCAGGGCTAATCCTTACAATTCAGATGCCTGGTGGTGATAAGGTCTTTGAAGTTTGGTTCTTCAGGGCTTAATGACTTTTGTCGTTGCCGCCTTGGACATTTCCCAGTTATATAGATTTTTAAGTTTAACCTTTGTATTTCCAGTTATTTTCTTTTTCTTTCTTCATGAGGGCATCGGAGATCAGATTAGGCAAAACAGACCATCTGGTCATGCTGACCCCACATTTAGTTAATTATCAAGAGTTCAGTACCGGCTGGTCATGTCAAGCAGTTCCACACTTTAACTAAAGTTGCAGAATATTTTCTGTTACTTGAAATGTTCCTCTCATGCCTTTTATTTGAGTGGCTGTACAACATTTCACAATGTGTTTTCTTGTGTGTTTCACATCTGCTGTGCACAGGCCACCGCTTATATTTTGTTTTTAAAATGATGCCTGGCTCTGCATCTTTTCTTATGGGTTAGACTTCTCTACACTTCTTAATCAGAAAACGTGCCCCACAGACAGATGTTCTATTCAACATTTAAAATGAAAGGACTATCTTCTAAGTAATTAATTAATGTCCATTGACCTTTTGTAAGGTTTCACTTCCAAATGGCCTCTTGCTTCTAAAATCATATTTTAAGATTCCCCCTCCAGACGTGGGAGGTGATGGATTTCTCGAGCATGCTTTTGGCCTGCTCAGTGTTGTGCTAGTCTGAATCCTATCCTGTCTTCCTGGTACTGCTGATAAAGGTAATGTAGCACCCCTGACTTGCTTCTGAAGTCTTCCTAGTACTCTCTGACTGGTCCCTACCAGCCGAGGTTGCCAGTTACTCAACAGGCCCTCTACCTTGGTCTGTATTCCTCCCTTTTCTCATGCATGATAGACAAAGTTACAGGGGCGCTTGGTAAATTTCTTCGGCTAAGAAGGGGTCTCACTTTTGCTCCTGAAGTTACTTCAACCATCATAAAGCATGTTTCATGTGGTCACTAGGTTCACTGAATCCCTGAGCCTAGGCATCATAGCATCCTCTATCGTAATGGTAGTGCACTCTATCCCCATGGTGAGAACTTTCTTATTCTTAGGATGCATCCATTTGTTTCCAGACTCAAACATGAGTTGGGCAACATTTCAAAGAAGAATTTGATAGTGTAGGACCAGGTCAGATCACACTGTCATTTGATGGCGAGCTGAAATATAGAAATGTAGTTGTTGGAGCATTTCCCATCTGCACTGGGATATTCTATTTGGGTTTCCCAACTGAGTCAGAACCTCTACTAAAGGTGCCTCCTATCTCTGTCACAGGAGATACATCCCCCACCCCCACTGGGTGAGATCATAACCAGATGCCTCTTCCATCTGAAAAGGGTGCTGGTTGTTGTTCTTTGTTTTCCTCATGGTTTCAGGTTGGATAGCCTAAAGGTTTCAGGTAATGTTCATGATCCAGGAATAAAAAGGCAGTGGCTCCATAGGGCATCATGATAATGGAAAGAGATGGTGAGAACCACTTCTTGTTGCTTTGTCCTACTTTTTGGTGTACCCTGCCCCTTTCCTGGACCTGGGAATCTAGTGTCCATGCCAGTATTTTCTGGTGATTGTAGGGCCCATCTGATCGTTCTCTTCAGAGATGTTTTAAAGTGATGGATGTCGTCCTATCTCCTCCTCAGATATATCTCGGCCCTTTCTTTCTTGAACTTCTTCCCCTGATAACATGGTATCTTCTGCACGTTCTGCCTCTGTAAATTCAAACAGGGGCGGCCTCAAAATGGGAACCTCATGCTAACCTGTCTAATTCTTTCCATGTTTATTTTCTTTTGTTGGCGAACAGGGAGTCATTTTACATTCTTGATTCTTCTTGGGCAGCCTCCTCACCCTGACTTTCATTAAACTAGTCTGTTATTCTGTTTTTCCATAGCAGTGGGCTACAAAACTTGGGGCGGCCCCCATTGGGGATTTGGACAATGCCCAGGTGGGGTGCAAGGCTATTTCAAAAGGAAATTTGTTTGACTGCTTTTAATAGAAAATATTAGCAGGTATTGCATCTGGATGAGTGCGCAGAACAATATTTTCACTCTAAGGGGAGCCCAGCAACAACATTTTTAATCAAAGGAGGGTTCGGCCTAAACAATTCTGAATACCATTGTTCTATAGTAATGTATCAATGGCAGGCCTTACCTAGGCAATTCCGTTCTTGGTTTTGTAGAATCGTAACTGACCTTATGACAAAGTCACTGTGCCGGTAGGCACCACTTGGATAACAACCAGCATTCAATTCATATTGGTAGGGTGGTGCCCTGGAGGAAGCATAAACTGCTCAATGGTGAAGTGCGCAGCCCTGGGTTAAGTGGCTACCAAGAGCAGAAGATATTGTCAAGTAATAGAAGTGTTGCCACAAGAGCACTCGATACTGTAAACTGGTAGAGGGTGATAATACCAAGGCAATATACAGTGTCCTAAAACAGTGGTGCTCTCTCCAGGACAGCAGATTCTGCCCATTGGTCCAGGGCGCTGCCTCTAGAGGAGCATGTAGTGCTGTGGTATTGGTGATGCCCACGGGGACAGGACACTAGTCCTAGCTTTGTGTTGCTGTCTCAAGGGAACCATGTAATGTCTCATGGAAGTGGTTCTGGCTTCAGATCCACATATAGGGCCTATGGCAGTGGTGCTGAATCTGGGGCAGCAGAAACTGCTCAGTGGGGTTATGTGCTATCACCAGGGCAGCATACATTACCAAGTGTTAATAGATGTGCCCTGGGGGTCAGTAGAGTTACTTTGCTGAAAATGTTGGGGGACGTTACATCTAAATGAAAGGGGCCCCTGCCAAATGAGTGGGACAAAACGGTGTGGCACAAAAGTTGGGGGGACAAACACTATTACCCACCCCCCCTAAAATGATGCCCAGGCTTGGGGCAGCATATGCTGACAATTGGTAGACGGTGCTTTGCAGCAGTTAGCATTACCAATGGCAATGGATACTGTCCATTATTGGTAGTGCTGCCTCCAAGACAGCAGAAGCTGCCCAATGGTCGAGAATGCTACCTCCATGACAGCATATAGTACCCTATGATAGTGGTGCTGACTGTGGGGCAGCACATAATGCTCTATTGTAGTGGTGCTGCTTTCTGGACATAACATAATGCACTCAGGGCAGCATATCAATTCTAACTTGTACAAATTATATTCATAGTGGTGTTGCTTGGAGGCAGTGCATATTGACCATTGGTAGAGGATCCAGGGCTGCAGATACTGCTCAGAAGTATTATGTGCTGCAGCAAGGACATCGCACAATTAGACTTGTTAGTAGTGCTACGTTGTGGGCAGTGCATACTGACCATCGAAAGAAGGTGCTGCCCGGGCGGAAGTGTTAACTACCTAATGGGAAAGGGTGTTGCCCTGGGTGTAGCCATTACCAAGGGCAGAAGGTATTTTCCATTAAAAGTAGTTCTGCCTCAAGGGAAGCAGATACTGTCCATTCGTAGAGAGCGCTGGCTCCAGGGCAGAATACAGTGCCCTATGGTAGTGGTGCTGGTTCCAGGCAGCATATTGTGACCTATGACAGTGGTGCTGCCACCACTGCAGCTGATCCTGCCATTGGTCAAGTGGGCTGCATCTAGGATAGCCTCTTCTGTCCGATGGTAATAGTGCTTTGTCCAGGGAAGAATGTGGTGCCCTATGAAAGTTCTGTTTCCTCCAGGGAAGCATGCACTGCTTTATGGTAGTGGTGCTGCTTCCAAGACAGTCAATAGAAAAAAATAGCCAAGGGAGTGTTTATTTGTTTTCTTTTGTCATGGCAATACAACTATGGTATGATGGAGATATGGCTTTTACAAATATAAACTTGTTCACAAAAAAGATTTAATTGCATTAAAATGTCAGTTAGCTAATCAAATCCTTGTCCATAGAAATGCATGGGTAGTAAGCTGTGTTGCCATTTCATCAAAAATAATATATCAATTGCAGCAAACCATACTAATGGAAAGATGAAGTGAGACATTGTACACACACAAAGAGGCTACGCTCTGTTGTCTGACACGATGTTATGATCGGAAATGGTGAATTGCTTATTGAAATAATTTTCCATAGGAATGGATGGGTAGACTGAATGCCTGCCATTTTCTTGAAAAAAAAAAGATTCAGGCCTTGCAAAGTACATTTGAATACTGTAGAGTGCTGGGTTATCCACAAATTAACATGCTGGCATCCGTGGCCCGGCATGGTTTTCTCATTTTAAAATGTGTGTTGCATATTCAAACATTTCTCTATAGGAATGCATTGGTAGTAGATTTAATTTCCAATTGATTGGAAAACATTGGGCCTCATTACAAATCAGGCGGTCCGGAAATAACGGTGGCGGTAAACCCGCCGCCACCGTTGTTTCTGGACCGCCTGATCCTGACTCCTGCAGGCAGGAGGTGATGTTCCCGCCAGGTTTGACCTGGCGGGTTTAACACCGCCCGCCTGCAGGCAGACGAGGAAACACCGGCAGCATTACGAGATGCTGCTGGTGTTTCCATGATCCCCATTCCCAATGGGAATGGGGATTAACACCATTCCGCCTCCGTGATTCCCGGAAAACCGGGGTTGTAATGCCCCGGTAATTCCGGGAATCCAGAGGCGGAATGGTAATTCGAGTACAGCGGTAACCAGGCGGTTTTACTGCTTCGGTTACCGCCAGACTCGTAATGAGGCCCCATTGTCTGTCCAGGTAAAGAATAGTGAAACAAGGCACTGTAGTTTTAATTCAGAAATACAGATGACAATATCCCTAGTCAAACTCGATTTTCTTGTGTTGGCAGTCATTAGAAAAAAATAACTAAGGATTTATTTTTTGCCAAGGGAAAAACAACTATGAGATGATGGGAATTGAACTGAATAAAAAAAATTGTAGCTATGTAAATCTTTACCCAAAAGAATACATGGGTAGAACGATCTGTTATTTAATGGAGCAAACATGCACCAAAACATACCAATCGAAGCATAAAGAGAGAGTTTGGACGCTAAAAAAGAGCCCCTCTTTTGTGGTCTGACTGGATTTCATGACCTGAAATGGCGACTTACTTTTTCAAATATTTCTCCATAGGAAAGAATTGGTAGACCACATCATTCCCATTTTCTTGGAGAAAAAACATTGGGACCAGGAAAAAGATTGTGGGACAAGGTGGAACAGTAGGCTACACACAAATAAAAATGCTGACATCCGTGGTCTAACATGTTTTTCCGATACTAAAAAGTCAGTTACCTATTCAAATATTTCTCCATAGGCATGAATAGGTATTCGGTTTCATTGCAATTTGATTGAAAAACATGTGGCCTTGGAAAAAATACTGAAATAAGAGAGTGTCATTTTTAAATAGAAATGCACCAAGTGGCACAATCTGAATTTACTTTATCTATTTTGAAAAAAATATAATTGTTAAACAACACGAAGTAGGACTGTTTCTCCCTGCGTTGGGTGAGAACTGTGGTTGAATAAGAAGCTTTCACACAAAAATGACACAAATTAGATTTTCTTGAGCTATTTAAAAAACAAAAAAAAAACCTATGTGATATTAGCAGCCTGTAGCAGGATTATTTCTCCCCATGATGGGTTAAAACTGCTGCTGAAAGAGAACACAGCAACCCAAAGTGGCATTAATTTAGTTTACTTGAGCTATTTTTTTTTTTTTTTTAAAAAGCACCCTATGCGATTTAAGCAGCATGAAGAAGAACCGCTTCTAACCACAATGGGTTACAGCTGCTGTTGAATTTGAAGCCAACACCCTAAACTCAGGCAAAGGGCTATAAGCAGTGAACACTAATCTGGTTGAATAATAAACCAAGTTCTAATTGTGCAAATAAGCTTCTGTTAAATAAGAAACTATCTTCTGAGCTTTGTAAAAGGGTGAATTGTGTTTTACTAGATAGGGGAATATTATTGGGCACCACCTTCATTTTCACTGCATGCCCTTGTCATAGTGGCAGTGACACTACTGTCTATGGTAATGGCGCACTTTACATGTTTTGTTCATATTTTGTATATTTACTGGTTTGTGTGAAAAATGAAGCCACATTAGGCTCAATCATTCATTGTGCAATGCATGGACATAGGGCATTTGGGGTCTTCTGCTCACTATACCCCAAGGGGGGGCTACAGGAACATGTGCCTCATCTTTCATTGTGCTGCAGAGTATTTCAAAAATACATTTTGCTGGATGGATTTTCACCAAAACAGAGAGAAATCTGAATGTGTCAAAGATACTACAAATACATTTGAGCACCAGTGGAAATTACTGTTATAGTGATGTTCACACACATCAGAGTAGATGAGAGGATATAAACGTATCATATGGATAGAGGATCTTTTATTGTAATGTTATTTATTTTTTGTTATGCGTGTATATTAAGGCAGAATTAGGAATTGTATTTCTTTATTTTGACTAAGCAGTATTCTTTTTTCATGTTTTTATTTTATGCATGTCTCACAAATGGACCACATATATCGCAGTAAAATAAGTGCACATTAAAGTACAGATAAAACATGTATCAATCTAAACTATAGAAGGGCAAAATCAGTACATTAAATGTTATGAATAATATCAATATACAGCTCTAGAAATACAAATGCACCAGTTAATGCTACTCGGAAAGTAATTTCACATTCTGTCAGCTTTTACATAAAGGCCCAGAATCACAAAAGCCCTTTTCGCCCTAAAGTGATTCATCTGCAATGTGAACATTCGGATCCATTTTGTGAATTCGCTGCACAAAATCAGAGATACGAGGGGGCGACCCAACAGAGAGAAAAGCATCTCTTGATTCATAAACGGGCGAAGAATTGCTATAGATACACTGCGCCCGTCTGGAACAGGAGCTGGGGATATGCAGAGAAGGCTCGTTTCTATCTCTTTGCATTTCCTCTTCCCCGCATAGCAGCGGTACGGACCTGCTTGCATTTGTAGCCCTCAAAAAAGGAAAAGGGTCCATGTTTTCCACTCAAAAACATAAGATAATGTCAGTCATTTTAAGGCCCACATTGGTTGCATATAGTGCCAACACCCGAGAGTGTTGGCAGGAGAGGAAAATATTAGTATCAGGCACGCATGTCTGAAACTAATTTTTTCATAGGGCCGGCCAGGTCATCATTTGCATTGGCAAATGGCCCCATAAAATGCACAAGCCACCTTTCTGAATAAAGTGATGTGTGCTTTATGAAGAATCAGGAATATATACATCTAAAAAAAAAGAAAAACAGCTAGTGGATGCTAATGTTAGATGACCAATTTCTTTAGGAGGCTCAGGGCCGAGGTTTGCAAGTTTAGCGGTATATTAGGACCGTGGAGATCTGTTACTCTGATCTGGAAGGAGGTTCCCTGTTTAACATGCACTGTCAGGCATCAGCAGCACTGGGCAGTTTGGGTAAGTATCAGGACCACAGTGATCTGTTACCCTGATCTGGAAGGAGGTTCCGTGTCTAACGTGCACTGCCTGGCATCAGCAGCACTGGGCAGTTTGGGCAAACATCAGGACCACAGAGATCTGTTGCCCTGATCTGGAAGGAGGTTCCCTGTCTAACATGCACTTTCTGGCATCAGCAGCAGTGGGCAGTTTGGGCAAGCATCAGGACCACTGAGATTGGTTTCCCTGATCTGGAAGGAGGTTCCCTGTCTAACATGCACTGCCTGGCATCAGCAGCACTGGGCAGTTTGGGCAAGCATCAGGGCCACAGAGATATTTTACCCTGATCTGGAAGGAGGTTCCCTGTCTAACATGCACTGTCTGGCATCAGCAGCACTGGGCAGTTTTGGCACGCATCAGGACCACGTAGATCTGTTACCCTGATTTGGAAGGAGGTTGCCTGTCTAAAATGCACTGTCTGGCATCAGCAGCACTGGGCAGTTTGGGCAAGCATCAAGACCACTGAGATCTTTTACACTGATCTGGAAGGAGGTTCCCAGTCTAACATGCACTGTCTGGCATCAGCAGCACTGGGCAGTTTGGGGCAAGCATCAGGACCACAGAGATATGTTACCCTGATCTGGAAGGAGGTTGCCTGTCTAAAATGCAATATCTGGCATCAGCAGCACTGAGCAGTTTGGGCAAGCATCAGGACCACTGAGTTCTGTTATACTGATCTGCAAGGAAGTTCCCTGTCTAAGATGCACTCACAGGCATCAGCAGCACTGAACAGTTTGGGCAAGCATCAGGACCACAGAGATCTGTTACCCTGATCTGGAAGGGGGTTCCCTGTCTAACATGCACTGTCTGGCATCAGCAGCACTGGGCAGTTTGGGCAAGCATCAGGACCACAGAGATCTGTTGCCCTGATCTGGAAGGAGGTTCCCTGTCTAACATGCACTTTCTGGCATCAGCAGCAGTGGGCAGTTTGGGCAAGCATCAGGACCACTGAGATTGGTTTCCCTGATCTGGAAGGAGGTTCCCTGTCTAACATGCACTGCCTGGCATCAGCAGCACTGGGCAGATGGGCAAGCATCAGGGCCACAGAGATATTTTACCCTGATCTGGAAGGAGGTTCCCTGTCTAACATGCACTGTCTGGCATCAGCAGCACTGGGCAGTTTTGGCACGCATCAGGACCACGTAGATCTGTTACCCTGATTTGGAAGGAGGTTGCCTGTCTAAAATGCACTGTCTGGCATCAGCAGCACTGGGCAGTTTGGGCAAGCATCAAGACCACTGAGATCTTTTACACTGATCTGGAAGGAGGTTCCCAGTCTAACATGCACTGTCTGGCATCAGCAGCACTGGGCAGTTTGGGGCAAGCATCAGGACCACAGAGATATGTTACCCTGATCTGGAAGGAGGTTCCCTGTCTAACATGCACTGTCTGGCATCAGCATCACTGGGCAGTTTGAGCAAGCTTCAGGACCACTTAGATCTGTTACCCTGATCTGGAAGGAGGTTGCCTGTCTAAAATGCACTATCTGGCATCAGCAGCACTGAGCAGTTTGGGCAAGCATCAGGACCACTGAGATCTGTTACACTGATCTGCAAGGAAGTTCCCTGTCTAAGATGCACTCACAGGCATCAGCAGCACTGAACAGTTTGGGCAAGCATCAGGACCACAGAGATCTGTTACCCTGATCTGGAAGGGGGTTCCCTGTCTAACATGCACTGTCTGGCATCAGCAGCACTGGGCAGTTTGGGCAAGCATCAGGACCACTGAGATTGGTTTCCCTGATCTGGAAGGAGTTTCCCTGTCTAACATGCACTGTCTGGCATCAGCAGCTTTGGGCAGTTTGGGCAAGCATCAGGACCACAGAGATCTTTCACCCTGACCTGGAAGGAGGTTCCCTGTCTAACGTGCACTGTCTGGCATCAGCAGCACTGGGCAGTTTGGGCAAGCATCAGGACCACAGAGATCAGTTACCCTGATCTGGAAGAAGGTTCCCTGTCTAACGTGCACTGTCTGGCATCAGCAGCACTGGGCAGTTTGGGGCAAGCATCAGGACCACAGAGATATGTTACCCTGATCTGGAAGGAGGTTCCCTGTCTAACGTGCACTGTCTGGCATCAGCAGCACTGGGCAGTTTGGGCAAGCTTCAGGACCACAGTGATCTGTTACCCTGATCTGGAAGGAGGTTCCGTGTCTAACGTGCACTGTCTGGCATCAGCAGCACTGGGCAGTTTGGGCAAACATCAGGACCACAGAGATCTGTTGCCCTGATCTGGAAGGAGGTTCCCTGTCTAACATGCACTTTCTGGCATCAGCAGCACTGGGCAGTTTGGGCAAGCATCAGGACCACTGAGATTGGTTTCCCTGATCTGGAAGGAGGTTCCCTGTCTAACATGCACTGTCTGGCATCAGCAGCTTTGGGCAGTTTGGGCAAGCATCAGGACCACAGAGATCTTTCACCCTGACCTGGAAGGAGGTTCCCTGTCTAACATGCACTGTCTGGCATCAGCAGCACTGGGCAGTTTGGGCAAGCATCAGGACCACAGAGATATGTTACCCTGATCTGGAGGGAGGTTCCCTGTCTAACATGCACTGTCTGGCATCAGCCGCACTGGGCAGTTTGGGCAAGCATCAGGACCACTGAGATCTTTTACACTGATCTGGACGGAGGTTCCCAGTCTAACATGCCCTGTCTGGCATCAGCAGCGCTGGGCAGTTTGGAAAAGCATCAGGACCACAGAGATCCATTACCCTGATCTGGAAGAAGGTTCCCTGTATAACATGCACTGCCTGGCATCAGCAGCACTGGACAGTTTGGGCAAGCATCAGGACCACAGAGATATGTTACCCTGATCAGGAAGGAGGTTTCCTGTCTAACATGCACTGTCTGGCATCAGTAGCACTGGGCAGTTTGGGCAAGCATCAGGACCACTTAGATCTGTTACCCTGATCTGGAAGGAGGTTGCCTGTCTAAAATGCACTGTCTGGCATCAGCAGCACTGAACAGTTTGGGTAAGCATCAGGACCACAGAGATCTGTTACCCTGATCTGGAAGGGGGTTCCCTGTCTAACAAGCACTGTCTGGCATCAGCAGCACAAGGCAGTTTGGGCAAGCATCAGGACCACTGAGATCTGTTACACTTATCTGCAAGGAGGTTCCCTGTCTAACATGCACTGTCAGGCATCAGCAGCACTAGGCAGTTTGGGCAAGCATCAGGATCATGGAGGTCTGTTACCCTGATCTGGAATGAGGTTCGCTGTTTAACATGCACTGTCTGGCATCAGTAGCACTAGGCAGTTTGGGCAAGCATCAGGACCACAGAGATCGGTTACCCTGATCTGGAAGGGGGTTCCCTGTCCTAACATATACTATCAGGCATCAGCAGCACTAGGCAGTTTGGGCAAGCATCGGGACAATGGAGGTCTGTTACACCAATCCTGAAGGATGCATGGTGCTCCCTATGTAACACCCACAGCTGCCCATCAGCACACAGAGCAGTAGAAGGGAGGCAGTGCGGGCTAGCATTACAACCTCAGAGGTCCATTACACAAATCAGAATGAGAGAGATAGAATCCACTGCCATGCGTCAGTGTAAATGGCAATATCGGAGAGGCAGTGTGGGAACTTCATTAAGCCTTGCACTGCAATCTAACAGGTGACTTCAAGGAAACTACCAAAGGATTGCAGGGGACCATGCCTGCACATTGACAGGAGATTGTAGTTGTGGGAGACTGCACATGACATTCTGTATATTGTGAGGAAACCTGCGTCTTGTTTCTGCTCATCATCATCTGTTTACAACAATCACCCACGAGAGCGAGATAGTGGAAGCTACCCAGAAACATAAGCTTAAAAGGCAGCTCACATTCATGCTGAGAGTACCATCTATTGCTAACTTGGGGACTGTTCTGAATTGGGAGTGCACAGGAGGGTGCAGTAACCAGCAAGCTCCCCATTTATCTCTGCAAGTGCTCCATTAACTCTGTTTTAACAACTTACCTCCCATTCGGTTTAGCTGTTCTTACCTCAATGTATCATGCTGTTCTTATCTAACTGCTGCTGGTACCCCTATGGCTGGAATAGATTGAGCTATTGGCTTATTGGCTATTGGTTCATGGCTCGTTGTTTGGCACTTGAGGACTCTCTATTTCTCTATTGTCTTTGGACACCCAGGATAAGAACTGGATGCATACCCCCTGCATTTGTTTTTTTGTTGTTGTGATTTTTGGGAATCTCTGGTGACTTTCTTTGGAGAATTGCACAATTTCCAGATTTCCAAAAGATCTATCAAGCATTGAGCCCATATGGGCTTGATTACTGCATGGCAGCTTTCTGGCACTGGCATGATAGAGGCCTCTCTAAATCCTAAGGAGTTCATTTCATAGTCCCATAAAGTGGACCATCAACAGGACCAAGCATTTGCGTGACACCGGTGATAGGGAGGGGGACTTGAGGAAGACCCTTTTTTTTACCATTTACACTTGATTTTTAATATGTGAATTCTATCCATTATTTCCTGGGTTATTTGAGACCTTAGAGTGTGATTCATATTTAGCAGTTTGCATTTGGACGTTGGTACTGTAGTTTGTATGTGTTCTAGTATATTGCACTTTAAGATTTCAACATTTCCCGCAGAGTGGTGTTACTAAAACAAACAAATCGATTTTTTCATTAGTAGTGTTTACTCTTTATAGCTATGGATCATGAAACAGGAAAGCTAAGATACATGGAAGGGACGCAAAAAGAAATCACCAGGAAGGCAATGAAGCTTCAGTCCCGCTAAGTATCTATAGGGCCCAGACGATTCCAGCTGTTGTATGTGGTGCTGAATTGTGGGGCTACCTCTATCCAAATAGTGGAGAACACATTTATAAAGCGCCTCATTGGTATACCATCAAGTGCACCCTCTGTTCCGGTGGTTTGTGAGATTGGAGTAACCAAAATAAAATATGCCATCATGTTCCAACCAGTGATGTACTTGCTTTAAATGTGCTTGCATTCTATAGTGAAGGAATGGAGGGGGTGTTGGATAGATCGGGTAGAAAGCAATTTCTGTGATTTAGGCATGAGAAAAACATGTTGGTAAACATTGGGCTTGAAGATTTAAGTTTTGCATCATGTATAAATGTAGTATTAAGAATCATTTTAATAGTTGGGTATGGGGAGTGATGATTGATACTTGTTATGAAGGAAAAATGGCAACTATTTGCATGTTAACACAAAATGGGTCCTGGAACCATATCTTGACTATCACTCAAGTTCCAAGTCGAAAAGCACTTCACCAAGGAATCTTTCCACTTGCTCATTTTACTGCCAAATGGGACAAGAACTTTCCATCCTTTTTGTCCTATTAAGATTGACTATGAATTGCGTTTTATTTTTCACTAGCTGTACCCGGCCACATGTTGCTGTGGCTCAGTCTGGTTAAATGGAAAAGAAAGAAAAGAAAAAGCGCACATTTTTAATATGTTTAATTTCACAATGCTTGTGGGTATACAATATTTTTTGTTGTTCCATTGTCTGTGCAGATATAGAGATTGCCTGGTTTGCCGACTCTAGAACACGCAAAATATAATTGTCTATGTGAGAAACAATCGGTGTCTAGACCTAAACAGCACACTTCTAAAGATTGGCATTGAGCTTTGTTGTTGGTGATTGCAAAAGCAAGTTGGCATGAATTGAGCTGTTACGATTTCTGCGCCGAACGACATCATTTGGAAGCATGAGTTGTATTTCTTGATGTTAGATAGGAAATGCTTTGATTCGGCGGTATATCCGGCAAGCAAAGTTTTTAATGGCTCTGGCGGTTCTCCAAGTTGAGGCAGTTTAATTTTCCCAGCGGCGCAACACATTCCTTTCGTTTCTCCATTAAATTTCAGAGCCTTGCAATAAGGACACACTTCAGTCATAGTGCTGATGAGAACATGCCGGCTCAACCTATAATCATAAGCTGGGGTGTACTGGAATGCAAGGTGTTTGTAATTGCATGATTGCTGAGCACAGAGTCATGTTTTATGCTGATCCGCTGTTTCTCGTTGACATCTTTTAGCCATTCTCAGCCGGTCGCGTTCATTCTGTTGAGAACGAAGCAGATCTGAAGCTGCAGAACGCGATTGCCGTGCTTGCAACCGTGCATCATGAAGTCTGGCTGCACGTCGCTCTGCTGCTTTCTCTGCATGTATTTGAGCCATTCGAAATCGGAAACATTAAAATGGAATCGTAAAATATTTGCAGCCTGATTCATTGAATTATTCGTGTGAAAAACACAGATTTGTGCGCCTCTCTGCCCGAAAATCCTTGTTTGAAGTATGGGGATTTTCGGGCAGAAAGTTGCCCAAATCTGCGTTTTTCACGCAAATAATTCCATGAATCAGGCAGTTGGTATAGCATGTGTTGCTTTTACGTTCACCAGATGGTGCTGTTTGTCGGAAAAAGCATGTTTTTACCTGTCACAGGTGTGACATCTATGTATAGTAGAAATATAAAAACACGCACATATTACAATGAAACTTTGTGTTAAAATTCCAAAGCAATCAGTGAAGAACTTTCGGAGATTTAAGATTTTGAACAAACGTACATTTTTAGATTCTCCCACATATCTTGCTGAGAGATCCCAATGGCTTAAACCAATGTGGATCCAGTCTAATGAAACACCCATTTGTGCTGCACTTGATGTTTTGAAACAATGACCTAACCATGCAGGTTTTGTAGCAGTGGTAACCTTTTTTTAAATTTGCTTTTAAGGAAAGAAGGATTCTTTTAAAATAATCTGTAACGGGATTTTATATGTTGTTTTACGGCACATTGTACATAACAAAAGGCTCCTTTGTCACTGTCTATTTTATTGGAAATTATGTGTTTTATCTGTTTTCTATAGAGTCGAGTGTGATTGTTGAATATGTATTGCTTCACAATGTGACTGTATGATATGCTCTTTTTAATGGCAAATTGTCACCAAAAAAATGTATGTAAAAAAAATAAAATAAAACCTATTAATAAACGCAGTGGGTGATCTTTCAAAAAACTAATAATAGAGTTAGTAAAGGAGAGCAAAGGTTAAGGGGAGTCTAAGTGGTAGAAGAGTTGTCCTCCTGTGTTAAGTTAATTAAAACAGATGTAGAGGCACCTTCTGCATACACAGATCCTAAAAAACAGGAGTCTGCAATGTGATGAATCCTGCAGAATCCTACAGAATCCCTGCCTATTGTCTCCTCCCAGGTGGCCAGCGGAAGGCAGCAGCTACCTGATCCTGACCCCTGTGGGTGGAAGTAGTCGGGTGGATCACATGAGAGGAGAAGGCCCCGAAGGGAACAGGAGGGTTCTGCTAGGAGAGATGCAGTACTCATCTCCTTCGGAGGGTGAGATATCCATGATGCCAGAATACCTAATGGCTTGGTATCGCAGTAAGGTTTCCCCTTTCCAAAGGTACCCAAAATGTTAGTAATGAAAACCCCTATGTTCTGCATAAGAATAGAGTATGTAAAGAACGGAACATCAATACCATTGCTTCTAAAAAATGGAATGTTCCCTTTGGGTTGAGTGTGAAATTACAAACCAACCATTACTATCTTTGGAACGTTTATCTAGAGGTGTTTTCTATAAACAGAGTGAGCTGGGTAAAGGTTAAATTGAAATATGTGGTAAAAAGAAGAATTAGAATGTAATGACTTCAAGTCCCATAATGCAATAGGTACTGGGACGAGGAAGAGGGACTTAGAGGCACATAACTGGAGTATGCAGTCTAGTGTTCCTGACCACCTATACTTGAGTGGGAATCATGATTATTTAGTTTGATGTTCATTCAACCCTGTTTTTTTTCCTGTCTTTTTTGCCGAACATTTTTTTCTGAAAAAATGCATTGAATTTTTTATTTTTATTATTTGGGGGAGGGCTTCCTCAAACCCTCCTCCCCTAATATGTATTCCCTATACTCCACCTCACGCTACCCCGCACCCTCCATCTTTTTCAATGTTTTTTTCGGCAAAACATTTTCATCAAAAAGTGAAGCAAAAATAAAACGAGCGATGGATGAATGTCGTATCTATTATTTAAATTCCCCTTATGTGCAGATCAGGAGGAGGAGCAGTATTATTAGCGGGAGAAGTTATCAGCGTCCATGTATGCAGCAGGGGTAGAGAGCCGAGGGTGACCGGACCACTGCTGTGATTGTGATGGTTGATGGTGCTGAGAGAGTTGTGAGAAGGAGAAGTCTGAGCTGCGGAGGTTGCGCAGCAGGAAGCACTGCTGTTGGAAGTTATCCAGTGGGAGAGAAGGGCTCTCTGCAACTACTTAAACCTGGCTCCGGTGGCTGGCGAGCACAAGGGAGTGAAAGGAGCAATGTGAGCTCCTGTTCTGCAAGGCCCTAGTCACAGGACCACAACCAGAGCTGTCAAAACTCCAAATCCCACAAACAGAGAAGTGGCAGTAGGATACGCGGATGCGCCCGGAAAGACCGGCTAGTTGGCCACTGACAGGTGACCCCAGGGGCACTCCATTAGAAACCACAGACCACTTTTGAATACTGAACCACTGAAAGAAAGTGTTTTTGCCCCAAAATGTATGTGAAGAGGAAACAAGAGGAGAAACTTTATAATTGTCACTACCCAAGTAAAAAGAGAACAATATTTAAGAAATGCTGTCACTACAATTACACCAGGAAAGAGGTGGGAAGTATTAAACCCAAAGGGTAGCCACCATTGGCAAAGTAAAGATGGGGCAATATGTGAAACAGATAACAACCGGCATTGCCTAAGCCAAAGAAAGTTAATTGAAAGAAAAAGTGAAAACCGAGAGAAACTTGAACAAAAGACATTACCACCAATTACCTAGTGTGATAGTGAAAACCCAAACATGACAGGAAAGTAGCCTTCCTTGTCAAGTGTGGTAGGGGAGAGAGGAGTATTACCTGCATTGCATGTGGGCAATCAATCAGTGGAACACATAGCATCAATGGGTGTTATATCCTGATGGAAGAAGTTGTGAATTATACTGTTATTGAAAGTCAAAGACTTGAAGTTTTGGAGTAAACCACACTGCAGCGTACTTGTAGTAGTGTTAAAAGATTGAGGGATTGTTAGTGGTAGTCCTGGCAGGTTAGTGAACCAGGAAGAAGAAATTGAAGTACTGCATTTTGCAATTGTGATTGTAATTATCATTTATATAGCACCATTTCCCCATTTGCATGGCCTCAATGCGCTTTGTGGTTGGATCGGCCTCATGGACCGGAATCCATGTATGGGAGATTCTAAGAGTTAGGTTTGAGATGCGTGTGTGCATTCTGCCAGGTTAGGACTTAGGAGTGTTGGCTGGGCCCCAGTAAGCAGCCCCGAGGTCAGACATGTGGGTGGGTGTTGTTGGTGGATTAAGATACAGTACAGAAGGATTGGTTTGTATAACTAATTAGGTAGGGCAAGCACAGGCTTAATTGAGTGTCCTTACACCATATGATATCAACACCATCTCTTTAGGTTGCCAGAATGGTACGCTGAAAAGACATTTTACTTTGTATTATGTAGAAAATTGAGTCCATCCGGATCGTGGACCTCTTAAAGGTACATATTTTTATATGTTAATTTGCAGAATGCCCTGAAATGGGGCACTGTGTAACCCCATATTCATTTAAAGTAAGAAATGAAATTCCGTTTAAATTCTTATTGTGAGAAAAATTAACCTTATGCAAGTAGTTTTTTTTAACAATTAGCTATATCTATGATTACTTTGGTTTGCATTGTATGCTTACAACGACACTGATAGAGGAATTATTCTGTCTTTTGATCACTTGTAGATTATAAGATTGCTTCAAGACCCCAGATGAAGAAAAGATTTCTCGAAACGTGCTGGGTCACAATATGAATAAAGGCCTATGTTTTAATTGAATACTAATGTCCATTTTGATATATACCTTAATATTGATAAATACATAAGAACATGCCTCTTTACATGGAATGTATACCAAGGTTGTACCAAAGTTATTTAACTAATGCAAAATGTGTTGAAAATTGACTTCTAAGTACTTGACTTTTGATAGGCCTATGATAGTGTGCAGGGGACGGGAGTTAATTTATCTTGGGAACTTTGATCATTTCCTTTCACTTCTCAACCAGGTTTCACCTGATGGCACATGCCTCATATACTTGGTTCTGCAGAGGGACATGACTGATGTGACACCACCCTTCAGAAATCTCTGGTGATGGCACATGTGCTGTCTACCCCCTCCAAATCAAAGTGTCAAAAAACACTGTCTAAGCAAATCCAACCCTAAATACCACTCTCTGGATTGATCCCAATCACTCACTACCTCCCCTATCCTTATTGCAAAACTATCCTTAATGCACTACAGTTTATTAGGCCCACCCTAAATTGCCTATGCCTGCCTCCAGAAACCAATTCCTGCCTCTCTAAAAGCTGCCTGAAACTAAATAGGAGCACCATCCATGTGTTCCCCTGAAGTCATGTGAATGGATGGAAGACTTTTCCAGAATTTGGTCTGTGATTTGTCCTTATTGAATAGCCCAACGTTTGGGTGATTCAGGTCCCTTGCAGTAAATTTCATCCAGGCCTACTTGATGCTCAGAGTCTCTTTTTCTTCTCTTAGAATAGAGAAGAAATGACAGCAGTGGACCACCTCCAGCCCCCATTACCAATTTTACCCCTCAAATTGATTGCATTATGATGCCTAGGGTAGATTCACAACCCAGTGTACATCGGGGTCGCAAATGGTGGCTCCAAGAACAATGACACAAATACCACATGTAGCAGGTAGGCTTCATACAGGCAGTGGTCCTCAACATGCTGGGAAGTGGGGACTCTTGGATTTTTGCAGGAGGTACATCCTGATGCACATCTCACAAACCTCACCATAGTTGATAGTTGCAGGTTGAACAAAACGCCCTATACAGCACATACCGATACTTCAAAACAAGCCAGCTCATATTGTAGCAAACAGTAGGAAACAAGATCATATAATCCCAGCACACTTCACTGACTTCCCATCCAGGTAAGAATCAAATTCAAACTCTTGACAATAATTAAAAAGTGGCTGTATGGCCCTGCTCCACATGACACAATTGAGTGATGCTCTTGGTAGAACTCTAATCGACCCCTCAGATCTTCACTTCTCTTCACTCTCTCAGTTCCCAGATACTCGCCTGTGGAAGGTCTTGCACAGTAATTGGGAACATATATTGGAACAATCTACCTAAGGATATCAGGTACATCTCTGATGTGATGCAGTTCATAAGGAGATTGAAAAAAAACACTAATCTGATGTGTCTGTGAATGTACATCTCCAAGTCACCCCACGGACCTCGTGGGCCAAACAAAGGGACTCCCTGAGAATCTATTTATGGTAGTTGTGCCTATCTCCATTAATTGAATTGAAATTGGACTACAAATGTATTGCTGTGCAATAAACTGCACCATCTATTGTCCAGGTCAACAATTTTGACCCAGAGCCCTCAATAAAGATGATACATTCTGCTAAGGTCGATCGTGTCCCTACCCACTCACCTGTTCTTTTTAGAACCTTGTGGCAAAACCACATTGAGAAATTGATTTAAAAAGGTGTAAAACCTCTCCATCCCACTTGTAAAACAGAAACATAGGTAAAGTCGTGTATTTTACACTTGACGGTGCTAGGTACTATTTCTTCCCATGCTCGCAGCATTGAGGATATGTGATTCCTGAAGTTTTTTCCTACCCTGGGATTATCAGGGAGTCCCGGTGGCCCTCTGCTATGACACAGTACAAATACGCCTGTTTGAAGCAGGATATTTTGGGATGGTGTTCTATTATAGACAACACTGATATTCTAAAAGAGTTTGCAGCAACAGCAGTGGTACAGGGTTTGGCCACGTTTGCATAAGCTGTGCTCCCATGCACATGTGGCTGATGAGACTGTCCCTGATATCAGTGACATCTCCTCAGCTCCACTGACCAGTTTGTAATAGACAGAGATTTTGGCCTGGGGGAAACCACTGTTACTCCGCTGTATTATGCTACAGCCCGTGGTAGTTAAGGTACAGCAGAGTGGAAACGTACACCCTCTACAAATTGGTTATGTAATACGAGCCCAGTAAACATTATTATTACCAAACCTTTGCAATAGTTTTAATTTCATCTTCACTACAGTTGTGAGGTCCTCAGATCATTAGGATCATTAGGAATTGACAAATATTACAGTCCCAGACAAAAGAGACATATGGATATCTTTTTTTAAGAGGCTAATGTAGTGTCTGCGGCCCGCACTAATTAATTGCATTGCACAACCCACAATATTTAAACGAATAAAGCCAAATGTGGTCTACACAAACGTTGTAATGCAACTTTAACATTGTGAATGACTATCCAAGCAAAAAGTACAAAATATTAATAAATAATTAGCTTTACTGAGTATTTGCAAACAGCGCTTGGCTTGCCCTTAAGTGTTATCTAATTAGAGCTTTATGTGAGTTTTCAGAGCCATTTGAAGAGGACATGCAGTATTGATGGGCACTGCTAATGATTGAGGTCTCAGAATGATTTTTTCATTGATTTGCTAATTTGAGACAAGGCTGATCAGCATGAAAACTTAATGTGAACATACTGACAGTGCAAGCAATCAATAGGCGTGTCAAAGGCTGTAGATGTCATCAGCAGAACGCCCAAGATAATACTTTTATGTTTTACATTTGCCATTTAAAAAAAAAACAAATGTAGTTGCCTTCTTACGTGCCACACTTCCCACTACTACAATTTCTTTTTAAAAATCAGAGTTTGATTAGGTATTTTTTAAATGAATGATATGCAATGTTAAAGTGGTCCCACAGTTGACCCTGCAGAATTAAAAAATGGAAATGGTTAAAAGATGTTGAACAAACTACAGTTCAGATGGCTGTATTCATTAAAAAAAAAAAAAAAAAACATGATCACATTTCCAAAAGACACTGGAAAAAAAAATCAGATAAAATCTAATTTGCATGTCAATGCCCAGCAAACATAATGGACCAGCCATATACAGATAGGGTAAATAACAGACACTCGGGTTCAAATTCACCCCCACATTTTTACCCTAAAAGTCCCTGGGATGTGAAACTCACCAGTAGCATGAATTGTGGCTATGTTTCAGAATCAAATGCTCATTAAATGAGCGCAAGTGTTTCCAGAACTGCACCCCATACAACCTGCCAAATTTCAAGGGCCACAATTTATAAAATGTGGAGTTTCCTTAACTGATTCATAGGTTAATTGAGGGGCAGAAAAACCGGTACAAACCCCATTTGCATGACTGGAGCACCGTCATGGCAGGTAGGCCCAAACTTCCTCCATCATAACTTCTGACTTCATTTATATTCCCCCTGTTGGAAATTGTGCACTGCATCCTGTGCTTCTATGAATACACGTGTCTACAGCATGCTTGTCTGCCAGAAATCCATTGGGGAAGCCAGTTTTTAGTTTTGGCTATTATGTGGCACTGAAAGTACTTCCTATAAACCACAACTATTGTCATGGAAAATGAAGAAGGAGGGAGATGAGTTATGAGGATGGACTCTGCCTGTTTGTGTTGTTTGATTAATTATCAAGCCCTTGTCCACCCATGGCCATGGTAGTTCCCATGGCAAATACCATACACCACCTGCCTCTTACCTTCCAAAACACACCTGGAAACTCTTTAAATCTAGCTGTATGCTTTCGAGTTTTTAGCTCCAATATAGCCATTACCTATCAGCAGACTGCTGATAGGTAATGGCTAAATTGGAGCTACAAACTAGCTAAACTAGCTCCTGATGTAACTATTAGACTGAATTCCGGTTATATGCATTGGCAAAGACAACAGTTGGGGCTCTCCTGTATGCATTAGATAGGTATTTGCCAGGCACTGCTGTAATGTGCCCAGCTACTACCATTATTTTCCAGATTTCGCCATCTTTTGGCATGGAAGTACTTTTACGGTACTGCAGGGAAAAAGCGGATCGAATGCTTGCACAAGAGTCATAACCTTTGGCTTTGCAAAATGCTTGTTTTTATTTCTAGTATGTGTGGGCCAGCTCATGTAGGCAATTGGATCCTGTTTTCAGGCTATTGTCAATCTGATGTGTTGGGTTAGTGCATTCATATGTTTGGTCTCCATAACATGTTGCTGTAGGACAGACAAGATGACAAACAATATTGTAGTACACAATTATTGCGTGACACCTTCACTTGTGTAAGTGTAGAACTGTTTAGGTAGCAACACACCATACAAAAATAGATAATTACAATATATACTTGCTAAAGTGTCTGTCCAAAGATACTCTATAGGTTTCCACACTGTGGTGTGCCAGTCCTGAAAACCCAGGACATGACTCTATAGGCCCTCATTATAGGATTGCATGTATCCCGCCGGTGTTACCGGTGGGATACCGGCAAACTGTACTACTGTTTCCACCACTTGGTCTGCCAGAATTACTGCCAGATTGAAAAGTGGCAGAAACGCTGGTAAATCCTGATTCCATGGAGACCCATATAACTCCATGGGAGGGATTTACCTCTATAACCGGCACAAGTATTACCGGGCCGATAATACAGGCAGTTTTTTGCAAGTAGAGTGGTGGATATACCTCCAGCTCTTAGCTGGAGGTAAATCATCCACCGTTCCAGCCAACTTATAGTTGGCCGGTCTGGAAAAATGCTGGTACATGTTATTACCGGCACTTTATTTCCAGACCGGCCAACTCATAATGAGGCTCCATGTCCAAGTTCCATTTGGCACATTCATCGCTAATATCTGCAGTGTGTGGCATGTTCAAAGACAACCATTTCTGGCTAGTTGAATTATATTGTAACTCCTAACACCCAGAGAATCCAAAGTGTAATGACGCGTGTTGTTAGGTAGTGCTCTACTGCTCTGCAGCCCAGAGTGACGTCACCACGCTAACTTACATGCATTCACAGGGTGTTTGATTCAAGATGCACTGACATGAATAATACAAGCTTAAGCCTGTGATCTATCAAACTACCCAAACATGAGATGAGCCTCATCATTGTAGCCCTGAACTCCTGTGCATCATTCCCAAGTGGTCTGCTCAGTGCCCAGAAGGTGACATACAACACTGGCGATGAGTGCATGGCATACATTACCCACAAGTAAAGAAAAAAAGAATACATAGAAAGAAACAAAAACATATTATGTGAGATAAAGAGGCTCCAGCAGAAGTTGTGATCGGATCAATAAAGGCCCTATCCATGGACTGCCTTCGTGCCATATGCCCTGTGATCATCAAATGGACCCAGTTGGAAATTATGTTTGGCCAGATTGACCAATTATCTGAAAGAACTCCATGCTCTTACTTCTAGCAGAACATGAGGTGCACAAGATTTTCTTCACTTTAACCAACACAGGGAATTACAATGATTATATGGAGAGGTAATGGCTCTAAAGAGGAAATGTGCATCATTTCAACCACAAGTGAACTCTGACTATGAGAGGTTCATCATGAGGCACGCCCCACAAAGGCCAGAGGAGTTGATTGATGCCTCCCATAAGGGACTGAGAGAACTATTTAGCACCAGCACCATGAATGATCTGGATGAAGTGCCAAGAGCCCAGGTAATTCAAGCGTGAACGTGCTACCCCACACAACTAAACCATCTTGTTTTGAGAGAAACCAGCATATCACTAAACAACATAATAATGTTGGGCAGATCACCTTAGGTGATGCATATGTAAGTGACTCACATGGAGATGAACCATCATGTCATGTAATAGGCATCGGTTGACTAAGTCATGAAAGGATGGTCACAATAGTGAGAGAAACTGATGAAAGAGAGACACAAAACACCCAATGGACACTGTGCAGGACAGTTCTGCATGGCCAACTTGTGCAGCAAAAGGCTAGATATTTGAATTAGAAATACACGTATTTAATATTGATTAAGCCCATTTGTCAAATGTTTATTTTTGTATTTGTTAGAGTTTTCACCAGTGTCTATGGCTTAAGGGGACTGCCAACATTTAATGATTTTCAACATCCTCTACCATGACAACAGGATTGTGTTGCCCAACAGTCCCATTAACGGCAATCCAACAGACTCATGTTTTACACCAAAGCACGATCAAGGTGCAAGACACAATTCCACGACTTGATCCTTGATTGTGAGCTAAAATAATACAGTGTTTTCTTCGCCAAATCACTTTGAGCATCGATAAACCACTACCCATAATGTCTGAGCCATTTAGAACATCACCCTGGTATCTAGGCTAACTTCTATGCTTTCCCTGACTGCTGAATTCTATGCTCTAGATATCCAGGGTTGGTGGCAGTGTCCTCTCTGGCAGCTAACATTGTGCTGCCCAAATTGGAGAAGATCATAGCAATCACCAAATAAATAGGTGTCCATTTCAAGGCAAAGAGTGGAGGATGAACCTACGGGAATTAGGCATACACCATCGAGATAACCTCTCGCTAGTTTGGAGGAATCTGTGCCACACAACATATGTTCTATTGCATAGCAAGAAAGACGGACAGTTTACTACATTGCAGTAACATCAGTAAAAATCCGAAGGCAGGCACCTTCTAACCTTCCAGAAGCAACCTGATTCCACCTATAACACTCTTCCAGTATGCCACAGTACGACCCTGGTCATAAGATAACATGAGTGGCACCTTGTATAGATTACATGTACAAAGCCAGTAACAGGAAACATACATAAAAAATAAATAAAAAAAAAACGATGAAAAGCATGGAGGAAGGCCACTTGGCACGGGCAGACAACTCTAAGGTCACACAAGATTGCCGCTGTGCACAGCATACAGGAAAGCATAGAAGTACATCAAGGCATAAGATGCAACCAACTAGAATCAGAGTAAGAACCACAGACACAGTGTTGCCAGGTGTAGTTCTATTCTCTAATGGATGTGAAGGCAATCATTGCATATGGAAACAAAATGGTGATGCACATTTAGAAAAGAAGTAAATGGTTTCAGATAAAATCGATAATAGATGCGGACATGTTGCACAAAAAATTCTGGACAAGTGCAACACAGAAGACTGAAAAACGTCTCTGCCTACAAAAGAAATATCTACATACCTCTCACACCACTTTCACACAATGGTCTCTCAGTCAATCATTTCAATGAACTATTGTGTAAACGCTAAATTATCCACTTTCAAAAGCCAAATTACCCTACCTTGCTGGTACATACCTTACTGATATACCTACCTTAAACTGATATGAACTCATGCAATACATACTAACTACTAACTAACTAACTAAAGGATTTTTTGTATAGTGCAATCACTCACCCAAAGGTCTCAGGGCGCTCACAGAGACATATACAGACAAGTAACAAATACATTCAGGTATAGAGCAAAGAGATAGATGTCATTCTCATGGCGACTAGCAGGGTCCTGAGGAATAGCCAATTATCCTACACTAGTGTATAACCGTCAGACATCAAAGAGAAATGTCTTAAGACGTTTTCTAAACTGCTGCAGTGTGGTAGATTGTTTGAGATAGAGTGGAATCATATTCCAACTTTTCGGGGCCCAGGCAGCAAAGCTTGCTCCACCTAATTTCCTCAGAAAGGTACGTGGTTGTACCAATAACATAAGACTGTTAGAGCGTAACGTATGCTTGGGTATGGCCATATGGAGCCTAGATTTCAAATATTCTGGGGCCTCACCTGAAAGGCATTTAAAGACTATTACTAGCCCTTTAAATTTCAGCCACTGCTCAATAGAGAGCCAGTGTAGTTTTTTCCGATGTTCTGTAATGTGGGATTGTCGAACTGCTCCATTTTGTATAGTTTGGAGATTCCTGATCTTAGAGGTACCTATCAGGAGACTATTGCAGTAGTCTAATTTGGTGTTAACTATGGCTGCTGCAATAGATGCTCAATTGACTTCTGACAGATACGGACGAATTTGCTATAAAAGATGAGTGAAGAAGCTGCATGATGACTTAAGATAAGATACTTTTTTTTATTTTTTTTTATTTTATTGCATCAATTAGTTACCAAAGGAAACTTTAAATGCATTGTGGAGGTAAAAAGAAAAGAAAAGAATTGAAAAAAAAGAAGAAGAAGAAAAAAAACACAGTTAGATAAGATACATGTTTCTGGAATGTCAGGTGGGTGTCAATGTAAACTCCCAAGGTCTTCACATATTCAGATACCAGGATATTATTACCACCAATTACAAAGGCTTTAAAGTCTGCATCCATGTTTTTTAGCCTATGAGGTGTGGTGATGATCAACAGCTCCTTTTGTTTATCATTTAGGGCAAGAGAGTTGAGAGCCATCCATTTTTGGATTGCATCATAAATTTCATTTATGGTAGCCAGATCGTTTTTATAGACCCCAGATAGTTTAATCACTATCTGGGTTTCGTCGGCATAGTTGGCAAATTGTATGCCCATAGACTTTAACAAGTCGCTTTGACATTTAACATAAATGTTAAAAAGTAGTGGGGATAGGCAGGATCCCTGAGGGACGCCACATGTAACCGGAATTTTCAAAGACTTTGAGAATCCCTTAGCAAAACAGGCATTTCTAGGACCCAGGAATGATTTAAGTCAAAGAACTGCTTCAGGGGAGCATAGACCGATGTTTTGAAGTCTTTCAGCTAGGTTGACCAAGTCGAATGCAGAGGAAAGATCCAACAAAAGCAGAAGAGCAGAGTTGACTTCCTCGATTATTTCTGTTATGTTGGCCTTAAGATCTAGAAGTGCTGTCTCAGTTCCATGATTAGTTCTGAAACTGGACTGTTATTAGTTTCGACAAATTTGTCTAGCTGTATGCAGGCTATCGTGTCCAATATGTTAAGTATAAAAGGAACATTTGTGATAGGACGGTAGTTCTCAGGCATCAGAGGGTCAAGATTGCCCTTCTTTAACAGAGGGGTAATCCATGCCTCCTTTATGTTAATAGGAATGACAGCCTCATCAAAAGAGCGGTAACAAGTTCTGTTACCCACATTGTAAGGGTATTTTCAAAGTCCTTAAAGAGTGTAGTGGGAGAAATATCCCCCTTACATGATGTGGGATTAAGGCCTTCGATAATTACTAGAACCTCTGCCTCTGTCATTCTAGTGAATGAGAAGGGTTTTATCCCTTGGTGCAGTGGCTCTAAAGGAGGGGGTAATGATGTTTTGGTTAAACATTGGGACTCAATTTTCTCCCTAATGTGTTCTTGGTGAAGTTTAGTCTTGTGACAGAAGCTATCGAGTATATCTTGACACCATTCATCATTTATAGTCAGACTATATTCAGTGTTGGGGCTTTTAAGTTTATTGAGGACTGTAAAAAGTTCTTTAGATTTTATTGAAGCCCTTTCAATTCCGTCATTAAGAGACAGTTGTTTAGCCTCTAACGTAAGATGTTTATATTCTTTTACCACAATTTTATAGGTCAGTAGAGTGGTAGGAGAAGGGTGATTTCGCCACTGACGTTCACATTTCCTTTTGTTTTTATGAGCGGACATTATATCAGGGGAGAACCGAGGTTTAGAGCCTTTCTTCTTCTTGCTTTTTTTTCCTGGCGGAGAGGAGCAAGAGTGTCAAAAGCATTATTGGTAGCATTTCTAAAAGCAATGGTAAATTCTTCCAAAGATAATTTTCCTCCTAGAGGGGGTAGAAGAGGTTGTATGGTGGATTTAAATATATCAGCTGTGATATTTTTTACATTACGTGATTTAGTTATAATGTTTGTTTTCATAGGGATAGAGTTGAATTTTAATGGTAGTGCATAGTGCACCAAGAAATGGTCGGACCATGGGCATGGGTCTACATTAGTTACAATAGGTATAACATTTTTAGTAAGAATCCAATCAAGTATATTACCAGCTTCATGTGTTGGTCTATCCACTGATTGTACGAAACCAAGAGAAGATAGTGTGTGAAGAAAAGATTGGACTTCCATGTCCTGAAGATTGTTCGCCCAGAGATTAAAATCTCCTAAAATGGCAACGGCCGTGTTGGTTTTACATATGCCTCCTATGAGTGCTAACAATTGCTGTTCAAACAGAGCGGTTTCTCTTGGAGGTCTATAGATAATTATTAGACTCAATGTATGAGTTGTATCAGTTTAAGTTGTATTGCTTCACATGAGTCTAGTTGAGGAGAGGTAGAAATATAAAAATAAAGGGTAGATTTAAAAATAATTGCAACCCCTCCTCCATGACCAGACTTACGGTTGGTATGTAGACATTTATATCCTACAGGTGTAGCGAGAGCTATATCATGCAGTGCAGCCTCATGGAGCCAGGTCTCAGTTAGAACAAAGAGATCAAAATTATTGTCCACGATGCTGTCAGCGATCTTTATTGCATGCATCACCATGGAGCATGTGTTTAGGAGACCACATTTAAGAGTAGTGTCGTTTCCATATGTTAGTGTATTTTGGTTATTTACCCTTGTTTGTGTGTGCTTGTCTTGTATTGTGACTGTGTTAGGACAGCCAGCTAAATCAGTGTTATACTCTTGTATTATGCTGGGGGGAGCCTTAGCAATAAGGTCGCCCACACCATGTGTCATAGTTTGGGAGGAATCTTTCCTTTTATTAATATAACTAGCTTCTGACCGCAGACATAGTCTACGGTTCCTTTGAATCGAGGTAACAAGATCAAATTGAGTATTACCCTATTCAGACACAATAAAATAGCACACAAAAAGATGGTGAAAAAGGAGAGGACAGCCAAGCTAAGCACTCACCTGTGGCGAACCGGAGCAAACCGGACCCTATGCGCCGGTGCTTACGCGCCTGACGTGGATTGAAATACGCACATGAACTACAGTAATGCTGGGAAATGTAGTTCGTAGCGCGCGCTCTCAGTGCACTAAGCAAATTGCATAGTGTTCTGGGGCAGAAAACTAAATCAAGAAGGGAATATTCTTGATGGAATCCTCAGACAGAAGAAAGCTAGGAGGTACTATACTTAAATTCACAATTTAGTAAAGCTCGGAGTATCTTAGTATTTTCGCTAGTACAATTCTAAAAGTTCAGTTAAATTCAATTAAAAGCACACAGTTCTAAAAAATACTCATATAACACTTCCTACTACATCTAAAAACAAGCAAAGATGAGAGGAACGAAGGAGAATGTCCTTAAATATCCGGAGCAAACCGGCCCCAATGCGCCAGCACTTACGCGCCTGACGTGGATTCAAATACGCACACGAACTACAGTAATTGTGGGAAATGTAGTTTGTAGCACGGGCTCTCAGTGCACTAAGCAAATCGCGTTAGTGTTCTGGGGCGGAAAACTAAATCAAGAAGGGAACATTCTTGATGGAATCCTCAGACAGAAGAAAGCTAGGAGGTACTACACTTAAATTCACAATTTAGTAAGGCTCGGATTATCTTAGTTTTTTCGCTAGTACAATTCTAAAAGTTCAGTTAAATTCTATCAAAAGCACACAGTTCTAAAAAATACTCAAATATAACACTTCCTACGACATCTAAAAACAAGCAAAGATTCAACGTGACACAAGTATGTGGCCATTCATGTTATCTGATGACCAGGGTCGTACTGTGGCATACTGGAAGATGTTATAGGTGAAATCAGGTTGCTTCTGGAAGGTTAGAAGGTGCTTGCCTTTGGATTTTTAATGATTACACTTCAATGTAGTAATCTGTCTCGCTTCCTTGCTACTCCAATAGAAAATATGTTGAGTGGGCACAGTTTCTTCCACACTAGCGAGGGGTTATCTCGATGGTGTATGCCTAATTCCCATCAATGGCACCAGTGAAAAAGTGGCCTTCGGTTGAAAAAAAAAACAATTCATTCCTTTGGTGACAGAATGTTTGAGAAGTACCCAAAGGGGAGGTTTTTGATCACATGTGGTGCAAATTGTGCATTTTAAAGAATTCTTAATCAGTAACTATCAAAACTACTAGCCGCATGGTAGACTAACTTATCAAACTGGCCCACATGGCCCAAAAAAAATGGGCCACTTTGACCAATAAAAAAACGGGCCCATAATAGCATTTTGCGATTGTGGTTCAGGCATTCTCCTATAGGCCAGTCCGAGCCTACTGATGACACCCTCACTCCTTTGTCATGCATGTTCTCGGCTTGCGCTTCCAATCCGAGGGTGGCTTGAGCAAAGACTAAGACCATATCTGGTTTGTAGAAATGTTTGTCCGGTTTATTCACAAAACATATTTAATTTGTGGTATTTCATGTTCACTTGATGGTCCATGTAGTGCAGACACTTGCCTTTGGATGCATGCATGTGATTATCTCTCTCTCTATAGATAAGAGAAATTTGTGGATATGCGTCTGTGTCTGTTCGAAATGTTCAACATACTTCGCACCATGCTACGAATCAGAAATTTGGCATATGGGTAGGTTTTATCGTTTTATGTTGTAGACAATGTACAATGTATAAAATATACATTTTTCAAATTCTTTTGTTTTTTTAAGCAGTCTGCAATGTTTACCCCTGCCATATGCCTCTCCACGCCATAGTTCTGCTTTAGTTCTACGTAAACTTCAGTAGTTCTTTGTTCCTAAACTTTCCACACTATCAGCATTCTAGCTGACATTACCGGCACTCGCTTCTGAAGTGATGCTGGTGACACAAAACTGTGCTTTTGTAGTCATTCGGGTGACAGGAAACGGTGCATATCTCTTCAATAGTGTCCGCAATGACTTTGCCCGGCACATTGTGGCAAATCTCTCATGATTATTACAGGACCTTCATTTCCCACAGGAGTTGATGAATGTATTTCCATAGCAACAGTACAAAGCTTACATGCTTCAGCCACGTACAGGTACGGCACTTCAAGCTTCCACGCTTCAGCCCTACACATATGGCATTTATGTTGAGGTCGCTGCTGCCTCGGCTGTAGATCGGGACACCAGTAATGTTGCTGCGCAATCGGTATGTTCCATCTCAAAGTAGCTGGAATTGATTGCGTTATTATTTGGGGAACACAAACAACCATGAATCGTCTATATTAGTTCATTGAGTGAACTTCAAACCAGGACTGAAGTAGGAATTGCATTGCGAAGCACGGGTACACCTGCACGTTCTTTATGTATTATGAAACAAATGCACATGTGCAAACATTACATCTGCTCAAATGCCATCTGCACATTTGGTGTACTGGTGCTTATGTTAATTTACATGTGCTAAAACATGTGCATATGTCTAGAACCAACTCTCGTCTTTGCTGTAGTGGATTTTATTAAGAGTTCTGTGCTATGGCCAATATTTGCGTGGGCCATTCAGGCCACTAAATGAACAGGTGAGGGCTCCTGGGATGTGTGCACTATCGTAGTTAAGTTACATATGTCTCCTAAACCTGAATTATCTCTTCCTGGGGCCTTCTAATAAAATAAATGCTCCACTGCAAGTGCCATTTTGCGCGCCCCAATGCAAAGTAGTACTATTTTAGTGCATTTGTTTAACCGAGGCACATTTTCCCAGTGTTATTAGCATGTAAAATAGCACTGCACTAGAGCAAAGTTTCTGTAATTAGGTCCCTGTTTGGCACCAATACCACCACTTGATGCACTGAATTCAATTATCACCTGGACTCCATGTGCCTTTTAGGACATCTATCTCCAACTATATTTGTCGACTCCACGAGAGCCTGAATGGAACCAGCTGGAAGAATTAGAAAATCAAAGGGACACCCTTGCAAAACGTCCATTCTATAACGTCTTGCCCTGTTCACATTAGCAAAGGGAGCATGTGCTGTTACCTAAAGAGTCATTTCTCTATTTCCCTTTCTACTCACCAGCAAATATATCACTCACCAAAAAAATACAACCTAAAGGGTATGTTCTGACCATTTTGTTTTATTACTTCCTCCAAGGTAAAGTAGAAAATGTGAATAACAAAATGGGCCAATTAGGGTGAAAAGAGGCAGGAACAACACATTTACAGTAGGATAAATTATAGCGAAATAAAATGTTCTTGTGATCGTGAATGTGGCAGTTATTGAGCCGGTTGTAAATGTGAATGATCACTTCCGATGATGGATTTTTCATTTCATTTTAAGAAGAGCTGTACAAATTGATCATTTCTGGTTGCTATTGTTATAATTTCTTTTTGGGAGGGGACGCAGGACGAGAACCACACCAGTTCTGTCCTTTCTTTTCCCATTCTGTCAATTTGTGAATTTAAACACAAACATAACGTAAAAATATGTGTGTGGGTGAGGCCCCTTCCATACTTTTAAATAATATCTTTATTTTCCCAACGCTATGTTTGATGTCTGGCTCTGTACTGAAATGGGGTACTTTTTTATTTTTAGAAGGTGATACGCAATTCTATGTCGAGACCGTGCTTCCTATTATGCATTTAACTTCTTTACTCCTCAATTAGCAGCAAAGATTTAAACATGTTTTCCATCATCATAAGACATGTTAACACTCCAAACAAAACATTTGAAAGGTAGGGGAAGACCCCAGTCTAAGAAGGTATCTCTGCATCCATCAGCCAATGAGGGTCTGACTCCCCCTATAGAACCCTCTGCAGCTAGTCCCTCATCCCTCTTCTTTGATGCACAATGCATCAGATAAGTTATTTTCTACTGTTCGAGCTTTATGCTGAAGTATATCAGATTTGGATGATATATGTCATTAATAATGTACTGTGCATTACATTGTGGCATTGTGTTATTGTATCCTCTGCTGGGCTTTAAGTGTTTCTGCTTGATAAAGACAGGAGCCACTCCATGCCTAGTCATTTTTTTCCTCAGGCAGCACGCGGCTTTGCTCATGTGCTTGCGAAAAGACAGCTGTGACAGGTGGCAGTGCTCATGAACTCAGTTAGGGACTCACAACGAGTGTGTGCTACGTGTGGGCTCACGCAGCAGCACCATTTTTCATACTATTGTACCAGGTGCCTTCACATGCTGCATAGCCTCCCAAGCCTCCCACACTATATTGGGGAGAGAAACAGCAAGAAACCCTAGCGTGGGGAAATGAGACAGAGAGAAAGATGGCTCATGTGAACTAACTGTGGAGTCCAGAGTGGGAAATGAGCAAGAGTGAGCCCAAGAGTGGGAGAGGAAGGTACTGAAAGAACCTAAACCTGGAGGAAGGTGAAATACAAATACAACGCCTCAATGCCCCCGGGATGTTTGCGTGCTATATAAGTATGAATACATAAATAAATACATAAACAAAAGGCTCCCTGAAGGGCAGAAGGACTGTGAGTTTCAATGAGAAACATAGAGATCCGGCTGGAACACTGGGATGACACTCCAGCTGCACACCAACTATACATTTTGGACTGTAAACATAGGCAAGGTGCTTTGATAAAGAGATGCAAGAGTGGTGGGGTCAGAAGACAGCACCCATCCCTTTCCATTGGGCAAGGCCCAAAAGTATGTCTTTATTGCTTTATATTTTCTTTTGAGCAGTAGGGAGAGAAAGTAGGTTAGAATAGGATTTATGTTTCACCATCTTGACTCTCTGACAAGCTCCCCTTTTTACTTTTATTTGTTAGTTTGGTCTATTAGGTGGCACTGAAAGTGCCACTTGCAAGCCAAACCTATTGCAATTAAAATAAGAGCTTCAAATGTGGGCTTTGAATGAGGGTCTGTAATGCTTTTGAATGGAAATGACATTTAAGGAGGGATACACAGTGTATTTGGTATTGTTTGGTTGTGGCTCCCCTCCCATTCGCTGCCCCTAGTCATGCTAACCCCCATGGCTAGTCAAACCAATTCCTGCCCCTCTCGGAATACTTTGAGCTCTGAGCAGTTCCATGGAGGCAGCCATCTTCGATGACTGTCTCTAAGGAAGCTCTCTGGAAACAAGCTAAAACTAGCGGCCATCTTTGAATGGGAAAGATACCATGCATCTTCCAAATAAAATGATACATTGAATCATGTGAGTATCATCTTTTTTAAAAGAGCTAAAGTAGTTTGCATTATGGGAGCTTGTTTTGATTTGCAATGAAATGAGGGCTAGTTTTGGTAAACTGCCACTTTTGGACTTAACATTTAGGATTTATTTCAGGGCGATTTCTAATCATGAAAGGTTTTTCAACATATTGGCCTTGCTTCATTTCATAACACCTAGCGCTTCACTTAGGGTACTTAATTAGGAGGAGTTTATTGACATTAATTGGATCGTGCTTGGAACACGCAAGGGTTTCCTTTTTTTCTGCACTTTTTTCATTGTGCCGCTTATACTTGGTAAGACACATGATCCTTATTACATGATTGCAGCAATCGTGAGCACAGCCGTGAGACTGCCCTCCAGCCTGCAGTAAAGACAGCTGAGCCCAGAGACTGTAGGCTGTGGGTGCAAGGATAGAGAGCGGCATGTCCGCCCTGAAGCCCACCACGTGCCTCAACCTAGCCACACTGCTCTGCTCCATCGCTGTTCAGGGTAAGTGCGCCAACAGGGTTTACCCATACCTTGCATAATGCAAACTCTTAAATGAAACAATCCTTTCACTCTGTCAGTTAAATGCTCAAACAATCCGCTGTGAAGTGCAATATAAAAATTGAATTATTATGTGTAGTTTTACAACTTGCCCATTCACCACCATGAGAAACACCTCTACGGCATCCTGGCAAATTAGCCAACAGCATGCTAGGACATGTAGTGCCTCATCGTTCTATATAACTATGAGCCTCTAAGTAAGAAGATGAGTAAAGGGTGTTCGTATTCCCCACTCTGTTCGACTTCCAAACTGGTCTCACATTATGCCACATTTGTTTACCTCTTTTTTTACATCAAATTCAATCCATGTTGGTTTGAAGTTAGGTATTTAGAAAGTAGGAGTGAGGGAATAAGTGAGGGGGTGGGTCCTCCGCCTGATGTTTTCAGTACGACAATCAGTTTAAGAAAACTTCAAAATTCGATTTGACCAGTTACATTAATCCAGTCACACTTCATAGATCCCACAAGGATGTAAATAGCCAAACACGTTCTACCACCCAGGAAACCAGTGGAGTAATATTGCTGTAAAAGGGCAGCAGATTACCATCATGGTAAAGATAATTACCGCTGGTCCTATGTTAAACTTTTAGCTATAATGTACAACCTTTCTGCAGAGGCAATACAAGCACACCTGGAACATCACCCACGTACACAAACACTCTGGTGAAATGCTAGCACTAGTTTGCATGGCTAAGTGGATGTGAGGCACAGCGTGATGTCATGCTGCTGTCAAGTGAATTGAATTTGAGGGGCGGGAGGTGGTGGTCGGAGCAACAAGGAATGTAGCCTGGAGGGAAACTGTGTGGCATATGGGCCTGGTGCACTCAGGTGGTGTTCGCTTACCTCCCTGACTGCAGGGAGTTGTTTTTCAATAGTTTGTGGTATGCAGTACACAGGAAGCAAGTAGGAGTCTTCAAGTAAGTCTTCAATGTAAGTTCCTTATTTAAATTAATTGTTACAAGTAGATATTAATAGAAAGATGGAGACACACTGTCTCCCAGCACCCAGGTAGCCAACTCTAAGTGGCACACACCCATAAAACCCTGGGTGACGAACATGCTATGAGATATCTGATCAACACGTGACATCACACCCTCCAGCACAGACATTCCAGGGGGCATACAGGGGAGAAGAGGGACAACATAACCACACGTTTCAATCTGGCACATTGCACACCCTGAACTCTTTGCATAAGTGAACTGATTTCTCCCAAACGTGGACCAATACTATTTTGCTGAAGTTATGGGCAGTGCTGTGTTATGTTCTTTGTTTCTTTTTAAATTGACTATTAGTGTGTAGGTGTTGTTTGGTTATTTTCCCACCCATTGACTTCTGCAAGGCCATGCTAATCCCTATGGCCATTCCCACCCAGGTCCTACCCCTCTACACCCAAAACACTTCCTCATGGGAACTCTTTGAGCTCACTTTAATCAAACCCTACCATCAAATGTTGCACTCGAAGTCCCTGCCAGTGTTTTTTCAAAGCAGTCTTCTGAGAGTTAATGACGTAATTGGAGCTATAAACACACTACTGTCATACGTCTTGGCTTGTGTATAAGTATTAGGCATTTTCCCGGACAATGCTATTAGATGCCCAGGTTCTTTCACCATTTTGCATCTGTTTCCATCAATGGCCATTTAATACCACTACAGCAGTGGCTGGCAAGTGCTTTTCCGAACCCTACTCAAAAGCCCAAACTGTTGGCATTGCCAATGCTTGTATAAAGTAGGACTTAGTACGACAGATTTAGGGAAAGATTAGGTCTTTTGAATGTATTTATGTATTTATTTATTTATATATTTACTTACTTGTAAAGCGTGCATACAACCCGTAGGCATTGAGGCGCTGTTGCAGGTACAGAATAATAGTCATGTTTATTGTGAAACAGGCATAGTTACATACAAGCACATGCTAAGAGGCAAAGCCAAGTGGCAGTAATCATAGAAATACAGAATCATACATTACGTAGGTACCACCAGGTGGCAGTTATCCTCAGAGCAGGCATTTGGGTGGTGGGACAGAATAATTCCTAGCAAGAGGCTAGATGGCAGGAATTTAGGATAAGGTAAATAGTTGAGTTTTTAGAGCTTTGCGGAAAGTCCATTAATTCAGTGTTGAATCATAAAAGGAAATTGACCTTTTTTGAAAATAAATGCTTGATTGTCTGTTTCCTGATTCTGACTTACCACAAAATACATACATCAACATTACAAGACACAGGTGTGGTCCAGGTCTTTTCTTTATATAATATTCAGTGAAAAAACATTGTTAAACGGACATTATGGTGAAGTTGCACTAATAAAGCCTATGAAATTCAGTGAAAAACACTTAAAGGGACGTTATGATTAAGTTGCACAAATAAAAATCTTTTCAATTCAGTGAAAAAACATTGTTAAGGTTTATTATAGGGACAGTGATCACAACACCAAGTTTTGTCCTGTTACCCATGTAGAGGAGGATTATGGATGAGTTTAACCCAATAGAAGATCTGTCCAAGACCCCAGAATCCTCTTCACTCAGCTATGAGGGATGAACATAGAAAAGAGGATGTATACATTCTCAGCTGCTATCCCCTTAGTTGGCTAGAGGGGCACTTGCAGCCAACAATGGGGGTATGTGACAAATCCTTGGAATTCATCCCCACCTCCCAAGGGGGAGCCATCCCCTGTTGGGACTAAGGAGGTGAGCCTGCTAAGCTTAACACCCACTAGGGGACAGGGCAAGCAGGATACTACTTTGTGTGACACCCCCTTTAAGGACAGGCAATCCCTAAACAGGGATATGTGTTACTCTCCCTTGTCTCAAGAAACAAATAGTGTTTTTTATGTGGGAGTTGAATGGTCTAATAACTTGCAACTTCCTACTTTAATTGCTGGTATGGATTCCGACCCTTATAGGGGACCGGCCAAACACCTCATATGATGAACCAAAAAATAGACCTACCCCCTGGTTGTGTGGAAGATAAAGACCCAATCAGCATGTTTACCTGCAAAAAAAGGTAACCTGCATAGGAGGGGAGACCGGCTCCTGAGAGGTGTGGTGAGGAGAATCAAGTGCACGACCACGGTGGTGGGTCGAACTGTGGTCAAACCTGTTGAATACTCAGCAACCCTGCCAAGACAACGACCAGAGAAGCATGGCTCACGAGAAACCATAGCAATGGAGAATGCCTTAGCGATGAGTGAGCAAGTAAAGAGGAACCGGTGCTGAAGCACAGCCGGAAGACAGCGTGAAGGGAGCATCAGCTCTTTAAAATGAGGAACAATGGATGGAACCCTGAGGAGAAATGCTGCATCGGCCTACTGGAAGCCCAACCAGGAAGAGCACTGCATGCAGACAGAAGGTACTCAGCCACTCCACGGAACAAGGAGGAGGCTGGAAAGGCTGAGCCAGACCCCACTGATCTTGGTGTCCCTTTGATTTCTAACATCATGTGTGCTGTGCTCCAGCCTACGGGGCGCTTGTACAGCCAGAAGAGGGCATCTTTATTCCAATCACAAAAAAATTGGATAGGGTGACCCAAGCATGCTACGGACCCAAATCACTTCTTGATCCATCAGCCAAGCTATTTGGGTGGTTGGTGTGAACATGGCTCCACAGCTGTGCAGGGTATAAAGGCAATCTTACAGATTGCCCAATATGAGTTCAGGGAGCGTAAACACGCATTGACACAGTGCTTAAACTCAAACTTACAGATAAGTAAACATTTAAATATGTCGAACAAAAAGTCAGAAATAAGTGAATAGCCAGAAACTACAATATGTTAATGGGAAATAAAAATCTCTTGCATCTTCAACCTTATTATATATTATAGATTACCAGCATAGTGGAGAAGTTCCAGTGTGTAACAAACTATTGCATTCCTCTTGTGATGCAACAGGAAAGGGCACTGTGTGCACTCTAGAAACTGATCACTATCTTTGCAGAGTGTATGCAAGGTAAGGCTTTTATAGTCAATGAGGCTAAATCTCAAGTAATGACCTTGGTCTACAAAAGCATGAAAGTATGATCACTGGTGATGTAAGTGACCATGTTGGAATCAGTGAAGGAATTCATCGAGCTAGCTATCAGTTTTGAAAGCAACTTATTTCTGAAGCCCCTTACAAAAATTCAGGTAGGCTGAACAGCTCAGATAAATGCGGAGACATGGAGATTTTTGAATCTTGCCTCAGTGTGGACGTATCATCTCTCCAGCCCCAGCAGAATTATTTTCTTCGTCGTGCTTTGGGGGGAACTTCTGACACCCTCATTTACACAATGCACACGGAGCTGGGAACACCAATGCATTTAAATAGACTAAATCTATAACCCCTTATGCCCTGAGTACATCTTTTTAGAAATGGCCAGTTACATCTGACCCATAGTTTCGGGATGCATTCAGTTGTCTAGGAGGATCCCATGCACTCCCATGGCTTAGATATGTATGGCAGAAGCTTACAAGACCTGAATGGGTAGGCTGAATTTTCAGCATGGGAAATTCTGCAAAAAAAGGTAACACAATGCTGAAGAATGGAATATTACAAATGCTAACCCTGATTACTCCTAGTCCACCCATCTCATCACAGTCTTGAAGGCTCCCTGTCTTTCAGGACAGAAACCAACAAGGTTGAAAAAAAAATGATCTCAAATGTTCCCTCACTCACTTAGGAGAATATAAAGACTTGCCCCCTTTGTCCTCTGCCTTGGTTTTTACTATTCCTAGAGAAGGAGGCAGAACTCTGCAGGGAGAGGTGAGAGGGAGGTAACAATAATTATGAGATGACAGGACTAGGAGTCATATGGATTAACATACATGATCAGCTATTACCTTTTTACCACCTTCGTCTCATCACAGTCCTTCGAAATAGGTATCAGTATATTATATATGGTTGCTGAGTAAACTAGAGATACACATGCCAGAAGTGCTAGAAGGAAGGAATATTTAAAAGAAAGCACCGTATGAAGGGTATGTACGATGACTGAGTGACTCCAGCATTTGAGATGGAGCCCGTAAGAGATAGCTCCACTACTGTATGAATATTCGTGGATTTACCCATGCATACTGGTAGACGTGTCTGTAAGTAAGCAATGAACATCGCCCAGGAGGTAGCCTACATGTGGCAAGCGAGTGTGCAGTGGAATGGCTGCAGATGCAACCCTCTTAGGATGATAAAGAGATATTAATTCAACCAATGCCCTTAAACATGACAACATAGACTGCCTTAAAATGAACCCAGCACTTTTTAAGGTTGATGCTAAGGGTAGAAAGTAATCTAGTAGATGCCGGCAACAACATATCCTTATGAGGGGCTGCTGAGGAAAGCTACACACTGATCAACTGTTTCACTGGTGATAATTGGGGTATAACATACCATTCAATGATATGCATTGCCCATTGAAGCAATGGGTGTCCAGGACCGTCCACACCATCAACCTGAGAACGCGATGCTCTGAGACAAAACCTAAAGTCAGTGTTTACCCCTGGCAGTTGACATGTAATGAAATGTAATATAATGTAATGGCATTTACAAAGTGCTACACTGTGGCCACAAGGCATCTAGGCGCTAAGAAACAGCCTGTGGGAGAGTCCACTACGGAGGTCTACAGAGAATGGGCAGAAACGAGCAAAGGTATGTCTTGAGATCTTGAGAGCTTTCTGAAATGATAATTGATCATGAATGCTTCTTAAATGATTTGGTAGTTCGTTCCACAGACCAGGTGCGAGGGTGGGGAAAGCACGATGACCCAGCCGTGCTCTTTGAAAGCGAAGGACCATCAAACGTTTCTGAGATTCCGAACGGAGCCAATTTGAGGGAGTGTAGGAAAGGTTTTGTCTGTTTGTCTGCAGATATTCAGCACCCAACTGATAGAAGGCTCAATGAGAAATATAGAGAGTCTTAAACTTGATGCGACTATGCACAGGTAGCCAATGCAATTGACAAAGAAGATCCTGGGAGTGGGACATTCAACCAACTCCAAGTAACAGCCGGGATGTAGCATTCTGAAGGAGCTGCAGTCTTTGAACCAAGAAAGCTGGTTGACCAAGATAGATTCCATTGCAGTAATCAATAGACTCAAGAATTGAAGCTATTGAAGCTGCAACCACCTTTGCTCGAGACTCAGAGGGCAAAAATGGCAAAGTCTTCTTCAGAATGTTAAGCTTTCAGAACCCGCAGTTGCATACTGATGAAATCTGCAACTCCAGGAAGCCTGAGGTTGAACTTTAACACCCAGACATTTGACAGAATTGACAGGGCCCAGACATGGGCTGAGAGAATCTGGACAAAACACAGTGGTCCAGACTGCCTGCGATTCAGCAGCATCTGTTACAATAAACTTGGTCTTTGAACTGTTCAACTTCAGCCAATTCTTGGCCATCCAGTCCCCCACGGCTGTAATTAAATTCCTCAATTGAGAGGGGGATCACTTTCTGGACAATGAAGCCGAAAGAGTAACTTACCAAATGCTTATGCATTTTTGGGGCGGACATTATTCATCAAAGCAACACATTGAGAAAGGATACACCCCTATGTGATTCTTGACAATTATTATTAATAAGACAGTATGAAACCAGCAATGGATATGATACATTTGCCATCCTGTGATAGCTCACAAACCTTCCATATAATTAGTTGCAGAAGCCATTTAGCATGAGAAAAGAGAAATGCCACATTAGTTAACAGGGATAACTTGAACCTGGGGCAGGCATTAAAAATCACATGGATGTAGATAATCTGTCTAACCCTAGGCATAGCCTAGAAACAGCACCGACAATATTTATATTGACACATCTGAGTTGTGGCATATCACTGTGCCTTGAAGTACCAGGTCCGATATGGCAACACCTTCTCCCTGAGTAAATCCAACAGATTGTCCACAAGATTGTGGAACTCTCCCGTCCCCTGCACACCCTTTATACTGTAGAAACAGTCAATATTTCTATACAATGGTAATATTCAGTTTCTTTCAGAAAAAAGAAGAAATTAATGAGAGAAGCTAATTCATGACACTATTATAATAAAACAGAATGATGGGGACCATCGGTTTTAATTGAATTTTAAATTAATTGTTGTAGATATGAATTTCAATTCATTCATCATCCAGTCTTTGTAAACATAATAACATAAATGTGTTCATTTTGAGGTTACATTCAATATTATAATACAAGGGCATACAAGGTACTCATCACACTTTCTATACAATAGGCTTTTCACATGGTATATCCAAAGAAAGTAATGATGAATATTTTCTCGACGCGTTTCGGGGTGTCCCCTTCTTCAGGAATTGATAGCCCTCTTCATTGCCGTTAATCTTTGTTTCGTCTATAATGTATGATACAATGATCAGTTTTTAAATTTCTCACTGATAACTGTCATTTAACTCTTGGGAGAAATTTTTAATAATAATCACCTGGATGTTCAATGTGGAATATCCTAACTGGATTTATTATCAATAGCGGTTATTCAACCTGTAGATGTGATAAAAAGACAATAGGGAAAGCTCAATTAAAAAGGAATCTTAATTCATGAAGGAAAATCTAGTCATGTAATATCTAAGAAAAAATATTACCTTTCGGTATTTCTGTAAAAAGCTACTACATCCATGGAATGGGTCGCTGTGGTATGTAGAGAGTCCTCAGGTACGGAGGTAGTGCAGTAATGGGCGATTCCTCCACTCGTGTCTGTAAAAACATGTATATATACTATATTAGATACACGAAAACAATGGGGTGGGATCATTCTGTGGAGAGTATTCTGTGAAGGCCTCTAGGCTCATGATGTGCAATTGGGGAGCTGTTTACAAAGGATTCTCTTACCTCCTTCCTGAGATGATGGCCGGTGCTGTAGCTCGAACCGTTCTACACGGTTTTCGCTAAAGATGGCCACTATTTACATTATGACGTCATCACGTCGAAGCGTGACGACGTCACTATGTTTAGAACGTCAACGTGTGACGGGAAAACAGACGTCATACGGACATATTTTAGAAAACAATGTGTGATTAACCAATAGTATATAGGTGTATATCTATACTGGTGCAGGGAGTTTGAGTCAAATGAAATAAAGGTGAAAAGAGTCGAAAGATAAATGTGAGGAGTACTTCTGGGAAATCTATTGTTTACCACGGACAAAAGTTAATCGAATATTGGACATCCGTGTGTTTACTATTTCAAGAGAAGCATGCTCACATTCTATGGTCTGTAACTTAATACATCCTATGTCAGTAAAAAATCATCCTAAGTGAACTGAACAAATTCAAAAATGTATTTAACAGCAATTGATATTGTATCCACACTGGGTTTCTGATTGGGTCAGGGGAAACAGTATTTAGTTACAAAAATGAGGCTAAACTGTAATCTTCGTTCATCCCATTGGGAGCTAGACTGTTTAGTCTCTCTATCCAGAAGATTTCCCTCTGGTTCATACGTCTGGCATGATTGCCACCTCTTGGGGCTCTGTTCACAATTTCCAAAATCACAACCTTTAGTTGAGAAATATTATGTTTCTTTATGGAAAAATGTCTTGCTACAGGTGAGTTAACACTGTTGGTACGTATGTTACTTTTGTGTTCATTCCAGCGCTCCTTGGCTTTCCTTTGTGTCTGTCCAACATAGTAGATGCCGCATGGGCAGCTTAAACCATAAATGATTGATTTTGTGTCACAAGTGGCAAAATCCTTTAGTGGGATTTTTTGGCCATTTGATGGGTGTCTTACATAGCTTCCCTTCATTATGTTGTTACAATTGCCACAACTGAGACAAGCAAACGTACCTATTTTCCTCTTGGTGAGGGTTCTTTGATTGTCCACTCTTGGTCTTTCTGCTTTAACTAGGCTATCCCTGAAGTTCCGACCCCTCTTGTAGGCGATTATGGGTGGTTCAGGAAATAGTCTCTTTAGTTGTGGATCCAATTTGATTATACCCCAGTTCTTCTTGATCATCCTTGTTATGTGATGACTCTGTGCTGAATATCTTAAAGCGTAGAGAAATGGGATCTCCTTAGATCTATTTCTTGATATACGGAGGTCTTTCCTCTCCAATGTGAGTGTTTTTTCTTCTGCTTTCTTGATGATAGACTCTGGATAACCTCTTTCCTTGTATCTTTGTGTCATCAATAGATTTTCATTCCTCAGGGTGTCAGTTGTTGAGATAATTCTCTTTAGTCTAAGGAATTGACTGTAGGGCAAATTATTCTTTAAATGCGTCGGATGATGGCTCCTGAAGTGTAACGTGTTGTTAACATCGGTGGGTTTGTGATAAATATTGGTGATTATCCCATCTTCCCCAATCTCTAGTTCAACGTCCAAAAAATGTAGTTTAGGGGTTCCAATTTCCATCGTGAATTTGATTCTGTCGTGGCCTGAATTGATGTATTTTAGGAATTCCTCTAATTTGTGATGTTGTCCTCTCCAGATGACGAAAACATCGTCAATGTATCTTTTCCAGGTGATGATTTTTTTGCTAAATTTTGTTGGTATCAAAATCCATTTCATCTCCAAATGGTACATGAATAGATTGGCATAGGCTGGGGCCATTGCTGACCCCATTGAAGTTCCTGATGCTTGTAAATAGTACTGCGTCCTGTATCTGAAATAGTTGTTAATGAGTATAATTTTGCTTAATTTCATTAGGAAAGTTTTGTTTGCTTCACATTCATTTCTTAGTAGACACCATTCGAGTGCTTCCAAACCGTCTTGATGTGGGATGCATGTATATAGACTCTGTACATCAAACGAAACCAGTAGATCATTTCTGTTAATATCTGTTAAGGTGTCTAGGTGATTGAGAAAATCTGTGGTATCTTTGAGATATGTTGTGGTTGCTTGGACTATGGGTTGTAATGCCTTGTCCACATAAACTGCTAGTGGGTTGAAGATACTATCAGTTCCCGCAACAATCGGTCTGAGGGGGGGTTTTGTCAAGTTCTTATGTATTTTTGGCAGTCCATAGAAGATTGGAGTAATAGGATGTTCATTAATCAAAAACAATTTAGTCTTGTTGGAAATCCATCCTTGGTCCTCAGCTTCCTCAAGCGTAGTTTCAATAATGCTTGATATTTCTCTGACCGGATCTTGTTCAATTTTTATGTACGTGTTCTCATCTGTTAGGAGCTCTAAAATCTTCTCCTCATAGTATGTTGTGTCCATAATAACTATGGCCCCTCCTTTGTCTGCCGGTTTTAGGGTCAGGCTTCTGTCATCCGCAAGGTTCTTGATGATTTCATTCTGCCTTCTCCTGGTATTATAGTTCCTTGTTCTGGTGAAATTAACCCTTTTGAGATCTTTTATCATCTGTTCTTCAAACATTCTGATGGTTATGTTATTGACTTGAGGGTCGAAATGACTCTTGGGTTTCATTTCTAAGTATTGATGTGGCTCTTGTGTAGTGTTGATTCCCATTTGTGAATCAAAAAAGACTTTGAGTCTCATTTTCCGTGCCAGTCTGTGAAGATTGATTTTTTCTTCCAGCAAATTGGAATTCTGGGTTGGTATAAATGTTAAACCTAGGTTCAATGTGTCCGTTTGGTCTTTGGATAGTGGTTTTGATGAAATATTAACAACTAGTTGTTTGGTTTGTTCCGCGATCTTAGATTTCTTATTGCCTCTTCGCGTAGTCTTTTGTCTAAAAAAACCGAGGGAGTGGTTTGTGCGTTAGAGGTAGTCGCTTCTTGTGATGTATGTATAATCGGTCCACTTTCCGCGTTCTCCCTATTGATAACTTCGTCCCCACTTGTAGGTATTTCGCTGCTGGATCCACTTGGTTCTTGTCCCGGTATTGGTGTTTTGTGGTTTTGTGGTCTTCTACCTGGTGCAGTTTTGTTTTGTGTGTAGTATTCTTGCCAGGAGTATACTATATCCTGAAGATAATCCAACGTATCTCTTCTGAATTTTCGGACTTTGCGTTGTTCTATGTCCTTTTTGTAGTTGTCCAATGTTCTGTTCACTTCCTCTATGATGGTTGTTAATTCCTCTTTGTTTTTAAATTTCGACAGTTGTTCTGTCAGGTCTTCGATTTCACTGTCGAGTTTGCTGACAGATTTTGCTAATTCCTCGATTGTCAATAATATAAGATCCAAAGAGCATTTATTTAAGATCTGCTCCCATTTCTTCACAAAATCTGGGTTGTCCTTGCACAGTGTGGGTCTTAAATATACCCTTAGTCCTCTTGGGATTCTTTGTGCTCGGTAGTATTGTGCTAATGTAGTAGCGTGTAGTTTTTGCGATATCTCCCTTCTGATGACCCTCTCCAATTGTGTAATAAGTTTCTCTGGACTAGTCGTTGTTGGTGTGGTTGTTTCGATTTCCTTCAAAAGCCCTAAAATTCGTGTGGCTTCCTCTTCGTTAAATGCCAAAGTTGTGGCGTGTTTTTGTGTAATTGCATTGATCTTTGAAAAAGACATCCCTTAGGGAGGCAGAGGTGATTGTTAGTGTTTCTATTGGGTGCTGCTATGGCTGTTGTGTCACTCTCTAAGCATTTTTTAGGGGGGCAGAGAGCAAGAATCCAATATTTGTGTTGCCTAGCGCACACCTAGGTTTAAGGTTTTCTTACAGGATTTGTTGAAAATTTACGGGGTGCCGGGGAGAATAACAACCTTGACACTGGGTTGTTTTAACCTATGTAAATCCAACAGATTGTCCACAAGATTGTGGAACTCTCCCGTCCCCTGCACACCCTTTATACTGTAGAAACAGTCAATATTTCTATACAATGGTAATATTCAGTTTCTTTCAGAAAAAAGAAGAAATCAAACGTTTCTGAGATTCCGAACGGAGCCAATTTGAGGGAGTGTAGGAAAGGTTTTGTCTGTTTGTCTGCAGATATTCAGCACCCAACTGATAGAAGGCTCAATGAGAAATATAGAGAGTCTTAAACTTGATGCGACTATGCACAGGTAGCCAATGCAATTGACAAAGAAGATCCTGGGAGTGGGACATTCAACCAACTCCAAGTAACAGCCGGGATGTAGCATTCTGAAGGAGCTGCAGTCTTTGAACCAAGAAAGCTGGTTGACCAAGATAGATTCCATTGCAGTAATCAATAGACTCAAGAATTGAAGCTATTGAAGCTGCAACCACCTTTGCTCGAGACTCAGAGGGCAAAAATGGCAAAGTCTTCTTCAGAATGTTAAGCTTTCAGAACCCGCAGTTGCATACTGATGAAATCTGCAACTCCAGGAAGCCTGAGGTTGAACTTTAACACCCAGACATTTGACAGAATTGACAGGGCCCAGACATGGGCTGAGAGAATCTGGACAAAACACAGTGGTCCAGACTGCCTGCGATTCAGCAGCATCTGTTACAATAAACTTGGTCTTTGAACTGTTCAACTTCAGCCAATTCTTGGCCATCCAGTCCCCCACGGCTGTAATTAAATTCCTCAATTGAGAGGGGGATCACTTTCTGGACAATCAAGCCGAAAGAGTAACTTACCAAATGCTTATGCATTTTTGGGGCGGACATTATTCATCAAAGCAACACATTGAGAAAGGATACACCCCTATGTGATTCTTGACAATTATTATTAATAAGACAGTATGAAACCAGCAATGGATATGATACATTTGCCATCCTGTGATAGCTCACAAACCTTCCATATAATTAGTTGCAGAAGCCATTTAGCATGAGAAAAGAGAAATGCCACATTAGTTAACAGGGATAACTTGAACCTGGGGCAGGCATTAAAAATCACATGGATGTAGATAATCTGTCTAACCCTAGGCATAGCCTAGAAACAGCACCGACAATATTTATATTGACACATCTGAGTTGTGGCATATCACTGTGCCTTGAAGTACCAGGTCCGATATGGCAACACCTTCTCCCTGAATCAACACTCTTTTCAGGTAGAACTGAAAGTCAGAAGCAAACACTACAAGGTGCAATGAGGACCACTGCTCATACACGTTTAGTGTGCCAGAAACCAAGGGCTTTAACAAATAGAACGAGGCATTCATCTTCATAAATGCAACTTGTCATGAAGGTGACAAGTCAAAGTGAGTTTGAGAATGGGGTACAATAGAACGGAAGCGAAGCACTTATCAAAATACTTTTCATGGACAAGGATTTGGTGCTCCGACCCTAGATGGCGATGAAACAGTGCAGCACAAGGCACAGCTCACAACACAACATATGAGTAGCAGTAAGCAGATACCATGTTTGGGGTTGTGCAGAAAGCATAGAAGATCCGCAAAAGAACCCTGCCATAGTCATTACAGGATAAAACAACCACAGGAGAAAGAGTGCCCTGACATTTCTGTATGGAAAGCTGGACCGGGAACCAGCAACCATTGTTATCTGTATTGTAAACCTACCTTACACCTTGCTAAGTACGAGTTGTTGTAAGAGCCCTCCCAGTCTTAGACGTGTAAAAAGAATAAATAAGACACACCCCTGAAGGGGAATAAGGTTAAGAGAACAGGTTGCAAGAGTTCAAAAAACGTTTTATAGAATTGGCATCCAAAGAACTCTGCTGCCCGAGAGCGCTCTGGCAAATGTTTCAATTACATCACAATATAAAGAGAAAAATCGTCATAGATGACGCAATTAACATAGGGTACTAAATCGGCGCAGGATTGAACAGTCATTATAGCTCTATGTAGTTGTAGAGGCACTGTTTCATCGGGACTGGTTGCTCCTTTGGCGGGAGGGTGGACATCACGTGGTTCAGCTGTCAGCGTCCAGGAAGGGGTGAAGGTCAGGTTGCTGTGAAGCGGGATGTCCACTAACTAAGCTAACATAATACATCTTTGTGAAGCATGCACTAAATAATGATCATTGCAATTCTTTTGAATAAATCATTGTAAACCTATAAACTTCATTCATGTATTTACATCATTAATAACTGGGGCTTATATGGAGCATCAGGTTAAGGGTTTTGACCATCATGATAACATTGATTGAAGCGAGGGTCTGGACACGTAAAGAATCTAAGGCACGTTGGCATTTGTTAGTGGTGAGATACAATATACTGCACAGAGGTTTAATGTTAGTTGGGGGCCCGCTTAGGTGGGCACCATGGCGAGGTTGCATATCTGGTACATCAAGAGAATACCTTGGAGGGACACAGGGTTACACTGGCACTAATTTTCCAATAGCGAGGGTCAGTGGGCATGGACAGATGTATGAAGATGGATGAGCTACAGCGCTTTGCTCAGGCCGGTTCACACGCGGGAAAATGATCTCAGAGGAAGAGTGAGATGTTACATTTGTTCTTTGTTGCAGTTACTTCTGGCTTCAGCGTGATAATGGGGCTGCAGAGTTTTCCAGACACAGTGAGAGAAAAGGTGGGGGCCATGTGCGCTGTGTGCGTGGTGCTGAAAAAGAGAGAGAAGCCTTTTCGTATTATCACAGTGAGGCCTAGTTACCAAGATGGAGTCAAGGGGGCACAAAATGGATGCCTAGCGTCCTGTGCAACAGTCACATCTATGCAAGAGCCAGCCGATTCTGGCATCACATAAGGGCAACGGGGCACTCCCCACCATTGGAGGCACATGGTCGAAGTTTGTACTGAAGAGAGGCGGGACGGGGGGCCTACTGGCCCCTCACTTCCACACATTGTATTGCCTAAATTTCACACCAGCTTGCAAGCTGTCACTTAAGGCCCTCGATACCCTCTGATGTATGTGAGCTACCATTTCACTTATTTGAGGATGTTTTCCCAGCTCTTTACAGAGAATCAGTTCCTATCTTACTTTGGTGTCGTACAGAATGGCAAGGTTTTTGCTGACATGCTGCTGATTAAGCCAGCTCTGAACAGTGACTGGTTACCGCTGTATTTGCAATTTGCAAAAATCCAATGCATGTGTGATGGCCTTACACATGAATCATACTCATCGGTAGCCTGTATAGAAATGAAGCCATTGCTGCTTATCTTTTCAGCATTAGAGTAGCAGCAATGCAGGAACGCATTTCTCTACCTTCAGCTATTGCCAGATACGTTTGTCAAGCACACAGTACATTTAATTTGCAGTTAGATTACTTTCAAACATTGTGCATCTCAGTTTCCTGAAATTCCAGACACCATAAGTGTCTAATATTTCTTTCCAGATACTTATCTAGCAACAATAAATCCATTATATCGTACTACATAGATCATTGTAGTCATAGAGAACATGCACAATTTCAAAGTATTCTCTGTTTAATATGTTTAAAGTCTGTGCAACACGTGCTGCAGAATTTCAGAACTGATTATTCAAAGAACAATATAAATTCCATAACTGACACTGATGAAAAACAAAATTATATACATCTATGGAGAAAGAGATATATCATGGTTGGGTAATGAGGAAACTCTCGTGGAAAGAAAGTTGTGCTTATTGAAACTGAATATAAACAACATGCATTGCTTACATTGTGTTTGTTCAGGATTGGCTGTGTAAAGATTAAAATAAGTCTAAAGGATTGAAAAAGAATGTGTCCTGTGTGAGTACTATTTTCACCATTTTACTAATGAACCTCATGCATCATGGCAGCACGGGGTGCCATGAGAGAGTTGGGGCAAGTCACTGCCATGAAGTATGGGACCCTGGCAAGAGCTGCTTGGTCGGTGGGCCAATCTTTCTACCACAACAAGGTTAGAGAAATGCATAGAAGCGTGTTCAGATCATCTATATTATATATGAGAATAATTATGGATCTTGCGAGGAATGTGGAAGGGCATCTCCATTTATATTTGTTGACTGTACATGCATTGTTCCAGTTAACATTAACAGGCCGATTCATGGAATTAATGTGCGCTGAAAATATCGGCGCAAGCATGCGAAAACGTGCGATTTGCAGTGAAAGAGCGAAAATCGCAGTGCAAGTGCGAATATCGCAGGGAAACCAGCGCACATCTATTCATGGAAGTCCGTGCGCGAGTAAAATCTGGGATGTGCGCTGAAAAAGTGTGCGGCGCATGCTGGCACACAGGTCATCTAACGGCGTGCGCTAAAGCCACAGCGAAAGCGCACATAGCGCGGCGCACATAACAAAAGTAGGCGGAACACGGGGCGTGACACGCGGAATGGGGAACAACTCGTGAAAATGTGGGCGTCACAGGGGAAGTACAGGAGGCAAGTGCGCGGAACACCCACACGCTCACCTACAACACGTATTCATGGAATCGAATAGGGCAAAACAGCGCACGGGCAAAGACGTGCACAGGCCTAAACACGTCCGCCACACGAAGGCAGGCGTTCGCGTCCCTGCGCATGAAAAAAATGTGCGCCAAAATGTGCACCCACAAAAAGCAGGTATATACAGCTTTGTAGAATGTCCCATACTGTGGGCCTCTAGGACAAATGACGTGCAAAGGGGTACGCGACAAACACGGACACCCGCTGTGTGAAAGATAGCGTGTGCGTGTATTTCGGGGGTGCGTGTGAATTTTCACACACGATTGGCCTGGGTACGTGTATTTCAGGGGTGCGCGTGAAGTTTCACACGCGATTGGCCTGCGTACGTGTATTTCAGGGGTGCGCGTGAATTTTCACACGCGATTGACCTGGGTATGTGTATTTCAGGGGTGCGCGTGAAGTTTCACACGCGATTGGCCTGGGTACGTGTATTTCAGGGGCGGGCGTGAATTTTCACATGTGATTGGGCCTGGGCGAGCGGGGTACCACTCACCGTCTGGCGTAACCAACACCCACCCGCTGTGAAGTAACAGCGTGTGAACCCCAACACCTGGAAAACACACACACCGCACCCCACGAAAAGCACGTACAAGCCCGTGCGCGATACATCACAGACGCGCTTACGGGCTGAGGGCCTTTGGTCCAATGAAATCGCGTATGCGTGCTGACACGCCTACGCGCTAAGGGACTTTCCTCAAATTACACGCTGACGTGCAACAATTTCACGTGCCAATTCACTCCGTATCAAGCTGGCCACGCGAAAACACACGGAAGACCACGCTCCTGCCCAAAAGGCCGAATTACTGCCCCCCAGAACCCCGACCAGCCTCCCACGAGCCATCTGCTGCTGCCTGCCTGCCTGCTGCCATCGTGCCCTGCTATTTTGAGCCTGCACATCTGCCATCTGCAGGGGTCCAGTTACTGTGTCCACCCCTGCTGGAACAGAAGACTCCCGACTGGTATACCATCGCTCCACAGCCCAGCCTCAGGACCCAGTTGCCCACCCACGCCTGCCTCGGGGGTCGCCATGTTGGGGCAAACACCATCTGAGACCACTGGCGACCCCCAGCCAGAGGGGCGGAGGGCCACCAGCTTCAGTCAGAAGGAAGTTGGTGTCCTGGTGGAGCTTGTCCTGGGGCATTATGATGCCCTCTTTGGATCATCACGCGCCAACAAGGAAGGACGGGACAGGATCTGGGACGACTTTGTGGTTGCCATCAACGCGGAGGGGGTGGCAACCCGCAACATCAAGCAAGTCAAGAAGCGCTGGGAGGACTTGAGGTCCAGGACCCTCTTAAAGGCCCGGCGCCTCGTGGAGGGGGGCCAGGGCTGCATGAGTACCATCCAGCTGAGGGTCCTGGAACGCGTACGACCAGCGCTCCACGCCCAGATCCTTGAGAGGCAGACCCGTCTGGAGTTGAGCGGTAAGTGGCCAAGCATTGCTGTGTGAGACAGGGCATGTTGCAGTGTGCTGGTTGTCTGATACTTGCCTGTACGTGTGACATAGGACATGTACGTATGTGTGTGTGCAGGGACATCATGGTCATGCATATGAGACCAGTAATGTGTGAACCACATGGTTGGTGCATGTGTTTAAATGCAACATGGGGAGCTCTATGCGGAATGGACACATGAAAGCATGCCAGTCTCTGTTCCTGGACATGGGTGGGGGTGAGGGATGGGTGCTGATGCCATGTACATGTATAGTGTCCATGTCTGTGTGTCTGACCTGCATGTCTGTGACTTGTGAATGCCATGGATGCATGACACATGTCTGTGACAATGTTCAGATTCACTGATGCAGCCTAGTCATCCTTGTATCCACTGTGTCTGGTGTGTACGAGGCCAGATGGATGAAACTACGGTGAAGTGTGTGCATGTGATAGGCATGACCCATGATGCATGTGAGTTTCAAACCAACATTGCATGTTTCAAGAGTCCCTTGGACATGTATGCTAATGTCCATAGCATGCGCCATGCCTGTTACTGTATGTGTTTTGCCTGCACTGACCCATGTGTTGTGGAGGGACATGATGGAAGTGATGTTTGACAGTGCCACTCATCTGCCATTGCTTCCTGTCTAGGGGACCATTGTACAGTACCCTGGTGCTGGTGTTCTATGTCTCCCTCCACACAGCGGCAAGTGAAGAAGAGGGCGGAGACGGCGCTGTGGAGCAAAGCAGCGGGGATGCCCCCACGGCTGCAGCAGACGGGGTGGGTGAGGCCCCACAGGGGCTTGCAATGGCGGAAGACGGTGTGGAGCCATCCAGGTTGGTGGTTTCCACAGAGGAGGAGGAGGCGGCCGCTACTGAGCTGCACATGGGGCCTGGTGGGGGTGGTACCACTGGTGCAAGTGGTGCAGTCCAGGGGCAGGGGCAGGAGGCAGCACAGGTCGCCGTGGAGGGGCCTGTGCATGTCACTGTCCCTGACACTGTGACTGCACCACCATGCACCAGCAGGGATGCCCCATCCCAGGCCCGTCCGCAGGTAGGGGGGATGTCCATGTCATCTGACACTCCTCTACCTGCGGACGAGGGGACCCCTGGCCGTATGGAGAAGGTCCTGATTGGTGTCGCGTTGCGCACGCATGACATTCGTGATGACGTGCGTTCTTCCCGGGGGAGCACGCACGTCATCACGAAGAGCAGCGTGCCGACGTGGCCCAGTTGGGAGTGTCCATGGTCGGGGGTTTTGTACATGTGTCGGCCACTCTGGCGGCCCTCTCCTCCTCTGTGGCGACTATGTGCCAGTCGTTCTCCATGCCGTCTTCCGGCCCAGATGCCACCAGGGCCCCCTGTGGACCTGCCCTGACCAACGCAGCCATCTCGGTGGGGATCCCATCCCTGCCACAGTCGGGAGTCGGTAGTCCAGCAGGGGTGGACACCACAGCAACTGGACCCCAGCAGATGAAGGATGTGCCGGCATCATCAGGCAGGGCACGTGCACGACGGCGTCGGTGGATTCCATCAGCCTGGATGCAGTCATGATGGCAGAGGCAGTTGCGTCGGAGGCAGCGGCAGGCTCAACGTGGGAGGCATCATGGCTCGGGGCCATCTACATCAGAGGGGCAGGCATCGGCCGGGGGCAGGAGGACCCTGGAACGGGAGTGTCTTCCGTGTGGCAGCGGTTGGGCCAGCAGATAGGTGCGGAGCGGCGGCAGGCGGAGGAGGCACGGCTCACAATGGTCAGGGCGGAGAACTCCATGTGCAGGGCGCTGAGGCGGGCTGAGTTCCTCGAGGGAATTCGCAGGGAGTTGGAGGTGGACATGGGGTTATCCCTGCGAGACCTCGGGGCCAGAGAACAGGCCCACCTCCAAGACATTGAATAGGAGTTCGATGATGCCCTGGCCCATGACATCAACAAGTGAGCCGTTGGACTTGCCCGCCACCATTGTATATAGTTCATTAGTGTTAAGTTTCATTTCTTTTTTCTTTCATTTGGGGCGCATGGACTATGCCCCACATTTTCGCATATAGTTAGTAATTAGGTAGGTTTCATTGTAGGTTTCCTTTATGTCGTTGGGCTCATGGACCCTTGATTTGATATGTGTACATTGTTTTACAGTGGATTTTTCTCCTTCATATTTTTTTTTTCTTCACCATGGAACAATGGATATTTCGCTTTTCTTTCCCTTTGGATTTGCTTTCCTGGACAGTGACTTTGGACACATTTTCATTTGGATTATTTTGGATTGGAATTTTATTTATTTATCATTTTTTGGGCCATGCTGCATTTTGATTATTATTGGCATTATTGTGTGTTTTGATTTCATTTCCTTCATTTTGAGTTGAATACATTTTTGTTTCTTACTTCAATGTGTGGTCTTCTCTCATTGGTTTCATGCATGTCACAATGTGGGTTTTCTCGGTCATGTGTTGCCATTGCGTGGGTCGGACAGACTTGTACTCATGCGCATACTGCTTATTTGTGATCTATCATGTAATGGGGATTTCAATTTGGAGTGAATGTAAATCTTGGTTGGGTGTTTGGACTGGGGTGGCTTGGGGTGGGATTTGGGTGGCCATAAGAGCCAGGGATCTAGATTGTGATAACGTGTTGGCTGGGGGACATGTGTCTGGGCCTGCTGGCAGGTGCCTGTCAATGCTGGGGGAGTGGGGGTGCTGGGGGACATGTGTCTTGCCTGCTGGCAGGTGCCTGTCAATGCTGGGGGGTGGGGGTGCAGGGGGACATGTGTCGGGCCTGCTGGCAGGTGCCTGTCAATGGTGGGGGTGCAGGGGGACATGAGTGGGGGCCTGCTGGCAGGTGTCCCTCACTGCTGGGGGGTGGGTGTGCAGGGGGACATGACCAGGGTTGCAGGGTAGTCCCCTGTGGTGTGTGCTGCCTGCAGGGGCCGTGGAGGGGGTAGAGGGGACACCTGGGAGGACCCACACTGCGAATTCACATGTAGGACTCCCCGCGCACCCCCGAAATATGCGTTCCCCGCTCTGACAGCGTAATCGCGTGTTAAACTTCCCGCACACCCCTGAAATACATGTACCCTGCTGAAATCGCATGTGAAACTTCCCGCGCACCCCTGAAATACACGTACCCTGCTGGAATCGCGTGTGAAACTTCCCGCGCACCCCTGAAATACACATACCCAGGCCAATTGCCTGCGAAACTTCCCGCGCACCCCTGAAATACACGTTCCCTGCTGGATTCCCATGTGAAACTTCCCACGCACCCCTGAAATACACGTACCCAGACCAATCACGTGTGAAACTTCCCGCGCACCCCTGAAATACACGTACCCTGCTGAAATCGCATGTGAAACTTCCTGCGCACCCCTGAAATACACGTATCCTGCTGGAATCGCATGTGAAACTTCCCACGCACACCTGAAATACACGTACCCTGCTGAAATCGCGTGTGAAACTTCCCGCGCACCCCTGAAATACACATACCCTGCTGGAATCGCGTGTGAAACTTCCCGCGCACCCCTGAAATACACGTACCCAGGCCAATCGCGTGTGAAACTACCCGCGCACCCCTGAAATACACGTACCCTGCTGAAATCGCGTGTGAAACTTCCCGCGCACCCCTGAAATACACATACCCTGCTGGAATCGAGTGTGAAACTTCCCGCGCACCCCTGAAATACACGTACCCAGGCCAATCGCGTGTGAAACTTCCCACGCACACCTGAAATACACGTACCCTGCTGAAATCGCGTGTGAAACTTCCCGCGCACCCCTGAAATACACATACCCTGCTGGAATGGCGTGTGAAACTTCCCGCACACCCCTGAAATACATGTACCCAGGCCAATCGCGTGTGAAACTACCCGCGCACCCCTGAAATACATGTACCCTGCTGAAATCGCGTGTAAAACTTCCCACGCACCCGTGAAATACACGTAGCCTGCTGGAATCGCGTGTGAAACTTCCCACGCACACCTGAAATACACGTACCCTGCTGAAATCGCGTGTGAAACTTCCCGCGCACCCCTGAAATACACATACCCTGCTGGAATCGCGTGTGAAACTTCCCGCGCACCCCTGAAATACACGTACCCAGGCCAATCGCGTGTGAAACTACCCACGCACCCCTGAAATACACATACCCAGGCCAATCGTGTGTGAAACTTCCCACGCACCCCTGAAATACACATACCCAGGCCAAATCACGTGTGAAACTTCCCGAGCACCCCTGAAATACACGTATCCAGGCCAATCGCGTGTGAAACTACCCACGCACCCCTGAAATACACGTACCCAGGCCAATCGCGTGTGAAACTACCCGCGCACCCTGAAACACACATACCCCGCTGGAATCGTGTGTGAGACTTCCCGGGCACCCCTGAAATACACGTACCCAGGCCAATCGCATCGGAAACTACCCGCAAGCCCCTGAAATACACGTACCCAGGCCCAATCGTGTGTAAGACTTCCCGCACACCCCTGGAATACATGTACCCAGGCCAATCGGGTGTAAAAATTCACGCGAACAATAGTTATACACATACCCCACTCGCACAGGCCCTTTCGCGTGTGGAAGTTACTGCTAAACCCGTAATACACGTTCCCCGTTTGGCGTTTGCTGTTTGGCAGTCCGGTAAACTGGTCCTGGGTTGGCGCAGCCCTTTGCACTGGATTGGGGATTTTGATGGCTTTTCCTTGCGCGAGGGCGTTCTTGGGGGCGTAACTGGCGCTGCTGCATGGTCGCTGCGCCACTCTGCGCCACGGCTGCTTTGGAGGCTAAAATCCATGAATACGCTGTGCGTGGAAATCGATTTTAGCGCACGCGGCTGGTGCAGACATTCGCACGGGAACACTGTGCGCCAGCCGTGTGCGCCACTTTTGTGCGAATTTCTATGAATTACCCTGTAAACGTGTTTGTTTAGCCTCGTACAGATAACAGTATTTTATGTGGCGCACATTTAAATTAATGTAACCACTTCTGAGCATTAGAAAGAACTATAACAAGTATATCACTATGTACATTTTTCTTTAGTAAGCTTCTTTCACTTATTAACTATTGTTTAAGGCTGTATATCTGGTCTCTCATGCAGTGTGGCTCTAAATATCATTCTTTTTCGAAAGTTCATCTTCTTCCCTGAAAAGAACACACTGATTAGCAGTGAAGAAACCTACTGATTCTTTTCAATTGCTTGTAATGTATTACTTTTTACTTCAGGTATGATACTTGCATAACTTGCATTTTGCTATATAAAAACCAAAAGCGTAATAACAAGTTAATTGTGCACGTTTTCTAAACTTACATCCATTGATACAAATATGTATGGATTATTTATTTTTTACATTTCTGATTAGAATCTTGCGTTTCCATCATCTAGTGCATGTTCTCTGGTGTGTAACCGTTGCACCTTCTTCCAGAGTGAAGAGGTTTTTTGATTTTGTGGGACTAAAACGAAACAGACCTGATGAAGAAGTCTGAAATACGGGTGATGATACATTTACCGAGTATGTCCATTCCTCCAGGCTGCACCAAATTGTTTAGGGTACTAGACTAAATGCATTCACAAACTGGATGCCTCACAATGATGACGGAGAAGTGTGAAACATGATGTGTACCTAGGTGATAAGAGCCAAGAATGAAGTCTGGCCAGATAAGCTTCCACACAAAGCTTTGAAAAAGGAAATCAGGGTTATCAGGTAATATTATCCCCACCAATAATATCACCATATATATGGTCATGGGGTAAGGACATAGGCGATATTATTAGTGGGGATAATATATGGGGTTATAAACAATTATAGGGGTTGCGGGGGTGTCCCCTGCAGGTTCCATGGCTTAATATCTCTGCATAAATATGGCAATATTCTTGTATGGCGATATTTTAGCGGGGATATAATCACATGGAACCGAGTCAGGTGGTATCATAGCTTACCATACACCAGAATAAGGTCAATATATGTAGAGCAGTATGGTGGTCGACAGCATAGTGTAATACAATTGGATGATATCTGTGAACTTGACTGAGATAACAACCGGACTGGAGCCGGCTGGAGGCGGCAGTTTAAAGAGCACAGTAAGAGAAGACACACATCAAACTATTCCGCAATGGGAGCTTACATGACAATGGGCCTCATTACGACCCTGGTGGAAGACCATGGTGCTATTAGCATCATGGTCCATGCCGGTAAATTACCGACTCTGCCATGGAGAAAGGGCGAATTACCACCCCATTACAAGGTTGGCAGGGTGGTAATTCCCCCTTCCTCCATGGCCCTTCCCCATTCCTATTTTTGCCCCATAGGGCTCAATGGGAATGGGAAAGGCGCTAAGTACGGTGCCGCAAATTGCGACTGTGACTGAATGAGAGCTCAGTTGGCAAGGAAAATGTACTTGGCTGAAGACCTGGAGAGCTTTGAATAGGACTAGATATCCTTTTGGCTATTATGTATGCATCTTGTGATACACCACATTTGAAGCAGAGAAGTAACCTGTGTGAGAAGGAGTGGGGTGATGCCCCAAAGGGCCAGCCAAAGGAGGACTGCCAGTAATGATAAGCATATACAAAACCCTAGAACAGAGCCAATAAGATAAAGCATTTCAATCGACCCAGGTGGCTTAAACATTACAAAAGGCCCACATGATGGATGAATTAGTGAAGAATGATGTCTAAGGCTGGGAAACAGATGGACACTCCAATAAAAGCAAGGCACATAATAAGCAAAATACCTCACAATATGAAAGTAATATCATTCAGAGGGATCTCTTCGTAAAACATCTAAGACTTTAAATTGAGATAAAAAAACTGAATAAAACAGTCAAGTAACAAAAAGAAGAATAGATTTAGGACCAGATATTCCTCAAGAAAAGTAAGTAACCACCACTTAGGAGGATGCAAAGGAAATCTGGCACCCTTACAAAACAAGCGGATGAACTCATATTTGAATCCCCAGAAATTCCCCAAAAATGACTGCCCAAACCAGGGCAGATAAGAGGGGAAAAAAATGAGACAAACAGGAGATGGAACACCATTAGCATCTAATGTGGAACATCAGCTCTGGACCAAAGAATGTTTAGTGACAGCTCACCTAGATTACCTCGAGGGTCCTAAGAGGACCAGTCATGCAAATAAGGACAATAGGAATGAAAAAAGGGGCCGATGGGGGTCACACTAACTCATTGGCCAAAGAAACAGTGACTAAAGGGGATTCCAGCCTGGGAGCACTCGACCCATTGGATGGATGGAGAAGATTACATCTAATCTGAACATTACAGGGGTGCCTCCATTGTAAAAAAACACACATAGGCATACCTTAACAATGTTGTCAACGGATAACTTGGGGACCTGAGGGATTTCCAATAAAGTATGACTGCTTCTAAGAATACTATCTGATTGTATGTATTGTGAGGGGTGTAGCGTGAGAGTTTCTTTCACCAACTCTCGCATACCAACCTTGTTTCGTGCAAAAGAGACATCATGGCTGAGAGAGGGGTAGAGATTAACTTGGATAAAGCCGTGATTTTCTGTCACCTGCATGACGATTGGTATACCACTGAAAAAACATACATGTTAAAATACAGTAGTAAACCTACATGTTTGCTCTCAGCTGCCCTTACGGCAAATGGAGCTGTACAAATAAATGACTAACTCTTGGACTAACATCACTGGAGGCAGTCCTTAGCAATGCTAACTTATATATTCCACTGATAAGCGTCAAGAAGCAGGAGTGCCGGTGCATGAAATACGTAACCCCTAAACAGGACTAACAGGAGAAGTCAACTTCAGGAATATCATATACCTTCTGTCATGGAATGTTGCTGGCCTGAGAAGCAGACTAAAGAACCTGGGCTTCCAGAACTGTGTTAGTCAGTAAGATATTGTTATGTTTCAGGAGACATGGAAACAGATACCCCATTCTTTGCCTAATTATAATGTATTTTTCGATCCCGCCACAACAAATAAGAGGGGCAGACATAGTGGTGCGCTAGCTACATACACACAGAAAAGTATAAAATGTAAAGTCGCAGACACCCCAATTTGTACACCAACATTAGCATCGGTAGACATATTTGCAGAGAAAAGGGAATGCTGGTGAATAATACATTGTCATAATTCACGTCATGTTACGAGTTTTGGAACCCCACTCGGGTTAATAGAATCTTTGAAGTTGAGCAAGTACACTGAACCCAGTATTAATAAAAGGGTACATTTGTGGGAGGGGATTTATACCTAACACTTGTGAATTGTTTACTGGAACACCAGGCAAATAAACTAGAGAATCTAGCCTCGGGTATTTTTTTACCAGCCCAGACCGATGAGAAATCTGATAATATGGGTAGAATTTTCCGTTTGAGTCTGATAGAATTAAGTATCCTCGAGGTAAAAGGTAGATTCCCTTTAGGTATACCTGGGAGGTACATTTTGTGCAATATGGGGCTAAGAACAATGATTGATTATTTGTTTGGTAGAAGTAGAAAACTGACCCAAGGTAAGAGACTTTGAAATTAAATTCAGGATAGAGAGAGATCACGAGCCACTGATTTTAACAATATGCCTGGTCAAGGACCAACCAGGAAGTGGGCAAATTGGATCATCAAGAGATCAGTCACCCATTATGAAAGTGTTGAAGTGGGGATCGGTCGATCAAGATAGAAAGTCTTCAGAAATAATTGTCACAGCCCCCATTCATCCCCTGATGCAGATACCTGGGTTGATGGTTGCCATGGAAACTCAAACATAGTCTAAATCTGGCGTGCACTCACATAGCCACGACAAGCATCACATCACACGCCAGAAAAATGCATTTGACCTCATCATGTCATCCAGAGCACTGCACTCAGTGGCCCGCAGAGAAGATGAAAACGGAACAGCACAGAACAGTTACCCGGTGCTTCTCAAACTAAGCATGTTCCTGTGTCTTGTTTGTCCTGGAATTTCCGTCTTGTATGTGCCCCTTCGGCTACTCTTCTTGACTACTACTCTTGCCGTTCCCTTCCTGCTTGACACTTGTGGTTTCGGTCTTCTCGGCTTCCGACTCTGCATGATTCCTGGACTTTTCTTGCTGCTACGTTTTTGCCTTTTGCTTGCCCTTTTGGATTCTTTGGATTTGGCCTATTTTTAGAATTCCCTTTTGTCTCACAGATTTTGTACTGTGAACACTGGTTCTTTCCAAACTGACCTGTCCTGCTACTGGAACTTGTTCTGCTTGGACCGTGCTCTGTATTTCCTGTACTCAAGGCACCATTACCCTCAAGGATTCCACTCTCGATTTTCATACTCCATTAGTGTTGCGCCCTCGTGCCACCCAGTTTTGATCCCTGAAGACTTACTATTAACCCCACGGCCCGCAGTCTCCATGACAATGGTGGTTGTCCGTTTAATGGACTGTTTTACAAAGGGGGGTTTTCGGACTTCTTAACACAGATCTCAGGCAGAACAATGTATTTGGGGTGGAGGGGAAGTTATGGGACAAAGGAAGTACCTAGACTCTGTTTAACCTATTGTGTTTCTTTGCTTCCACATCCTTGATTCCCAGGTGGTCTGCATTCTGCCTTTTTCGCCTGAACCCATTGCTTCCGATAATTTCAGGAGGAAAGTCACCCACTTTAGAGAAGACCCTGAAGATGTAGCCTGAGAACCTGACAATAATTGTGTATCCCTTGAAAGAAATAGAATTGGTACTAATTACAAAAAATTCATACAGAACTAAGAGTGTATTACATGATGTTTTAGGCACAGCTACACATGCTTTTACAACATATAGTGGGTTTACTGGTTGTAGAGGAAAAAAGGAAGCTGGTTGCAGGCAGGCAATAAAAACCCATTCGAATCTATTAAAAATGAAAGGAATAAGTTACATATAGTAAGGGCTAGGCATAATTATAAAAATGCCATCACACAGGGGAAAAGACAAATATACATAGAACACTGCAAAACTTTGCAACAAGCAGCCCTGTCGAATAATTCCAAAGACTTCTGCTGGCAGTATCAAAGGGCGAAGAATAAATGAATGCAATTCTTCCAAACAAGAAGCTAGAGGGGAAGAAATGTGGGTGGGACATTGTGCACTACTAAATACTTCCAGAGTTACCGGAAAACGTACGTTTGATGAAGATTCTGCAGTAGATCTGCGTCACTCAGAAGAATGTATTTTACTTGCACAAGTTGAGGTAGAGGTAATATTGGCCTCTCTGGCAAAAGCAAAAACCGCAGTGCCAGATGTTCTACCGCGCAAACTCTTTAAATATGAGTTTACAATCTGGTCATCGGTCTTCAGAACAGCTTTTAATGCTACGCTTCATTTGTGCGACCAGTGTTCATTTCTTTAACACGGGGGACAGAACAGTTACACATTGTTACTGTCCAACCTCGGCACTCCTCTAGCTTTGTTGCATGCATCACCATAGCAAACCAGAGTGGGCAAGAAGGAAATAAATTATTATACAGCTTCCAGTATGGGTTTTCTGAAGGAAGGAGTAGCGTAGACCAGGTTTTGATTCGCAAGCTCATCCTTGGAAGTATGTTAATGGTTACAATGCAAGGAACTAATTGGAGTTCATGGACTGTTCTTCTGAATTTGACTATTAACTGGACGAAGTTGTGACATACTGGTCTCATAACTAGAATATGGTATTGTTTGCGTGGGAAACTCACAGCCAGCCACAAAAGGGCTAAGACAGGGATCTGTCTTGGCCCCCCTACTTTTTACAATGTATGTTAATGACCTGTTCACGAGGCTAAGTGGACTGAGAACTGACACAACAATAATGAGGGACCAGCATATATGTGCCAGGGCATATGCACACAGTGTGTTGCTGGTGGCCAGGACACACAAGACCCTACAGTTCCTGGTTGAAGGCCACAAGAAACACATGAACAAGAGAAATCCCAAAATAAACACATCAAAATCAACGGAAATATCTGTGGGCAGATGTGGGAGCTTATTACACCCAGTAATGGCATCAGCAAGACAATTAAAATGGGTTAGTTCCTTCAGCTATTTAGGTATAACTGTAAGTCAAACTCTAAATTGGGCAACACACATTAGAAATTAATCAACAAAAAATGCCCAGGTGAACGGGCCTATTGTTGGATGAGGAAACACTATAGGGGAATACCCGTGGACTATGAGGTTCACATTTAAAAGGCCTAATCGGTAGCAAATGCAGCGTATAGCTCCGCACTCTGAGGATATTGTAGGTACCAGTCATTGCAGATAATGGACAATGATTCCCTCAGCATGATTATGGGACTGCCACAATGTTTCTCACCCTACCCATTACATCCGGAACTTGACTTCTCTCACATTGAGGACATGATAGCAGTAAATCCATATTGGAATAGATTGTGGTGCATGTGGAGCTAACACATGGCTTGGTTTAATACATATGATCCTCAGGTACCCGTCTGAGCTGTCCTTGCCTTAAGTAGATAAAAAGGGAACTGACATAACTGGGGCGGCATCATTTATATACGCACCCGCTGGACAATGTTGGAAATTGTGATGCTGGGCTTGGGAAGTGGTTCTCTGAGATCAGGGAACTGGATAGAAAAGTGGCACAGTCCATGAAACCAACAGTTCAGTTTTACTTCCCACATAAAATCAATTTAGGTTGGGAAAAATCAATCATCAAATCAATACTCTGCCTTGATGGTTTATTGCTACATTGAGAAATCCCTAATCTCCTCTGTGAAAGGGACAGTGAGCTAAAGACTTGGCCGAGGCTCTCCCAGGGGCCATACACCCAAGAACCGGTCAATGGGCTGTGTTCGTGCTGGTAGAGAGACTCCCAGACCCCCCCTTTGTCTTCCTAATTAAAAGAGGTAAGCTCATAGCAGCTGTGTGCATTTAAATTTGTATTATTAGTCTTTTAAATGGATCTAATGTTTTAGAATATTCGTATATGTGTATAGCTGAAAAGTAAACCGAATATTTGGAGCTGTGTTGGAATGTTGTTAGTCATGTATCTTTTATGGAATTTGTTTAGTTTTCGAAATAAAGAAATAATGAATGAAAACTCAGCAAGTGTTTGGTGGGTGATGAAGTGTGAGTGTTCTGAGAGTCTCAGTTGGGACATGAGCTGGCATGCAGCAGGATGAGCACTGCGTGTGCTCCCTTGCCTTTATCTTAAAACCGGATCCTTCCAGTACCTTCAGCCTTGTGACATATGTGTAATAAAGCTATGTGATTTATAAAACCTGATCCCCCAACTTCTGTGACTGCTCAGAGAAATGTTTGTGAATTATAGCACTGGCGATAAGCTGGTCTTTCAAACAGACTCAAAGTGATCTTTTTACAGATGTACAGTAAAGCTCCATCATTTATATAATCTAGTCCCACAACGTCTGCAACTTCTGAGAGACATTATTATGACATATACGACTCTCTTATCAGAAACAACATGGAAGAAGGAAGACAATGGTCTAGGATCTGTGTCAGAGGGGCACGCGTCTCGCTAGAATGCCATTTGTTGGAACACTGACCTAAAAAAGAATCAGAGGGATTATAAAGGCAGGCTAACATTTGAAAACAACGGACAATTGGCCCAGCTGTAAGCACTTAAGGCTCTACCTAATCCTAAATGTGGTCATGCATGGTTTGAGGGAAATAAATAATAATGAGGGCACAAAGTGAAGTACCAGGAATCATGAACAGTGCAGGAGCATGATACCGTGATGCACGAGCAAAACCAATCCTTTGCAACAGCAGATCTTCCAAAATGTCACAAAGGGGAGCGCAACAAGGCACCATTCGAGCATTGCAATATCTGGAACTAGTTTCTGGAGTGCAGCTGAATTCTCGGTTTCATAGTGCAGGTTTATGGCTTTGTGACACTTGGACATTTCAAAAGCTGTGACAAAGCCACCCGACTAGCTCTGGGGATAAAGATTGAGGTGATCAAAGAGGCTGGCTGGCTTTCTGAGCAAGTGGATGGTTGCCCTGGGACTGATATAGGGATGATGCCTTGGTCACGTGCCCATAGACATAAGGTAGAGAACCTTCACAAAAGGCCTTGCAGGGCAGCTGTCCACTATAAGTAGGGCATCTTCCACAAATGGAACTTGAATAAGATTGGACTTGCGGATAAATCCCCTTCCCAGTTCTCAATCCCACACCCTTTATACAATCAAGCAGCAGAATACGTTTTAGGAACTATGCCCTTAACATAGGTGATCTCTCAGAGTGCATGGAATCATGTAGCAAAGGATTTTGACCTGATTGGTAGCTGGATGGACCTTTTAGAAGACATACCACCTGCTGTAAAGACAGCCTGCGCCAGCAGTATTTCTGCAAGTGCACTCTATTCTGAATTTAGGGTATTCTAGCAAAGGTGGCATTTCTCAAACACCTACAGAGGCATTTTACCAATAACATCTCCTCTAGAGGTAACTTTAAAGTGTAACATTGTTTTCTACTCATTCCAAGTTCGATGTGAAGGTGAAAGTGAATAATGACAGAAATAGTTCATACCACTACTACACATGTTCTAATGCTAAAATGGCTCAATACTGCATTTTTTGCATTCCATCTCTAAAGGGGTGACATGGGGGCATCCAAGATGGATGTTTTTTCTATGCAACAAATACATTTGTTTGCTTCTGCACATCAGAGAAGTGCATGTGCTTCTCTTCTGAGCCGCAAAAACATGGATTTTTCATTTTTGTGCTATTTTTAAATGGTTACACTTTTCCTTTAGTTGCAGGTAAACAAGTTGAACTTAACTGAATATCCACCAAAGACTGGTGATTTCAATGGAATACTGCCAGTTGTATTCCTTCAAACTTGATATGGCTCTCTTAATCTCCTATAACTGGCACCCACTCCATTGTATCAGATACAATAACACTCTTCTTTGGCATTCACACTGCAGGCTGCCACAGAAATTAGTGGCACCCCAGTTGTTCCTACAGAAATCTTGCAGATAGCCCACTTAACAAATTAACCCCACGTTTGGTTCCTGGCGACATGAACCCAAAAGGGAACGCGGGAAAACAGGACCACAGAAAAAATAAATATATGTCACCTTTGTGTAACTCACCTACGAAGCACAAGTATAAGCCTCTAGCCTTTTTCCAGTAAAAGAACACCATGAAGAGTCAGTAGCTGCGTAGTGGAGGAAAGTGAAATGCATAATGGCGGATCAGCATTTTAAAGGTTTGGCCCAGCTCCAAACACCCAAATCAAAATCAAGTGGAGAAATTAAAGTGAGCCAATCATAGCCCCAAAAATGCACATTCACAAGTGCAGACTTTTGCAGGAAGACTATTTTGTGGTAGGTGGATGCGCAGCGCTATTTAAGCTTTGATTTCCAATCATAGAATGAATGTTTGGAGTAGGAGCTGCAGTGGAGGTTTGATGGGAGGTGTATTACATTATCACCAGCTACCTCTTCCTCATTGCAGTACTAAACTGAACACTCTGCTTTCCTTATCACAGTAGTAATTGATTACATAACCTCCATCTCCGTCTTCATCATCACATTACCTCATTAGGAGTGATTACAATTACCATAAACTCCCTCTTACCACTACCAAACTCAAAATATGTTACATTAACCTCTTTCTCATCCCACTATTCTATTAGTAATCTGTTACATTGTCATTACCTCCCTCTTCTTCATCACAGTACTCCAAGACTCAAACTCTCTCTTCCTTTTCCCAGTGCAACTTCCATTAATTTGGATATGCCTTAAACCAAGCACCCTGAGATAACTAATGCCCATCATGTATTACTGTAAAATGAGCTCATAAAGTAACCCCTCCCTCCTTCCCTGCAGCTCTCTGGCCGGCCTCTCTTGGCCCTCTTCCTGCTCCTACCTGCAAGGCAAAAAACCTTGGGGTCATCTTCGACTCCACACTCTCCTTCTCTCCTCATATATCTGACATCTCTAAGAAGTCACATTACCAGCTGCACCTCCTCAGAGGTATTCTTCCCTTCCTCTCCTTCCCCCAGAAGCTCACTGTCTCCCGTGCCCTGGTTCTCTCGAAGCTGAACTACTGTAACAGCCTCTATCTTAATCTGCCTGCCTCCAGTCTCCGCCCTCTGCAACTCATCCAGAACAGAACTGCGAGACTTGTCCTTGGCCTCAAGCCCAGGGACTGTATCTCTCCAGGACTGTAATCTCTACACTGGCTCCCAGTGGCTGCGAGGATTAAGTTCAAAACCCTCTGCATTGTCCACAAGGCCTTCTGGGGCCTGGGGCCAAAATACCTTCAACTCTCTCTTCCTAAATATCTTCCTTCCCGAGCCCTACGCTCATCCGTCTCCAACTCCCTCAGGGTCAGCCGCTTCTCGAAGCAACGAGCTGGGGGTAGATCTCTCTCCGCGGCAGGGGCCTCGCTCTGGAACAGCCTTCCTGCCTCCCTGAAACTTGAGGAGAACCATCTCCGGTTCCGGAAGCACCTCAAAACCTTCCTCTTCACTTCTGCTTTCTCTCTCCCTCTCCCCTGCTAAATTCTTCACCTAAACTGCACTGATTCTGCAACTGGGCCATTCTCACCGATCTCGGTCCTGGGCCCAGTCACTCTTCACTTGCACTGCCTCCCTGGCAACCCCTGCACTGCAGGACTGTCTCTGTATCCCTACAGCCCCCCCACCAGCACTTGTCTGCACTTACCTTGCACTTGCCACCAGCTGGCCCTATTTATTTATTATTTTATTTCTATTCTACTTATTTGTACTGCACTCCCCCCCCCGCCCCCTTCCCCTTGCACTTTTTCCCTTCCCCCTACCCCTGCACTTGCCGGTCTGAATGACACCTGGCCTAGTAAGATCGTTGTCTGTCTTCCCCTTGTTCCCCCCTCCCTGCCTCGTCGCGCCTTGAAACACTTGTGTATAGGCGCGTTACAAATGCCATATATCATATCATATCATATCATAACCCATACCAAAAGCTGTAGTCCTCCATCCAAACTCCATTATTACAAGTTATCTCAAAATAAATCTCTTCCAAGATACGAATAAACAATAACACCACTAAAATGCAAAGACACTTTATTAGAAAACATTTTAAAGATACTTTCTTTTCTCCAGCATATACACAAAATACCAACTAAAACCCGACTCTAAAGAAACAAAGGAAACATTGGGCAAGTAAAAACACACCAGAGCTATACACCCATCCTCCAATAAAACAATTCATAGAGTATTAACAACCAAGAAAAGACATTACTATTCTCTTGCAAAGTACAACGACCCCAACCACCAACATAACTGTTATTCCTCCACCTCCATCAAAAAAGCTACACAATTACATCCAAATACAATTTTAACAGAAGATGAGCCCCAACAAACACAATAGACATGGAATCTGTATCTTTTAATGGCAATTTAGTCCAAGAAAATCAATTTAGCAAAAATGATTACCTTGTAGACTCATCACCAATCGCAATAAAAATCTGATTACCAAAGAAAACAGGTCTTAGAAGCACATTCAAACTAAAAATCAAATTATATATATTAGCAAAATGAAACCACTAACAACCTTAATGAAAAAACTACAAACAAAATAAGAAACATGTGCAATGTCAATTTAGATAACTTCTGCAACTTGTGTTAGTACAGTGCCATACTTTAATGGTGAAGCATGGATTCAAGGACAAACACATCCAATTGTCATAGATACATTTTGCAGAGGCTATGAAGTAGTAGCAAAACCTACAATGTAAAATAAGCTTTAATTGTAACATCTTCCCAAACAAATATTAAACCAAATCTTCCTCATGTCCGAGACAGTTCATCCAGTTTGCAAATGGTTGTGCAGCTCAATATGCAATGTGTGCCAATGAAAGGCTGCTCATACTCCACATCAGCTGCATAAACGTATTAGCAGTGAATGGCATGACTCCCTCTATGTGTCAACAAGCCCTGGTATGCCTAAATATCCTACAGGAATCTGTATCACTTAAATTCTGGATTTGAAAAAGTATAAACTCTCTGCCTCAACTGCCGAGTAATAAGACACAACCTAGATATAGATCAATGCTTAGCTAATGGAGCAATGGGAAAAGTGGTTGCTTTACAAACATATCCAAATGAAAGTAATATTACATTTGTGCTGATCAAGTTTGACAAACTTGAAGAAATTAAAACAGTTCCTCTGCACCACAGCACATTTCCTTTTTTATAGACATGTATGTATTCACAAGTCTAACGCTCAGCCATGCACTTGTAGACATTGGCAACAAAGTCTTCAAAATGTATGATTTATGTAGCACTCTCATGTGTTTGTAAACTCAGAGGACTATTTTAACTAAACCTCAATGCAAACAAAGGGAAAGCCGACATCTCTTGCATACTTCTTTATAAAAGACCACGTGCATTGTATACTCCACGCTTGGATATGTACACTGTAAAAGGAAACCATCAAAAAGAAAATGAGTACAAGAAACTCTATCGGACCTCCTTATAACCACCATAAAATAGAAAAAAGTTACTCAAACTTCAAATCTTAACTGACACACTTTGTGAAACAGGGCACTATTCTCTTGACTTCATGTGTAATTGTCTCCCTTCAAATGCTCTCTCTACTGTTGCAAGACGTTAAGATCTTGGTGCATATGATCAAATTCACCCTGAGAATTTACCTCCTTAATGACTAACTGGCTGTTTTCAGCTTTCATTTGTTTAACCTGTGCTTGAAATGTGAAAATGTCCTCTAAGTAGGCTCTATGGTGAACAACCTGCTTTGTGTTGACTTGCGCTCAGATTTTCAACACATTCTTTATACTCACATTGCAGTGCAGAAAATTGAGCCCCTCCTGTGCATTCGCTTGCTGTTGTGTCGCTGACTCATCTTTTAGCTGTTGAATAATACTTTCTAATAATACTTTCTCATTTTGACTCTGAATTTTGGCTGTGTTGTGCTTTTTCTTTGAATTGTTTCAACTCTCTCTGGGCTTGATTCAAAGCTCAGCCTGGTTTTGCACTGAGGCCACGCTATGCTGGTGTCTTTTTTCCATGATCAGCATATGGAAGTAAATATTTGATGTGAGCTGAGTCATTTTAATTTGCTCATCTTTGCTGGTCTGTGTCATATAAAAAGTTTGTCAGGGCCTGATGTAACAGCCCATTACCCTGCCACATATCAACATTTGCAGAGGTCACCTCCTGTATCATTCTAGCCTGCCACATTTAATGTTCTTTTTCTACCCATTCACCTTCATTAAACAATTAGGATAGGAGGTTCTTCCTGGCCATATTGATGTCTATGGTGCTCATTCTGAAATGTGTTCTGCATCTGATATACTCTCTATGCAAGCGAAAAAATATCAACTGTGTTCCTGCTGAGTTCCCACTCAGAAAGACAACTCAAAATCAACACTGTTTTATCTATACACCTCCCTGGAATCCAGGATACAGGTCTGAATGGCACCTTCACAATGCAACACAACTTTCCATCCACTGCAATGAAATTACACCCAAATGAAAAGTCTGCTGCTACTTCACTGTCACAAGTGAAGACTCTAAACCAACACCTGCCACGGGCCCCCAGCTTTGTCACAGTTTATTAGGTGGTCACACTCAACTCCAGGAGTTTCTTCCCCCCCAAACAATGTGGCATGCACCCATAGCACTTATAGAGATTGTACTTTAGTGAGGCCTCCAACCCATCTCACATCCACCCCAACAAATACCATATGTCACCAACAGACTAGGAATGAGGCTGGCGTATAGTAAGAATATATATTTATTTAAGGTTTGACAAACAGACTAACAACCAACATCAACCACCAATGTTGTTACACCACACCATATCAGAGGTAACATTTTGAAATATTCAGTCACAAATTACATCAGATTTAATTGCAAATTAACCAATAGAAAACATTCACAATACAATGGAAAAATTGTTTTGCAACACACATTCAAAGGACAGGCAGTGCTTTGGTATTCTGGTTTGGGGGCAAAGGAATCAATGGGAAATTTAGTTTTGCGCCCTCTACATTCACTTGAATAGCAGCGTTTTAGGGTTGCTGATTTTGGGATTATGAATACCCCCCTTCGGGACAGGAGTCAGGGGTTTCAGAAGGACAGTCAGTCAAATCTTTATTGTCAATACTGGCTCTAACAATCTGTGCATGAACTTTGTTGGTTTCAAATTCTAACAACACTCATACCGTGATTTCTCATATGGGAGTTAATTGATTTAACTTCAATTCAATGTGCTAAGAATCTACACAGCTTCCCACCTCCCCACAAAATAATGGAAAGGATTAAGGCAGACAATTCAATTTAAATGGATAGGGTGATTTTCTATAATGGAATTCATTTGAATTGGATGCAATACAATGTGTCAAGCGCCTTCCCAGTACCACCCACATACCCGCTATGTGAGATGGAGATGAAGGCTGGCAGTTTCCTCCCTCTATTTACATGGGAGTCTCTGGTCAGAAACAAAACGGCAAGGCTCATCTGAGGACAGCACAGATCTAGTGAAGGCTTTTCAGTCAAGGATGTTCTCTTGCACCCAGACTCTCTCTGGCTCGTCTGATTGGTTCCCAGGTAGCTTCCAGATGTCCCTGTCACTGTCTGCAATGCAAGGATTGAGGCCTTTCTGATAGTTGTTCCTCGCAAGTTTCTGGCAGCAGGGTATCTCCAGAAATAAGTGAAAAATCCCTGTTCTGATGCAAAATTGACCTCTTATAGGGCTGATGGCACTCCTACATTATCATAATTCCCACATTAAGGATTGGCTAGCACTCTCCCTTCACCTGCCACCAAGACGCCCACTGGCTGCTGATAGGATCAGAAGTTGGGAGATATGTATGAAGTAGGCTGAGGAAGGAAAAAGATTTGTCATCTCATGATGACATGTGGGATTTACCTATTTGGGTTCTGAAAAGCTAATAACATGGCAAATACACACATTTTTCAGATAACTGCATAAATCTCTATATTTTTGGATTCTACATTTTATGGGGAGTTGGAAAATACGAATCTGAATTCGGCACACCCTTTCTGTGGCAGATCCACCATTTTTCGTGGTTTGCTGGTGCGCCAAAATAGTTACAACTCTGACATTAGATACTTCCAACATTCATTTCACCATCTATTAATCTATCATTATTTCCAATTCCTCAGATTAATGAAACATAACTTAGGTTATGTACATCACATACATGCCATTATTACATGGTCCCACATGGCTTTTTATCCTCTTCAAATGAACCCGGGATGATCTCGATGGGACACATGCACTTTTTATTTGAGAAAATGTATTCAATGTTTAATCACTGACACTGCATGATAGGTGCTGCCAGTTTGACTCTTACAATGACCCTCTCCAATTCTTAGATTTCTATTTCTCCTTAAGCATGTGACCAGCCACCTGTTTCGGCCAATCTTTATTCTACACGTTTCTCCTGAGCTTCAAAGGGTCTTTGTTCAGAGCTAATGCACCATTAATGGGGAACCTGATCTTAAAGGTCATTGCTGTTGGTTGTGTTTTATGTAAATCCCATCATTTCAATCTACTTTTTTGTATTTCTTAGCATTTAAATTGACAACCAGACCTTCTTCTCCTGGGGTCCATAAGCAAAAGTCTTAAGTTAAAATTTCCAAAGGCACAGCCCTTTCAGTTTAGTGGAAAAAACACCAGCTGCGCCCAGCCTTCAGAAAATACATCTTTAAATAGACAAGATGTGCTAACATGTAACACATTAGCATTATATCTAGACCTGTTGTTCATAAATATAATCTTTCTATTCTACATTAGAATAGAGGTAGATTCACCATTAATCTGGTGCACACAGTTAGGCCACCGTTACATAAGCACCAGTGTTCACTGCTGCAAAAACTAAATCGGAATTTCCCTGTAAATATTGTCATTTTATGTTTTGAAATGAAGTCTCTTTATTCCTGTAAATGCAGTCTGTCATTTGACTTTATTTTTCAAATGTAAGGCATCATTCCTCCTTTTTAGCTTCCAAATGCACAGTAATTCAAAAGTATTTATTTCCTTGCATCTGCACTTTACACAAAGTCAGCATCTGCAATCCCACATGTCCTTAGAATCCATTGGAAGCAGTTAACAATATTCCAGTTCTAAGTCTCACTATCATTTGATTGAGTGCTTGTGATGGAGGAAGGCCCATTCTCACTCATTCACAAGACCTATTGTTGAAATCACTGTTTTGTACTGGCTTTTATATTTCAATGGAACTCCACACTGAGCCAGCATCACTCTCACAATGGGGTCTAGCACAGCCTCGCCTCTATCTCTGTCACTCTGGGACTGTCTTTTTACCTCACACTGTATAAAACAAGCCTTCCTGACCCCGTTTTGTTTCATAGGGCTTATTGTTTCTGGGGTGTGGTCTGGCCAGCACGTTCACATGCACTGGTGCATCCCGGTATTCCCTTTTTTTCTTGCTGATGTCCAAAAACAAACATATTTTTTCAATTCTGCAGATATGTAATTGAAAAGTGAGACTTTTTGCACAGAGGGAACTAAATATTGGTGTTAGGTGTCAAGGAGTTCTGAACTGGTGTGGTTTGATCCATGCTGGGACATCATTGTTCAGGCTGTGGCATACCCCCTCAGTCACTCAACTATGCTAAGTTATGTGGCTAATTGATTCACCATGGATACACACGATTCCTTGGTATTGCCCCTTTTGCCAAAGTACAATTTTTTTCCGAATGACATTTTGCTGCATTATTTACCACACGCTTTTGCCAAAAAAGACACCATCATACATGCAGTTTTGAGAAAATAATTAGAGGGGGTTGAATAGTTAGCACCTAGTGACACAACACAAAGCTATTTGAGAGGTACTATTAGTTACTCTTTGGGCCTGTCAGTGATGAAAACCATCCAACACTCAATTGTGAAGGAAAAAGGCCTAATTCGCAGAAGCGTTTTATAATGGCAAAACCCCATTGAAAACGTTCTATGAATTACGCCCAATGAGTATTGTATAAGAGCAAAGGGTACATTGTGTGTGTGTTAGCAATATTTCAAATGTCATTAACAAGGACTGCATGGTCAGGGACGTCATATGGGGTCGCACTTGCTACCCCTCTGGTCTCCCTTGCTACCCCTAAAAACAAATGTAAATACATTTTAAGAAACCTTTTTTTAAAACATTTTTTACAAATTGAAGCTTTTGGGCTGTGGTCAGTGCCATGTCCTCTTTGTTTCTAGGGTGGCTGGCTTTCTTGTTCAGGCTTCTTAAAAAAAAACAGGGGGTTCCACAAGTGTACCACTTTGAGAAGTGACCCTAAATAAGAAAGAATAGGAATAACACATGGTTTGTCTTTATGGAATTCTATACAATAATTGCTAGACTACTTAACGGTTTATTTCAGGCACATCTCAGAAGGTGAGTCACTGATTTAGTCTCTTCTTAAACACCTCAAATTCACAATGCAGACACAAACCTCCAAAATGCATTTAGAGTAGAATAAGCATCAATTTTGTACTATGTGTTTTGCTTTTTGGAAGTTGCAGTTATATCATATTTGTATCTGCTGTTCTCTCTGTTATGATCAACACAAGACATTCCATCTTGGTGTCCTCGGTTACTTGACAAACTCCTTGTGCCTAAAATATTGTGTTCAGTGTGGAAATGTTGGACCATAGAACATAAAGTGGCCCTTGATTTCATTGTGTCACAATTAATGCTTTTTTGTAATGTGTCTATCCTTCCTATCTCCATGGCATACTGATCAGGATGTTTGTTTGCATGTAGGAGGTAACGGGTGCTCTGAGTACGGGTTGCCGTGTGAGTGCTCTTCATTTCCTATGCTACTCTAAATAATAATAAACAGTTATGAACCCTCCGAATGGTATGTATTTTGCCAACCTCAGAAGCCTGAAAGGTAGATCCATGCAGGCTTGACATTTCACCAACTTTGCACCAGACCTACAGATGAACTGGCCTGCTGTTAAGTCTCAGTTGCCAGTTTAATGGTATCCACTAAGTGTGTAATATGCTTTTGACTTACACATTTTACTATAGCGGGTAAGTAGCACAGGGGGTTGAGCGCTTGCTGCTGCGATGTGTGTGATCTGCAGGTTGCAGGTTCGGATCCCAGCAAAGCCAACTCAGCCTTTCATCCATCTGAGGTTGATAAAATTAATACCAACACAGGTTGGGTGGTACTGTATGTGTATTTGTTCTATATAAAGTGCTTAAGCATAAGTGCTATATAATAACACATCATTACCATCTGGTTATGGACATCTGCTTGCATTCACAGTAATTTGATAGTATGGGCTCATACATCCTGATATTAACGATACATATGTTGATCCATTCTTGTATGAATATCACATTACAGTGATATTTAAACCATATGTTTCATAGTGTTCTTAGGAACCATGCTATGTGATGCCACTTCCTGTTTTGTCAAGGGGTGAAAGGTCGTGTTCCATCAATTCACGTGATATTACTTTGGGCTGGGGTCAAATGACATCGCTTCCTGTGATGTCATCAGAGGTCAAGGGTTGTGTGATGTCACTTCTGCTATGCCTTGCATTTTGGTGAAATGACGTCCCGGTGTATGGTTTGAGTGGCACAATATACAAATATATAGAATAGTATTCCTTCTAAGCAATCACCTATTTCACGGGTATATTTTAAATCCCAGAAAGAAAAGCATGACTCTTACAAAAGACCATTAAACAACTGCCATAACTTCAGCTTTTGAGCGTGCTCACCCAGTGCAATGCTTTACTTCCTTTCTCATAATCGTAGATGTGTTCTCGTGTGCCATATTTCAATTAAATCGTTCATGGAAACATGCCTTGGCAAGGAAGCCGCGTGCAGCCGGGCTAGCACTTCAAAACTAAAAGGCTGTGAAAAAACAAATCAAGAGAACATTTTATGCAAAGGAGTTTTCAATCAAAGCTCCGAGTCGAGGCATAACCCGGCGCCAGCTATCTATTGTGAACCAGCGGATCTACATGCAATTGTGCATCTAATCACCGTGCCCTTGGCAGCTCGGTATTTATTTCAGTCAGTTACCCCCTAATAATTACTAGATTGAGCCCACTTGTCTATAAAATGGATGGTTTGCTGATGCAGTTTGCTAAAATAGTTCATTAGGGGGTTAAACAAAATGAAATCCCATTTGCAAAGAGTGTAATAAATTGTTTCATCTGTGAATTTAGCTGTTCTCCCTAATGCAGACATGGGTGTTACAGTGGTTCTCCCTTGACGGGGTTACGGGTTAATGAAATGCTTTTTCTGTTGCTTATTTTGCTCTCTTCTGTGCTGAGTGATAAGTAGCTAACCAACGAAGCTTGTAATTACAATCTTACAGAACCCGGCCCGATCTGTATATAAATCTCACCATCCAATTACAAGATGTAATAATTTTGCACTCAGGCTGGTAATGAGGTCTAATACTTGTGCATGTGATAATCCCCTCTGGATGGCGGCTTGATCAGATGTTGGCTTTGTAATTAGACTGGCAGAAAATCATTATTTCATGTTCAGGAAAAAATTAGGTTGGTGGGAAGTTAATTTTCTCTCTGCTCTCTGAAGCGTAGACGAGAATTTAATGATTTAATCATGATTGTTAGCTCTTTTGCAATCAATTTGTAATGATTGTATAGTGACTCTCGTCAAGCGAAACCGCGCCGGGAGGAGTATGCAAACAACTGGCTACGAGGGGTGAGTCGAAGCGTTGTCACGTGTCTGTGCAGCTCATTAGCATAATCTTAAACACGTCATATTGGTCTCAGGTTTGCTGCACAGATGGCCAGAATCTGAATTATTGACAATAAAAACTGTAGTTTTGAATGCATTTCATTACACTATTCTACTGCCATATTTTATCAAAGCTGGCAGACCTAAGACTTTCAAAATCCATGATATTAATGATAATAATAATTAAAAGGGCAAGGCTGCGAAAAAAACACCACTTTTCACTGCCTTCTTTGCATTTTGCATGCATACACTAAAATATGTGCATATATATCATGACTAACTCACCCATATCAAATATGCATTAGGACTTTCTAAAGAGCACAAACAAGATCAGGTGCCTCCCGGTCTAGTTAACAAAAGCAAAATCCAGTTAATCTGTTCATATAATATGGTCTGAATAGGACGTTATTGACATAGTTGTTATCCTGAAAACATGAATCCACTTCCTCTGCTTGTCTCTTGTTACTTCCCTGGACAGGTGAATGACTGTATCCTAGTGACTGGGAGAATCTGTACTCATCTTTTGGTCTGCTGTGTGATCCTCGCATGTATTTATTCTAAACACAGGTTATTACTAATTAAATGTAAATCAAGCTAATTAGTTAATCATTGATTTTTAGTCTATTTTTGCAACTTTTTAGGGGGTTAATGGGTGGCAGGGGTGGAGAAGGCCTGGGCAACCAAAAATCTGATTACATTTTTATCTTGCCTTTGTAATATGAGATTTGTTTGTGGGTGCAGAGTGTGATATGCGCTCAGCACAATAGAGGTGGAAAAAAGAGAGGACTAATGGCATTCTGGCCTTAGGGCTCTGGGTGAGGAGGATTGACTGAAGCAACTGCAAGAAGCCATTTTGTTTGTTCAGCTATTGTGTTTGTTCAGTCTGAAGGCAGTCAGCCACAGACAGGCCCTTGCTCTCTATTTGGGCTCCAAATTAGACCACTCAGTTATTTAATAAGTATTAGTGTCTCACATGTCCACCTTTTCCTTTTGACCTATACAGCTCAGCCTAAAACAGAAAGAAAAAAAATATACTCCCATATCTTATCCTTATCAAATGTGGTCCATTTTCCTTATAATTTCGATAATCTCATCTTGATATGATACTATATATAATATTTTATTTGTATCGCGCCCATACGCAAGTGTTTCAGAGCGTAACGAGACAGGGGAGTGGGGAACAAGGGAGGACAAAACAACGATCTTACTAGGCCCAGTGACATTGAGAATGTGCAAATGCAGGGGAGAGGGAAGTTGGAAAGTGCGAGGGGCAGGGGAAGAGTGGAAAGTGCTGAACACGTGATAGAGCAACAGCAGGTAGTGCGGGCAGCAGGTGGTAAGTGCGAGAATAAGGTGTAGACAACGGGTGTCAGATAAGTGCTGGAAGGGGACTATAGTGTAGCAGATAAATACCCAAGTGCAAGGGTTGCCAGGAGGCAGTGCTGGTGTGTGGCAGGGGGAGCAGAGATCTGGGCATGAAGTCAGAGGGTAACCAGGTGCCTGGTGCCAAAGCAGACAGATTAGCAGGGGAGAGGAAGAATGAAGGCAGAAGCAAAGAGGAAGGTCTTGAGTTGCTTCAACCGCAGATGGTTCTCCTCAAGTTTCAGAGATGCAGGGAGGCTGTTCCAGAGGGAGGCCCCAGCCAAGGAAAGGGATCTAACCCTAACTCGTTGCTTGGAGAAGCGACTGACCCTGAGGGAGTTGGAGGTGAAGGAGCAAAGAGCTTTCGTAGGAAGGTATTTACGGAGGGAGAGTTGAAGGTATTGTGGACTCAGGCCCCAGAAAGCCTTGTGGACAATGCACAACTTCACTTTTGACATCTCGACCCATACTAGCCAAATCTCTACTCGTCTCATCACCCTCCCCATGCTGTTTATCTTTATTAGAACAAAACCGTCTCTCAAGATTGTGGTAGTAAATTGATGTTCCCATTGCAAGAAGTCCAAACCTTTTTCAAGGTTAAGCTCATAAACTAAGGCCACTGGTTTATTATATGAATAGAATATGATGGAATAATAACCCTAACAATAACTTTTATGAGACGCCTGTTGTATGGCATATCTAATCATACCCTCTTTCAAGGAGATGAACTCTGGTAACTTAAAAAATGCTGCCTGCTAAAAAAGTGAACTCTTGAAAGTCCAACATTGAACATGAATCTTTTAAGATTTAATCCCAAGCAATTACTTCAGTCGAGCAGGATCAGGAAATAATATGGCTACATAGTTACACCCTGTCCCCTTAACAATTATTGCACAGTGATAGAATGTAAAACCACCACATATTCACAAGACCTTGACACCTGAACAAATCATTAAAAGCTGTTGGAGTCTTAGACTTACCATTGCGGGCCTTAAATTATATCATATATTTAATAAATCAGGCACTAGTTTTATAGCAAAACCCCCCAGATATGAAATCCTAGCCCATCCAAAAAGATCAAGATTCTGCAACAATATGCCTTTAGGGTTTGATTTAGTACTGACCACTCTCATCTGATAAAGTGTCCAGTCTAATAGAATACGTCGAGCAGCTTATCCATAGGTTGAAGTTACTTTGGCTGTCTCAGTTTATCCATGGTTGATGGATTCCCATTGAAAATGAGATTAGAATTGCATGCTGGGAACTACTGACTTGCAAAGTCGCTGGAAACAAGCATCTCATTTTGACATTTTCATTCCTTGTTTTTTGTGTTGTTCAGGTAGGTCCCATCATCTTGGAGGTGGGACAACAGTGTGGTCTTCCCAAGAGCGTTAAGTCTTCCCATTCTGTTCAATCCCAGCAGCTGAGCCCTCTTTTAAATTACAATGACAAAATGTTCACCAAAGTTGTTGCTAATCGGTTGGCAAGGTTTATGTTAAAGGTTGTTTATTCCTGGCCAGCCTTTGGTAGAACATACCAACTTAGCCAATACTATCCTCAATGATTCAGCAAATGGGGCCTCCCATTCTCAAATATCTTCATGCATGCAGAAACGGATTTTAATAGAATTGAGTGGGACTTCTTATGGGTTAAAATGTTGTGGATAGTTTTTCCGGCCAATCTTATTGAATTGATTTTTAGATCATTTAATAGTCTTCAGGCCTCCGTGGTTATTGATGGAAAGCCTTCACAAGAATGTTCTATTATGTGTGATACTTGACAAGGATACCCTATGCCTCCCATTGCTTTCACCATCTATAGTGAACCCTCCATAGAGATTCTAAGCAGAAAATACTGGGATAGTTCCTTTCAGAATGAAGGCCGGTATTATTGTGGGCCTGGCATTCTATGCTGATCCCATAGTGGGATACTCTACAGAGCCTACATCATCTATACTAGAATATTTTTTTCTGTGCTCATCCTTCTGTGTAGTGTCTGGTTATTGCCTTCATGAAGATTGGAGTTTACTTAGTTTTGAATGCTCTAGATTTCACTGTGAGTGAGTAGGATCGGCCATGCCACATATCGTAACATTAAAGTATGGCAAGTTAAATAGAGAGTTGGTAAGATCAATTTCTTCAAGACATCAAGGACTTGTTTGAACTGTGTTCTACTCCACCTATACTTTTAGTATATCTTTCAGCACTACTGTTCTATTTTGCAAGCATTCAAATTAAGCAAATAAACACTGTGGTTTAGGTATCATCTACAATGAGAAAACAACAATTTATGCTATTAAGCAATTATTTAAATATTAGAACAAGATTTGCTTGCATCACCCAGATTTAAATCTATATGTCTGTGCAACACCACTGGATTGGATAAGGCAGAGCTGAATTCCACTGTATATCTCTGAAGTACATTTGACAAGAAATTCCTAGTTTGGTGACCCAATGTATTTTTACAATGTCAGACTGAGGACACTGCAGGCATATATGATCACATGGGTGATTTTGAGCAAATGTCTATGTTTCACAGGTTTTTATACATGGCTGTCGAAATATGGGAAACATGGGAAACTGTGGCTGTGCATTATTTGGGACAGCTTAAAGAGAGGAACAAATTATGTTATTTTGTAAGTTCAAATAGAATCTGCTTCCTCACACTGTTATTTAAATGCCTGCTAGTGGAATACTATCTACTTAACAATTTAGCATAGGATGATTGCTCCCATTTAATTTATTTGCTATTTTGTCAACAGGTGAGTGATGGTCAGTGTGCTTGGTCAATCTTGGGCCGGTGCTGAAAAAAGACCAAGACCTTCTAAAATGGGGAAAACCTTTGCCTGGTCTTCATATGGATGTGTGTATGATGGAGAGTCTTAGTGTAGTGTAGTGTATATAAGACTGAAATGGCAACTACGAAACATAGGCGGCACCATCATAATTGTTATACTTTAAACCTGCAAAGTCATTAGCATCCAGCATCATGGTGTGCAATGCTATCTGCAGATCTATGTCACAAGTTGTTATGTTACAATAATTGAAAATATTGTGGGTATTTTTACTGACGAAATGAAGATTGCTTTATACCAAATATTTATGGATATTTATGATTTCATTTTTGGGTAGTTTTGAACAGAGACATCTTTGTTTCCCTATTTATTTTTGAAAGCCACGATTATTTCTCAGTTGTTTATTGAACATCAGCGGAAAGACAGGATTCCACCAGAGATGACCATTTTCCAGAAATAATCCAGATCTGCTTTCATGAAGAGATATGTTTTTTTTTTTAACATGGCCAGACAAAGATACTTTTTTGCCGTTATGGTTGGAGGGGGGTTGTGGAGTTTTTGGAATCTAATGACTGCACTGCTGATGTGTAGAACTATTTATTTCCTTGGTTGTGTATATATTCGTGAAATAAATATTGCTAATTGTTGATTGTCCTTTCATGAATTTCTAACGTTTGTTTGATATTTTGTGTACTTCCAATTTTCGCAAATAAAAAATATACAATTAAAATAATTCGGTGTATAACAATTAAACATAAAATAAAACATTTTGAATATAAATGTGGAATATGTTTTAATATGTAAAGGAAATAAAACATGTAAACAATTTCCTTTTCTTTTTCATTGGGTATGTTTCTAACAATGTACAAAGCACACATAGCGCCTCTAAAGATGAATACTTTTAAATGTTGTAATTTTATTTTTCAAAAGTTTGTATGCCTTAATGTAAAAATGTCAATGATGTTTACATTTATTATTGTTCTATTATTTTTCAGTTTTTCTCAGAGTAATTCTGCTTATTATTACATACATCTTGTGTTAATGCTTAATGTTCTATTTTTACTACATTCTTTATATTTTTTTTATTAATCTTGATCATTATTTCAAATACATATGTATTTTAGTTTGCATTCCTGTTGCTTTTTATATTAATTACACATGTATTAATCTTGATAATTACTTTTCATCAATATTAATTTGTTGTTGGTTTATTACTCTTGATTATTATTTTAGATTGTGAGTGTATTATTACTATTTGATTTTTTGCAAATGATTACAATAATTTAATTCAGGTTGATTGTTTCTGACCATTATTATGTGTGATTCCTTTTTGTGTTGTTCTCATATTTTAGAACCTTTTTAGATAAATTTTAGTTTTATATTAGATTAACATTTTATTTTTATTGAGTTTGTATGCCTTAATGTACAAATGTCAACGATGTTTACATTTATTATTGTTCTACTATTTTTCACTTTTTCTCAGAGTACTTCTGCTTCTTATTACATATGTGTTGTGTTAATACTTAATGTTCTATTTATTACTACATTCCTTATATTTTTGTAATTAATCTTGATCATTATTTCAAATACATATGTATTTTAGTTTACATTCCAGTTTGTTTTTATATTAATTACACGTGGATTAATCTTGATAATTACTTTTCATCAATATTCATTTTTTGTTGGTTTATTACTCTTGATTATTATTTTAGATTGTGAGTGTATTATTACTTTAGATTGTGAGTGTATTATTACTATTAGATTTTTCTCAAATAATTACAATAATTTAATTCATGTTGATTGTTTCTGATCATTATTACATTTGATTACTTTTTGTGATGTTCTCATATTCTAGAACATTTTTACATGAATTTTAATTTTATATTGGATTAATATTTTATTTTTGTGTATTACATTTTTAATTCCATTTTGTGTACTGACCTGAACATAATATAACATAATGAACCACATGGGGGTGCGGGAATTGGGGAGGGGGTGTGGCAGAGGAAAATATATATTATTCTGGAACGTTTAACCCTTTAAGTGCCAAGGACGAGGTATCTCGTCCTTGGGATTATACCTCCCCAGTGCCAAGGACGAGATAGCTTGTCCTTGGCACTTAAGGGGTTAAAGTGAGAAAGAAGAAAACACTCCTAGGACCATGCCATTTTAATAAAATTTAAAATAGTGCAGAAATACTGCACATTTTCAGCAAATGGTCACAATTAGTAATTTCTCCCGTACATTGTGCATGTAATCTTAGCAAAACCCAGCAGCTCAGTCAAATTCACTGAAAAATGTAGTACATTTATATACATATTTACAATATGAACATATATTTGTCAATATCTGTTTGTTTTCCTTACACACCCAGGTTACTACATGTGCATACTGAATCATGCATGCATGCTTAAACAGTACTTTCTCTTCCATGCAGGTTACCCATCAATTAAGATTACATTCCCAGAGCAGCCCTATTAAACATTGACTCCGAAAAAGCAATCTGCAAGAAAGGTCCCACCTCCAAGAAAATCAACAGTGGGACTCAATTTCGGATGAAACAATGTCAATTGTTCAAAAGAAGTCTAGAGCAGCAACTACCATTTGGTGTGCCTGGTGCAACCACATTTTCCAGGCCTGACAGTTGACAAACAAGTGCTCCTAGGCCAAAGTCACCATCCAATTTGATTAATGGGTTAATGCTGTAGTATTGGAGACACTATTTCGTGGAGCGGTACAGTTACACGGGGAGGGGCATGCATAAGGAAAAAAAGAAGCTCTATCTCTGGTTGTTGCAGACAAGATAATTTCTTCAGAATGATTTGGAAATGGTAGTGAGAGTGAGGAAAAGACCAAGTGCAGCCATTCCTCACTATTGCCCATTTCATGTGTTGATGATGATAGTGATCCAATATGAACCCATGCATGCTTGGAAAAAACAATGGAATGCAACCAAGGGGCAACAAAAACACAATACAAAGCAAACAGCATCTTTGGAACCATCATTATAATCCAACAACCTTAGGGGAACAAGGTCCTTCTCCGTCCACTATGGAATCTACCAGATTCACCACCAAAATAGGAAGCTGTGTCACTGACTTCACCATTGTCAAAAAGGCCACATCAGTGACCTGGGAGTTGTTTACCACTGATAATAACAAAGGCCACAATGGAATCTGCACTCTCTGCAAAAAACCTTTGTATTGTGGGAAGCTGGGTACACAGTATGGTACTACATTACTTGGGAAACAATAATTGAGGGTGATTTGGTGCTCATCAGAAAAAGATTAACAATGGGACAGTAACTGGAACTGCTTCTGAAGGAAAGGGGCTTAACTTCAAGGATGATGCTTATGGTAAATAAGCTGTCAGAACGCAACTGGATTCAGTGAGCAAAGCATCAAATACCATTACCCCTACAAGTGGCATATGACTCCCATCCCTACTATTTATGGTCAGTAGAGATTGAGAAACAGAGACCACGCCTTTACAATCACAGTCTCATAAACAAGCCAGCATCAAGATACTCTTCATCAAGTCTACAAAATAACATATAGGTCTTCTAGGCTGGCAGTTTGACTCTTCCCTATTCTTTGATAGAAACAGAAGGATTCTGGGAATTTGTCTCTGCTTTTTGCTCAAGGTATCACTTACTCAGCTGCACATATGTCTCCTCATGTGTAGTACCTGATCTTCACAGAAAACTTTTAGTAGTATTTTGAAAACCACTGGTGGGGCTCACCATGCACACCATTCTTGTTGCAACAGGCATGTGGACTAGTACACATGCATCAGACTGTATGTGCCTCACTGCACATTGGACTTCTTTTAGGGACCAGCACACAGCCAGTTCAGCCACCATTACCTTAACTGCCATACAGGAGTCAACTCTTTGAATGCTTGCCACGAAGAAGGCTTCCTTAGCAGCAAACAACGTGTCAGTTGTCAAAGGCAAGGTTTCTGGAAGGCTTAGACCAAAAAAGATTGACTGGTGGGTCCATCGTGCATAACCAAGGTAGTACCACTGCAGTAGTGGACATCAATGACTACCACCTGCCCTGTTTTGCACACTGCTTGAACCTCATAAACATCACTTCTTGAAAATAAGATACAGACGTTGCCACCATGATGGTCATAAATCACATAATTTTTTAATACATTTCAGCCATACTGTCAAAACCCGTAAAACACTGAGATGATACCAAACCACAAATGACTGTCCCCAACACAGCATCATATGGGAGGCTTCCAGTCAATGGAATTCAACCCTATACATGTGATATATATGTGATAACCCCTCTTTGAACAACTTTGAGCTGCCAACAAGTACAGTATCAACACAAAGGTGAAGCAGGGTCAACCATTCCTGCATCTGTGTAAACTTCTTTTGCCTTAATGTCCCTTGCCACTTGAAGATCGTGTCACTTGATGTGTGCCTGCTGATTTCTACCCGAGATAAGGAAACGGATACAATATAGTATAGTATGAAGTTTAAATATTGTATGTATAGTGTAGCACAGTATATTATTGTTAGCGTAGTACACTGTTTTTCTAATAGTTCACAGTTTAGAGTTTACAGTGTAAATTCACAGATTAGCATTTACAGATCAGAGTTTAAATCTTTTAAAATGTAAAGGAGACATATTTTTTAGAGTTCACATGATCACACTTACTGATACCCTCTTCTGCTGTTACAAGACTGGGGTTCGCATCCTCCCATGCCTGCATTCCCAGAACCACAAGCAGTTCTGGTTCAGTGCCCAACATTGTGTCCAAGCAATTATTGTTTTGTTTTGTGTTTCACACTGGTTTTCAGTTCCTTTTTTATCACCTTCTCTCACATAGCCTTTCTCACTTGTAGAGCTAAAGGCCTCACACCCAACTTCAGCATTTTGGGTATGTACTGTGAGAAAGAGAAACACAAAACTCCAAGGGACGGCCACCAAGAGAGTGAGAGCAGAAGTTGTGTATTTTGTGCTTACATGAACTTCTTCTTCTGCCTATGTCATGCACACTTAACATAAATACATTTCACAGTGTAATTAAGTCAGTTCTCAATTGTGTTTATGTGTGTTTTAATTTCCACTCATTTTACTTTATCAAGACATAAACTTCACACACCGGGATATCCGTTCTTCAGCACAACTATATTATTGTGAGCTACTTCACACCTATGCATGCGTGCTATGACGTTTATTTGGCCAAAAAATTGGTGCTAATTTTCATTCACTGAAAGAACGGTGTGAGCAAAACATGTTGCCGTTGATGTGAGTGGACAAAACTGTAAAATGTGCAACTTTGCATAGCTGTGAAATGAGAACATTTGCTAAATCATGGTGGCAGAATAAAACATATGCATATCTGTGGTCTTAGTCTTACTAGTAATCCATGTAATACTTAGGCTGATAGAGCAGTTTCCTTTCTATGCCATTCCCTTATGTGATGGAGTGCCTCCATTTCTCATCCTTCATCGGAAAGAAGGTAGTAACATATAGTGTGGGGGGTGAGGGTATGATGAAATGACAATTACTCAGCGAAAGTACAGGGGTGAGTAGTGGTTTTTAAACTCATGCTCTGCCCCGCTTTACTGCTAAAATGCAGTGATCTCATTCTTACAGGGGAAACAGTCACAACATGAATGGTACACCTCCTTCATCTCTTTAAAGTAGAACCGGCTGGGAGCAGTCTACACTCTTCAAGAATGGCGTAAGCCCGCAAGGGTGAATCCAAAACAAGTTAGAATTGTACTGTGGTTCCAACATAAAAGAAATGTCCTAATAGGTTTCTATATAAAATATAAGACTTTAATTAAACTGAAAGGAAAAAGAAACTTAAAACACTAGTAACCCACCCCTGAAAAAGAATACATGAATAAGGCAGGCATTTGGGTGAAAAGGGCAGTCGTGTTATGTATAACAGGGGCATACAGGCAAATAGACTTTTTTTTAGCAAGTTCCAATACAAAGATATGTCTTTAAGGCTATTAGGTGGCATCATAATATTGCTTCACCCACATAACAAGGCCAGAGGGACAAACCACTGTTTTACACATGTAATCCTCTTTCGGGGCTCAGCGGCATCAAGCCATGATTCTGGGTGCATTCCTGTGATTTGAGTCGTTCAAGAGTCGTTCAAGCTGGCCAACTCAGCAAGTGGTTATGTCTTTGGATCATTTAACCTTGGAACAAGCAATGATATGCAGATTCAGACTATCTGAAGGCTCAACTGTGGTTCTAATGCAGACATGTGGTGATTCAACTTCAGTGGTGAGCTGTCTCTTCTTGGTCTAATTTTGAAATGCGGTTCTGGAGTGGTAATAAGTTCGAGGCTCAAAGAAGATGGGATATAGGTAGACAATGTTTGTTTGTTTGTTTATTATTTATAGTGCTTAATAATGTCAAGTAAGCAGCTAGAAGATGAGTGGAGTGCTTCGAAAATGTAGAATGTCTAAAGCAGCTCCATGGCTCAAGGTCCTTGGACGTGCTTTAAACAGTTCACAGAGGTACAAGAATGCATGGAGAGCCAATGACAGCTTCATTCGATCCTAGAGTATTGTGATGCCTGCCTATGGTGTTTGAGGAAAGAGTAAGTCTTTGCCTTGCCATTTTCAGGCAGGAGAGTTCCCAGGAACACTTGCCGGTTTACCACTTCAGTAGGAAGAGACTTAGGTGTTCTTAGACTTTTCAAGCAGCAGATCATTTCAAATGCTACTCGGAAATAGTTAGGGAGAAGGTGTGTGCCCTCATTGGAGATTATTATCTTCACCACATCGACTGGAAAACTTGGGCACACAGTTTCCAGTGACATCTTATTTAGAGGAGCTTCTTTAGGATATGTCTTCAAGATGTCCAAAGACAACTTAGTAATTTGGGGGTTCACCTCTTTATTTAGTCAATTTGCCACATTGGGTTGGTCCATTCCAAGCCTTGGGTAACACGGATAGCTGCTGTAAGAAGGGTTACCCCTTCTGTTGTTAGCTCTGAGTGCCTTATCTTCAGGAAGTTATGAGGATCTCTGGATGAAAGTGTGCCATATGCATTTTAAAAATGTCAGGACCCTTCTCCTATACTTATATCCTCCCCTTACCTTCACCATGCCCCCTCTATCTTGTCTAGCTAAGATCTAAAGAAACTCCAGCAATTATCTGCATGGTGTGATTTCCCCATTGAGTTGGTAGAACTCTCCATGAAGCAGTTCTTCCCAGCCTACCTGTCATGATCACTGCTTCCAAGGAGTCAGGAACAGCCCAACGTCCTTGGAAGCAGGCCCCTAACCGTCATTTTAGGCACCAGCCGGTCCCCACTGGGACCTTTTGGACCTTGTCCTGGCGCCGGTGGCACCAGGCTCATCAAAGCCATCGGTCCCGGCACTGGAAGCGCCGGGCTCATAATATGTATGAAGATGCTTGGGTGGACTTACCTGCAGCAGACCATGCTGCTTACTTACCAGCCACATAGGAATCCTCTGTGAACAGGAACTACTTTCTTACCTGGGTGGGGCAAGCTCCACTCCCTGGATACAACACGGGAACTCTTCTGGAACTGGAACTCTTTTCTTACCTAGGCGGGGCCGTGGAGGAAGACGCCTCATCACTCCAAGGCTATTTAAACCACACCCGAATGAACAAACGTGCTTCGCGTTATTCTGCATCTGCAGCAGAACGCTCACCGAGTCTGTTCCAGCCTTTCTTCCTTCCGATCCTGAACCTGCAAGAACAATACTTACCACTCCTGTATCCAGTATTCAGTAGCACCTGCAAAGACAAGAAACAACAGGTTAGCACGGCAACCTTTACACGCAGCGCTTTCCTCACCTGATCCATCGGCAGCGAACATTTCTTCACGCTGCACCTCCGCCTGTGAAGACAAAAGCATTGTTATTACTTACCGGCACTCCGCGAAATTCCGGATTTCTTCAACGCTGCAACCCAGCATCTGAAAGACAAACGAAGAGACATTAGACAGGTATTTACTCACGTCCATCGCGCTCGCCACAATAGAACGCCTGCAAATACTCTGGCGTTTTCCAGCATCTCTTCAGCACGAACTCACAGCTGCAAGGGAAAAGAGACAGTTAGAGCGCTTGCATTTACTTACGCATTTCCAAGCGCTTCATTCCAAGGCTCTGGCTCCAACTTCGGCTCTCTTCACACCATCTCCTATCTCAAGAGCCCTGCAAGACAAATAGGAAAAAGCATTATACAGAGTCCTGTTCTATATTACCGTGCCCACGCACCTAAAGACTATAAGGACTAAAAAGGTGTCCGGAAACTCACCGCTCGTGCAGTTAACGACGGTAGCGATCCTCTGATGTCAAGAGGCCTATGTTTCACCAGTGAAGGAACTGGCAACGGCACCCTGCACCAGACGCAGATGGAGAGTCCAGCATTCACCTATCTAAGGTGAGCACGTTGACCTGGGGGCTCTACGGAGAAGCTAGGAAGAGAGAGAGAGAGAGAGGGACATTCAACAACCCAGATCATTAACCCCCATATTCTTTCACCTGCAGAAATCTCACTCTTCGAGTTCGACACACAGTGCGAAGAGGTTCGGCCCCAGAAGCAAATCGAGTCCTGCACATCACTTTTCGGGTCACAGACACCTTCCTGCCAAGACCAGCGCCTCCGTGGGAATCAGGTGAGCGTTACACTACCCCTTTGTGGTATATCCTGTTCCTCCGGGAAACAAGTTGATAAGAAAATGAGTTTTAGCTTTTACAACTGTACCTCCTCATAGGCACTATATAAATCTAGCTATAAAGTGTACTTATAGTTTATGAACATACACCAGGCTTTGGGATTCACAATTATATATAAAGTGAATAATGGGTGCCCAATGTTAAAGACAGCAGATGTCGGTTGATATTAATGTCATTCTAGGGGTTCTATGTGATATTTCTGCTTTATAAAGACTGCACATCAAAAAGACAGATACATTGTGGCTGTTTTTGTGCGTTCTTTAAAAGTATCGCACTACTAGGACTGTTTAATACCCCCCTTCCCAACCTTTGTCTGGAATCCATTACCATGCCCACCCGCACCCTTTCCTGTCCAGTTTTTTTCATTTAGAAATTGAGATGTTTCACCCCCACACTTCCCTTTCTTCCCAGACACCTGCCTTACCCCAAAGCATTCACCCTCATCCCCCACCACAGACACTGATTCACACACACACCAACATGCACATTTACCAGTGCCCCAAAACAGGGACAATTAGGTTCTTCTGAATTACAACATTACTTCAATGAAGCGCAGTTGTGGATAATCTCTGAATGGGCATACAGGTCAACTCCCAAAGTGTGGGCTTATATGGATTACTCTGTAGTTGGACGATCACTGAAAGATAAATGATCTATGTTAGAAATATGGAATGAACTGGCTACTAAACTGGGTCTCACGACATTTCCACTTCTGTTAACAGCCTTATCCAGAAATCTTGCATTTACATCTTCTTTCCAAGATGGAGCTTCCAGGAAATGGTGCCTAGGACAGGATGTAGGTGTCATTCTGATGTATTTGTAAATGGTAAGAGTAAGGCATGTCTACACTTTGACGATAATTTTAGAGTGCGGGGAGTCGGAGAGGATGCCCTATCTTCAATGTAAAAACTGGGCACTCAATGTGGTTATCAAAACAGCTGCCCATTTCTCTCTTTATGACTTTGAAAAAGTGATTGTTTCATGTGGACAGATGGGTTTCGTATCCTTGTTGTATACAATTATATTGGGAGTGTTAGTACTGTTAGAGATTCATGGAGATGGGATAAATGACTGAACAGAACATTCTCTGACTTAGACTGGGGGCAGCTTTATAGATACATGCATGCATTTTACACCAGCATGTATCTGAGAGAATGCAACTGCAAAAGTGCGCATAACTTGTCTAGAACAAAGAAATAGTTCAATAAATGGTTACATGGCAAAAAATGTATTTTGGAAGGTTTGTGGGAGAGTGAAATACATTTGGTTGTGAGGAGCTCTTATCAGCTATTGAAAACATGTAGGGATTTCCAATTGTGAATGATCCAGCTCTGTCTATTTTAGACAAGAGAGCAATGGATCTCTCTTCTTTAAATCATAATGATTTGAGGATGATTGCTTTGTTAACTATTGCCTCCAAGTTGTGCATTATTGGAGAATTGAAAAGAACTGATCCCTTGGTGTTCGGGCAATGGCTGCAAGAACTTTGGGACTTAATCAGTTTCCAAAATTCATGCAATTGCTTAGGAGTTTGTTACACAATAGTTCTTTGTGTTTTAACTCCCGTGCGGTTAAGGTCCTTCAAAGTAAATGACTTCAAAGGGATTGTGCCAATTGTGTAACTGTAGTGGGTTCGAGGGAGTGCCTATTCCTAACAGGTGTATTTTCATTTTGAGAATGAGTGGTTGGTTATGGGAGGCTTAGCGGTATGTTTCGTTTGGGTTTTCTGGTATTATGTTGCTTAGTTTCATTGTCCTTTATGTGTATGTACTTAACTAGTACACTAGAAACCTAAGTATAAATCTGGGGAACAATTAATGGACCTCTTCCTTAGTCCATGTTTCCTGCAAATATGATACATGATGACAGACAACACGTTCTTGCTAGTCTATATCCTTCCAACACCTACCGAATTTGAGGGGTTTGCTGCATTAAATCGAACCTTAAAGCCATTTCAATTGAAGTTTCTTTCACTGAATTTCAAGGATTTCGTTAAATCTGAATATTTCACCTTAACAGTGCTTCAAATAAAGTGTGTTCACTGTACATTACAGGGTCTGCCAGTCTGAAATATGCTGTATAGTGATCTGAAGGGTTGTGGCACCATTGTGGTAGATTACACACATTTTTGTGAAGGTTTTCTTGCCAAGAGATACTTGGCCATGTGTGAAGCAAGTAAGCTTACTGTTGTTTTGGATACCATCTGCATTGTACCTTAGAAGCATTAGTATCACATATTGGCCATGTGAGTATATTTGTACGATTGTCTGAATTACAAAAAGGGCATAAAATGCTATGATTTGCATTCTGGAGAAGCTGATGAAATGGAATGGATTCAGTATTTGGTATGAATACATACACAAATTGTTCATTAGGGATGTGCACTTGTGAAACATGGGGGCAGAGAGTCCATGTATGTTTCCACAGGTATGAAATCCGGAGGATTTCATTTATAGGGATGAATTAGGTTTCTAGTATTTGTAGTAAGTACATTAGGAATTCTTGTGGCTCTTCCTGTGTGGTTATGGTACATTTTACCATTCCTGCACAGTATTCCAATTCTTGCCTTATACCTGAGACACCATAAGTGCTGTCAGGATTATTAGTGGCATTTCTATGAAGGACAAGCATTTGCAAACAACAATGGTCTGAGCTGTTTGAGTAAACGCTGTGAACAATTGGTGGCAATTGGAAAAGAAGATTTATTGCGACCTTTGCATAGCAATTTACTCCAGTTATGTTTCTAAATTTAAATGGACTGGAGAGTTGTGCCTCTGTGTCCTTTGATGGGGCTAGAGGTGTTTTTTGATAAGAGACATCTGCCTTTTTGTTTTCTGATGGAGGTGCAGTTGTTTTTGTACTAGGCAGTTTTGCAGTTGTATTATTTGATGATGCAACAGTTGTTCTTTGTTTCTTTAGCAGTATTGCTGGGAGATCTGATGTAGGTTTTGTTTGTATTAGTTTGAGGTACAGGGTACATATCTAGATGGGGTTGTAAAGTGCATGCAGCCTGTTGTATTCTAGGATGTAAGGAATGCCGTTGTTGACTTTGTTTGCATCAAAGTTAACTAGAAATAGACCATTGAGTGTACGCTGACGTGAAAGTGCTATGTAACTCATACCTTCTTCAAAGACAGTCCTGCCAATGTCAATTGATGCTTGATCTAGGGTTAGACCTTGCGATTTGTGAATAGTGACAGCATATGCAATAGAAAGAGCAAATTGATCTTTGTGTTCGTACATGTCTTTGAAAAGAAGGAAACATGCTGTTGTGCAGCCTATTTCTTTTACTTCTGCAAGTTTGTCAAAGTGGATGTTCATTTATTTATTTATTTGAAAATGTATAAAGCACAACTAAGGCCCAAGGGCGTCTAGGCACTGGTGTCGGCAGTAACGAGAGAACATCTCCTACTCGAAATTACTGAATTAGAACAAATGAGTTTTAAGTGCCCTACGAAAGTAGAGGTACTCATCCATGACTCTTAGTGATAGTCGAAGTGAGTTCCACAACCTAGGGGCCAGAACTGAGAATGAATAGCCTGCCAGTTGTTGCTGCTGATACCTCAGTATTTTAAGGAGTAACTGTGAGGTGAACCACAGCTGTCTGGCTGGACAGTAACATACTATCTTATTCTTCAGATACTCTGGGCCAACATAGTGCACAGCCCGGTGGATGTCACAGAGTATCTTAAACTCGATCTATGCTGCCACTGGGAGCTAGTGAAGGTGATGCAGAAGGGCTGTAGATGGGGTCAGATGTGGCACGATAAGGGACAGTCTTGCTGCTCAGTTCTGGAACACCTGCATAGGCTTAATCTGATATTTGGGTTGCTCCAGATATATCTGCTTGCAGTAGTCCATTGACCCCATTATAGTAGATGTTACCAAAGTTGTTCGGCTGACTGAGAGTAACAGAGATAGAATTTTCCTCAAAGCTTTCAGTATTTCAAACCCTACTCTACAAATTGCAGAGATCTGCACCTCTCTCCATTGGGCAGAAGCCTCACCCCAAGGCTTTTTGACAGATGAACAGACAACGGACCCAGTGAGTCAGGACAATATTGAGAATTCCACAGGTTGTCCGCTGTTTGGGGCCCGAACACCAGGACCTCAGTCTTACCTCCATTCAGCTTTAACCAATTTGCCGACATCCCATTACCTATTTTATCCATGCAGTTACAGAGTTTTCCGGTGGGTTCTGTTTGGGGGGGAGTCCAGCCAAAACACTAATTGTGTATCATTGGCATAGGTATAAAAACAGACTCCTGACTCATCAATTAGAACAGCCAATAGACAAACATATACATTAAAAAGAAGGGGGACAAGGCTGACCCTGTTCGAACCCCACAAGTCAACCAGAAGTAGAAGAGGTTCAGGCTTGAAAAGAAATAGTCTGGGAACGCCCTTCAAGAAATGACTCGAACCACGTCAGAAGGGGCCCGGCAACACCGGCTAGCTCCATACGGGTCAGTAGGATGGCATGATCCATAGCATTAAATGGTGCAGAGAGGTCCTGGAGAATTAGCACTCTGGCCCCTCTGCAGTCCTGGAGCAAAGCCAAATCATTCAGCAGCAAGATCATGAATGGTTCTGTTCCCATGGTAGGACAAATACCAGATTGAAATGGATGCAGACACTGATTTCCTCCAAGAATTTCAAAAACTTTGGAGTAATCCCAGCTTCCATCAGTTCCATAATGGCCAGAAGAAGAGAAATGGGCCTATAATTGGCCACAACCCCTGGATACAAATGTGTTTTTTTAAGAGTTGGGAAACAACTGCATGCTTCAGAGCTGCAGGAACTTCACCTACAGTAAAAGAGTGCTGTAGGGCCGCTGTAAACATGCCGATGGCCCTCAGTGGAAGGGCTTTCAAGATACAAAGTGGTACAGCATCAAAGGGAGAGGTCGATTCCAAGCCATGCAGAGCCTTTAGTATAACTTCATCATCTATAGGCTGTAGACAAAAAAAATTTGCCACAATTGGAATTATAGGTTCCCTGCGGACAGCTACTGGAGAAGCTCCACCTCTATTGCAGTTTGACTGCTTGTAATGGCTTTGCGGATATCTCAAATTTTGTCACAAAAAAATGAAATACATTACATTGCAGTTGTTCACCTGGCAGCTTCTCTTGCCTTTTAGATGGACAGACTGACAATTCTTTTGCCACTATAAACAGTTCCCTAGAGGAGCAACATGCTTCTGTTATCTGATTTGCATAATATTTAGATTTTTCTGCCAGAATCATCTTAGGGTAACATAGCATAGCTTGTTTGTATACATTAGAGGCTCCCTTTCATAGCATAACCACCACATCCTTTCCAGACATCGGCACAACTGCTTTTGCACTCAGAGATCTGGACTGAAGCAGGCCTCCATAGGCTTTGTTCTCCTGAAATGAGGTTTGATAGGGGCCATGGCATCTGCCACCTTTACAAGTGATTTTAGGAGAGAGGGACAAGGGTCAATTCCCTCCTCCCTAAACGTATTGTTGGCCTCAAGTAATCAGTCAGTAATCAGAATCAAAGTGGTACTTTAATAATAAAAGGTACCAAAAAGTGGTAGGACCAGATAATTGGAAAAGGGGTGAAACTTGCGAAAGATCTTCAGAGAAAATCAGATCAAGCAGATTGCCACTTTTATGAGTGAAAGATGATCATGAAGGCCTAAAAATAGATCTAAAAGGCTGGTTACCTAGTTATTGGCACACAGATCAGTCGGGTCATTTGGGTGGAGGTTAAAATCTCCCAGAACAACTAGATTAGGATGTATCAGGACTAAATTGGCAATGAGCTGTGCAAAATTTACAGCAACATCTGTTGGACCTACGGGGGTCTGTATGCCACTAAGAGATGAACGGTCATATTAACATTAACCTGCACTCTAACCAGGACAGGGCGGTGAATGCTCTAATGGAATATGCTAGTATGAGAATGAAGCAAGATAGATTATTGCAAGGGCAACATCCCTACCTGAGGGTGGTGGGGAGCTGTCTAAGCGCAATGCCCAAACGTTTCTGGCAGCAACTGACATAAATCAGGGTCACAGTTGGATACACAGAAAGCCAGGAGCTGTATCTATCAGCGTAGTATAAAGATTGTAACAATGAGCTCCTGCTGATCTTGCATTGATCAGCAAGTACGATTTGGCAAACTGAGTGTTGTTGTTATGTGGATATGTTTGGAAGCCAACAACTATACCAATTGCTCCATTGATTAAACCTTGTTATACATCAAGGTTACGTTTTAGAATACTCTGCAGTTTAGACACAGAGTTAATACTTTTTCTAATCCAACTGTGAAGATACATTTTTCTAAGCTATTTAGTTGTGCTGTTGCTTGTTGACACATAGGGAGTGCACTTCAAGTTCGTCTGTGGAGTTGATATGCAGCATGGGATGCATTGTTGAACTGTCTACAGCTTGCAAGGGTTGGCATTAAGGACATGCATTTATATATTTTGTTGTGTTCATTGTTCCATGGCATCAGGAGCAGATGTGTTTTGCCTATATAGCTCATGGATTAGTCTAGTATTTAAGATGGATATTGCATTTTTAGTAAGCAGACCAGTTCTGATGCTTTTTAAAATGTTAACATAGGTGAGATCTGCAGACTGACACATATTTTGAGTTAGTTCTCTGTTGCTAAAATGTTGCCAGAGATTTAAATGTCCAATGCTCCAGAGTGTGTTATGGCATTGTCTGTGTTCTAATGGTTTGAAAATGGGTTGACCTTTTACGGGTGTTAACTGTAAGAGGTCTCTGAAAACAATAATGTGTTTTCCGCCTAAACAGTTTTTCATAGTCCGTTCTTAGGACTTCTTGCATTCTGAGATGAATTAAAGCCAACATGAGGTTGGAAACCATGCGTACATCATCTATCAGGAGCACTGTTATTTGTTTCAGTATTATGTGTACTCCAGTAGCAGCTTCTGCTGATAATTTGCAGTATTCTCATTTGTTTTAATGTTCTACTTTGAGGAGCAGTAGTCAATGTAAAGTTACAACTCCTAAGTTGTAGGCACATAAACCTGTGGGGGCTGCTACAACAGATGACAAACATGTGTTGTTTGTTAAGGCTTGTAGAAATGTGCTGATTATTTTAATTCAGAACGTTTTATAGCAACATGTTTTAGTTTCATGTTTAACACGATGTTCAATTTCTTCAGCTTCAGTGACTTCTATATAAATGGTGGGTTTGTCTGTGATTTGAGCGCTGATAACTCTTCTTCAGATTGTTTATGTTGATACATTTTATTTTCTACCTCATTCATGGCCATTTCTGCTTCAGTTAGAATGAGTGGTTGTCCAAGTGGTTCTTGGCTTCCTGTAAGGGAAGTTTGTCTGTCCTCAGGAGTGTCTTTATCTAGTAGAGCTTCAATGTAGCCCTCTTGTTGGTGTTCATTATTCAACATTTGTTTGTATTGTTTGAAATTGTTATTTGTTACACTGCTTTCATTTGCTTTGAATGTTTCCTCAAATGAGTCATGGTCACACAATCATTTGTGTTCTTTTCTTCAAGGTTAGAAACATTGCAATAGGGCCATGTAATAAAGTTCTCAATGTTGCAGAGATTTAAGTGATAACTTTATATGATTAATTAGGCTGGGTTTGGTAAGGTTTACTAGGCTTCCTTCACATGTTGAGACTGAATATTTTTCAGTTGTCTTATCTGGTGTGACAATGTTTTTGTAGGAGTAGCTTTGAGCTATGTTGTACAGGCACATTTTCCAAAGCAGTACTTCTGTTTGGGTAGTATGTGTCAATTCAATTATTTTTTAAAATGTCCTGGGAGTTGGGATAATTTGTGGCTATTTTTTCTATCTCTTTGTAGGATTGTTGTCCTCTTTTTTTGGGATGAAGCTGGATAAAGGTTTAGCCAGACAATGGGTTCAGATTTGCCATATAAGGCTGTACCTGTGAAACTGTCTGTAGCTTTGTAGCACCCTCATTATCTATTATAGCAAAGCTGTACAATTTTTGTGAGAGTGTTTTTTTGTCAAATGACATGTCATCCCAGAGGTCTTTAAGCTCTGTTGTTCCAGCTTTGGTGAGATAGGCTGTGACATATCTTGTACATACAGGTAAAATTGCCTGCAATTTGTATATATATATATATTTGCATTCCACAAGAGTGCAATGATTGCATTGTAATGTTGATGTACTTTAATGCTTCATCCCTTTTAATGCTGTATGTGTTTTAAGGGGATGTGCCTTTTACACTTTGTCTAACAGAAGACATCGAGCAAATTTACTTGTAATTTTGTGCAAACTAGTCTAGGGAAGCCAAATCGACATTTGGTATAATTTTTACCTTTGTTTTTATATCTATGTCAGCAGTATTTGACACACTTTTGTTTTTGGAAGCGTACGATTTGTGTATGTGGGTCACTATGTGTGGTTTCTGAAGGGATCTCACATGTAATGTATTTTTCAATACACTGTAAAACAATGGCATCACTGTCACAGCCAAATATGGGAGCATCTTTTATCCATAAAAGCATGTGGATTTGTGGTGCTCCTCTGGATTGATATTCTTTGCTCCAAAATAAGTGTTCTGCTTCTCTGAGTGAAGGGGTAGTTTTAATCCAGATGAAGTGCAGCATGACAATGAAGCGTTGGTGACAGTACCTTGATCCATTGACAGAGTCAAGAGAACAGAGTTCTCCTGGTGTTTTTATATTTGTTCCCTGGTTTGCAATGCGTAAGAAGTTGTGCAAGTCATCCCATGTGTATTCCGCACAACTTAAAATAACAAACCATGTGGGTGGGTTTAGCTTACTTAGCATACAAAGTACATCAGCTTGACATCGAAAACAGTATTCTTTTGTACGACTCATGTTTGTCAAGAGATTTCTGATACTTTACTACAAAACTTCACCTTTTTCTTTTATCTTTTGAAGCAATTGGGTAGCGTACATATTAAAACAATTAAACCCTGTTTTAATGTGTGTGCAACTCCATCATAACAAAGTGTTACTAGTTCACTTTCGAGCTGGAGGTGGAAAATGTATTCTACATTTTGTCTGAATCTGGGGTCTTCGGAATATATTCGTAAAGAGCAATATTCTGATGCAGTAATTTGTGTGCATCTTTCATCGTATCTTCCTCTTTTCCTGTAGGAAAGAGTAGAGGAAAAGAACGTGATTCTACGCTTTTCTCCCAGGTGCTCATTGCTCATGTGCTCATTGGGGACCCTTTGACACATTTGATATGTTTCTAATGCATCTTCTAGGGTGTCTTTGGAGTGTAGAGGGTTGATTGTATACTGGTATAACATGTTGGCTGCAGTAACAGTATCTACACTTTCAAATTGGCAAGTTGGTGTTCAGTCTTTAATTTGGGTGGTTTCTCTTAGGTTGTCCTCTATGTTAATACCTTTGTAGTATTCATTGTTTTCTTTAAGCTATTGTAGAGCTTATCTAACTTGGTTTAAGTCAACTAATTGTTGCCAAACATTTGTATCTTTTGTTGGTCCACCATTAACTAGTACAATCCCAGAGTTTATACATGTTCTTTAAAATCTAATGCCAATATACTACTTTGCCACAAATGCTTGAAATTGGTGTACTGTTTGGATTATAATACTCTCATACAAGGTAAATTGTTGGAGAACTTTTGCAAGTGGGAATATTTCTAAGTTATTAGTGATAGCAGGTGATGGCATTTGGTCATTGTCAAGCTTTGTATTGCAGTCTGTGCAAACCTTTGAGGGGTCAGTTATTTTGTTTTTGTTTTCTGTTGTTAGATATAAAGCTAATTGGAACCATTGGGATACTTCATTGTATTCTATTTTGTAGGCCATGTCTGCTATTGTTGTGCCCTTTTTATAAAAGTTCTGTGACAACATTCTTAGTCTGGTATTTCAGCAGATTTGTTTTGAAACATAGCTATTTCTTTTTGTATGTGTTTGTTAGGAAGTTGATGTTTGAGAGGTTTTCGCAAATATGTTCTGAAGTTACTGAATTTTCTAAGTCAACTTCAGTTCCAAAATATTTACTTTGGATGTGCTCTATTTCTTGAAGGACTTCTTTGGCCGTACCATGTTGGTTGGCAAGGAAGCATAGCTCATGGGCAAATTGTTTGTCTTGGAAGCAAGACAGCGCAGAGCAACACAGGTTCGAATACTTATCCTGCGCGTAGAATCCACTCACTGGTATTAAGCCTGTTACAAAAGAACAATTACAATTATGTATAAGAATGTTATTTAAATTTTGGGGTTCTAGACCAGGACTTTTTGCATAGTATAGTCGACGGAAAAGATTTTGTATAGCGGAATGGTGTATTGCTAACATATTGATGTGGTGGAAGTTGCTTTTGCAAGCAGTTCCTGAAATGCAGGCTAATGAATGTCCTCAAAATCCAGTGTGGCTGCGCACTGGGCAGGAGTCCATGGTTTGTAAGGTTTTCATTCTACTTTTGTCTTTTAGTTTCACAGAGTGATTGAGGAATTGTCGTAAAGATTTGAAGGATTGTTGGAATATTTTACATATTGAGCTGCATGTCCATTTGTACACTGGACAATTTGTTTGAGTGAAAGGAACATGTGGTTAAAAGTTTGTTGGGGACGTTTTTTCTATAAGGGTTCTTTTGCAGTAATGGTGCCTTCTACCATTTAACACGCTCTGCCATTACTGTCTATGGCAATTGTATTTTTTTGTTCTAATTTATAAGCCTCTTCATTGAAATATGGTTCTGTGCTGCTTGTGTGAATCAACTCACTTTCACAGACGTTTGAAAAGGTATCCATATTGACATTGCATATGTTTAGAGGTACTTTGTACAATATATGGATTAATTGTGTGAGTAGTTTCATTCTGTTTAAAATCAATATAAAGAACTTTCTCTTTAGTAGAAATTAACTGTTAATTAGAGCTTCGAGGATTAGTCTTCTGTGGTAGTTTGTAAGGGTAGATTGTAACTTCTTAGCTGTCTTTATAAGATTGTGAAGAACTCTACGGTGGAATATGTTTAGTAATATTAATTTTTTGGAATGCTTTACTTTTGCTATGTTAACATTGTTAGATGTAGTGTTAGGTTCATTAGTAGGTCTGCTTTTGTTTGCACATCTTTTTATACTTTTAGTTTTTGCAAGAGGGGCCTTACTTTTTTTAGTGGTGGCTGGTTTAGTTTTGTTGAGTGAGGTTACTTACTGTTTTGTTTTAATGTTTTCTATACATTGTTTTAGAAATGGATGACTATATGGCTTGCTTTTATTCTTATATGAACAATTTTCTCTTTGCTTTCTACAGAGTTGGTTTTTAGTAAGTATTCTGTTCTCTCTGTTGGAAAAACTTTGTTTGGGTTTGAGTGTTGTGGAACGTATATACATGTATTGTGCATGGGTGTGTAGGTATAGATAAATATAGTGCTGTGTGATTGTGTAGTGGAATGATAGGTGTGGTTGGGAAGGTTGTAAGAGTAAGAATCTGTACAGGTGTGATGGGCTTGGGTTAGTGGGTAAAGGAGTCGTGGTGTGATTGAATAAGTAGGGATATTATGATGTTTTGAGCAAAAGAGTGGTTGTTATAATAGTGTGATTTAGTGCATTGGTATGAGGGTTGTGTGGGTGTAACAGGAAATGGGTGAGGACGTGTTGCGATGTGTGGTAATGTATGACAGTGATTTAGAATGCAATGAGTGTAAAACTTGTTGGGTTGAAATTAGGACCTCATATGGATAGAGGTATGGAATCTTAAGGAAGTAAAATTATGATATAGAGGTTGATTAGAGATGTATGTGTTGTTAGCCAGTAAAGAATGGGTGGTGTATTCAATAAAGAGCAATGCTAAAATGGGAATAAAGAGTGTAAATGTTGCAACATAATGAGCAAGAGTGAAATAAATGTTAACTCAAAAAGAATACTCTAGGCTCATATATAGTGAAAGTACATTGTTACAATTACAGGGTTATACGGTAGCTGTCTTCTGCAATCTTCTTTTTTCTTGTAATTGTGAAACAAGGTTAGTGGGTATATGTGGTAATGTTGAAGTAATTTAGTAAGAGAGGTTGTTATTTATGAAGGCAGGAGGAGTTGTTTGAAAAAAAAGTTAATAAAGTTGTGTTATGAGCGGTGTAGTAAAGTATGTTAAGTATGTTGTTAGAACGATTGCAGTATGAATAGCAACGGTGCAAAAATAAGTGTGATAAAAGATACATATCTAATTTATGTTTGTGCTGGTGATTTTATTAAATGAACTGCTTTTTTTGTGGTGCAATGTATTTGTAATGTGTTGCAGTGTTTTTAAGGAATAGGGAAACTGTGTCCTAGTGGTAATGCAATGGTGGATTGTTGTTGCAGCAGTGTTTGGTACCTTATAGTATGAGTTGGGAAAGAACAGTACTTTATTTTTTAGGTGAAGTGTTGTATATAGATATTTTGGCAGTATACACATATTTCTGCGCATGTCGAGAATGGCTGCAGGAAAAGGGATGTAATGAGAGAGGTTGGAAAGAGTGACATTTATAGGCAATGGAAAATGGAAAATGTTCTCACACATGCCACAGAAGGAACAGGAACAGGAAAGGTCAGGTACAGAGGGGTAGCACCTGTATGAATACTAAAGGGGATGTGCCGGGAGACAGAATTATTGGGTGGCTCTCGACTACATAGACGGTCAATAAACAGCAACTTCCATCCACTGAATTACTCCTAGTTAAATTATGAAAATCGCGGAGTCTGCTGCAGAGTCTTTTGGTCATGTTTGGGAGAGACTCTACAGTGTTTTTGCTCCAGTATCCAGTGAGGAATTGTCCTCTTTCTACTTCCACTGCTTTAAAACACCCAGCAAGCAGCGTCACTCTTCACCGCTCCCTAAACTGTCCAAAGGATCCGCATGTGGGATAACCTTGTCGCCGGCTCAACCCTCTGATTATACCTCCTCACACCCCCCTGCGGTGAGTGCTGTCCCCCCTCATCACCTGTACACACCCGCTCCCCCCTGCCTGCGCTCCCTTCACTCCTGTTCACCCCTGTCACTTCTGCACCAACGCTTCACCCTCCCCTGCCCATGGAAAGGGTTGAAGGCTGAGTGTAGCGCCGAGATTCAACATCTGCTCGATTCCTACCCCCACAAGCCTCTCGCGCTACACCGCCCCCCTCAACAGTTCACACAGCGGAACGTCCCCCTCTGCCTGTGGTGTGCGCCCACTCTACTCTTCCCCCCACTGCTCGTTCCCGCCTGCACCCACCTCCACCCGCGCACCCTCCCGTGCTCCATTTCTTTCAGAGCTCCCAGCACCTTTCCTTCCCCTGCCCAAAGACTGCGCTGAAGGCAGAGTACAGCGGCAGGACACGGCATCTGCTCAACTCCCTTCCCATCGGGGCTTCATTAACAAACTGCTCGTTCCCGCCTGCGCCCACCCACCTGTGCTCCATTTTTTCAGAGCTCCCAGCACCTTTCCTTCCCTTGCCCAAAGACTGCGCTGAAGGCAGAGTACAGCGGCGGAACACGGCATCTGCCCGACTCCCTTCCCATCGTGGCTTCATTAACAAACTCTGTACCCGGAATCTTAACATCCGGTGCCGCACCCCTTCAAGCTACAGCTGACAGCTTACCACAATAACAGCGAGAACGCCAACGATCCGCATCTCTCTCTCCCCTGAACGTGTCTCACGCCGAGACCGACCTGCTTCGCTTCCTCTGCATCAATCTACAGCTGACAGCTCATCGCAACAAATCCAAAGACGGCAGCGGCCCAGCGAATCTCCCTCCTCTGCACGTGTTCCACGCTGAGCCCGCCCTGCCATCCATCCTGAAACAACAGCGAGGACTCCACTGGCCCGGCGCTTCTCCCTCCTCTGTATGTTTTTCACGCTGGGTCTGCCCCGCCATACGGCGGATGACTTCAACTTTGCTACCTGCATTGGCTCGGCGCCTCTCCCTCCTTTGAACGGGCTTGACGCTGAGACCGCCCCGCCATGACCTATATGACTGCATTTCTGCTACCTGCATCGTTTGGCTCATTACACGAATAGAGCCCATTGTGGCCCACGATAAGACCTCTTAACCCTGTGTTCTGAAACTCGGACTTGTTTGTGCGCTCCATCTGATTCCAGCTACCGCACCAAAACCCAGTCCTGTAGTCTGAGACTAGGTAACTACATTTCCGTACCTCCCATCGCCTGCTTACAGACCATATCTGCTGAGAGACCGGAAGGTCTCGTCCCTTGGATCTCAAGAGACCCTGAGACTACGTAACTACAAATCTGTACCTCCCATCGCCTGCTTACAGACCATATCTGTTGAGAGACCGGAAGGGCTTGTCCCTTGGATCTCAACAGACCCTTGTAAATACCTTCTATCCAGGTGTCTGGAAGGACCTGAAATTTACAGACAATAGACTCATCATTATACTGAGTGTACTATTAGGAGACCGAAAAGGCCCTGACCTTGGATCCTAAACAAACCTCAGCAACTTATAGAGCTCAGAATCCATCAAGGAATTCAAGAAGGGCATCCCGCCTCGACCTGCCCAAATCTTCCAAGATATATCAAGGAGACCTGAAGGGATTGTCCCTTGGAGCCTGCAAATTACAGTTTCACCACCGAAATACCCAGATTGAACCAGGAGACCAGAAGGGCTCGTCCCTCGGACCCTGCAGATTACAGTTTCAACACCGAAATACCAAGCTCGAATCAGGAGACCGGAAGGGCCCGTCCCTTGGATCCTGCAGATTACAACTTCACCGTTGAAATACCAAGACCTAACCAGGGGACCAGAAGGGTACGTCCCTTGGACCCTGCAGGTCACAGTCTCATCATCGAACTACTTACACCGTTAGGAGACTGAAAGGGCTCCTCCGCTGGATCCTAACTAATCCTCAGCTCAGACTTTATCAAGGAAATCGAAAGATCCCACACCACAGCATTAGCAACGCTCACCCAGGAAACCGAAAGAGCAAGTCCCTTGGATCTTGATAAGGCCTGCACGACGGAAAGCAACACAGACCCCAGAGCAACCAAAGGAGAAATCTCAGCAACTCGACCCAAACAGCAAACCGGTGTACGCCCGAAAACAAGATTAAGAACCAAACTCAACACTGCAATGTCTGCTGCAGACTCATCACAACTAACCTTGGAACAATCACTCTTCAGAGCTCAAACAACAAAATCTGTCCTGAACAACCATCAACACAAAATGGAACTGGACATTGAGGAGGTCCGCATCACCGACGACCTCTCTAAAATAAAAACACATCATCCAACTTTAGAACTAAATAGACAACCAAGCGAACAATCACTGTCACCCAATCAGATCAATATACAAGCCCAAATTCACAGCATCATTACCACGCACAACATCTCTGAAATACCATCTCCTCAAACAGAAACCACCCCTACCCAGTCAATCAAGGTTGTACAACCAACAAAAGAGAATCCAAGAAACCATATCGTACAGGAACTGTTACTATCACCGACATCTCAAGACTCATACCCACTTCAGAAACAACACACTACTGAAAGTGTAGAAAACGGAACACCGCAAGAAAGCCCATTATCACTGAAAGGAGACACACTGACCACCAACACAGATCCTACACCAACAGATCAAGGACACACACTGGCATCCAATACAGGTCCTACATCATCAGATCAATCAACCAATCTACCCCACAAACCCCTGCTGGCCATCATCATGAATCATCTCTGCCACCTTCTGACTCATATAAACAAGACAACTTAAACGATACTGTCAAAGACCCACCGACCGAGCGTAATTGCCAACCATCCTACAACCAGACTGCCATCCCAGAAGATTCAAGCGCAATCAAGAAAGATTCCGACATTCATAAACTCCGGAAACCTAAATCAGATGAATCACGACCTAGCATTAGCCTACAAAAACCACCAACTGCTCTAAACCAACAAACTAAGAAAGAAAAAGCAAGATTAGCTAAGCTTGCGTGGCTACATACCCATAATTCAAACAAACTTACTCAAGCACCAGAAAATGTGGAAAACCAAACTATAACGAAGGCAAGAAGACTTTCAATGGACATAACAGAAATCAAATCAATTAGGCTAAGTCTTGACAAATGAAAGGAAATATTTGGAAATATAACATCAAATCATCAATCGCAACTTACCTCGGCTCCATACCTGACACAAGAAATCGGTCAAAGATCCATCAAAAGAGAAATTGAAGCAAGCCCAAAAAGAAATCAAAACATTCCAACACGATTCACCTATGACACAGATGAATCCTTCTACACGCCTGATCCTATAACAAACATTGATGCCGCAATGCCTGATCCTATAACCAACATTGATGCTGCAATGCCGCAACCATGTGCAACAGGAATTAATGTCACCAATAGGACATTCAACAAACCTGAACACGAGGATTACACCAACACCACGATACCGACTACTATGCTTGACCTACAAAAAATGCTCATTGCAGTGCTCTCGCAAACCATGATCCCCTTTATGAAACTCCACGAAGCCATGAACGACAATATCAAGGATCAAGCAACTCTTCTTGCACTCATACATTCCAAACAGATTTACACAGAGAATTTCATAACCAAAATCGAATCCCGATTGAACCTCGAAGCAGAGCAATCCAACCGATGGCAACAAAGACTCTTAGAAATAGCAAGAAACGACCGCCAAGAAAAATCCAATTTAAATACAGAAATACTAGCTCTACTCAAAGCGGAACACCAACATCAAGCAGCACAGAAAGCAACGTCAATAATTGACCAAGCCATATTAGCTGCCTCAGCCAACGACATGCACCAACAACCATTAGATGGAGTCTGAATCGATCACAAAAGCAACACACAGAGAAAAGCTGACCCCACGACAACCGCATATCTAGAGGCCGAAGACTTCTCGGCAAAGAATAACACAGAACAGTATCAGATTTTCTCGAAGGACAAACTACCCAACCCCACAAAACCAGTACAGCCAAAACCAAAAGAAAAATGACAAACAGGGTTAAGAGCGTTCCTCAGAACAGTAAAAAAGACTGAATATATGCAGCCTTTACCAACAGGGAAGATCTCGGATCAAAACCAACCAGTACCGCCAGAGAAGACACCCTGTACATCCACAAAGGACAACAAAACACCAAACCAGCAGCAACACATTGTGGCATCACAGTACCATGGAGCAGCGACCGAACCCTCAATTGAAGACGATGATCTACTCAACCTCTCAACCCACTGTGACCATAAAACTGATGACACACCGCCACCTAGACACCCTGAAACACCTTCAAGCTTCATTATAATAGATGAATATAAAACCAACCAAGTACCACCGCCAGCAGACATCTATGAAGAAATTTCTGAGGGCTCGCTACAAGAAACCTTCTCTACACTATCGGAATCATACGATCAAATATCTGATGACTCATTCAGTTTGCGATCATCAAGCAATAGTGATTGTATATTCCCCTCATTTGTTAACTCGTTACAGCAAAACCAAATCTATGAAATTCATATCGAAAGCAAAACCAAAAGATCTGAACCACTGATACTGAACAGAACAAATATCCTAAACTTTTTGGAGCGATTCCACAACTACAACAAATTACAACAAAAAGGATTGATTTAATAACCTTTAAAGACGACAAGCATCTTGATAAAATCGTCACTGAACTCTCTGATTCAAATGACCAAGAACTGATATTATCAAAACGCAACCAGCTTCTTAAACTGGGCTTCAATTGCTGGTGTCACGCACTCACGGCTCCGTTCAAGTAGGCCAGTCATACACCCCTCATCCTCACACAGCTCTCACACACACTCTCATGTCCGGGGGGTGTCACGTGAGCAGGCTCATCTCTGGGGTCGGAAGCACCAAACAACCAGGTACAATAGGAGCTTTCCATACCTCCACTGGCGGCTTCCATGGCGCTTACGGGACAGCAACTACAGACAAACGCCTCGGCATTCGTCAACACAGTTCCAGCGTGCACTTCCTGGTCCCGGGTCACGTGACACGCTCACCGGTCCCGCTCGCGGATCAGCTGACACAGGGACACACAGGATTTAAACGCTGGACTCCCGCGAAACAGCGCTTCACAGCTGTTCGCACCGGAGGACTCTGTTCAGCTATTCTGCTTCTTGGATTCACGGCTTTTGACACGGATTTCGACTCTGGACCTTGCTCTGCTCTTCTGCCCCTCCTGACTACTTGTTTGCTTTGGAACGTTATTCAGAATCGCCTTTGGATTGCCCCTTACGGATTTTGTGTCTCGGATCTGGCTTCTCGCCATTCCAGCTTGCGCATATATCTCTGCAGGTTGGTTGGGTGGACCCTCGCACGACATTGGTCTTGGTACTACTGGGAGGCCAGCTCACTTGATCACCCCCCCTCTCCACGAAGTACCCCAGCATAGGTATACGGCATACCAACTCTCCACATAGGTAAGACTCTGCCTTCTGTTTTCATCAGTTTGTATTATTGTGCTCGCTTGGTAACTAATCAGACCTTTTTCTACAGCTGTCTGGGGTCAGCAGTTTCGTGGTATCAGACCTGCGAGGGAAACCCACCTGTGGCCCCAATAACCGCAGAGGGAGTGCTTTTACTCTTCCTCTGTGGTGCTTGGGGACGGAGGTTCCATACTCTGCACGACAATCAAGAACAGAACAGCAGGGCATCTACTTCAACAAGGGGACATCAACCTAAAAAGCAAACGAACAAGCGCATTGAGGACCAGCTAGGAAATCTTACTTCTCGGAATGACGAAGGACAAGCAGAAGAACAGACCAGAACAGATCGACCATTCAAAAGAATCTACGACCTAGAAGCTTCATTCACAGAAACTGTATCTTCAAGCATTTCATTCTACTCTCACTCATAACAATTAATCAAACCAGATATCATGTGGTCACTCTGCTCATGGAATACAAGAGGAAATTTGCACCTTTTCACACAGCCCTCAAATGATTTAGAAACCTTCCTAATCATTTGCCTTCAAGAGACCTGGATTAGCGAAACCCCAACGTGTGACGGATTTCTCACCTTTCTCAACCCTGCAATAGCTAAAAAACAAGGAAGACCAGCATCAGGACTACTTATGCTAATCAAAATAAACCCTCAATGGAAACTATTGATTAACGAAAACATCAATCCCTGGATCCAATTAACAATAAACCGACGATGCAGAACAATCAAATCCAAAAAAATGATGAAACAAGAATTGCTATTTTGAACCTGTACTGGAACCCTGCTGCAATAACAAGTGAAGCTTTCATTGATGGTGTATTCATTACAATTGACAAACTAGTTGGAACTCACTACCATCTAGAGCTAATACTTTGCGGGGACTTGAACATCAACCTATTTACCCAGAACGGTACTCCCTGTCACCAAAAGCAGCAAGGTGGATGAACGAAATACGCACCCGAGATCTCATCCTCATAAATCACGCAAGGAATAACTGAACCTCCTACGTACCAACATGGTCCAGAGGATCCTCATCTGCAATCATTGACTATATTTTCCTCTCAGAAACTTTACATGAGTCAGTGAAGCTAGCTCATACGACAGTCTCCAACAATAGTGATCACAACAAGTTAACAGTTCACTCACACCTCATTACAAAACAAGATTCTACCCCAAAAGTAGCTCAGGTAGAACTTGATGGAACATCCTCAAGACTCTGCATTCCTCAAGCAGCGATCGCTTCACTACCGACTAAACTTCTCACCGCAAACAAGACAGATTTTGAAAAACGGAACTACAAGTGGATTCTTCTACCCTTCCAGCAAACACTTAAAAATCGACCAGAAAAAACTCACCTTCATACATACAATCAAGAAATAGCAGAAAAGAAAAAGGCCCTGGCGAAATCGCTAAGACAGTTGAAGAAAACAAAAACAGCAGAAAATATCTCACAGATTTTGAAACTCAATCATACAACAACTGGAAAAAATCGCAACAAAAAATTCTATTGCAAACAGATGCAGAAACCGTAATGAAGACATATAAATCAAACAACACAAGAGAACTTTGGAATCTCCTGAATGATAATGCCCAAAAACAGCACAAGCTAACGGCCAATGTCCCGCAAAAAAACGTGGATTACACAATTTTTGACCATCTACGCGGACCGACCGTCTCATCTCAATGAAGTTCTAACCAATAAAAAAGCTACATGGACAGTAAGCACCACCTACGTCGACTTCCTAAGTATGATTAAAAATCTAAACACATCAAGAGCGCCTAGTCCCAATGGACTCTCTAATGCTGTACTGAAACAATATCCTCCAGCATGGGCAACTTTCATGTGCCAGCTAATAGACATCATAAACTCCCTTCACCAAATTCCAAATTCTTGGAGATCAGCAACAATTGTCCCGATCTCCAAACAAGGACCCTGTGACCAACCACAGAACTTCCGCCCAATTGCCCTACTGGATCCACTGGGGAAACTATTTGCAACAACACTCCAAAGACAATTAATTTCTTGGGCAACAAACAATGGCAGGATTTCAATACGGCAAACAGGCTTTACGCCCAATGTTGGTACCAACATCAACCTAATCCTACTCCATCTCATTAAACATGAAGCCATCAACAATAAAACCATAATATATGCTGCATTCATCGACCTGAAGATGGCCTTTGACGCCATACCACAACAGAAGTTGTGGGCGAAAGTCAGAAAATGGAACTGCCCCCCCGAACATATTGGAACCAATCATCTTGCTTTACTCAGAAACCTCAATAAAAGTGCGCCTAACCAAACAAGGCATGAATACCAAACCAATAACCACATCAAACAGACTAAAGCAAGGATGTCCACTTGCAGCAACTCTTTACAACTTGTTTACATCAGACATTTAACACCACCTGATCAGCACCCAAATTAATCCGCCAGAAATAAACTAAACTCCTATTCCTATCATGGCATACGCAGATGACATCATCTTGCTTGACAAACCCGCTCTGGATTACAAGCTGCCTTGACACTACTGAGTAATTACATGAACAACAATGAACTAACAATCAACATCTCAAAAACAAAGACCATGATTCTTACTAAACCACAAGCAAAAACAACACAGCAACCACAATTCAACATCAATGGAATCCAATTAGAAAATGTTGCAACATTCAAATACCTTGGCATATTAATCAACCAATCCAAGAAGGAAGATCAATGGCTGGACATGATAGAACAAAAGGCTCAAACTCTGGCACAGCAAGGATGCATACTGCATAGGAAATATAGAAAATTTTCATTGAGACGAATCATTGCTTATTACAGATCAAAATACATCCCGATCATAACATACAGAACAGAAGCACTGATCAATACTGACAAAGTAAACTGGATGGAATTTGGATCAAATTCCATCCAGTTTACTTTGGATCAATCTTCTGGCGCAAGATTCTCCACCTCCCACACTCGTGCAACGCAATCAATTGGATCCATTGTATCTTGGAAAAGATTAGACCTCTACCGCAAACTACTTTCCGACGAGAAAACTGCTGCAGTCCAAATCCTGAAAACTCAGCCAAACGCTTTTAACAACACGATGTTAGAGAAATGGAAAAACTCTATCAAGAAAGAAATGGAACAGCAAGAGATATCTGAAACGACATGCCAAAACAGAACTCATGCAGAATGATTGGATCAAAACCATTCAACTGAACAATAGCTACAAACACACCCTCCAATTTAACATAGACAACAGAAAAATACAATAGCCGTATTTGCTATCATTCCCAGACCAAACCATCAGATCAACATTCTTAAGAATTTGTTTGAACATTCTACCAACAAATTCTCGTCTTGCCATAACAAGACAGATTGACAAATCACAAAACTACTGTCGCTTCTGTAAAAACCAAACTACACCTGAAACCATATTTCATTTGATTATGGAATGTCAGTCACTCGCAACTCAAAGCATGCAATTTGGCTCCTACTTTGATCTTGCATCACAACAAATGAACACAGAAGAAAGATGGGATGCCATCCTCAGCGGAAAGAACTACAAATATATATATACAATCTCCCTCTTCCTATCCAGCATTCTTGAACTCAAACCGAAGAATAACATGAAGCACAGCAAATAGTTTTTATTTTCTTCTTTTTTCTCCTCTTTTTCTTCTTTAGCTTATTATCTATAAACACATCTTACTCACAACGATGGAAAAGTTTGACACCAAACTAAATCATCAAAAAAAAAAGAAAAATATGAAAATCTGCTACCTCTACCATTAATTTGCATCTAATTTACAGACCCCCGGGCAATACTACCACCTTCGACGACGACATCTCACAGCTATTAACCTCGAATAGAAAATGTAACTCTCAAGTTATAATTTTAGGAGTTTTTAATTTAGGCCTTGATGACCCCTCAAATTCTAAAGCTACTGCCCTCAAGGACACTATCACCGAGTTAGGGTTCCCACATCGTATTACTAGCCCAACACACAACAAAGGCTGCACGCTTGACTGGTTAGCAGACCTCAACTGTAGCATTACGATATTGGCCAACACTCCTTGCGCTTGGACAGACCACCACCTAATAACATTCAGCATAGATAAGGCGGATCCATGCACCACATCCATGAAAGCCCCAGCCTTAATGACAAGTAGCTTATGAAAACTTACCTTAGAAAACTTACTTCCACTTCTACGTCCCATAACTCATCCGACCTCTACCTACTCAGACCCATTGGATTTAGTTAATCTCTAGAATTATACTATTCTTAAAGCTATTAATACAATAGCACCGCTCAAACTACAGAAATCTAAGCCTCATGCCCATATTAATAAATGGTACAACCCACATCTGAAAAATTTGAGGAAAGTGAAATATCAGCGGAAACCACATGGAAGAAATCCTCTTCTAAACAACAGCCTCATTCAACTACAAAGTTGCTATTGTCCAGGCAAAAAAGATAACTTTAATGACCGTATAATTAAGGCTAATTCCAGTACTAAGGAGCTGTTCAACATCCTTAAAGAATTGGAATCGCCATCCCCTATTCCGGACTCATGTATAAAAGATACCACATGGTGTACTAATATACAGAATGCACTACAAGATAAAATCGCTCTGTTACTCAACAAAATATCTATCAAGAAAACTCTCATAGATAATGCCTTAACACAGGACATGCCACCCATTATATCCCCAATCTAATACAATTTAACTTCAAACCTTTAACAATCAAAGAAGTAGAGCTGATCATACGCAAACTCAAACCTTCTGATGGTAAGGGTGATGTCTGCCCAGCCACACTTATTAAGCAAGCTGCCACAGCACTCGCTCCCTTTATTACTTCATTCATTAATGCTTCATTTGACAAGAGTACAGTACCTACTAATTTAAAAGACGCCTGGGTACTCCCGTTATTAAAAAAACCTATGCTGGACCCAAATAATCCGTCTAACTATAGACCTAGTATGACTGTCCCCTTTTTACTGAAAATACTGGATCGTGCAGTTTACCTTCAAATCCAGCAATACTTGCAGACTAATAACCTACTGGGATTAAGAGAATCAGGTTTCAGACCAAGACATGGGACTGAAACAGCACTTATTGACATGAATACACTGTCATGCTTTCAGACTCACCCAATCACGACCGGGTGATATGCAGGCGGCGGAGAGAAACATGGACCCCTCCCGCGATCACCTCTGCTCGATCGTTAGTGGGACGCTACACTCTGAGGCATCCCTGGCATCGATTTCCACGCCTGCAGTGGGGATTGCCTTGGAGATTGCAAGCGCGGAGGAGATCACCACTCCATACTGCGGTCCCCCGCTCGACGCGATTCGTCACGAAGAAGGGGTCATGTGACATGGCTTCCAGGAAACAGGCATCAAATGAACCACTGGATCATGTGACCAGGAAACCGTCCCCGATTGGCCAACGAATCAGGAAGACTGCAATAAAAGGGGCTTGGCCTTTGCACACATTGCTTCTCAGCTGATCTCTCGGCGTTTAGCGATTTCCTGTGTTTTGAACTTCATGTTTATCGAATTTCTTGGATTTTGGACTTCGTTTTTCTTCTGGATTACCCTCAAATTTTGGCGCTTGGATTTCTTCTGACCTGTATTACTGGATTATCTGAACTTTGAACTGTTTTCCTGGATTGTTTGTGGATTGACCTTTGGATTTGGCGCTTGATAAACCTTCAGTTACCTCTTGGAACTTTGTCAAGAACTGTGCCCCTACAATCAAGCCCTCTCCTCTCCCTTTAGATCCCGTGGTCCCGTTATCCCCTCTGCACTACTCATCTGACCCTTGGGGAAAACTCACTTAGATTCAAGTCACTCATCATTTACCTCCAGGGTAGGTCTTTCTTATTATTTGTTTATGCTTGTTGTGAATACCGTGTAGCCCTTAGCTAACCTGGTATTTTCTTTGCAGCCACCCAGGACCTGGAGTTTCCTGTTTTCCCCACCTGTGGCTCCAATAACCGGTCAGCGAGTACTTTGCCCCTCTCTGACTGGTGCTTGGGGACGGAGGTATACTAATCCACGTGGCCCTCAGGACTTGACAGACTGAGAAGCCGTATACCACTGGATTATGGATACCTCCGCCGGGGATCCAGTGGCTGCGCTTGTACAAGCAATCACTGTCTTAAGGGCTGACATGACAGCCGCTAACACGGCTATTCATCAGCGGTTAGATGCCATACAAAGTGAAAGACACGCCTTACCACCAGATGAGGAGTTTGGAGATGCACCCGAACAGGCTGCACCACCTGTAGGGGCAGTGGCACGAGCCCCAGTCTACGTCCCCACCCCATTTCCTTTGGCAGCCCCCGAGAAATTCCAGGGTGACCCACATAAATTTCACACTTTCCTAAATCAGTGTAAGCTACATTTTTTATGTCGACCACAGGCCTTCCCTGATTCGACTACTAAGGCAGCCTTCACTTTGTCTCATTTAAGCGGCATTGCCGCTACGTGGGCGAATCCCCTGTTGGAGAATAATAGTCCCGTTTTGTATGATTTTGAAAGACTAGTGGCAGAAATGACTAAGGTTTTTGACACACGACATAAAGCGCAAACACGGGACCTCGAATTCCTAGATTTGACCCAAGGAAAAACCACATTAATAGAATACATAACACGCTTTAATCAACTGTCTGTCGAAACTGCCTGGCCAGAAGAAAAAAAGGCAGTTGTGTTCTACAAAGGTCTCAGCGAACGTTTGAAGGACGCCCTGTCCGTCATACCTACCTTACCTACTCAATACCCTGAATTGGTTGGCTTGGTCTTACAAGTTGATGCCCAGTTCAATAAAAGAAAGACTGAAACAAAGAGAACGAATCCCGTATTTTCCCTAAGCTCGAACTCTACAGAACAAACAAGCGAACCCATGCAAATAGGGGGAATATGCAGTCCCATATCACCCTTAGAGAGAGAACGACGCAGACAGGCTAATGCTTGTTTTTACTGCGGAGTGTCAGGACATTTTGTCAAGGAATGTCCCCGAAGACCCAAACAAAAGACAACAGGTTTTCTGAAGGCTCGTCCTTAGATAAGGGGGGCGCGGACGAGCCTACCAGTACAATCATACATACCCCCTTCATTGTCGGATTCAACCCGGCCTTTGTTTCTTCCGGCACTTTTGTTTTCCTCTGACAGTGTTAAACACCAGGTACACTTGGTCATCGATTCAGGGGCAACAGGTAACTACGTTGACAGTGCTTTGGCCGCGTCCCTAAATCTCCCTTTACAAAATAAAAAAACATCCAGAACCTGTACAAACGGTTGATGGTTCTCCGTTGATTTCGGGCCCTATCAGGCAACAGACGGCACCCATAACTCTCATATTGTAGGACACACACCAGGAAACCCTTAGTTTTGACTTGATAACTACCCCTCAATACGGTATTATCCTTGTATCCCCTGGTTACGCACACATAATCCGCTCATTAACTGGTCCTTGAGCTCCATTTCTTTCGAATCCTTGTATTGTCAGAAACATTGTTTGTTATCCCCAGAGCAGGTAACGACGCCAGCACAAGCGCTCGGGGCATTAGCTCATTTATCTTTACAAGAATCACAGATGGAGGTTGACCCTCCTAGGCATGTGGTAGGTTCGGTTTCGGCCCAGATACCCTCACAATATCATGACTTCTTGGAAGTGTTTGATAAAAAATCATCTGAACACTTACCCCTGCATCTTCCCTTTGATTGTGCGATAGATCTGGAACCAGGGGTCCCTGTGCCCCACGGACGCATATACTCCCTTTCAGCATCTGAAGACCTGATTCTTAAAGAGTACATACAACATTCTTTACATTTAGGCCACATCAGACCCTCACAGTCTCCTGCAGCTAGTCCTATTTTCTTTGTACCCAAGAGGGAAGGCGATCTTCGCCCCTGCATTGATTATCGCCGTTTGAACAACATCACGATCAAGAATAGATACCCCATACCACTTATCACTCCACTGCTAGATCGTCTCACACATGCCACTATTTTTACCAAGCTCGATCTGCGAGGAGCGTATAATCTCATACGCATCCGAAAAGGGGATGAATGGAAAACAGCTTTTTGTACCAAATACGGCCTCTTCGAATATACCGTCATGCCCTTTGGGCTATGTAACTCACCCGCAACCTACCAGAGGTTTATGAATGAAATATTCCACGACATCATAGATAACTACGTGGTGGTATATCTGGATGATATTTTGGTATTTTCTCAATCACACCAAGATCACGTCACTCATGTACGAGAAGTCCTGAATCGGCTGCGCACGCACTCCCTTTACGCTAAACCAGAAAAATGCCTATTTCACGCCAAGGAAGTAGACTTCCTAGGTTTTCACATCACGTCTGGCAGTTTGGCTATGAATTCAACCAAGATCCGTGCAGTCGCAGATTGGCCCATTCCACGAAATGTCAAAGAAGTGCAGTCATTCCTTGGCTTCAACAACTTCTACAGGAGATTCATTGCAGGGTTTTCAGCCTTGGCTTCCCCATTAACTCAACTCACTAGCCCCCGTACCCTGTTTGTTTGGTCCTCTTCTCAACAAGATGCTTTTTCAGCTCTCAAAACGGCTTTTACCACAGCCCCTATTTTACAGCATCCCAATCCAGATCTGCCCTTTATTCTTGAAGTCGATGCCTCTTCCTATGCTCTGGGAGTTGTCTTGTCTTAATCATGCCCCTCCACAGGTCTCCTACATCTGGTTGCCTTTCATTCTCGAAAATTCACACAGGCTGAAATCCATTACACAGTCACAGAGAAAGAACTTCTCTCCATTAAAGATGCCTTCCAAGTCTGGCGTCACCATTTACTTGGGGCAAAACATCAGGTCACGGTTTATACTGACCATCGCAATCTTCAGGATTTGGCCACATTCAAGTGCACCAATAGCCGCCAAGTCCACTGGCATTTATTCTTTGCAGCATATGACTTTGTCATTAAGCACGGACCGGGCATAGCCCACGGCAAAGCGGACGCTCTCTCCCGCATTCCTGGGGGCGTCTCTTTGCCTGTCTTTCCGGAGACACTTCTGGACAGCAAACACATCATCTGTCTCTGTACGCTAACCAAAGACTTACTAACCTTAGTTCGACAATGGGTCAAGTTACATCCAGAACAACTACGGGAGTGGGAGATAGAATTGTATGAAGGCCTACCATATATACAGGGCAGATTATACTTACCAACACCAGATACTCGCTCTATCGCATTAGAATGGTCTCATGATGCTCCCATAAATGGGCATCCCGGCCAGAAGCGCACACTGGCCTTGCTCCAACGTTGGTGTTGGTGGCCTTCCATGAACAGAGATACAATGGCTTATGTGTCTTCCTGTTCGATTTGTGCCCAATGCAAAAACAGAAAAGGTCGTCATCTAGGCCTATTACAACCATTGCCTCTCCCAGTTAAACCCTGGCATACAATTACGATGGATTTCGTCACTGACTTACCTAAAGTTAGTGGGTTTGATACTATTTGGGTAGTGATTGATTGCTTCACGAAGATGGCCCGATTCATTCCCTGCACCGGTATACCTACAGCACCTGCCCTGGCTGACCTCTTCTTCCGCCATGTCTTTTGTTTTTTTGGGTTACCTGCTATTGTCATTTCTGATAGGGGCTCCCAGTTTACTTCCCGATATTGGCAGTCCCTTACGAGACAACTGGGTATTGACACACGCTTCTCGTCCTCCTACCATCCCGAAACTGACGGGCAGACCGAACGTGTCAACCAAGCCATGGAGCAATATCTCCGTTGTCTCTCCTTACAACATCAACAATCCTGGCACAAACTACTGCATGTAGCTGAATTTGCTTACAATAATGCACCCCACTCATCCACAGGCTATTCACCTTTTTATTCCTTGTATGGGCAGCATCCTCGCACACTCCCTATTCCAGATGTACCTCCCCTACTCTCTCCTTCTGTTTCCTCATGTGTACAGCATCTTAAAGACATCCATGGCCAGGTCATATTACATCTTCAGGAAGCACAGGCTTCTATGTGTCGGGCTGCTGATAAGAAACGGACTACAGCCCCCACTTATGCAGTTGGGGATCGGGTGTGGCTTTCCACCAGACACCTACCTGTACCCGGATGTCGTAAACTGCTTCCTCGCTTCATGGGGCCGTATCGTATTACCAAAGTCATCAATCCAGTAGCCTACAAGGTTTCCCTGCCAACCACTTGGCGAATACATCCTGTGTTCCACACTTCCCTTCTCAAACCATGTCCTCTCTCCACTCGTATCATTCTACCTCCTTCCCCTGTAATGAAAGGTACTTCTGAAGAGTACGAGGTCAATGATATTCTTGTATCCCGTCTAACGAAGGGCCGTCTTTATTATCTAGTGGACTGGTTGGGTTACGGCCCGGAAGAAAGATTGTGGGAACCTGCTGATCAAGTACATGCCCCACTTCTAGTTGCCCGGTTTCATAAGAACAACCCCCATAGCCCACGAGGACGTGTGCCTTTGAGGGGGGGTTCTGTCATGCTTTCAGACTCACCCAATCACGACCGGGTGATATGCAGGCGGCGGAGAGAAACATGGACCCCTCCCGCGATCACCTCTGCTCGATCGTTAGTGGGACGCTACACTCTGAGGCATCCCTGGCGTCGATTTCCATGCCTGCAGTGGGGATTGCCTTGGAGATTGCAAGCGCGGAGGAGATCACCACTCCATACTGCGGTCCCCCGCTCGACACGATTCGTCACGAAGAAGGGGTCATGTGACATGGCTTCCAGGAAACAGGCATCAAATGAACCACTGGATCATGTGACCAAGTGAAAGATCACGTGACCAGGAAAATGGATCATGTGACCAAGTGAAAGATCACGTGACCAGGAAAATGGATCATGTGACCAAGTGAAAGATCATGTGACCAGGAAACCGTCCCTGATTGGCCAACAAATCAGGAAGACTGCAATAAAAGGGGCTGGGCCTTTGCACACATTGCTTCTCAGCTGATCTCTCAGCGTTTAGCGATTTCCTGTGTTTTGAACTTCATGCTTATCGAATTTCTTGGATTTTGGACTTCAATTTTCTTCTGGATTACCCTCAAATTTTGGCGCTTGGATTTCTTCTGACCTGTATTACTGGATTATCTGAACTTTTAACTGTTTTCCTGGATTGTTTGTGGATTGACATTTGGATTTGGCGCTTGATAAACCTTCAGTTACCTCTTGGAACTCTGTCAAGAATTGTGCCCCTACAATCAAGCCCTCTCCTCTCCCTTTAGATCCCGTGGTCCCGTTATCCCCTCTGCACTACTCATCTGACCCTTGGGGAAAACTCACTTAGATTCAAGTCACTCATCATTTACCTCCAGGGTAGGTCTTTCTTATTATTTGTTTATGTTTGTTGTGAATACAGTGTAGCCCTTAGCTAACCTGGTATTTTCTTTGCAGCCACCCGGGACCTGGAGTTTCCTGTTTTCCCCACCTGTGGCTCCAATAACCGGTCAGCGAGTACTTTGCCCCTCTCTGACTGGTGCTTGGGGACGGAGGTATACTAATCCACGTGGCCCTCAGGATTTGACATACACACATTCAGTCACTAAAAGACAAAGGGAAAACTGCCTTGCTCCTACTACTCGACTGATCCCCGGCATATGACTTAGTGAACCATGAAATCCTATGCAAACACTTATCATCTGCCGCATACACCTCAGACCAGCCCAATGCGTGGATTAAATCCTTCCTCAGCAACAGATCAATGAGGGTCTTTGCACCATGTGCATCAGCCTGTCCCACACCAGTCTCTTGCAGAGTTCCTCAAGGATCTTGTGTATCCCCAACGCTTTATAACATTTACATCAAACCGTTATTTGATATTCTAGATTATCTGGGTTTCACGTATATAAACTATGCGGACGACACCCAGATACTAATCCCCATCACTGGTGACTATGCTGTAGACAGTAAAATACTAAATGATATCTACAGTACTAATCAAATTTGGATGTCAAGCATGGTTTATGTCTAAACAACGACAAAACCGAACTACTCCTACTTGGCTCCCCAACTAAATTAAACAAGCTTGGATGTGCATTCAAAGCTTTCAATATTGACGGCAATATCAAAGTAGTTAATGTTGTGAAAACTTTAGGTATCTATATTGACTCCACTCTATCACTCACCAGACAAACTAATGCCTTAGAGTCAGCTACATCTTACACATGTAAGCTTATCACAGCATGTCGTCCCTACCTTTCACCAAGCAACTGTATATCAGTAGCAAGAGCTCTAATATTATCTACATTAGACTATTGTAATCCTCTCTACTTAGGAATCTCTCAACACAATAACAACAAAATGAAAATTATGCAAAATAATGCAGTTACCGCAGCTTGCAACATCCCTAGAAAACATCATATTACCACTGCTGGACAGAATCTAAAATGGCTCAGTATCAAGCAAAGAATAGATCTCAAAGCACTATGACTAACTCACAAGTGCCTCTATAACGAGGCACCAATATTCCTCTGTGACACCTTTGCACGTCGATCCTCATCTCGACGTCCTAGAACGGCTCAGTCTCATTGTATTGTAATACCTTGGTTTAACCAACAACGAGCGGGTGGGGTTACTTCCCAGTTTTGGCAGCCAAAAAATGGAACACACTCCCCATTACTATAAGATCAGAACCATCATTTGTGGTATTCCGTAATAAGGTCAAAGTTTGGCTTTGGGATCCGGACCACAACCCTCCCACACCCTAACATACGCTCCACTACACCACAACCATTTGTATAGGACTGTATATATGTTGACTCTAGTCCTCCACCTTTATAGAATTATGCCTTATTCTCTATGCTATATCTGTGATGTCCTACCTTCACCACTTTGCTTGCCTGTATTCCTCCTTGCTTCTTGTGTAAAACTGTATAAAAGTGTGTAAAATTGTAAAATTGTATACAAGTGTGTACAATTGTATAATATTGTAAGAATAGTGCTCAGTTGCCCTGGGGCTTGATGCGCTCTACAAATAAACAAAATACAAAATACAAATACAATTACAAATGTTAAGCATTTAAATATGTTTTTTTAGGAGCATGTTCATGAAAGTTAAAAAATTCATATGTGCATTTATAGCAGCACTGTGTGTAACTGTTTCTAAAAGTAATAAAAAGCAGATGGAAAATATTTGTAGAAAATGTTTAGTGGCACTTTGTGTGTGGAGGTTTAATATGTTGGACATACATGCATACTTGTCAACATGATCCATTCCAATGCGTAGGTGCTTATCAAGTCTTGTACAGGAATACATGTAGAGTTTTTGGATGTGATTGGTGGATGGATGCGTGACTGCTTGAAAGCAGCCAATAAAGGACTGTTACTGACATAAAAGTAAAAAGGGTAGAAGGGCTGCCCTGTGCTATGGTGACTGTGGTAGTTTGTGGACACGGCACATACGATCTGGGTCCTTTAAGCATGCCAGGCATGAAAAGGGGACTGTAGAGACCATGGACAGTTGTGGATGTCCACAGACATTGGGGGATCAGCAAATCAGGTTTTATGGGTTTGGTGTACAGGAAGACTTTGTTGTGTGTAGTGAGGATGACTATGGTTATGGCTTTGAGATTATAGAGCATTTGGATCGTTAATGGTTCTTGGGTCCATTGGCTAAACGTCTATTCTGAGCTGTGTGGATTGTATGAGAATCTTGGATTAGAAGAATTTGTATTTTCATGTTATGGAGTTTGAGGAATGAAGTGGGCAGAATTGCTCCTGTTTTGTGAGAATATGGTTACTTTCAAGCATACGGACATCATTGTTTTTCACTGTGGTGGCAACAGTATGGACTATGTCACTGGAGTTTCATTACAGTATGCCATGAAGAATGCATTTGAAAACTTAATGGAACTGTTCCCACATTCCAAGATAGTTTTTTCTAAGATAGCAAAAAGAGAAATATGGATGCATTCTAATTTATTTCATCCACAAATCCAGAAGGCAAGACGCAATGCGAACAAAGTTGTATGTGCATTTATGCGCTGGATTTTGTAATAATATCTATTCATAATGAAAATATCAAGTATAATATCAAATATTGTGAATATTTTTTGAGGAGATCGAGTGCATTTGACTGATGTCGGGAATCAGATTTTTCTTTTGAAAATCCAAAATGCACTTAAACAATTTTTGTGAACTCGTGAATGTTGTGGAATATTATTTTAGCAGTTGTAGAAATAAAAAAGCAAAACCAGAAAAAAATTAGAAGCAGTTTTTGTAAAAGTTAAGAAAAATGATCGCGTACAACAGAACATTTCTTAGAACAGTATATAAAAACATTACTTTTTTTTTTTTTAAAAGGTTCTTTTAAAAGTCACAATTTTTTAACATAAATCAAGTTGATTTATTGTAATTCCCCTACCCCACACCTGGAATTCTTTCAGATTTTTGATTTTGTACTTTTATAGTTTTTTACAGGAAAGGCATGTTAAGGTGGGGAGGGAAGGGGCACCAATCACAGAGACAGAGGGGCAAGTGGACAGGGGAAGAGGTTGGCTGGGCCTTAAATTTCATGTAGGTTGCAGTGTTTCCCATGCCTCTTGACCACAGCCTCAAAAGAACTTCGAAATTGCTCCCTCTGCAGATTGGTGTGTCGCAGTACAAACAGAAAACTGTGATGCTCAAAAGGGTAGGTTCAAGAGCATCCTGTATGGCCTGTGAGGCATCTGACAACATACTTGCCCCATAGGAGGTCATCAACTTGCTTCTCCTTGAGAAAGGAACATCCTTTCTCAGAGTAGCCGGGTGGCTGGATCTCGTCTGCCTGCACATGGAGGTGGTCCTGTAGGAGTACAGCCCAGGGTTCCATGACTGAGTACAACCTGCACTCAGTGCATCTTACCTTGGCTGCTTTAGCCTTCAGTACACCCCAACAGTGGTGAAAAACAACCACACCGTGACTCACTCAGGGCTCTGGTGGTAGGCACTCCCTCTACCTCATCTTGCTCTTCCTCTTCACCCACTTCTGCATCTCTGCACCTGTTCCCCTGTCCAGGCCCTCCAGGTGATTGTTGTGGTGGTGGCTGGGGAGGAGGAATGCCCATAACAGATGCTATTGCTGCAAATGTAGCTGTTCTGCAAGGCAGGTGTTGTAAGCTGCTCTCTCCCGGATAGCCAGATTGAGAATGACTGAAAGTAATGGGTGTGTCCCTTCAGAGGAAACGTCAGCTGACAACATGACTGTCCGTAGACTACAGAGTCAAAAATAGGCCTGGAAAGTTGTAATAAGTTGACAGATCAACTAAAAATTGGTGTATGAGCTCTGGAAGGGTACACTTTTTGCTTGAAACACCTTAGATTTGCCATAAATGCAATTTCCTCAGTCACACCGTCACGCTGCACGGGTCCAGTCACATTAATGGCGTCTGGGGATGTCAACAGTGCCACATTATGTCGACGGACATACTTCCAAGCAGGAGACACCAGGCACATGGGCATGGACGTCCGCAAATGGGTGCGCTTTCTGCTGTATAATTAAAAGTGTGTCATGTGAGAACGGACATGTCCAAACATAGTGCGATGTCCTGGGACTCTGGAGTAGCTACACTGCGGGTGAGTGTGATTTTTAGCTGTAATCATTAAAAATTGGTATATGGAACTTGTAGCAAATTGATGGGTGGTCCAGTAAAAACCTTTAAAATTCAGTGAAAAGGCTTTGTTAGAGGGACACTATGGTTAAGTTGCACTAATAGAATCCTATGAAATCCAGTGAAAAAATGTTGTTAAAGGGATGTTATGGTTACAAGTAAAACCGAAAAACCCTTGACAGGGGAAAAATTGCACAAATGCATTTCTGAACCAGGGCAAAGTTTGCACTAGTGTGAATACCATTTCAAATTAGCACTAGGGCAAACTTTTCCCTAGTGCTAATATTATGCAACAGTTTTTGTAATCTGGTCCCTGGTGTCTCTTCACAGAAAACTGTGCACAGGTGCAATTTTATTTTTGAATGGTATAATTATAATTGTTCTTTTATAACATGCTCAATAGCAGAGATTGATTTCTAAGTGCGGGATTGGGATTCAAACCTGTGTTGTGCTGCAATGTCTTGCTTGCAAGACAAATGCATTGCCCCAGAGCTTTCCTCCCTCACCTAATTAGCACCAGAGCAAACTTTGCCCTGGTGCAAAAATGCATCAGCATTTCTTTTTGCACTAGAACAATTTTTGCCTTGTGCCTATACCATGCAAAACTGCACTTAGCATGCTGCAAAGGTTTCCTAACATGACCCAGTGTTGTTTTTCCTAGAGCTAGTACTGTGTAGCTTAGCACTTGAAACAGTTCTAACTTTCTGTAATCTGGCCGTAGTTGTCCATATTCCCTTACCAAATCATTTATTTGCCCATTATAGAAACATGCTCAATTGAAGCAATAATAGGGTGTCAATTTGCTCACAAAAAATGTGAATGTTTTAACCATTTGTAGAACAGCACTGCATTTGACATACCTAATTTGGGGCCGGGTCCCCCAGAACTGGTAAATGTCATGAAAATCCATGTTATAGTGTCAAAACATATAAGGGTAAAAAAAGGATGTGTTTTTCACTTTTCCATTTTTCCATTCATTTTTCCCATTTCCATAGGGAAAATGTCAAATGTTTGTGCAAGCGTACAGCCTAAACTGCTGGTAGGATTTGCGCCAAATAAGAATCAATTCAGGAACAAAGTGGTCAGAGGAAATCCTTTTTTGTTTGGTGTAAATCCATCCAGTAGTTTTTGCCCCTGTACCCAAAATGTTAGTTATATCTCCCATGATGCATTGCTGGTACCAAACTTCTTTCATTTCTGAAAAGCCGTCATTTCACGTTTAGAGAATCAAGTTCATGAATAGATTTTCGAAAGGGCCCTAGAATGTCATAAGGGGTGTAAATAGGGCAGATTTGAGGCTAATGTGGGTCGGGTGAAAAAGAATAATTTGTGAAGGTTTGGGGCTTGGGGATGGTGTCGTTTTTTTATGTGTGTTTTTAGAGCATTTTTTTCCGAGTTCAAGAATCAGCATGAACAGCAAATGAAAAAAGAGTAAATACTTTAAATATATAATTTATGGAGGTGTGGCAATTGCCGTAATTGCTAGTTAGTGGGAGAGGGGTATTTTAAGTTAATTTAGGTAGCAATGTGTATCTTTTTATATTAAATAAACTCAGGGTTTGCTTCCGAAATTAAATTGAAATGTGTGTGAGGTGGACATTAGGGGGCTATCAGTGTTTCTGTGGTGTTAAATGTGTTAATTAAGCTTATGTTTGCTTAAATACTTGAAAATAAAGTGTGCAGACATCATAAGAGGGAAGCCTATGCCTGTTTACTTTACCCTTTGTTTTGATTGGACAAGCTTTTCACGTGAGTCAAGGGTGAAGATCTCAGTTCATGCCTCACGTCAGCATGGAAGATATCTACATGATCGTACCACCCATTTTAGACACAGTACCTAGTAAGTATTCCTACCTGAGCTCCTACATCCCTTTTCCTCATCCCAGTATTGAATAGTAATCTTACCTATTTACCCCAACACCCTCTCTTCCTCCCCCAAGTACCTATTTAGTAATCCTACCTGAACTCCTACATCCCTCGTCCTCGTTCCAATACACAATTGTAAACTTTCCTTTACTCTCACATGTCTCATCCAAGTCAAACTCCCCTAGTACCACAGCTCACTCTTTCGTGTCACAGTCCCCCACTACAAACATGTCACTCTTCCTCAGCACATTTGCTCACTAGCACCAAGTCACTCTTCCTCATCACAGTCCCCTACTACCACCATGTCACTCGTTTTCATATTACTGCACTACCACTAACTAACTATTCCTCATCACAGCCCCCCACTCTCACCACTTCACTCGTCCTCACCACAGTACAGGTCGCATTGGTTGGGCCATGTGAATTAATTCTCTCTGTGAAATTAAATTGAATTTGTGTAATTAATAATTGCCTGATGAATTAAGGTATTCAGGGTGTGATGGTGTTGCACTACCAGGAAAATGTGTATGTGTCTTGATTTACTACCAAAAAATGACAGGTATTAGTAAGTCTATGTCAGGAGCACACTTATTACCCCACCACTCTATTCCTCATCAAAGTACCCCTCTAACACCACCTAACTGTTTCACATCACATTCACTATCACACTGTCACTCTTCCTCATCACAGTTCCCCACTACAACCAACTCACTCTTCCTCACCACAGTACCCCACTATCACCAACTCACTCTTTCTGCTCACGGTCTGCCTGCACCACCACATCAATCTTTCTCATCACAGTAACTCACTACCACCACATCACTCTTCTTGGTCACATTCCCCCACTACCATCCTCTCACTCTTCCTTGTTAAAGTCGCTCACAACAACCATTTTACGCTTCCTCATCACAGTACCCAACTACCACCAACTCACTCTTCTTCACTACAGTAGCCCACTACAACCACGTCACACTTCCTTGTCACAGTACCCCACTACCACAGCTCACTGTTCCTTGTCTCAGTACCCAACTACCACCAACTCATTCTTCTTCGTTATAGTACCCCACTACCATCACATCACTCTTCCTCATGGCAGTACCCCACTACCACCATGTCACTCTTCCTCTTCACAGTCCCCACCTCACTCTTCCTCATCACAGTCACCCACTATGACCACACCACTCTTCCTCATCACAGTACCCCACTACCATCATGCCACTCTTCCTCATCACAGTCCCCCACTACCATCACTTTAAAACTAACATCAAAGCCAGCTTTCCTGTGAGCTTTTAGATGTGTATTGTGTAATGTATGGTATGTAAAACTCGTACACTTTTCATGTAAGGTTATTCCATCACCTTAAAACTGACATCAAAGTCAACTGTGACTTGCCTTTGATGTGAGTTTTTAGATTTTAATTATCTAATGTATGAACAGTTATCTGCGTAACGTATGAACTGTAAAACTCATACGCATATGTGTACAGTTCATATAAAATATGTGTGTTCATTCTACATATGCATCATATACAGATACATTTTCAATCCTTAATATCTTAAAATTGGCTGAGTTGATTTACAAACACATTTTGCAGTGCACCAATTCAAGCTAAAATCTAGGTGCATGCAAAATATTATGAAAATCAAAGCAGACAATTTTGGGATAATTGGCACAAAATCATGTTTTTTTTTTTTCCTTTGGGGAAAACTCCATGTTAAAAGCTATTAAAAAACCAATCACAGTAAACATGTTTTAAAATATGAAGGCCATAATGTAGAAATCTGAAATGTTACAAGCATAGGTGGCTGCCTCGAAGTATTACTCTGAAATATGTTCATATTTGTTTCACTGAAGCTTTTGAAAGATAATAGGAATAGTAATTTTCTCAAACATCACAGAGACTTTGACTTAACCTTAACTATGCCTTGCACCTAATATGTATGTTTCTATGTATATATGTATATATATGTGTAGTATTCAGTGAAAAACTTTCTTAAAGGGACGTTATGGTTAAGTTGCACTAATAAAAACCTATGAAATTCAGTGAAAACACTTTGTTAAAGGGACTTTATGGTTACAAGTAAAAACAAAAAAACGTTAAAATTCACCCGTTATGGTAAGCTAAGCAACCATAACTCATGTCACCACCGTGCACTGCTAAGACTAACACTCAGAAAATCAAAGATGACATCACTGATGCCATCACATTTTAAAATGTATTTTGATGCAAAGTCCCTACAAGCATTTGTTTTAGCAATGTTGCTAGCAAGATGTCAGGGGTGATCAGGAGACCTCTCATGAACTACTTAATGTATTAAAAAATGTACTCATCTAAACAAAACATTATATTGGAGTGTTGCTGTTAATACAGGAACCTAATAATACATTCACATAGGCAATGGCTGCAGCATGCACTATAGAAGTACAGCATTTTGTATCTGGTAATAGTGGCCAGTAAAATAATAACTGCAACCCTATCATAATTTTGACTAATGTTAATTATAGAATAAATAGCTAACAATTCAAGACTTACTACACACTTGTGTTAGTACAAACAATATATACGAAGAGCTACAATGCATGGAAATCCTAGGCACATACAGAGAAACTCTATTAATTAAGTGCCAACGACGGATATTCTCATCTTTTTTGCATAGACTTGCATAATAGCCTGGCACTTAAGGGGTTAAGGTGAAAGAATCAACATCACTAGAAAATGAGAAGAACATTAGAGTTCATCATCATGTATTCAGAATAATTGTGTGTTTGAGGCGTGCTTATTTCCCCTTGTATGTGCCCCATGAGCAGAGGCCAAACCCTAAGGAAAGTACCTCAACAACATAGGACACAGTTAACGTCTAGATATATGGCACCTTTTGAATTTTAAAATGCTCATTGTAAGTGAAAACAAACAACTGGCCTACATATGTCAGTGAACACAAATAAGTGGCCCAAATATGTGATGTCATCAGTAATGTTTCTGAAACGACCCCCTGGACTGGTGCATAGTGCAGTGCAGCCACCAGTTTGTTTATAAACATGTATGTGATGTGAAACTCCATCTCCAACATGCTGAAAAGGGTATCTCATCAAATTAAAGTTATTTGTTACAGCCAATAAATGGGTTCTCATTCTTATACAAGGTGTTCTATCAATGAGGCATTTATTTTGACAAAAGGCTGGTTTAATATTTTTTGTAATGTATTATTTTCTGAACATAAATAGAAAGTTGTGGGAAAATCTATGTTAGGCTATGTTATTGGAATTTATAATGCACTCTGCTGCCATTTGCATGGGCTCTAGGGGCTCCGACAGATAGTGGGGCGAGAGGGACAAACACAGATAGCTTTTCTTTTGGGCTGAGGCGTGTACACCGGAAGTACACTCAGATCGGCATACAGGTCAGTTACTAAGTGTTCTGAATTGAGCGCACAGAGGCACTTGCATCTGAAGGGGATTCTCTTGTGTCTGTGGTGCTAGGATGCATTGGATAGAGCTATGGTATGTATGTTGATTGCACAGGTATATGGTTATATGGTTTGTAGAGATAGAGGTCTGATTTTTTATGTCTGCGTGAAGGGGTGTTGAAGTGTTGTCTGTATTTGGCTTAGTTTGGTTTGCACATTGTGTTTTGGAACTTGCAATTTGATGCATGTTAGTGCGGTGAGCAGTCACTGACCTTGATAGGCAAATTGGTCAGACAAATTGAACTATTAAGCTCCATCTCTCTCTCTCACTCTCTCTCTGTCTGTCTCATTTTCAAATAGATACATTATGTGTGCTTCAAGGAACTCTGGCGCCAATGTCACCTTCCTTAGCAAGTTGTATGGCAGGCTGAGAGCCATCTGAAACCTAATTCTAACTTTTTCAGTTGCTTTGCTCAGTTGACTGCTAGACCATTTGCACCCTATTTTTTGAAAGAATGTTTATGCTTTTTTGGCTACAATTGAAATCATGAACATGTAACTGTGTATTATTCATGCTTGTTTGTGAAGTTCGGTTTTCGGTAGAATCAGGAGTGCCGGCCTTTCCCCACGTGATCCCCTTCACTTGGTGCAGGTTCGGTCCTCTTGGCTCCTATTACTTAGTGTTGACCAGATATTGGGTCTACACGCAGTATGCATTAGCACTTAGCACTTTATCCATCAGTGCTTCATTTCAATCATCAACGTTTTAGGTGTGTTTATTTGGTGATTTTATAGGTTTCATGTTTTTTATCTATTTGATGTCAATAACATTTGTTATATTGAATATGTGTTTCTAGTTTCACTCTGATTGTACCTCTCCAGCTGTTCATTTGAAGTTTTGTTTAATTCATTTATTGTGGAGTTCCGCTTGACACAATTTTCCCCTGGTGTTTTGAGACATTTGCCCTTCACAGAAACACATAGAATTTCACAAGTGTTCATGAGCTAATAATGGGCTATATTTTCCTGGTCATTTCCCCCAGATGTGTCCACTAGTGTCTCCCACAAGCCTCAAACTCTTGCTGTCTAATGGCGGAACCTGTCCAGTGCAGAATTGCTACTCAGGGGTATAGCTCCATTGACTAAAGTCTGAACATGTCTGGTGCAGTATATGCAATCAAGGGGGCAGCTCTGCCCTCTAAAGCCAGATCATGTATGGTGCAGTGGGTACGATAATGGGGGATAGCCCTGCTGTCCAAATCCTGACTTTCTAATTTGTAGTATTTCTGATTCAGGCAGATAGCTCTGCTGTTTAAAGCATGACCATTTACAGTACTGCATGGTATGTTGGGATTTACAGTTCCCTCAGCTGCCATTTTAATGGTCTCCAGGCACTCTGCTGGATCTGAAAGAGAGGGTGGTAGATTAGGATAATGGGGAGAGAGGGAACATGCAATATAGCTCTGCCGATGTGATGTTGAATACGCTTCAGAGGTACTCTGAGCTCTTAAAGCAGATCAGTTTCTAGGTGTTATGTTTAGAGTGCATTGAGGCATTTGTGTCTGACGGGAAGACTCTTGTGCCTGTTGTGATAGGATGCATTGGCCAGGGCTGTGGTATGCAAGTTGGTTGTAGAGGTGCAGTGTTCTGATGGTTGATGTCAGTGTGTAGGGGTGTTCAATTGCTATGTGTGAATGGCTTAGTTGTTATATGTATTATGTGTTCTAACATGGAATTTTAGAGTGTTAGTGAGGGGGGAAACCAGAGACCATTTGGGCGGGTTGTTTTGGGGTACACATAATCCTGAACCAAATACTGCAAATCATTAACAAGGCATAGCATTACATGGATGGAATCACAGAGCCGTGTAGGACATAGCCAAATATGAAAAGAAACTCCACACAAAGTAGCAACGTGTTTTCACAATAAATACAATTGAGGAGCATATGTATTTCCACACTCCCTTTAAATAGTATTTCCCATGAAAGATTCAAATCACTCTAGGCCAGTGTACCTTGCATGCTTGGCCGACACTGCGTGCAACCTTCACAAACCTATCTCTTCCGAAAACATCTCTCAGTCTTTTAATCCCACTGGAATGTTCACAGTGGAGCTGTCACTATGGATAAGCATTTGTGACAATGCTCATATTTCGCTGATAGCAACAGACATCGAGGATTTCCCTGTATGTTGCGTGAACTTTTGTGTTCTGTTTTTTACAAAACTTGCCTCAACGCGCAGCTGGCTCACTGCGAATTGTTTGAAATAGGCTAAAACATGAAGAGGAAAAAATGAACGAGAGAGTTCCTCGTATTAGAAGATGACAAAGTAACTCGGGGGAAGAGTAGCACCAAAAAGAACCGCCTCACTGACCCCTCTCCCTGCAAACAATTTAGGGCCTTAAAATCCTGATGTAAAGGACCCTCAGGGTACATGAACGAATGTTTGATGTTTCAGCTGAGGAACTGTGCTCCTATCCAACCCCCCAATGGAATTAGCCCAGATTGTATGCTTTGGTGCTATTATTCTATTTATGGGGTCCACTAGAGTTCACCCTCGGCCCCAGTGGCACCGAGGCAGACGCCTCCAATCGACTTATTGTATAGCACCCTTAGGCAAAAATAATTTACTATGTAATATCACCACTGTCCTGCCTTTTGTGCTCTGCCATCAAAAAAGTAAGATTCGCGGGGGGTAATGTCCGTATTGGTTCAATATTATCGTGACTATGGAAGATAAGTATCCAGAAGCTGTTGTTCCTTTGAAAATACAGTTCTTACTCAGGCGTGGCTGAATTCTCTTCAACAACACGAACGCACACAAAATGGCGTCGATATGGAAACATGTTAAAAGTTACAGTGGTGCCCTTAACTGTTTCTGTGGCGGCATGTTACCCAAAGTAAATATATAAATATATTCAGATGTAAATTAATAAAAGAAGAAAGCTAAGCCAGCCAATCAACACAAGCTTTATTCGGCAGAGTGCCATGAAAGCGAAACAATACAAGCATAGACATATTTCATTAAAATGTGTCTGATAAAAAAGAAACCAATATAATGACATTAAAATACACTGTTACTCCGACTCAGTCATGCTAAGATAGGTTAATTTTAAAAGAATTGTACATGCAGCTGAGAACGTTTAAGCGGAGAGGAACTTAAGTCTACGCAGACATGCACAGTGAATAATTACTGGAAATACAAGGGTCATATCAGATGACCGCCTTATCATTTGCAATGTTTCATTTATTTTGCTGATATTTTTATGTATAAACAAGGGTTTCATATATTTCGCTCTTAGTGCCTTGTACCCACTGCACAGGAGAAAAAAGTGGGCTTGTGTTTCAGAGGCATATCTGCCAACTCGCCATGAGGAGTCATGCTCCGATCCCCAACAGTTGTTAAAAGTGGCTGCACTAAAAATGTTAAATCTCAATTTGAGAAATAGTGCTCCTGCTACGGGTGGACCAACCACGTCAAGATATGCTTCTAGGCCCAGTTCGGTGTTGCACCCTAAGTAAGCAGAGACAGTTCGTAGTGAATTACAGGCGTCTAACAATTTCCTCAAAATATCATCAGTAACAATGTTTTTTTTACATGCACCATATGTCTTTTGTTAACAGTGTGTGGATTACTCCACAATAGTTCAAGCCCCAAAACTATCAGGGTGCATTTTACATGGCAAACTCAGGGCAGAGCCTTCCCTCCCTCCAAGCCCAATATCTGTATAAGATACCTGATAAGTGAAGATGTGTACCAAATCTTCAGCCAGTACAAGACTGGTCTCAAACCTGCTTTAAGTTCAAATGGACAAAAGCCCAGCTCCAAATGGAGCAATGCATTTGAGCAACTGTTGGGGAGGGCAAGGGATTTCTTTAAAAAGTAGCTTTCAGTGGAACTAAGTTTCCCCAAGTGCACATTACACCAGATTTCAGCACCCTAAAGGGAGGCTGCACATGTTTGGGTCCTATATAAGGTCAGTGCTGGTGATAACGCCCCTCTCCCATGGGAGTTGAAGAACATCAAGGTTGCCCCACTGGTTTTAATTAGGGCAAAGGAACCCTTTCGACTTGGGCAGACCAAAGACTCTTCTCAAAGAACTTTACACCTAGATAGGACCTGTTCCAGAGCACAGTTGTTTATGTTAACCATCAATTTCAAAGGTTTGGAGAATCGAGGTCTAATCCCCAACGTCTTGGTCTTCCCAATGTTGACTTTGAAGTGCACATTTTTGAGTTTTTCCAAAAAGATTTTCAATGTCAGCCTTATTAGTCCCATCAGCGAGGTGGAAAGAAGCACAACATTATCTGTGAAAAATAATCCTGGCACCAACTCCTCACCAGTTTCTTCTGTTCCAGGCAATTCACACAGAGTGCTTCAATAGCCTGAATATATATAGAGAAGAGGAAAGGGTTCAGCGGTGCTACCCTCCAAATCCTAGTGCACGGATGCTATGCTCGATCTATACAGCTGCTGGATAATAGACAGTATGTCACTTAGGACTCCCCTTCTTGACAACACCTGCCAAAAGGAGCTTTGGGGGACCCCATTAAAAGCTGTTTTAATGTCAGTAAACATGGCATTCCTCCAGGAAGGTAGGACAGTCTTCTTGACAGACTAGTTCAGCAAACAACCGCCAAAGAATAGGTCCCTGTACCACTCATTCGTCCTTGTATAGGTCGACTGGTATGCGATCTGGGCCCAGGGCCTTCCGCCACTGCTGAAAGCAAAACACGATCCCCCACTTGCAATAACTTTTGACAAATAGAACAGGGATGTTTGAGTAAGTAATACATTATTTGTATTCGTGATATCATAAAGATGAATTGTAATCATGGGTTTTATTGAATAGTAAGCTGGTCAGTTTCCCAAATGCATGTAGGCTAAAACACATCACATGGGACAGTAACCATAGACTTCCATGGGTGCTATAGCTGGTCCAGGGGACAACTGTGCTAGTACAGCTCTCTATTATATCTCTATTAGAAGATTTTTCACACATAACAGCCCTAGGTTTCACATTTTTACAGCCACATCTTCCTGTGTGTTTGATTATAGAGCACAAATATATACATTTATTGAAGGCCGTACTATAAAAAAATACAAAATGTAAACACCTGTGTTAGTTTCGTCAATTATTTCACATCTGAATCAATCGCATCATGTTCAATGAGGGCGTGCACCATCCTTAACTAAACACATTAAACCCATTCTCAAGAAATCATATTTTAAAACATTAATCTATTTCTAGATATCAGTTATTATATTCAGTGCATCAGTGTCTTTTAATTCCTGGATTTTAAAATCTGTTTTCAAAGTTGTCAATAACCTCCATGACAGGTGCATTTATGTTTTGGAACACATTTGTTTGCTGCAACTTGCCAGATACTTTCCTCATTCCAACATAACCTTTGGGTGGATTGCTGTGGGTGGTCTTTGTTTTTCCTGCTTGTGATGCGTGGTGAGCAGGATAGTGAGACGTGAGATTGTACACGTTAAGTGCAAACCTCTTTATTGATCTATATGAGAAAGGTGGGGGAAATGCTGAAATACCATAGGGGATAAGTAGAACTCAAAACTGTCCATCAGAAGGGGGGTGGGGTTTGGATAACTCAGAAGTATTACTCACCATTGATAGTTGGAGGTCCTTCCCCCTTTTCCCCTGTAATATTTGATTCCTATTCTTAAGAAGTGTGTGACACCCTAAGCCTTAAAGGAAAATCCAAAGGATGTCCCAGAACAAAAATAGCAACACCTAAACTGCTGCCTCTAGTGTACAACACAAAAGCTTTAATGTATTACCTTGTCAAAATGTCCATAAAGTCCTTATTCTTCATAATTCTGTCCAGCAATAATATATACTGTTCTTGAATGAGTTAATCAGAGTATGGGTTCCGCCCCTGTGTTTTCACGTGATGGCTTTGCTCTTGCATATACTCTTTGTATCTCTGTCAATTGCCTCTGTATCATCCTCTCCTGTGGCAACAGATCTTTGAGTGTGATGCACCAGTTGAGGGTCTTTCCTTTTTGAGATTACTCTTATGCGGTTTACTTGCAGTCTGGGTTTCACCTCACCCCCTCTGTAAACAAAGTGACCATTCCTTCAGACACTATCTTGGTACTTTGCTGGCTTAGATCCAAAGTTCTCACATTGATTACTTGCAGTCTAGGTGGTCCTCCCCGCTCTCTGCTTCATCCACTTCCATGGTAATTGTCTAGGAGCTCTCATTCGCTTTGCACGGCTATTCACAATTCCTACATGGGCTACCCATAGTCTGGGATCTCCTGCCCCCTCTCTGCTCACACCTGTATCTTCTTACTCCACTGCCTAGCTTGGCCACCAGAATGTTGTGTCATCTCCTTTCTTTGTCACACAACTTCCCTTCTTGATTCCTTTCTCCCTTGCAAGGTAGCTAGGTTTCTGACAGGTTTCTTGTATCAGGACGGGGTGGGGTTGGTTCTCATTTTCATTTTTTGTAGTTTAAAAGGTTCTCCCAGGGTTATTTGGTTGCTAATATGTAGATCGGAATATCTCTTTCTCCTCCTCTCACCCTGGTCTCCTTGTCATCTGTTGGTTGTATTTCTTGGGCCCTCCTGTCACAAACTGGCCATGCACCATTGGGTTGCTGATGGAGGCTTTGCATGTTACCTTGAATTCAGAGGTAGTTTACTGCTGTGCTGTATTTGGCTCCCTTTTCCCACTATGGGTGCCTCATCTGCAACACAGTAAGATCTGTCACAATACTGTGACAGATCTTATGATCAATCATGATGCTGAATTCAGATAATCCATTCCCCTATGCTTCCACTTGGTATTAAGAGTTCCTTGTAGAAAGTCTCTTCCTTCCGCTGGATGTCTCCCAGGATCTCCCACTGGATTTCCCCTGAGGTCTCTTCCAAGACTGGAGCAGGCCAGCCCTTCTAACCTCATGCCACTGGGGTGGGTCTTGTCCCTCACCCCATTGCCATTTGTTTACTTCTTTTTGAATCTTGAACACAGGAGGCTGAATGGTTATTTTGGTAACGACCATGCAGTGTCCTAATTGGCATTAGAAAAGGTTTAACTGTTGGTGTTGTCATCGCCACCATCTTTGTACTCACAGTTCTGCGGAACACATCTTTACACAGTTTCACTTCTTGTTCTCCATGCTCATCTTGGTGTTCCTCTGAGTCTTTTTTTTAATTTTATTTTTATTGATTTAGCTGATTTCTCAACTTTTCAATTTTACACAAAAATAGATAAATTACAGTAAAATCATAGTTGTTACCTTAAACTAATATCATGATTTTCTCATTTGACAATGTTCAAGTAGCAAATATACAAAAATTTCAAACAACAGATTGCAATTAGAAAAATACCTAACAAGAGAAATAATACATTAACTGTTGCATTATCCTGATCATGTTTATGTGATTAACTACTGATTCTTACTTATCTACAATATAGTTATCATCATTCAAGTGTAATGCGTTAAGAACATTGATCGTGGCTATACAAATACTCATATTTTGTGACCCATCTATATTCATGAGACATATTTACAATCTGAGCCATGTTCTTTACAAAGTGATTACATCGCAAGTCAATCAATGCTCTACATTCAGCGACAAGATGTTCAAGAGTCTCTTTGATTAACACATCAGCACAGAACCGACAGTAGTTATCCTCATGACTGATCTGTTTTCGTTGAGCCATGACATCGTGGGTTGACCACTAGTTCAAGTGTAATCTCAAGATGGTAAAACATTATTTGCGGGTTCGGAGCTTTGCACAAATATGGCTCTATGGCACCAAGTTTCTTTTTACCAAAGTATTGCAGATTAAAGTGCTTGTAGGTTAGACAAGTTGTTCGTGTGTCTATCCAATCTTGTAAAAAGATCTTCTTTTTGACTCTGTCAGGATTCGTAATCAGAGTCTCTAATGACACGTCAGCTATTATCATGATTTCCATAGCGTATCTAGTCCATTTTTGTACGAATTTATGTTTGGATGAGAACATATATTTTGCCACTGTTGTTAACACTGTATCAGTTTTAGAATATGCAAGGTATTTACGAAACAGCGCACATAGTTGCCAGTTGTATTTAGCTTGTGAAGACATGAGTCCCAGCTCATATCTCAGCCAAGGTCCCGAAGTACATTGGGGACACTTAAAATTTGTCACCAATATTTGGCTTCAAGTTTGTTAAAATAGTTGCCTTTGATGGTATTTCTTGTTTCGAGGCCATACAGCAATGTTGGAATAATCTTCTGTCACCAGAACCAAATCGCTGGGACAATTGTGAATTTACCAAATTTAAACAAAATCAGCTTAGTCTGAGATATGGCTGGGATCACCTTATTTTCTATAATAGTCATTTGTAAGTCGTCAGTTGGCATACCATCAAAAACAAGACATAGGGCCTAATTACACGGAAGGCGGTAAGGGTTAACGGTCACCGGTAATTCTACCGGTGACCGTTAACCCTTACCGCCTTACTACGAGTTCCGTTTGCGGGACCCGACTTTAACGGCTGGTTTTACCAGCCGTTAAAGTAGGGTGCCGCAAAGGGACCTTGGTGCTAATTACGGTACCGCAATTTGCGGTACCATAATTAGCGCCTTCCCCATTCCCATTATGCCCTATGGGGGCAAAAATGGGAATGGGGAAGGGCCTTGGTGAATGGGGAATTACCGCCCCCGCTCACCTTGGAGTAGGGCGGTAATTCCGCCATCCACCAAGGCGGACACGGTAAAATACCGGTGGCAACCATGGCGCTAACAGCGCCATGGTTACCGCCTATCGTGTAATGAGGCCCATAGATATGTGTAATTAGGTACAATTTCCAAGTTCACATTTTTAATTTTCCATTCCATCCTATTTCTGGCAGAGCATTTAGGGGCTTACAAAACAATTTGGGATTTCATTATTGTCAAAATATTTATTAAGGGCTGAGATCAGTCAACACCAATAAAGATTGCTCTTACATTGTGAATGAAAAAGTTAAACAGGGCTGAAGCAAGGATGCAACCTTGCTTCAGCCCTCTTGCAGTTCGAACCACTGATGACAAAAGGCTCATCATTGTAAATCCAACCTGCACTGACGTGGAAAAGTGCAACTTATAAATGATATTGGTTAAACTTGCTGTACATTGCCTTAGGTTTTCCATTAGTTTTACTTTCAATACAGAATTGAAAGTGGATTGAAGATCGATAAAAGCAAAGTAGATGGGAACGTTGGTATTATGCGCCTGTTTTTTTAATACATCAAGGTAAGTAGATTTATTGCAGTCCGCATACCTACAACAAATCCTGTTTGGTTCGGGTCTCGTTGTTTAGCTTCATCTGTCCACAGATTGAAATCTCTCAGAACTAGGCATGTGAAGATTTTACCAGGAGTGTCAAGGAGTGCTAACGGACGGTAATTTGACGGCACTCCCCGATCGCCTTTCTTGAAAATGGGGACAATGAGAGATGTATACCATGAAATTGGAATCTTTCGTGTTTGTAGTATGTGTTTGAAAATATTGTTGAGGACAATGGCCCACTGTCTAGGATGTTATTTCAACATATAATTTGTCAATCCATCTGGATCTGCAGCACGCTAGGAGGAGGACTTAGGTATTAGCACTTCCATTATATCCTCTGAGCATTCCAGGATCCACAGTGAATCAGATTGCATTGTATATTGGTAATTGTCGAATTTCTTGTCTAGATATAGTTTGGGGAAATGTGCAACCCATTGGGCTTCAGATACGCCATTCAGCTGTGTGTGCAGTTGGTTTTGTCCCATTCCTTCATTTAGCAGCGTCCATATTTGTGATGTATTTTTAATAGTAATTAGGAACAAGAAGGATTTGCTATCTTTTTGAAACAAGTTTGCCTTGTACGTTCGTACCTAGTTTCAATATCTACATTTTATGGCCTTCTGGCTTGGAGTCTTTCATCATGCAGGAATTTGTGGATGGATCTTAGTTCTTTTCTATAAGTTGTCTTTGATTGTTGCAGGAGCAGGTCAAAGGTATGACTATGTTTCTTTGATCCAAAGTCATGAAGACTATTTTGATTTTTGAATGGTGTTAATGCCCCTAGACATGACTCAAAGTATGGCTCTGATTGCTGAAAGTTTAAGACGTCATTTAACATAGTTAGTTTGTCATGAGACCATTTGAAACGGGATTTGGCATTATTAGTTGTTAGTTTCTGTATCATTCATTCTTGTTGCTGTATGATGAGGCCATCACCCCAGTGTCAAGTTAGCGCCAGCATGTGATGGTCACTTGCAGTCTGTGGTATTATTTCAAATGATATCGCCCTCATAAACAGATCTTCTGAAAGGAATACATAATCGATAGTGCTTTTCGAGGTTCCTGTTTGCCATGTAGGCTGGGACTGTATCTCCCGCCAAAGAGCCATTCGCCATTCTCAGGCATCTATCTTGCAGAAAATCTTTCCATCTCGTACTTTCTTGTATTTTATTTCTTGTAGCTGTTTCTATACAATTAAGATTGAGGGCACCAACTACTATCGTCGCTATGATGTTATTTGTCTTGGTTATGATTTCAAGCAAGTTAGATACATCTTTATAAAAGGTGTTATCTGAGATAGCAGCTGGATTTCGATATAAGTTGAAAAGGGCCAAATCCTGTTTACCATTCAAGATTTTTACTAGTTGAATGAAGTTATTTGCAGAAGCCCATGCCTGCAATTTCAGGCCTGCATTAATTTTGACAGCAACTAATAGACCTGCCATTGAGCGTCCTTTCAGAGCAGGTATCGCTGGTAAAAGAATCAATTCATGGTCGTCGCACACTGGGGGTGTGGACATCCACGTCTCCTGGAGGGCGACTTTATCGAAATCGTTTATGCCTGTGGTTTGGCACCATTGCAGATGATTATTCCCTCTGGAGTTCCAGCTAACTAGGGACACAATTTTCTTATTTGCATCAGGTAATGGTTATGCTTTTGGTTCTAGATCGCAAAATGCACACTGACACTTTACCTGTTTTATCTTTACTGTTTGCGGTTGTTCCATTGAAGATTTCTAGATATTAACGTCTCAACCTGCCCGTTCTGGATCTTGGGCCAGCAGGAATCCCATCCCGAAAAGTTCCATTTTGCCCCTCCAAAGGGTATTCAGGACTAATCCTGACTTGATCCACAAACGCATCATGGATAAATTGAGGTCCCAAAAAATTTCGACCTGCTCGATGTCAGCCGATGTGACGTCCTCCAGCTCATGTATCTCATTAAATATGTTCAGAATTCGAGTTCAGCAGAGATCATACTTTTCATATGGAGCATTTTGACACTTTAATATCAATGTGTGAACATTTGAGAAATTGTTTTTTTTTGCTCATTCCTTTGTGCTTTTTCATTACCTTTGTGTGGGAGTAAGGGGTCGTTTAGCCCCCGCTATTCATTCAGTACAGTTTAGACCATGTGCCTCCCAATGGTGGGGAACGCATCCATTGCCCTTATGTTAATATCTCCTGGCATTGGCATAGATGGGGCTGTTGCGCGGGACACATGGCATCCATTTTGTGCACCCTCGATTCCATCTTTTTAACTAGGCCTCACTGCGATAATACGAAAAAGCTTCTCCCCCCTTAGCAGCGCAATTGCAATAAAAACAAATGTAAAACCTCGCTCTTCCTCTGAGATCATTGTCCCGTGTGTGAACCGGCCTGAGCCAGACCTTGCAGCTCATCCATCTCCACAAACCTGCCCATGCCCCCTCACCCTCGCTGTTGGAAAATGACTGCCAGTGTAACCATGTGTCCCTGCAAAGTATTCTCTTGATGTACCAGATATGTGACCCTGCCATGAAGCCCACCCCAGCATGCCCTTAGCTAAAATCAAACCTCTGTCACAGTATATTGCCTCCTGTACTAACAAACATCAACCTTCCCTCTTCAGCTTCTTTGATAAGTCCAGACCCACCCGCAATTGATGTTATCACTCTGGTCAAGACCCTTAACCTGGTACCCCATATAAGCCCCAATAAGTAATGGTGTGATTATACAAATACAATTCATTGGTTTATGATGATTTGCTCAAAGGAGTTGTAATAACTATTATGTAGTGCATGTTTTACTGAAGTGTATTATGATAGCTTAGTTAGCGGCCACCCTGCCTCGCAGTGACCTGACCCTCACCCCCTCTTGGACACAGACAGATGGACCTCGTGACGCTCACCCTCCCATCAACTCAACAGCCAACCACGGAGGAGCAGCACAACACAACACGAGCTGGGTCCAACCAGGTTTAACTTTGTGAAATTCCTGTTTGACATCATTTATGACTTTTCTGCCCTTATAATCAATTGTAAGTGTATTGTTTGCCAGAGCGCTCTCAGGCAGCAGAGTTCTCTGGATGCCAATTTTTGATAAACAGACTAACTCTCACAACCTGTTCTCTTAGTCTCATTCCCCGTTGGGGTGTGTCTAGTTATTTGTATTTCACGTGCTAAGGTGAGATCCGGGACGCCCCCCAGCAAAACCATCGCCTCTGCAGTCGACCAGCCCGTGCGCACAATGAGAGGGTCCAAGGGTTCCCATTTACCGAATACCCAACTAAAAACTGCTCGCTGAGGTGGGCCACAGCTTGGATGGGGTGCGGACCAGATTGTGGATAGACCGTGAACGGTGGCTCTCGGACCACCTGACTGAACACGTGAGTACCAGTTGCGAAAGTTTCAGAGGGAGAAAAAGAGGGGTTGGGGAAAGGGGAACAGATAACGGAGTGGGCAAGATAAAAGTTAGGGCAAAGCCAGGGTCTGTGTGAATGTTATTGAGGCTTTTTCTTATCTATCTTTTATATGGCCATTAGGTTTTTGTGGAGAAAAAAAGAGGTAAAAGAGGTACAAGGGATCCTAGCCCGAAGGAGGTAGAAGGCAGCACCGCATAGTATTGTCTCGTCCAGTGCATGTAAATAAGTGAAGATAAAGAGAAAATAGTAGGAGTCTCATATATTTAGTAGCCTCGGAGTAGTAATTTAGATCATTCTATTTCCGTGTGAGTGGAACTCTTGGTGAGGTAGATTGAGGGGTCTTAGAGGCGGGGAGTGCATGAGTAAGCAAGGTTAAGGGGGTATATAGTGAAACAATTAAGAAGGGGAGCAAAGCGAAGGTAGTCCATGCTATATGTTTATGTGTTTTATGTCCATGTGCAGCAGTGTTACATGTTGTTCTGTTAAGTAAGTGCCTATGTGTTTGTGAATCAAAAAGAATTAAGGTTGGCCAGGAAAAATTGGTAATGAAATGTGTGAATGATACGATAAACATGTTGAATGGTGGAAAATAATGAATACCTGTTAAAACACTTCCAGCGAGGTGGTGTAAGCAAAAAGGTTGTTGAAATATTGTTGACGCGAATGGTTAAAACAAGGTTGAATAAGAAGCGTTGCAGAATAGAGATTGTTGGCTGATTGATTGTGTATTTATCCCCAGAAAGTGCAGTGACCAAAAATAAGAGTACAAACACACTATCATGGGAGGGACAACACCATTAGCACACATTTGTCAGCATCTCCCTTTGTATAGTGAGAAAATACAAAAGTATCACGATCAGTGGGCGGTGGAAATAAAAGGAGACAGCGTAACGCCTATATGGCCAGAGGGAGGGTCCTTCGACAAGAGAGTATTGGATCTAGTATCAACACACTTGCTCACAAAGTACAGGGGAAAACAATTATAGAACAGAAGGGAAGGGCTAGATTTGTGGCAAATGTTCGAAGACGTAGCACCTACAGGTGAGGTAAGTAAGGACGCAATAGTTGAAAAAGAGAAGGTGCTGGGGGGAGGAGATGGAGCCACTGGAGAAGAATGCACAACGACCGCAACAGAGAGTGACCCTACCAAGATATACCCGTTGATGACCAGGCCTGCAGTGGGTTATTGTGAGCCCCTATATGTACCAACATGCACAGCACCAACGACCCCCGCAATGGCGTCCACCACTGCGCCGCCTCCGTATGAAAGAGGAGGGCTGTACGGCCCAACCAGTGCCTCACCTGTAAATTTGGTGCGGTTAACAGGAGATTTAGACAGGCAGCTTGGGCATGCCAATTGGAAATAACACGGTTACGGGCCTTGTGTGATGGGGCCAGATGTCGCCAGGGGGAGGGGAAGTACCACCATTAACGTTGGGTGACCTCACACCACTGCCAAGTGGCGCAGGGGGATCTACACCATTCCCGCCACCACCGTCAGTGCCAATACCAAAAGGACAAGAACAAG